>NC_066582.1:353560848-354178973 GCF_024323335.1 Lathyrus oleraceus | reverse complement strand
CCTTCCTCTCTGCTCCCTATTATGACTCTTGTCCCACGTGGAGTCAGATTTTCCAGAGTTGAAATATACCTTTTAGGTTTTCCTCAAATGATTTTGGATGTTTGATATCTCTCACCCTTATACCGGTCTTAGATATTCATTCTCCCCGAGCATATTGTTCTTTCACCCTAATACCGTTGTTCAGATCACATGTCTCTTTGAGCTTATTACCCAGTAACCGGTAATACCTCACCCTGGTATTTCCTCAGAGGAGTCCTGTTTGGATGTTCCTCAGAGAGGTCCTTTAGTGGATTTCCCCCATCTGAGTCCGGATTTTCATCCGAAGTATCCATTGTGGATAATTCCGCTGTATTGGCATATTCCCCAATACATGCGCCTTTGAGTCAGCTCGGGTCTTTCCATTGATTTATTCTTTTGGAATTCTGCTCCCCAAGTTTTGAGTCGTGCCCTGCTCACACAATTTACTTTTTTTTTCTATCCCCATAAGAGTCCCAAAGTCTCTATCCCATTGAGTGTGTTACTCATATGGATTGTCAGTTTCTCCTGACTTCTTTTCTCTTTGTGGACACATATCCTCCCCCCACGAAGTATTACCCTTTTGCATACATACATCTGCATCATGAGGTCTCGTAGGGACCAAAATTCGTCTCTTTGTTATTATTTAAGCCCATTCTACCTCGTCGAGACGAAGATTTTAACCTTCATATCTCCGGCTAGAATGACCTTAAATAGGGGCATCTGTAAGACCCCCATTTTGGCCCTAAGATCCCTCATGGCATCATAACATTGCATTTGCAAAGCCTCAAGGATCATGAGCATCTGGGTTCCCTTTGCCTTTGGGTGGGACCTCTTGTGAGTGGTTTGAGATCACCAAGCATGCTTGAATTGTGTATCATTGATTTTCTCATTTTTATTTACTAATCAAAAGCCCAAAAATATGTCAGTAACATTTCTTGTTTGTAGCTTGAGCAATCACAAGGTCTAAAGAACTTCTAGGAGATCCTTTGTACAATGATAAAGTCAAGAGTAGATGAAAGCAAGCATGGTAATGGTTCCCAAAGCTCTCTTCCATCAAATATACCTCACTAGTATCTCAATTCATCATTTTGATCAAAGCAAGTCAAGGGGTTTGAGGTTTGTTTCCCAAGGAAACCCTAATTCATTTATTCATCAACTGTGCCTTACTCATGAAGCAACCTCAACCCATGGTCAAATACAATAAAGGGAAGTTCTTTAATCCATTATTACATGCATATTTGAACTTATTTGAGTGCCCTCAATCATCAATTCATCAATATTTGAGGCATGGACTTGAGAAGTTGATCAGTCAATTCATTTGACTATTTTGAAATGCACTAAGACCTAACTTTTTATGTGTTGGTCAAATGGAGATGATCCCAAGAGAAACTCTGTTATTAAGGATAATATGAACAACTTTCATGTTCATCAAAAATTGATTTGAAGCTTGGAAGATCACCATCCACTCCAAGACATTATAGGTCATTTTGACTGAAACCCTAATTTTGGGTCAACTTCTTAAGAACATAACTCATTCTTTTTTTATGATTTTGAGGTAGAACCAAATGCATTGGAAAGATTCTTTTGTCTACTTCAAATGTTATGTTGAGCAAAATTTCAAAATCTCAAAAGAAATACATGTGATAATGCAAAACATTATAGGTCACTTTGGGCCAAATGCATTGAAATGGAAAAAAGTCCAACTTCAAGTGCCCATAACGTCTTCATCAAAAGTCCAAATGATGCAATATTTAAGTCCAAATTGATTGCCTTGAAAATATCTACAACATGAGGATATGGTTGAATTTGGAGCTTGAATCATCAAAATAGAAGGGCTTGAAGTTGGTTCATTTTGACAAAATTCTCAAAGGCATATTTTGTGCATTGAACTTCATGGCCTGTTTTCATAATTTTCCACACTCCAAATGAGTTTTTGTTCAACATAACATTTGTTCCTTATTTCAAGACCTTTCCAACCATTACCCACATGCCTATGTTTGGATTTTGCAAAGGGGACTTTCGAAGACTTGAAGCTTTGTGACCAATTATGCATTTCATGATTAAATCTCCATGCACAAGCCATTGCAACTTAGAATGCACGTCCATTTCAATTTAGTATGATATCAGCTTGCATTTGCACTTTATTTTGGGCCTCACATGCGCTTGTACAGGCCCATGCATGGAGGACCCAACTTCATGCACACACGAGTTCCTCACTTGCTTGCATCCATTTCAGCTATAAATACATGCCTTGCCTCATTCAAATACCATTCTGTAGCGGGGTGTCGCATCACGCGAAAAACCGGCGGGAAAAGAAAGAAACAACAGAGCCGCCATCGTGCGTTATTTATCCTAAAAGAGGGAAAGGAAACGCTCAGAGTAAACCTAGGAAAGAACATGGTCTCGCGACCAAAGAGGATGGGTTCGGGAGTCGGTTATGCGAAGGGAAGGTATTAGCACCCCTACGCATCCGTAGTACTCTACGGGATCCACGCACAAAAGGAAGGAAAATGGTTGCTAAACACTGCTCAAACTCACACACACTGGCTGAAAAGAGACAAAAGAAACTGACTGAAACTGACTCGGCAGGATATTGCATCCTGGGCCTACTTAGTCTATCAGGCATAGACATCAGAGTCGAAGTAGTTCGGACTGGGGAGACGACACATGCTCGCTAGGATATCGCATCCTATGCATACGTATCTTCTCGGACGAGAGAAGAATCAGAGCATTCGTAGCTCGGCTGACACGCACAAACAAAACAGACAAACACAGGCAAACGTGGAGCCCGACTGCCAATCACTGGACTTATGTCAGCATCCGAACCGTAAAACACACACAGGAAACCAACTGCCAATCGCTGGACTTATGTCGGACTCCAACCAGAACACACACAAGGGTGGTTAAGACACAAAGGGTTGGAAAAGAAGAAGGGCGAACAAACAGACTAAAAGGGAGACTAGAGCTCGAGCCTAATAGTTGCCAAACACGCACAAAAAAGAAAAAAAAGGCGCCCGGAGAGATCAGCTCAATCTCCTGCCTACATACTTCATCTGGTGTGAAGATCAGGGCGATGTAGTTCCCCTACGCAGGGACAAGGATCTAGCCTAACCAGATAACAGAGGGAGACACAACTCTAGGGAGACTACGACTCGAGCCTAGATGTTGTCATGCAAAGTCAACCCTAAGTTAAGGTTTCTAGCTAAATGGCACAAGGGCCAACCTATCCTAGACATGACTTGCACAGGAAGCAAGCCACACCTAACCTAACTTGCACAGGAAGCAAGGGTCTCGATTGCAACTAGGGCAAGAGAAAGGGGAAGTCTCAATCGCAACGAGGGCGAGAGAAAAGGATTAGTGTTAGTTATTAGTCAAACTCGGCAAGACATCGCGTCTCGTGCCTACGTATCTCAT
Source organism: Lathyrus oleraceus (assembly GCF_024323335.1). Taxonomy (NCBI): domain Eukaryota; kingdom Viridiplantae; phylum Streptophyta; class Magnoliopsida; order Fabales; family Fabaceae; genus Lathyrus; species Lathyrus oleraceus. Next base: position 354,175,541 of record NC_066582.1, on the reverse strand, counting down.
CTGAACATGAGAATCAGAGTTGCCGTAGTTCGGCCTGCAGGGAAAAAGGACTCGATTGCAACTAGGGCAAGAGAAAGGGAAAGTCTCGATCGCAACGAGGGCGAGAGAAAGGAAAAGGCTCGATCGCAACGAGGGCGAGAGAAAGGAAAAGGCTCGATCGCAACGAGGGCGAGAGAAAGGATCGCAACGAGGGCGAAAGCAAACAAGGAGTAGCCTAAACTAAACCTAACTTGCACAGGAAGCAAGCCTAAGCTAGCCTAAAAAGCAAAGCAATCACAATCACAGATAGCACACACTATATACACACAAGAGGCTCACACAAGGGTTAGGTTTTAGTTGAGGGGTCATATCAACCTCAACAAACAAACCTCTGGAATGGGGTGAAGTGTGCTCTTAACCTTGCCATTGAGGGGCTAAGGTGAAGCAGATGAAAGGAGATGAGGGGTGTGCCTCATTGCTTCTATCCCTGGCCTGGGAGAGCATTTGACAAGAATGTGTGAGTTCAGAAAGTGGGAACCCTTCTACACATTTAAAACTGACTCAACTGTGCATTTGCACAAGATCTTGGGTTTTCATCTGAAATGCATCAACACAGTGGTGTGAGCAAAACAGAAGACACACTGAATAGCAGGGGATAGATTGCTTATCCCTTGGTTCTGCCAATTGCCTCTTCACTTAGGAGGTCTTTGACTCTGTACAAGGACAAATTAAACATACACAAGCATTGCCTCTTAAGGAGGACTTCAGACAGTTTGCCCGGCCAAATAACGAGCCGGGTCTCCAGACTACATGAAGTAAAAGAGATTATACCTCAAACAAGTTGTTAAAAAGTAAAGCAAAGCAAGTTCAGAGAACTTAAGCAACTAAGGTACCTGAAAAAGTCAAAACAATCAGCAAACAGTTCAAAAGTTTAAATCAAAAGGAATTGGTAAACAGTCAACACAGATGGTCAACTGTGCAAGGCACAAGACTCAAACACATGAGTCAAACCTACAAAACAAAGGTTAGCACATGATAAACAAATCAAGTTTAAACAAGTTTGAATGATCTTTGAGGCATTGGTGCTTAACCTGAAACATTAACTCAATTGTAAGTACAAAAGACCACTAGGACTAGCCTAGGGTCAAGGATGAAAGAAAAAGTCAAAACAGCAAAGAAAAGTCAACCAAAGTCAAGGTCAAACATTTAAGAAGCTATCTCAATTGGATTCACAATCATATCATGCATCATCATCAACTCATAAGCAAAAGAAGGCAAGGCATGGCAAATGAAAGCTCAAAGAAGTCAACAGAATGACTTGCATCAAAAGTCAACCCAAACATTTTCAAAAATCATCAAATAAATCACACTCAATCCTAACATCTAGAATGGTAAGCATGTCAAATTTCATGGCATTTGGATGAGAGGAAGGCAGTCAATGAAAATCATGAAGTCAACATAATTTCAAGTAAGCACAATGAAAGTCAACAAACATGGGTCAACTTCAAAAAATCATAACAAATTGAAAACAGATGAGAAATGAATGAGATTAACACCAATGCAAAGCTCAAGATGTCTAGTTATCACATATGAAATTTCATGATCATACAATATGGTATGAGAATTTCCCAAAGGATTTGGCAACATGTAGCACAAAAAGTCAACATTTGACTAGGCAGGGAAGAAAATTCACAATCAAATGGAAAACAGCACAATCAATTCCAGGAAAAATCACACATGAACTAGACATGTAAGGGAGGGATCATGAAAAATTTGGGGTCATTTGGATGTAAGGAAGCATGTCAATCAAAATTGGGAAAATGCACATTCATGGTGTGACACCAAATGTAACACCTAACTTCAAAAAATCAAAGCTCACACACCACATATGATAAATGCACAAACTTTATATCAAAACAAAGGTGAATATGTCTAGTTTCTCCACAAAAAATTTCAGAACTAATGGATGCAACATGAGTATTTCACAATGGTTTTGGCAACATGTATCACTTTTGGTCACATAACATAAACCCTAGAGCCAATTAATATCCAATGATCAGAAAAAATATTAAAAATCATGGTAAAATACTAGACATCCAACAGGTCCCAATGCAAAAAATCCCATGATTTTTGGAGTTGAAATGAATTAGAAATGAATTGTTGAAGATGAGTGAACAAAATGGATGAAACATGAATACATGGCATGAATAATGGTCAAACATGTGGTCAGCGTGGCAAATTTGTAAATAAGGCCCTCACTAACTTAAACGGCCGCGTTTCACATGGACACACGAAATAACCTGATTGGCTAATTTTCAATGGAATAGTAACACCAACAACAACAGCCAATCACCATCCATTTTTCTGGGTTTAAAAAGAAACTTAGGGTTTTTCAAAACAGCAACATGAACATTCATCATCACCAAAATCGTGTTTGATGAAATCTTTCCAGAAATCCCAAATAAATACATGGACATGATCAGCAAGGCAAGGTGAACAACAATCCAACATTAATTTTCAACAAAACACAACATCTGCATGAATCGAGCAGAAAAAGTATGGACATCAAATTTTGCTCATGAACAAAAAGTTTCAGAAATGAATAAATGGCATACCAATAGGTTCATTCAAGCATGGTGAAGGCAAATCCATCATTATTTTTCAGTATAACACAGCATGGAGAGAGATTCGAACAAAAATACATATAGACACAAAACTTAAATCTCAGATTTCTTACAACCTAGTCAACCAATTCACACAAGGCAAAGTGCATGATGATCAGCATGTTAAGACCTATACTAAACATGGCATGAATTTGAAAAATGAGTGAATCGAAGATTTACCAAATGGAAGAGCAGTTGCAGATTCAGTCACTTTCTGGCCTTTAATGCTTGAAACAGATGAAGAATGTGCTTCTACAAGATGAATGGGGAAGTAAACTTGGCTCAATGAAGCTTGCTCGTGCTTGAATCCAAATCTGCCATGGCTAAGCTTCCAATGGAACAGTGGTTTTGAGCTGCTTACAGATGGGGAAATGCGATGAAAACAAGCTCATAAGGTTGTTTGAGTGAAGGAACAATGTTAACCAGGTCAAGTTCTTCGAGGGTTTTTGAAGTTTTTTGGAAAAATGCAAGTAAGATGATTTTGAGAGAGAGTGAAATTCTGTGTGTGAATGCTGCTAGCTAGGGTTGGTTTGTGACAGAAAATTGCTTATATGCATCTGTTTAAGGTCTGCTAATCCAATGCTAAGCTGGTTTTGTTTAAAATGAAGTAAAATGTAAATTGCTAATTTTGGTCATAAGGAAATGGAGGTGTAAATCTTGCACGATTTGGGCTTGTAAGCAGGCTGCAAATGACCATCATTTTGCTGTTTTTAGTTTGCCAATGGAGTGCTGAACTTGTTTTGTTTGAATGAACCAAAAATGCATTATTTGCCAATTTGACACCAAAGGCAAATGGAGGTGGTATGACAGCAAGCAACTTGAATTTGAGCTTGGAACATCTTGCAAATGACATTTAAAACACATCCCAATTGGCCAATTGTGTAAAAAATGTTTGAATCAAAAAGTCAACTATTGGTCAAACTTGATTTTTAAATGAAATAGGTCAAAAAATGCCATTTTGATTGGCAAGGTTTTGGTACATGATGTTTACATTTTTGGAAAGAGGGGAACAAATGTGGTTTGTAGGAAAAAACCCCATCAAATTTGGCCAAAGGAATCATGAGATATGGCCATTTGAAGTTCATGAAAATGTGAAAATGATTTGACCATATCTTGCAAACCATTCATGGGATTTGAGGGTTCTTGGACTTTTTGAAAATGGGAGAACAAGACCTTCAACTTTCATGTTGGACAAAAATTCATTTGAAGCTTGTATCATGATGCAAGTTATGGATCAAGAAGTTTCCATTTTTGGCAGTTGAAATTACAGGTCCACTTTCTATTTTGGGAGATTTTCTGATTGACTTCAAATTCTTCAATGATGTTGATTGCCATGATATATGAGGCCTATTAGGACATGAATAAGTTCTCTCAAACCATTTCCATCCATCAAAACCATAGAATCAAACACAGTTGACCAACTTTGACTTTTCTAGGGTTTTGGACTGACTGTGCACTTCTGGTGAATTCCAAACCCTAATTCCTTGAGAACTTGACTTCAAATGATGTCCCAAGTTGTATGGACTCTTGATTATTGATCATGGTGCCCAAATTCCACAAGAATGGCCACCATCCACTGCTTTGACTGACTGTTGACTGTCTAGGGTTTTTGCCTGACTGTGCATGAACTGATGGCTTCTGAGCCTTCAACCCTTGACTTAAACACTTCAAATGGGCCTCCAAGTCATGTGAACTTGTTGGACAAAACCTAGGGCTTTGATTCTTTGAGAAACACCCTTGCTTGATTGGTTGACTGATCTCCTGATCAGTTTGACCTAATTTCTTGCTTGCTTGCTCTTGAGGCAACTGGGGACAATGCAATGCTATGCACTGTATCATGATATGCTATGACCTACTATGAGAATGTATGTACAATGGTAGGTGCAAATTTGAGGTGCTACAGCTGCCCCTATTCAATCAGCTGGGAACCCGAATAGATGATAGCAGCGGCTGTCAGACTTTCAGGGTAACCAGGGATTGAATACCAAGAACCGTAGAATTTGCACAATAGGGCTCCACCAATGGGAACGTCCACTGGGATTTGATTTTTATTACTGGGTATATATGTTTTTTTTTCAACGGGTATAACCACATCCAGACACCGCAACGACGATGAATGGGAAAAGAAATCACAACTAGATGCCAACGGACAACTGGGAGAGGTAAATCCACAAGGGGACAGGTACAACTAGACGTCATAGGACGAATAGGAAGACTCACGTTTATCGACACCAACGGAGAGGAGGAAAACTCAGCCTGACGTCATAGGACGAAAGGGAGACTCACGTTTATCGACACCAACGGAGAGGAGGAAAACTTCAACCAGACGTCATAGGACGAAAGGGAGACTCACGTTTATCGACACCAACGGAGAGGAGGAAAACTTAAACCAGACGTCATAGGACGAAAGGGAGACTCACGTTTATCGACACCAACGGAGAGGAGGAAAACTCAGCCAGACGTCATAGGACGAAAGGTAGACTCACGTTTATCGACACCAACGGAGAGGAGGAAAACTTCAACCAGACGTCATAGGACGAAAGGGAGACTCACGTTTATCGACACCAACGGAGAGGAGGAAAACTTCAACCAAACGTCATAGGACGAAAGGGAGACTCACGTTTATCGACACCAACGGAGAGGAGGAAAACTTCAACCAGACGTCATAGGACGAAAGGGAGACTCACGTTTATCGACACCAACGGAGAGGAGGAAAACTTCAACCAGACGTCATAGGACGAGAGGTAGACTCACGTTTATCGACACCAACGGAGAGGAGGAAAACTCCACTAGGGAAGGGAGGGCGACGTTATGAACATCGAAAGAGGATGTTTACCGACATCCAAAGAAAACCAGACACTTACGCATGACTGGAAATCACCGAAGGATGGTGTTTACCGACACCAAAGAAGACCAGACACTTACGCATGACTGGAAATCACCGACGGATGGTGTTTACCGACACCAAAGAAGACCAGACACTTACGCATGACTGGAAATCACCGAAGGATGGTGTTTACCGACACCAAAGAAGACCAGACACTTACGCATGACTGGAAATCACCGACGGATGGTGTTTACCGACACCAAAGAAGACCAGACACTTACGCATGACTGGAAATCACCGAAGGATGGTGTTTACCGACACCAAAGAAGACCAGACACTTACGCATGACTGGAAATCACCGAAGGATGGTGTTTACCGACACCAAAGAAGACCAGACACTTACGCATGACTGGAAATCACCGACGGATGGTGTTTACCGACACCAAAGAAGACCAGACACTTACGCATGACTGGAAATCACCGACGGATGGTGTTTACCGACACCAAAGAAGACCAGACACTTACGCATGACTGGAAATCACCGACGGATGGTGTTTACCGACACCAAAGAAGACCAGACACTTACGCATGACTGGAAATCACCGACGGATGGTGTTTACCGACACCAAAGAAGACCAGACACTTACGCATGACTGGAAATCACCGACGGATGGTGTTTACCGACACCAAAGAAGACCAGACACTTACGCATGACTGGAAATCACCGACGGATGGTGTTTACCGACACCAAAGAAGACCAGACACTTACGCATGACTGGAAATCACCGACGGATGGTGTTTACCGACACCAAAGAAACAACACACGCGGGTGCTGACGGGATACTGACATCCACAAGATGACAGGGCAAGGCTGAAACACTTGCAGGGGGTCTCACTGGGGAACAAGGTCACGACAGCGAGCAAACAGGAAGGAACACCAAGGATACCGGGTTGTAGGTATGAAACGGGTGACCGACCAAACGTGAATTGGTTTGTGTTCCAAAACACTCAACATTCTGAAGAGGGCTAGAAAAGCAGTCTTGTCTAGAGGATGAACATTCGATTCCACAAGGAATACGAATCTTACTCTGCTGGAGAGGACGACTTCGACCCAAGAGCGCGTGAGACATATTATCTATAGCCGTCAGAACGTAGATAAAACACTTGCATGGAAGATTATCCATAACCGGGTTGTAGGTTGTTAAATGAATAATCGACCGAAAAGAAAGGCATCTGGGTACCAGGCTAGGTATGCAAAAGATGACCAATCAAAAGAGGATAAAGTTGCTAACTCGGAGCAAGTATCCAAAAAGAAAGTGAAGACCCAATGGGGACCATACTGCTTGATCAAGGCAAGTATCCAAAGGGGACAAGACCATTAATACCACAAAGAGGGGATTACATCTACCGGTTTGTAGGCAGAAAACCACGGAAAAGTAACCAGTCATCATCGGGATGAGCACAAAGGGTTAACTCCAACAAGGGGAGGAATGTGGGATTTTACAACTACCAGCTAGTGGGTAGAAAACCACAAAGATAGGACTTACAACTGCTGGTTTGTAGGCAGAAGCCAATGGAAAAGCAACCAGTCATCATCGGGATGAGCACAAAGGGTTAACTCCACCAAGGGGAGGAATGTGGGATTTTACAACTACCAGCTAGTGGGTAGAAAACCACAAAGATAGGACTTACAACTACCGGTTTGTAGGTAGAGGCCAATGGAAAAGTAACCAGTCATCATCGGGATGAGCACAAAGGGTTAACTCCACCAAGGGGATGAAAGTGGGATTTTACAACTACCAGCTAGTGGGTAGAAAACCACAAAGATAGGACTTACAACTACCGGTTCGTAGGTAGAAGCCACAAACAGTCTGCTGAGAGACAGAGTGAGAAAAAAGGATTTACAACTACCGGGTAATGGGTAGAAGACCGTAAAGAAAGGACTTACAGCTACCGGTTCGTAGGTAGAAGCCAATGGAAAAGTAACCAGTCATCATCGGGATGAGCACACAGGGTTAATTCCACCAAGGGGAGAACGTGGGATTTTACAACTACCAGCTAGTGGGTAGAAAACCACAAAGATAGGACTTACAACTACCGGGTCGTAGGTAGAAGCCAACAAATTCCGCTGAGGATAAGATGAATGAGTGCCGGTTAGTGAGCGACTATTCATTTATGCCCCAGGGAAGCACAGGAGACAGCCAATAGGAAGCCAATTTAGGATTGATCCAAAAGGCAGACTGAAACAAGACTCATCCTAATGAGGAAAGAACTCAATAGGGAAAACCCATCCCGTGTAGGGAGGGAACGGAAACAACCGTCATCCACGAGGATGTATCTCAGTGGGGAAATGGCAGGAAAGGATAGACACTTTCTGCTTAAGGGGTAGACTCTACATGGAGAGATCGGACACACCCATATCTACTTGAGGAAAATCTACTGGAGAGATCTGTATCAACAAATAGCAGGAGGCAACAATCAACAGATACACGGCAACAGCTGCAACATGAGTACCTGGATGTTATGATTATGCATGTATGCATTATACCTAAAATGTATGATGAATGTTGACAAACAGACATGTTCAACACGCAGGTCCGGGAATCAACCATCCGGAGGGAAAACCAGAGTCCTCATCCTACAGGGGAGGAAGAGCCGCAAGAGGCTTCCGGAGGGATCGTCGGTCCCAACCGGAGAACAGGGTTCAACATACAGGCGGATGCGCCACAACAACTTGTGCTGGAAATCAGGGATACCGAGAAGCAACCAGATTTCTGATGAGAAATACAAAAGCATTGATAAAGCTCCTCATGCCAACAACTCCGCTGGGGATCCATCTGATGACATGATGGAGTACTGGCATGTCAATTCACCGAATACTGAATCTTCCAAGAAAAGCAACTATGCTGGGAGAGAGAGGAAGACTGCTCTGCTGGAGAGAGGAAAGTTAAAGTCTTCAGTAAACACTCTGCTAGGGGAGCTGCCCCACAATAATGTCCGAAACAGCAAACTTGCTGGGGATGCCCCACGATAGGGCTAACAGGGATTTGGAGGAAGAATATGTACTGCCGGGAACATGAAGATGAATAACTTCAAACGACACTACATCGGGCAACTTCACTGAGGAGAGACCATACGAGGTTCTGCAGGACAAAGATACAGTCATGCTCGAGATACGAACAATTGTCTTACCTGTTGGTAATCATACCACCCCCGGGAGAGCACCGTGGGTCTCCTAAGTATCCTTCCATCATCGGGAATGTTCACTTTGTTTAAGAACAATTTTTTTTGAAAAATTTGTTTATTTTGAAAACAATGATACTTTATCATTTAAAACATGCAAAACATTTGTTGAGTTAAAACAAATAAGAGTGCAAACAATTGGCTAAAAGCTCAAATTGACGTGATGGAATGGTAGTCTGCAAAGGGCGAGACTCCATAGATCTGTACAAGTTTGAAATCGGTGATATATATTGGAGAGGGCTACACTGAACATAATGACCTTTCCTCTACCATTCTGAATTTTCGATGTATCCGGAGCTTCGGTCGATGACGAATCGAGAATTCCTGACAGATGACAGATGTACAGCACAGTCTTGTCAAGATGCAGTTACTTGCCAAATCCCTAATTTTTGCCTAGATTGCCCCAGTGTGAGGTGATCAATCTAGCGGGATGCAAATTCTTTTTTTTTTTTTTTTTTCAATGTCTCTAACTTTTGCCTGGATCGCCCTTTCGGGTTTTCAATCCACCGAGACGCTCCTTTTTTGCCTAAGTCGCCCTTTGGGGTGTTCGACTTAGCGAGCTATTGATTTTTTTGTTTTTGTTTTAGGCGAAGTATTTCTTGACTGCATCGGAATTCACAGGACGAGTGAACTTCTTCACCCATTGATGTAAGTGTTAAAACACTGCCTGAAAAGGCTCTCTTGAAAACGTATGGACGTTCTTAGCTTGGAGTCCACTTGCCCCTGGAATCGGGCACGAAAGACAAGACTTTCTTGAGCACAAGGTCCCTCGGAACACACGAGGCTTGACCTTCTTATCAAATGCTTTTTCACTCTCTGCTGATATGACTGACCATGACACATGGCAGTTGATCTCTTCTTTTCGATCGAATTCAGCATCAGCCAACTTGGGACTTTGAGGGTGCTATCTTTCTTTTGTTTTTTTTTTCTTTTGATTTGGATTTCTTTTGATTTCTTTTGATTTTGATTGATTTCTTTTTTTTTTTTTGATTTTGCACCCTCCTCTTTCTCTCTTTTTTTTTTGATAAATGCCCCAGTTGGCTGTTCTGCTGATTCTCGAGATGCAGCTGAGTGTGATCTTCTTTTCTTGCTCAAGAAGTCGGGAAATCTCGTCAGGAATCCCTTCAACATCATCTTCGTCCGCTTCGAATACAGGGAATTCAAAATTGGGAGATGACGTCCGATCATTATGCTCAATGGGTTTGAGAAACAACCTGCATAAAGATTTTGATATGAAAAGCTTTTTGAAAATCAAACAAGACAATCGTTATCCAGATGAAAAGATTGCTTTTATTCTTGTTTTTTAAGGTTTTTTGTGATCACCAATTTCATGCAAAAAGCGAAAAGGGAAAACAAATGGAAAAACAAATGTTTTAACATGAATTTATTCGAATGAAAATATCATTGCACAAAATGTTGCCAATAATGCCATCACTTCTCCTTTTGGCATGGGAGAAGGGTTTTTAAACAAAGTGATTATTACAAAGACTTATGAACAACTGTAGGAACGCCCACAGTGACCCAATAGTGATAGATCCCACCGGGGATGACAACTGTCAGTATTTCTTGCATCAGCAGCTTCTGCTTTCTGAACAACTCTTCTGAAGAAAAAGTCGGCGCCAGCCCGGGACTTGTTATCTTCAAGCTTGATTAGCATTGGGACCTAAGTCTTCCAAAATCAGAATACCTGACCTCACAAGGTCTTGAACCTTCATCTTCAGCTGGAAACAACTATCCACGTCATGACCAGGAGCACCCGAGTGATACACACAATGTTGTTCAGGCCTATACCACCACCGAGGGTTGACGGGTATGGGCGGCGGGTCTCTGGGTGTGATCAAGTTCCGCTCTAACAGAGAGGGATACAGTTCGGCGTAGGACGTGGGGATTGGATCAAAAGTGATCTTCTTTCTCTCATTACTTGTACCAGCTTGATTACCATCGTGAGGCTGGGAAGCCTGCTGCTGAGGATGACGTTGTGGACGCTGATGCTGCTGAGTTGGTCTTCTCTGTTGTTGTTGAGTTTGAGTTGCTGGAATAGTCACAGCAGCAACTTGCCGATACTGTCCTCTGTTTGCACTCCTCCGACGGTGCACAGCATTTGTTTCACTTTCTCCCCTTTTGGGTGCCCCAGAGTATGTCTTCTTAGAACTGGAAGAACTTGAAGAACCAGGATGGCGAACCGGAGCGCGGGTTGCTCTGATATTAACAGTCTCCGCAGCAAGAGGCTGTTCACTGATTCTAATCCCCTTCAATTCATCACCCACGGCATAATCATCGACGAGAATAGCGACAGCAGCATTCTCATGAACGGGTACATCCACTTGTGGAGTACGGTGGACTGGTGGAATCACGGCTTCCAGTCTCTGGGCTAAGGCACGCAGCTCCTCTTGCCCCTGAACAACTCCTTGCATCATTGTCATGAACTGGGCCATGTTTGCCCTCATCTCGGCCAATTCTGTCTGAACCTGATCCATAATCCTCTGATGACTGAGTCTGGTCGCGGTGCGGGTGGTGATCAACAATCCTGTCTGACAAAGGAACCGGAGTGAGAGGTCTTGTCCCCAAACATATCTGCAATGCAAGGATGACATGTGCATGATATGCGTATGATGCGAATGCTATTTTATCATGGATGATCCTGAAAAGGATATGCGTATGCGAGTTAACTTTTTCATGCATTATTATTTTTTTGAAAATAAATATGCTATGATGCAAATGATGTGAACATGACTGGCTGGTTGTGCAAACTCTGATTAGGTCGAAGCTTCAGTCAAAATCAGAACATAAATCCAACTTAAGGTCAACTGAACACACTGTTGTCTGAACTAGAGTCACCAACAGAACCGAGTCACCAACAGTACCTGTAATGAAATAACCCTTCCCCACTCACGGGTGTAGTCTAGGCCAGGGTAAAGCTGAGAGAAACGCAGCATAAATAACCTTTCGCAGAAATACTATCATATACACACCCGAAGTATGTAACGACAGTATCCCACCAGGGTCTGAACTGCTCGTGATATCAATGTTCCGCTAAGTGGCGCCATACCACCCGCTTCCCATGAATCACTCTATTCCTAATCATCCTAGATTTTCACTCATGGTCTGGGTATTGGACCTTTTACCTCAACTGACTCCCCCCCCACACAGAGAAAACAAATAACCAGCCAGACATCAACAAATGATGAATATGAATGCAAACATTAATGCACACAATCAATGCAATCAATAAATGTACATATATACAATGAATGCAATAAAATACAACAAGCAGAAAGCAACCAAAACCCTAACCTAGAGAGCGCTAGGAGAGACTCGCTCAGGGAAGATGGACCAGCATAGGTCAACTTCTCTACATCCCCAGCAGAGTCGCCAACTGTCGCATCACGCGAAAAACCGGCGGGAAAAGAAAGAAACAACAGAGCCGCCACCGTGCGTTATTTATCCCAAAAGAGGGAAAGGAAACGCTCAGAGTAAACCTAGGAAAGAACATGGTCTCGCGACCAAAGAGGATGGGTTCGGGAGTCGGTTATGCGAAGGGAAGGTATTAGCACCCCTACGCATCCGTAGTACTCTACGGGATCCACGCACAAAAGGAAGGAAAATGGTTGCTAAACACTGCTCAAACTCACACACACTGGCTGAAAAGAGACAAAAGAAACTGACTGAAACTGACTCGGCAGGATATTGCATCCTGGGCCTACTTAGTCTATCAGGCATAGACATCAGAGTCGAAGTAGTTCGGACTGGGGAGACGACACATGCTCGCTAGGATATCGCATCCTATGCATACGTATCTTCTCGGACGAGAGAAGAATCAGAGCATTCGTAGCTCGGCTGACACGCACAAACAAAACAGACAAACACAGGCAAACGTGGAGCCCGACTGCCAATCACTAGACTTATGTCAGCATCCGAACCGAAAAACACACACAGGAAACCAACTGCCAATCGCTGGACTTATGTCGGACTCCAACCAGGACACACACAAGGGTGGTTAAGACACAAAGGGTTGGAAAAGAAGAAGGGCGAACAAACAGACTAAAAGGGAGACTAGAGCTCGAGCCTAATAGTTGCCAAACACGCACAAAAAAGAAAAAAAAGGCGCCCGGAGAGATCAGCTCAATCTCCTGCCTACATACTTCATCTGGTGTGAAGATCAGGGCGATGTAGTTCCCCTACGCAGGGACAAGGATCTAGCCTAACCAGATAACAGAGGGAGACACAACTCTAGGGAGACTACGACTCGAGCCTAGATGTTGTCATGCAAAGTCAACCCTAAGTTAAGGTTTCTAGCTAAATGGCACAAGGGCCAACCTATCCTAGACATGACTTGCACAGGAAGCAAGCCACACCTAACCTAACTTGCACAGGAAGCAAGGGTCTCGATTGCAACTAGGGCAAGAGAAAGGGGAAGTCTCAATCGCAACGAGGGCGAGAGAAAAGGATTAGTGTTAGTTGTTAGTCAAACTCGGCAAGACATCGCGTCTCGTGCCTACGTATCTCATCTGAACATGAGAATCAGAGTTGCCGTAGTTCGGCCTGCAGGGAAAAAGGACTCGATTGCAACTAGGTCAAGAGAAAGGGAAAGTCTCGATCGCAACGAGGGCGAGAGAAAGGAAAAGGCTCGATCGCAACGAGGGCGAGAGAAAGGAAAAGGCTCGATCGCAACGAGGGCGAGAGAAAGGATCGCAACGAGGGCGAAAGCAAACAAGGAGTAGCCTAAACTAAACCTAACTTGCACAGGAAGCAAGCCTAAGCTAGCCTAAAAAGCAAAGCAATCACAATCACAGATAGCACACACTATATACACACAAGAGGCTCACACAAGGGTTAGGTTTTAGTTGAGGGGTCATATCAACCTCAACAAACAAACCTCTGGAATGGGGTGAAGTGTGCTCTTAACCTTGCCATTGAGGGGCTAAGGTGAAGCAGATGAAAGGAGATGAGGGGTGTGCCTCATTGCTTCTATCCCTGGCCTGGGAGAGCATTTGACAAGAATGTGTGAGTTCAGAAAGTGGGAACCCTTCTACACATTTAAAACTGACTCAACTGTGCATTTGCACAAGATCTTGGGTTTTTATCTGAAATGCATCAACACAGTGGTGTGAGCAAAACAGAAGACACACTAAATAGCAGGGGATAGATTGCTTATCCCTTGGTTCTGCCAATTGCCTCTTCACTTAGGAGGTCTTTGACTCTGTACAAGGACAAATTAAACATACACAAGCATTGCCTCTTAAGGAGGACTTCAGACAGTTTGCCCGGCCAAATAACGAGCCGGGTCTCCAGAATACATGAAGTAAAAGAGATTATACCTCAAACAAGTTGCTAAAAAGCAAAGCAAAGCAAGTTCAGAGAACTTAAGCAACTAAGGTACCTGAAAAAGTCAAAACAATCAGCAAACAGTTCAAAAGTTTAAATCAAAAGGAATTGGTAAACAGTCAACACAGATGGTCAACTGTGCAAGGCACAAGACTCAAACACATGAGTCAAACCTACAAAACAAAGGTTAGCACATGATAAACAAATCAAGTTTAAACAAGTTTGAATGATCTTTGAGGCATTGGTGCTTAACCTGAAACATTAACTCAATTGTAAGTACAAAAGACCACTAGGACTAGCCTAGGGTCAAGGATGAAAGAAAAAGTCAAAAAAGCAAAGAAAAGTCAACCAAAGTCAAGGTCAAACATTTAAGAAGCTATCTCAATTGGATTCACAATCATATCATGCATCATCATCAACTCATAAGCAAAAGAAGGCAAGGCATGGCAAATGAAAGCTCAAAGAAGTCAACAGAATGACTTGCATCAAAAGTCAACCCAAACATTTTCAAAAATCATCAAATAAATCACACTCAATCCTAACATCTAGCATGGTAAGCATGTCAAATTTCATGGCATTTGGATGAGAGGAAGGCAGTCAATGAAAATCATGAAGTCAACATAATTTCAAGTAAGCACAATGAAAGTCAACAAACATGGGTCAACTTCAAAAAATCATAACAAATTGAAAACAGATGAGAAATGAATGAGACTAACACCAATGCAAAGCTCAAGATGTCTAGTTATCACATATGAAATTTCATGATCATACAATATGGTATGAGAATTTCCCAAAGGATTTGGCAACATATAGCACAAAAAGTCAACATTTGACTAGGCAGGGAAGAAAATTCACAATCAAATGGAAAACAGCACAATCAATTCCAGGAAAAATCACACATGAACTAGACATGTAAGGGAGGGATCATGCAAAATTTGGGGTCATTTGGATGTAAGGAAGCATGTCAATCAAAATTGGGAAAATGCACATTCATGGTGTGACACCAAATGTAACACCTAACTTCAAAAAATCAAAGCTCACACACCACATATGATAAATGCACAAACTTTATATCAAAACAAAGGTGAATATGTCTAGTTTCTCCACAAAAAATTTCAGAACCAATGGATGCAACATGAGTATTTCACAATGGTTTTGGCAACATGTATCACTTTTGGTCACATAACATAAACCCTAGAGCCAATTAATATCCAATGATCAGAAAAAATATTAAAAATCATGGTAAAATACTAGACATCCAACAGGTCCCAATGCAAAAAATCCCATGATTTTTGGAGTTGAAATGAATTAGAAATGAATTGTTGAAGATGAGTGAACAAAATGGATGAAACATGAATACATGGCATGAATAATGGTCAAACATGTGGTCAGCGTGGCAAATTTGTAAATAAGGCCCTCACCAACTTAAACGGCCGCGTTTCACATGGACACACGAAATAACCTGATTGGCTAATTTTCAATGGAATAGTAACACCAACAACAACAGCCAATCACCATCCATTTTTCTGGGTTTAAAAAGAAACTTAGGGTTTTTCAAAACAGCAACATGAACATTCATCATCACCAAAATCGTGTTTGATGAAATCTTTCCAGAAATCCCAAATAAATACATAGACATGATCAGCAAGGCAAGGTGAACAACAATCCAACATTAATTTTCAACAAAACACAACATCTGCATGAATCGAGCAGAAAAAGTATGGACATCAAATTTTGCTCATGAACAAAAAGTTTCAGAAATGAATAAATGGCATACCAATAGGTTCATTCAAGCATGGTGAAGGCAAATCCATCATTATTTTTCAGTATAACACAGCATGGAGAGAGATTCGAACAAAAATACATATAGACACAAAACTTAAATCTCAGATTTCTTACAACCTAGTCAACCAATTCACACAAGGCAAAGTGCATGATGATCAGCATGTTAAGACCTATACTAAACATGGCATGAATTTGAAAAATGAGTGAATCGAAGATTTACCAAATGGAAGAGCAGTTGCAGATTCAGTCACTTTCTGGCCTTTAATGCTTGAAACAGATGAAGAATGTGCTTCTACAAGATGAATGGGGAAGTAAACTTGGCTCAATGAAGCTTGCTCGTGCTTGAATCCAAATCTGCCATGGCTAAGCTTCCAATGGAACAGTGGTTTTGAGCTGCTTACAGATGGGGAAATGCGATGAAAACAAGCTCATAAGGTTGTTTGAGTGAAGGAACAATGTTAACCAGGTCAAGTTCTTCGAGGGTTTTTGAAGTTTTTTGGAAAAATGCAAGTAAGATGATTTTGAGAGAGAGTGAAATTCTGTGTGTGAATGCTGCTAGCTAGGGTTGGTTTGTGACAGAAAATTGCTTATATGCATCTGTTTAAGGTCTGCTAATCCAATGCTAAGCTGGTTTTGTTTAAAATGAAGTAAAATGTAAATTGCTAATTTTGGTCATAAGGAAATGGAGGTGTAAATCTTGCACGATTTGGGCTTGTAAGCAGGCTGCAAATGACCATCATTTTGCTGTTTTTAGTTTGCCAATGGAGTGCTGAACTTGTTTTGTTTGAATGAACCAAAAATGCATTATTTGCCAATTTGACACCAAAGGCAAATGGAGGTGGTATGACAGCAAGCAACTTGAATTTGAGCTTGGAACATCTTGCAAATGACATTTAAAACACATCCCAATTGGCCAATTGTGTAAAAAATGTTTGAATCAAAAAGTCAACTATTGGTCAAACTTGATTTTTAAATGAAATAGGTCAAAAAATGCCATTTTGATTGGCAAGGTTTTGGTACATGATGTTTACATTTTTGGAAAGAGGGGAACAAATGTGGTTTGTAGGAAAAAACCCCATCAAATTTGGCCAAAGGAATCATGAGATATGGCCATTTGAAGTTCATGAAAATGTGAAAATGATTTGACCATATCTTGCAAACCATTCATGGGATTTGAGGGTTCTTGGACTTTTTGAAAATGGGAGAACAAGACCTTCAACTTTCATGTTGGACAAAAATTCATTTGAAGCTTGTATCATGATGCAAGTTGAGGATCAAGAAGTTTCCATTTTTGGCAGTTGAAATTACAGGTCCACTTTCTATTTTGGGAGATTTTCTGATTGACTTCAAATTCTTCAATGATGTTGATTGCCATGATATATGAGGCCTATTAGGACATGAATAAGTTCTCTCAAACCATTTCCATCCATCAAAACCATAGAATCAAACACAGTTGACCAACTTTGACTTTTCTAGGGTTTTGGACTGACTGTGCACTTCTGGTGAATTCCAAACCCTAATTCCTTGAGAACTTGACTTCAAATGATGTCCCAAGTTGTATGGACTCTTGATTATTGATCATGGTGCCCAAATTCCACAAGAATGGCCACCATCCACTGCTTTGACTGACTGTTGACTGTCTAGGGTTTTTGCCTGACTGTGCATGAACTGATGGCTTCTGAGCCTTTAACCCTTGACTTAAACACTTCAAATGGGCCTCCAAGTCATGTGAACTTGTTGGAAAAAACCTAGGGCTTTGATTCTTTGAGAAACACCCTTGCTTGATTGGTTGACTGATCTCCTGATCAGTTTGACCTAATTTCTTGCTTGCTTGCTCTTGAGGCAACTGGGGACAATGCAATGCTATGCACTGTATCATGATATGCTATGACCTACTATGAGAATGTATGTACAATGGTAGGTGCAAATTTGAGGTGCTACACGGGGTATTCGTTACCATTAGATATATTGACTAAATCCAAGGTAAATCATACAAGTCGAGTCGCCACCGCACTTCTATTTATCCAAAGTAATGGCTAGAAAGCGAACAAAAACCTAAAAGTTTTATCGAATCAAAAACTAGTAAAAATGTCAGAGATATGGGTAAGGGGGTTGGTTATGCAATGGGAAGGTGTTAGGCACCCAAAGCATCCTAGGTACTCCTAGGGATCCCTTTTCACATTTGTTGTAAGGTTGTTGTTGTTGTTTTTTTTTTGTGAAAATTTATTTGTGCAAACATGATTGAAGGGATGAGAAAAGAATAAACAAATTTATTTACATTTTGTGTTTGAATGGATGAACCCATTGCCTACGTACCATCTTAAAAAAAAGATTAGGATCAGAACCTCGTAGTTCGGGGTAAAAAAATTCAAAAAGAGGTTGGTGAATTGATTGGTCCAAGAACCTTAAGGTCTTTTGTTATCAAAGGGAGAAAACTCAACCTAAAACCACAAATCCACCATGTGAGGATAGCTTCGACATGCTAGTGAGGGGTTAACCCTATAATAAGCATGGAAGACTCATTGTCCATCACTAAGGATAAAGGTGAGTATTATATCTACCTCAAGGATAATTCAAACCTAATAGCTAATGGTTATAAAAAAAGGGTTTGATTAAGAAGGTGCCCATTGAAACCACAAAAAGAATTTGAATGGGTTATATTTACCAATTAAAAGTATTTACAAAAATATGGTTAAAGTGGATTAAAAGGTTCAATTCAGAATAAGTGTTATGAAAAATAAGTTTTGAAAATCAAAAGCATAAGGCTTAGGTTTCTAATGTTGAAAACAAAAGTTATTGTTTGCACAAAAAGTTTTGGCTTGGGTTAGAATGGGGAAAAAAAAGAAAAGGGTTAAATTCCTAAACATAAAAAAAGATAAGGGAAAATAAAATAAAACCACATTAGGAGTTCCCCTTTTGAGATCATATTGATGATCCAAGTAGCTCCCATCCTTTGGAATAAGCAGTCACATACGAATATCTCAAGCCATTAAGCACAGGTAATCGGAATAAACCTCCAGGGGGTATCCCACACATAAAGTGGAACACCAGGCCATCTCTGCAAGAGTCATGTGAGCCCTCACAAAAAAACTCAACAAACAGGTTAGAGAAACTAGATAGGGTAATCAAGAGTTGCCCCCAAATCAAAATGTAACCACATGAATCATGCCATTAAAATTCACAAAAAAAACTCACAAAAAGCAACCAAGGGCAGGAGGCCTAAACCTCTTGTCAAACACATACATTAAAAGGGTATCAAAAAATTTCAGGTTGAAAGTATAAAGTAGTGGAAATAGGGCATACCTGATTGGGGAGGATCGATTGAAATTGAGTTGCACCCGTGAGGTTTGCAGAGCAATCTGAGGGTTTATATGAGAGCGAATTGGTTCTTTGCCGATGAGTTCCCTTCAGCCTCTGGAGGTTGCTCTGAACTTTGTTAGCTTTTCTCTCACTTTCTTTTTCCTGCCAGGGTAATTGGAATGGCATGTCCTTTTGTTTCACTGAAACTCTGAATTTATAACCTGGTTTTTGTGGACCTGTGGGCTCAAATGAGAGAGGCCCAAGTCCAAAAAAAATTTTGTTATATTTTATTATTATTTTCTTTTTTTCTTTTTTTTTTCTTTTTTTCGTTTTCCTTTTTTCTTTTTTCTTTTTTTTTTTGGTAAACAAAAGTAAGAGAAACAATGATGTATAATTCAAGCATTTTTGGTGATCTCAAACCAATCACAAGGAGTCCCACCCAAAGGCAAAGGGAACCAAGATGCTCATGATCCTTGAGGCTATGCAAATGCAATGTTATGATGTCATGAGGGATCTTAGGGTCAAAATTGGGGTCTTACAGATGCCCTTATTTAAGGTCATTCTAGCCGGAGAAGTGAAGGTTAAAATCTTCGTCTCGACGAGGTAGAATGGGCTTAAATAATAACAAAGAGACAAATTTTGGTCCTTAAGAGACCTCATGATGCAGATGTATGTATGCAAATAGTACGAACTCTGTGGGGATATGTGTCCACAAAGAAGAAAAGACATCCAGAGAAATTGACAATCCATATGAGAAATACACTCAATGGGACAGAGACTCTGGGGACTCTTATGGGGATAGGAGAGGGAATAAAATGCGTGAGCAGGTCACGACTCAACGCTCGGGGAACAGAATTCCAAAGGGAAAATATCCAATGGAAAGACCCGAGCTGACTCAGAGGTGCATGTATTGGGGAATATGCCAATATAGCAAAAACTATCCACAACGGATACTTCGGATAGAAATCCAGATGAAAACAATCCACTAAGGGACTTTGTTGGGGATGCTTAAAAGGACACTCCCGGGGAAGCAGCGGGACGAGGTATTACCGATTACTGGGTAATAAGCTCAAGGAGACATGTGATCTGATTGCTGGTATGAGGGTGAGATACAACAGGCTCGGGAAGAATGAATATCTACGACTGGTATAAGGGTGAGAGATATCAATCAACCAAATCATCTGAGGAAGACCTAAAAAGGTATATCTCAAAAAGGTGACCAACTGAGGCGTGAATTGGAGAATATTCCTAAAACACTCATCATCCAAAAGAGGGCTAAAAGCAAACTCGATGATAGGATGGATATTCGACTCCGTAAGGGGGTACGAATCTTACTCGACTGAGGAAGAACAAAAGCTTCGACCAAAGAGTGCATGAGATATACTATCTATTACCGTCAGAACGTAGATAATATACTCGCATGGACGATTATCCACAACCGGTTACTGGGTTAATAAAGGATAAATCGACCGAAAGAAAAGGCATCGGGATACCGAAACTAGGTATATAATGATGACCAATCAAGGCGTGAATTGGGGAATATTCCCAAAACACTCATCATCCAAAAAGAGGGCAAAAAGCAAACTTGATTATGGGATGGACATTCGACTTCGAAAAGGGGGTACGAATCTTACTCAACTGGGGAAGAACAAAAGGCTTCGACCAAAGAGTGCATGAGATATACTATCTATTACCGTCATAACGTAGATAATATACTCGCATGGACGATTATCCACAACCGGTTACTGGGTTAATAAAGGATAAATCGACCGAAAAGAAAAGGCATCGGGATACCGAAACTAGGTGTATAATGATGACCAATTCAGGGGAGGAACAATCGTTACTAACAACAACAAGATAGACGAGAGATGACCCGCTGGGGATAAATTGCGTAATTAGAGCAATTATCCAAGAGATATATTACCGGTTACTGGGTGGTATACTAAAAAATTAAGGAATGTCAATATCGAATTTTGTATAAAGATAACCAACAAGGAGGGAATTACATCTACCGGTATGAGGGTAGAGAACCACAAAAGAGAGTACCCGTCATCGGTTAGGATGAACAACAATCAAGGTTTAACTCTGCACGGGGACAAAATGGGGTTTACAACTACCGGTTACTGGGTAGTAGACCACAGAAATATGACTTACAACTACCAGTATGAGGGTAGAGAACCACAGACTTCGCCGGGATAATAATTACTAATTATTGAGCGATTATTCATTTACCACGGGGAAAAAGGAAAAGAGTCTCAAGAGACCGATCTAGGATCAAACTAGATATGCACACCAAATCAAGACTTGTCCCGGTGAGGATATAACTTAATGGAGAAAACCATCCTAGTATATGTGTTGGGAAGGAACAAAAACAATCAACATCCACGAGGATATAACCCGTGGGGAATATGGAAGAAAGGATAGACGCTTTCTGCTTATGGAGCTGACTCTATATGGAGAGATCAAACACACACGTCTCCTTGGGGAAGTATATCACCAAATAGCAGGAGACAACAAACAACGATATATGGCAAAGAATGCAACATGAATACCTGAATGTTATAATTATGCATGAATATGCATGGTTTATGTATGATGTATGCTGACAGACAGACGTATCTAACACAACCAGGTCCAGGAATTAACCACCCGGTACTACATCTCAAGAGAGAAAGCCAAGTTCACCAGAGAGTATCCAATCTGCTGGGGATCAGAGATACCAGGAAGCAAAGAACTCTGCAAGGGATGAATCATCAATCATTCCAGCTGGGGATGAGAGTTATCACAGACAAGGTCCACCATACCAACAACTCTACTGGGGAATCTATCCGAGGAGATAAAGGATTTATCGGGATCAACCACCAAATACCGCTCTTGCCCAAAGAGATCCAAGTTGTTGAGGAAGAAAGATTGCTACTCTGATGAAGGGAAGAGAGGTGACTTTCAACAAGCAATCCACTTGGTCGGATAAACCACAAGGGGTTCCGGAGGGGGAGATATAGTCATGCCATGAATATGGACAAAAATCTTACCCTGTTGGGGATCGTACCACCCTTGGGAGAGCACTGAGGATCTCTTAAGTATCCTTTCGTCATTGTGAAGGTTCACTTTGTTTAAAAACAAATTATAAAAAATTTGATCGTTTAAAACAATGATATTTTCTTAATCAAAACATGCAAAAAGTTTGTTGAATAGAAACAGATAAGAGTGCCAATAATTGGATAAAAGGCTCAAATTTATTTGATAGAATGGTAGTCTGCGAATGGCAAGACTCCATAGATCTTTACAAATTTGAAATTGGTGATATATATTGGAAAAGGGCTACATTGAACATAATGACCATTTCTCCACCAATTATGAATCCGATGTATTTGAAGCTTTAGCTGATAATGAGCAAGGATCTCTGACGGACGACAGTTGTAGAACAAAGTCTTGTCAGGATGCAGTTACTTGCCAAATCCCTAATTTTTGCCTAGATTGTCCCAAGATGAGTTACTCAATCTAGCGGGATACATATATCATTATTATATATTTTTTGTGTCTCTAACTTTTCCCTGGACTGCCCTTTCGGGATTTCAATCCACCGAGACGCTCATTTTTGCCTAAGCCGCCCCTTCGGGTTTTCAACTTAGCGAGCTATTCAGTTTTTTTTTAGCACAAGGTCACCTTCTCGGAACACACGAGACTTGACCTTCTGTATACATGCGTTTTCGACGCCATGAGATTTGGTATGCAGAATAGTTCTTTCGACAAATGACGACATGGGATAAACGGTTTGGTTGATAAGTGTTGGTCGACACTTCGACAAAATTGAAGCTTCGACATTTCGACAAGATATCTGCAGCTGGAAAGGCACCTTTGACAGACATGGAGGATGTTGTGGTATTTCGACAATTCGAGAAAGCCTGGAGAAAGACGTCATTTCGACGCAAAGCATAAACTTCAAATTCAAAAGAGTTGTGACGTTTGGTAGAAGACGCGTGGAAGCATCTAGAAAAAGGAAGAAAGCCATGTGTCACAGTTTTAGGATTTGGTAGTTAGTAACAGTTATGTTATTTGTATATAAATAGGGTAGTTGTTATCGAAAAAGAGGTGAAAATTTACTTGTACAAAATTCCTGAAAATACTGAAAGTACCCGTGTGAGAGTAAAGAGTCATATTTGGAACATGTATGTGTAAACAAACACCAAATTCCTTCAAAGTTTATTTTATAAAGTTTAAAGTTCTTTACAAATTCCTTTTACGTTTTCCAGTCAATTATCTTTCTGCACTTTCTTTTCGACACTTTATGTTTTCGTCAGTTACTTTCTGCCATTTATCTTATCTTGTCAAATTTACATCTGTTTGAACGTTTTAATCAACATCTTTCGATATAAAATATTTAGAGAACCAAAATGAAAGAAATGAAAGTTGTTCTAGATATCTTCAAAGTCATTTAGATCTGCACATGTCCTAGGATTTGTGTGGTTGATCCTGCAAGTAACCCAATTATACAAGTTTTGGTAAACCAGAGGTTGTTCGCCAAAATTCACAGCGAACAAATTGGCACGCCCAGTGGGACAGTGCAGAAATCTAAAACTTAGATAATCGTTAATGAAGGTTTTTCTTCGTTGTATGAGACTAAGAAGCGGTAAATTAGCCGTATCTGACGTAGAAAGACCTAAAAGAACAAGAGTAAGGAAAATGGTGAATCAGCCAAATAATCCAAATAATCCTAATCCAAGTGAAGCCATACCAGTATCTAACCCTATCCCTTCGACGGGAGGCAATGTAGGATCAGTCCCTGTGTCAGAGGCTATGCCTTCGTCAACAGGGTCAATACCAGCGGTTTCAATTTCGCAAAATGCGCCTACTTCGTCCGTTAGGGCGCAACAAATGCCTGTTGGGACACCCCCTCCTATGGGAAACACTTCTAGGCCTTTTGTGACGAATTTCACCGTGCCTCTGCGTGGTAGGGAACAACCATTTGGAATGCCAACTTCAGTAATGGCAAATCTACACAATTCCCCGGTAGTGTATTTTGATTCTATGGTCAATATGTCTTCACCTTTACAAGGGCCAGGATATGGCGGAAACATGAGTAGACTAAATCAACAACCACTTTACGTGCCGCCGATAACAAATAATTCGGCGCAGGTGATTAGACAACAAATGGACGAGAGTAATCATGATATGGTCCAGATGCTGACACAACAAATGGGAGCGGTGTTTAATCCTCTAATTCAAAACACCACCCAAACAAACCAACTGTTGGTAGCGCAGATGACGCGCATTGCTGACTTTTTCGGGGTTCCTCAAACTCGACACAGAGAGCAAGTGGTTCATAACCCAGAGGTAGCGGTCCAGGAAGAGCCTACGATAAACCAAATACCGTTAGACAATCCTCAAACAAACGTCAGAAACCAAAAGGATGTAGTCGAACAGCCTCGTGTCGAAATCCCTGCTCCACAAGAGCCTAGAAGGATAGTAATCCAGAGAGGCCAAGACGCGGATGCTGTGTTGCAACAGCGAATCCGGTATAATAACCCCCCTGTCGAAAACAATTTAGCGGCCATGGTCGAAACGATAATGGCGCAAAATGGGATGAACATAGGATTACAAAGGTCCAGTTACGCTTCCCCACTATCGGAATATATTCTGCAAGAAGAACTGCCACCAAGGTGGAAAGTTCCTAAGTTCACAAAATTCTCAGGGGATACTAGCGAGTCCACCATAGAACATGTGGCACGTTATCTGATCGAAGCGGGGGAAATAGCCCGTAATTAAAATTTGAAAATAAAATATTTCCCTAGTTCCTTAACAAAAAACGCGTTTACTTGGTTTACATCTTTGCCTGCAAACTCAGTGTATACGTGGACCCAATTAGAAAGATTGTTCCATGAGCAATTTTACATGGGACAAACAAAAATAAGTCTGAAAGAATTAGCCAGTGTTAAGAGAAAACACTCAGAATCAATAGATGATTATTTAAATAGGTTCAGATTGCTAAGGGCTAGATGTTTCACTCCAGTTCCAGAACATGAGT
Organism: Lathyrus oleraceus; assembly: GCF_024323335.1. Lineage (NCBI taxonomy): Eukaryota > Viridiplantae > Streptophyta > Magnoliopsida > Fabales > Fabaceae > Lathyrus > Lathyrus oleraceus. The sequence continues at coordinate 354,150,394 of NC_066582.1, read as the reverse complement.
TAGTCGAAATGCCCGCAGGGGGACTAGATTATTCTATAAGGAAGAAACTAGATACCCAGTATTTGAGGGATATGGCACAATTAGCAGATAGAGTGAGACAGGTCGAAAGGTTAAGGGACAAAAAATTTAGAGCAAATACGAATAAAAAAGAAAGGGTGGCCTACGTAGGGGTTCGCCAAGATGATGAGTACGACGAAAACGAACCAAGTAACTCCGACGAACAAGAGATTGACTTAGCAGAACTAAAGCAAGGCCCACCTTATTCATGTAAGGTACTAACTCCGTCGAACGGAAACCCAGTCGAAACCAGCGATAAGTTCCCCAAAAGGACTTATACATTCGACATGACCAAATGTGACGAAATTTTCGATCTGTTAGTTAAAGATGGTCAATTAATAAAACCTCCAGGCGCTAAAGAACCGCCTATGGAACAACAGAAAAAGAGAGGTTTTTGAAAATGCTATCCGTGATGGAAGGCTAAAGTTTTGTGACAAACCAAAACCACAGATGAGGGTCGACTCGAATCCTATGCAGCCAGTCGAAGCCCACTACGCTGAACCATCCATCGTGAACATGGTGGAGATCGAAGTTGCTCCTGATGGAAATTTGGAAATGGTGGAGGCCCCTGGAAGTTTCGACACAAACATCAACATGGTTGAGATTGCTGATGATCTCACAAGCCAGAACAAAGTTGAAGTTACTGGAGGCTTCGACAACCAGAAAAGGATGGAAACTACTGAAGGTTTCGACAAAAGGGACGGTGACGATACCAACGAAGATGTGAAGTTTCGACAAGAAGGAAATTGGGACCGCTTGGGACAGCCAAGTGGGAAGTATGATTACCTCGTGAAGTAAAATGCGCCGACAAGCTCTCAGATCGACATCAACACAATCCAACCAAGCGGTTGGGGAGATGTTTCTTCAGACAACAATGAAGAAACATATGAGGCAATCGAGAATCCCCCTAATACGAAAAAGAGGGTTACTGAAGACCTCATTATCGAAAACAAGGCTATTGAAGGCCTTGATTATGATCAAACGAAGACAGGTGACGTCGCAAACTGTGTCAACACTATGGGGCCTTTCAGTGAAGAAGTCACAAAAATTAAAGCGGAAGCTGTTAATGGTCCTTTGAAGCCCGTGGTCAGTGGAATTCTGCGTAGGGTAATGGAAAACCCCAAAAGGAATTGGAACAAACGTTGTTGCAAACATGGTCCCAAGAGGATATCTTGGTGCTGCTGCCCAGGGAAAGAGTTCGACCAAGCACCAAAAGGTGTCGAAGGTGAAGAGGAGAGACTCATTAGAAAGATGAACGAATTAAGCATCGCTGACGAACGAAATGTTGGGGTAAATATGGTGGAAATATCTCAGAGGGACCAGGCCGAAGTGGGCGAAGATCATCGTCGAAAGGAGCAACAAAGGCTGGCGTATCCTAAAGAGGAGGAAAATTTAATAGAATTCATCAAGAGGTGCCAAAGGATGAAAACCGAAGTAATGCTATACCCACGATGCAGTGCAATCTTCGACAGGAAGGCGGCAACCAACCTGGAAGCAGTGGATAAAGCCAAGAGGAAAGAGAATTGGGGAACAGTAAGATATGACTCAAGGAGAAGTGATCACCACCAGTGGAGGCATGGAGAAAGACGCCATAACACCTATAAACCATCTAACAAAGCAACAGACGACAAATGAGTTCAACCCATTAGAGATGCCCAGGGGCAGAAAAAATGGGGAAAGTTTGAGGTTCAAAGAGGCGCTTCGATGGAAGGCAAGAAGGAAATGGAAAAGCACAAGCCAAGACCATATCCTTCAGAGAATTACAAAGGCAAAAACCCCATGTCCAGATCCCAATGGAGGAGATTCCAGAGGCAGAAGAGGGCAGAAAAAGAGGCTGCAGAAAAGAGCGTGAATGAAAAAGACACTGACAGCAAAGATAAAGCGGAGTCTAGTAACAGTCGTCAAATAAGGAGCAGAAAAGAGTCTTCCCTCCAGATCAATCCTGGCAGCATTGTCGAACCAGGGCCGTCGAAAGAGAAGATGCAGGAAGACGACGAAATAACTGACAACTTCGAATCTGACTCAGAATCATCCTTCAATGTGATCTGCAACGTGGTCTCTGTCCTCCCTAGAGACTATGATAGAGTTATGGAGGTCGAAGACGAAGAAGGCGGGATGGAAGAGGAAACAATGGCACACAGACCCGTCTGTTACTACGTGATGAATAATGGATGCGTCGAAGAGCAGAACGCTTTCTTCGAAAGACCAGATGACTCCATGAAAGCGCATTTGGAGCCTTTGTTCATAAAAGGAAAGGTGGAGAATGTTGGTGTGAATAAGATACTGGTGGATGGGGGAGCAACAGTAAATTTGATGCCCCATTTCATGCTGAAGAAGATTGGGAAAGACGATTCAAACGCGAAACCTCACAACATGGTGCTGTCGAATTATGAAGGAAAAGCAGGAACCACCATGGGTGTTATCCAGGTGAATCTGACTGTTGGAACCATAATAAGGCCAACGATGTTTATGGTCATTGCTTCAAGGGCGAACTACAACCTACTGCTTGGAAGGGAGTGGATTCATGGCGTAGGTGTCGTGCCCTCGTCAATCCATCAGCGAATAGCCATATGGAGGCCAGACGGGATCGTCGAAAACATTGAGGCTGATCAAAGCTACTTCATGACAGAGATAAATATTGTCAACAGTCAAAGCTTCGACAAGAACCTGGCTCACATACCTCCATGCAGTCCAGCCGAATTCGACTTAAAGGCAACCGACAATGCCTACTGCTCCATGTACCTTCATACTACACATGGTTTCCAGTGGGATAAAGAAGTAATTGGCAAAACGTACATGTGGGGAACTACTCATATAGCGCCAACAGGATGGGGAAGCGAATTTGACGATGACGAGTAAAGAATCAGTGCTCGAAAAAATTACGGCTTACATAGCCAAAAACAAACTCAAAGAGGCCCTTAAGGCTGAAGTAAAATACATGGATGTCGAAGCCAACAAAGAAAATTTCGACAAACAATGTCCCCAAAGAGACGTTGCAGAAGATCATGATAACAACCAAATGGGCGAATGGCAACACCAAAAGCTTGATGCCATTTATGACGACGAACCTCTAGGGTTCGAAAAAGATCCAGTGTCAACTAACGAGAAGATGGTGGCGCAGGATCCATTAGAAGAAATAAACTTAGGAGTGGGGGCAGAAAATAGACCAACCTACATAAGCGCAAAAATGGACCCCCAGTTCAAGGTCGAAATAGTCCAGTTGTTGAAAGAGTTCAAAGACTGTTTCGCATGGGATTATGACGAGATGCCTGGTCTCGACAGAAGTTTGGTCGAAATGCAGTTGCCGATAATGGAAGGAAAGAATCCAGTAAAGCAGACTCTGAGACGCTTCGCACCAGAAATCCTGTCGAAAATAAAAGAAGAGGTCGAAAGACTTCTAAAATGCAAGTTCATCCGCACAACCAGGTATGTCGAATGGATTGCAAATATTGTTCCAGTAATTAAGAAAAATGGCAAACTTAGGGTATGCATTGATTTTCGAGACTTAAATTCGGCTACCCCAAAGGATGAATATCCTATGCCAGTGGCAGAAATGCTCATAGATTCTGCAGCCAGCCATGAGTACTTAAGTATGTTAGACGGATACTCTGGCTATAATCAAATTTTTATCGCTGAGGAAGATACTCCTAAAACGGCTTTCCGTTGTCCTGGAGCAATAGGAACTTACGAATGGGTAGTAATGCCTTTTGGTTTAAAGAACGCTGGAGCAACTTACCAACGTGCTATGAATTCCATTTTTCATGACTTCATTGAAACTTTCATGCAAATGTACATTGACGATATCGTGATTAAGTCTGTTTCAGGGAAAAGTCAAATAGATCATCTTCGACAATCCTTTGAAAGGATGAGGAAGTTTGGTTTGAAAATGAACCCACTTAAATGTGCTTTTGGTGTGAAGGCGGGTGATTTCTTAGGTTTTGTGGTCCACAAGAAGGGGGTCGAAATAAATGAAAACAAAGCCAAAGCCATAATGGAGGCGAAAGCACCATCAACCAAAAAGGGGTTGCAGTCTCTGCTAGGGAAAATCAACTTTCTTAGAAGATTCATCTCTAATCTCAGTGGGAAGACGCAAGCTTTCTCTCCTCTACTTCGACTAAAGAAGGAAGACTTTGCATGGGGGAAAGAACAGCAAGCGGCCTTCGACAAAATCAAGGAATACCTGGCTAGTCCCCCAATCCTGATGTCTCCTTGCAGAAAGAGAAGTATGAGATTGTACATTTCGGCATCAGACAAAACATTAGGAAGTATGTTGTGTCAAGAAGATGAGAATGGCGTCGAAAGAGCCATTTATTATCTCAGTAGAGTCCTGAATGATGCTGAAACTAGATATAGTATTATAGAAAAACTATGTCTATGTGTATATTTCTCTTGTATGAAATTGAAGCATTATATAAAACCTGTTGATGTATATATTTCCTCCCATTTCGACGTAATAAAGTATATGTTATCTAAATCTATTTTACATAGTCGAATTGGAAAATGGGCTTTAGCATTAACAGAATACTCCTTGAAGTATCTGCCTTTAAAAGCTGTGAAAGGACAAGTTGTAACACCCCGATAATAATAAAATAATTATTTAAAATTGAGTTAATAATTTATTTATTAATTTAATTAAATAATTGGGAATTTTATTATTATTATTTTTGGATTATTATTATTATTGGAAAAAAATAAATAAGTTGGAATAATAAAAAGTCCCATTTTTGGTAAAAAGGGTTTTCACGTGAAAAAGGAAAAGGGAGAAGCGGCGGAAAGTGGAAAAGGGCAAAGGCAGAGCAAGAGAAGAGGAAAAAGCTTGAAGCTAACGGAAGTGCCGGATTAACTCAGGTAAGGGGGGTTTATCATCGATTAACGGGTATTATGGGATGATATGTACTGGGTAGTAATAAACTATTGTTTTACCTCTGATTAGATTGATGTATGCTGAAAATGGTGAAATATTGGATGAACGAAATTGGGATTTTAATCGAAGGAATTCGTAGAAATTATATGTAGTGAGGTTAGGAATTGTGAAATCGAATAGGGGATGATTCGGGTTAGATGATATGAGTAATATTGTGTGAAATTTGGACTGTGGAAGGGTGAATTGGATAGATCTCGTAGCAGAGAAAGCCATTGCAGATCTGAGAGTTCTGGTTTCTGGTCATACGCGTATGGCACTAGGCAATACGCGTATGAGATGGCTGGTACGCGTATGGCACTAGGCAATACGCGTATGGATGAGGAAGATGATGTTTTGAACGTGCTTTGGTCTCTGTTGGTACGCGTATGGGAATGTGATACGCGTAGCATACGCGTATGGGCGTGGGCAGTACGCGTATGGACTTGGTCAGGTTTGGGCAATACGCGTATGGGCATAGGCAATACGCGTATGGGCAGAATTGTGATTTTCTGTGCTGTTGTTGTGCAGTTTTTGGTTGTTTAGGCTGAGTGATGTACTTAGCTGATGTATGATGTAGCAGGGACCATTTCCCGTTGTTTTGAGTAGTATAGGTATTAGTAGAGTGTGCTAATACTGTATTTGATTATGTGGCATGATGTGATATGCTTTTGTGATAAAATGTATTAATGATGTGTGATGATATGCATGATGCCGTGAATGTATCAGTTATGTATGCATTTGTGAATAGACTGTTTTATGGCTTAGAGTGTGAGCTTATGTCTATTCTTGAATTGTTGCTGTTGTTGTTGCATTGCTAGATGATTAGCATGCATATTCTAGCCTTTGGGGCTGTAGCTAATTCCCATGGTGAGGAATTAGTGAGTGAATCATTGTGGAATTGTTGTTGATGTTTGCATGCTAGATGATTAGCTTGCATAGTCTAGCCTTTGGGGCTGTAGCTAATTCCCACAGTGAGGAATTAGTGAGTGAGTCATTAGGTCTCAAATGAGTGGGACTAGTGAGCTTAGTAGCCGTATCTGGATTTGATCGGTGAGCTTGAACTGTATGTTCAAGAATAGTCGGGACCGCATGTGTGGAGTCTCATTGCATAATGAATGTATGGCATATAATATGAATGGATGTATTCCAGTATTATATGTGTGTTGTGTGTTGTGTTGTTGATGTTGAGTATGGTTGAGATTATACATATGCTATATGTTACTGCTGAATATGATGTTTGAATGGATATTGCCGTTGCTGAGTGCGTAGTCTGATTAGGGTGAATTGATGTGTTATTTACTTAGCATTACATGTTGTTCTATAATGCTTATTATATTGATTGAGGAACTCACCCTTACAACTATTTTTCAGGTAACGAGCAGTGAGTTGAGTAGAAGCTAGTGCTATGGAGTCTAGTGTCGTCCTTAGTGGGTCATGCTCTGGTAGATGTAACATCGGGAGGGGATGTTTGACTATGTTTTAATTTAGTTGTTGATCAACTTTACATGTAATGTAGTACATGATTTGAATGTCGGTGTTTTGTATCCGCTGCGAATTATGCAAAAGAGTCTTATTTTGATTAAATAAATGAGCATGACAGAATATTTTGATAATTGTTGTGAAATGATTGTGTGACACCCTTCGGGGCATAATTACTCTGATTGATATGTTATTATTTTAATTAAATATTTTGGGGTATTTAGAAGGGTGTTACATTAGTGGTATCAGAGCATAGTCGGTCGAGTCGAGTCGTAATTTTTCTGTTTCCCCTGTACGGTATAGGTGTTGTGTAACCCTATCAGTACTCATTGTTTCAGTTTGTTTGGGTTTTCAGAATAGAGATGGCTGGAAGAGGTAGAGATGATGCTGCGATTGCTGAGGCTCTGGGTATGCTAGCTGGAGTACTTGGAGGGAATCCGAATGTTGTGGGAATGGGAGCTGCTCGTCAACTGAGTGAGTTCCAGAAGAACAATCCTCCAATGTTCAAGGGAGCATACGATCCAGATGGCGCTCAGAAGTGGTTGAAGGAGATAGAAAGAATCTTCAGAGTGACTGAGTGTGCCGATAACCAGAAGGTCAGGTTCGGTACGCATATGCTGTCAGAGGAAGCTGATGATTGGTGGGTTGCTACCCGCACTGAGCTGGAAACTGCTGGGAATGCTGAGATTACTTGGGCAGTGTTCAGAGAGAGATTTCTGAGGAAGTACTTTCCAGAGGATGTCAGAGGGAAGAAAGAAATAGAATTCTTGGAATTGAAGCAGGGTAACCGGTCTGTTACTGAGTATGCTGCTAAGTTCACAGAACTGTCAAAGTATTATACTCCCTACAGTGAGGCTACTGGGGAATTTTCCAAATGTGTGAAGTTTGAGAACGGGTTGCGTCCCGAGATCAAGCAGGCGATTGGATATCAGCGGATCAGGGTGTTTTCTGATTTGGTTGACTGTTGCAGGATTTTTGAACAGGATTCCAAAGCCAGAGCAGAGAGCTATCAGCAAAGGGTTGATAGGAAAGGTAAGAATCAGATTGATCGTGGGAAACCGTATGCAGCTGGCAAAGGTTTCCAGAGGCAGAGTGGGATGAAGAGGCCTAGTGGGGGAGACTCTAGTGCTCCTGTTAAGTGTTACAGATGTGGTCGGGCTGGACATCGTGTTCATGAGTGTACCAGTGCTGAGATGAAGTGTTTCAAGTGTGGCAAAGGTGGTCATTTGGCTGCAGAGTGTCGGTTGAAGACTGTAACTTGTTTCAACTGTGGAGAGTTGGGTCATATCAGTCCACAGTGTCCTAAGCCGAAGAAAGAGAATCAGTCAGGAGGCAAGGTCTTTGCTTTATCGGGTTCTGAGACTTCTGCAGATGATCGTTTGATCCGAGGTACGTGTTATATTAATGGCTTTCCTCTTGTAGCTATTATTGACACCGGTGCTACTCATTCCTTTATATCTTTGGATTGTGCTGTGAAACTTAAGTTAGAGATATCTGAGATGCTTGGAAGTATGGTGATTGATACTCCTGCGAAGGGTTCAGTGACTACTACTTCAGTTTGTTTGAATTGTCCTTTGAGTATTTTTGGTAGGGATTTTGGGATAGACCTTGTGTGTCTTCCACTAGTGCAGATTGATGTTATTCTGGGTATGAACTGGTTGGTGTTTAACCGAGTTTCTATCAATTGTTTTGATAAGACTGTGATCTTTCCTGAGATTGAAGAAGGAAAGGATTTGTTTCTATCAGCGAGGCAAGTGAATGAGGCAGTAGTAGATGGGGCAGAGTTGTCTATGCTGTTAGCGACTTTGGAGGCTAAAGATAAACTGGTGATTGGCGATCTAGCTGTGGTGTGTGATTTTCCTGATGTGTTTCCGGAGGAAGTGAATGAATTACCGCCAGAGCGTGAAGTTGAGTTCTCGATTGATTTGGTACCTGGTACTAGACCGATATCGATGGCTCCGTACCGTATGTCCGCTGTTGAGCTAGCTGAATTGAAGAGTCAGCTGGAAGATCTGTTGGATAAGAAGTTTATTCGTCCGAGTGTGTCACCGTGGGGTGCACCAGTGTTATTGGTTAAGAAGAAAGAAGGTACTATGAGGTTGTGTGTGGACTACAGGCAACTGAATAAAGTGACGATCAAGAATCGGTATCCTTTGCCAAGGATTGATGATTTGATGGATCAGTTGGTTGGTGCGAGTGTGTTCAGCAAAATAGATTTGAGATCTGGGTATCATCAGATACGTGTGAAAACTGAAGATATTCAGAAGACTGCTTTCAGAACAAGGTATGGACATTATGAGTATTCTGTAATGCCTTTTGGTGTGACTAATGCGCCTGGAGTATTTATGGAGTATATGAATAGGATTTTCCATCCGTACCCAGACAAGTTTGTGGTAGTGTTTATTGACGACATTTTGGTGTATTCGAAATCTGAAGAAGAGCATGCTGAGCATTTGAGAGTGGTTTTGGGAGTTCTACGAGAAAAGAAGTTATTTGCTAAACTGTCTAAGTGTGAATTTTGGTTAGAAGAAGTTAGTTTTCTTGGTCATGTAATTTCAAGAGGTGGTGTTGCTGTTGATCCTTCTAAGATAGAAGCGGTGTCTAAGTGGGAAGCTCCGAAGTCAGTTTCTGAGATAAGGAGTTTTCTTGGACTTGCAGGTTATTATAGAAAATTCATTGAGGGATTTTCCAAGTTGGCGTTACCGTTGACAATGTTGACTAGAAAAGGGCAAGCGTTTGTTTGGGATTCAAAATGTGAAGAAGGTTTCCAAGAGTTAAAGAAAAGGTTGACTACTGCTCCTATCCTGATATTACCGAGTTCGTCGGAACTATTCGAGGTTTATTGTGATGCTTCATTGTTGGGTTTAGGTGGTGTGTTGATGCAGAATAAGCAGGTTATAGCTTATGCTTCGAGACAGCTAAGGGTTCATGAGAGGAACTATCCGACGCACGATTTAGAGTTGGCAGCCGTGGTATTTGTTCTGAAGTTATGGAGGCATTACTTGTACGGGTCAAGATTTGAAGTTTTCAGTGACCATAAGAGTTTAAAGTATTTGTTTGATCCGAAAGAGCTGAATATGAGACAGAGGAGATGGTTAGAATTTCTGAAGGATTATGATTTTGGTTTGAATTACCATCCGGGTAAAGCAAATGTAGTGGCTGATGCATTGAGTAGGAAATCATTACATATGTCTATGTTAATGGTTAAGGAATTGGATTTGATTGAGCAGTTTAGAGACTTGAGTTTGGTGTGTGAGAGTACTCACAATAGTGTTAAATTGGGAATGTTGAAGTTAACGAGTAATATTTTGGATGAGATTAGAGAGGGTCAGAAATCCGATATGGTTTTGGTTGATAAGTTGACTCTAGTGAATCAAGGCCAAGGTGGTGAATTCAGAGTTGATGAGAATGGTGTTTTGAGATTTGGTAATCGGGTGTGTATTCCGGATGTTACCGAACTTAAGAAGAGTATTCTTGAAGAAGGACATCGTAGTGGTTTGAGTATTCATCCTGGAGCTACGAAGATGTATCATGATTTGAAGAAGTTATTTTGGTGGCCGGGAATGAAGAGAGAAATTGCGAGTTTTGTTTATTCCTGTCTGACTTGTCAGAAGTCAAAGATTGAGCATCAGAAGCCGTCTGGGCTAATGCAACCGTTGGCTATTCCAGAGTGGAAGTGGGATAGTATCAGTATGGATTTTGTTTCTGGTTTGCCGAGGACAAGTAAGAATTTTGAAGCTATTTGGGTGGTTGTGGATAGATTGACGAAGTCGGCTCATTTCATTCCGATCAGAATGGATTATCCGTTAGAGAGATTAGCTGAGTTGTATATTGAGAAGATTGTAAGTTTGCATGGTATTCCGTCGAGTATTGTTTCGGACAGAGATCCTAGATTTACATCGATGTTCTGGGAAGGTTTGCAGAGGGCTTTGGGAACTAAGCTGAGATTGAGTTCTGCATATCATCCGCAGACTGATGGTCAGACTGAGAGGACGATTCAGTCACTAGAGGATCTTTTGAGGGCTTGTGTTTTGGAAAAGGAAGGTGCTTGGGATTGTTATTTGCCTTTGATTGAGTTTACCTACAACAATAGTTTTCATTCGAGCATTGGTATGGCACCGTTTGAAGCTTTGTATGGTAGGAGATGTCGAACACCTTTATGTTGGTATGAGTCCGGTGAGAGTGCTGTGGTTGGACCGGAGATTGTTCAACAAACTACGGAAAAGATTAAGATGATTCAGGAGAAGATGAGAATTGCTCAGAGTCGTCAGAAGAGTTATCATGACAAGAGGAGGAAGTCACTTGAGTTCCAAGAGGGAGATCATGTGTTTCTTCGTGTTACTCCGATAACTGGTGTTGGTCGAGCTTTGAAGTCGAAGAAGTTGACTCCTCGATTTATTGGTCCTTATCAGATTTTGGAGAGGATAGGGGAGGTAGCCTATCGTATCGCTTTACCGCCGTCGCTTGCGAATTTGCATGAGGTTTTTCATGTGTCTCAGTTGAGGAGGTACATTCATGATCCGTCGCATGTAGTCCAAATAGATGATGTACAGGTGAGAGATAACCTGACTGTTGAAACATCACCTATGAGGATTGAGGATCGAGAGTTGAAGCAGTTGCGGGGTAAAGAGATTGCCTTGGTGAAGGTAGCTTGGGGAGGACCAGCAGGTGGCAATGTGACTTGGGAACTTGAGAGCCAGATGAAGGAGTCTTATCCGGAGTTGTTCGCTTGAGGTATGTTTTCGAGGACGAAAACTCTTTTAGTGGGGGAGAGTTGTAACACCCCGATAATAATAAAATAATTATTTAAAATTGAGTTAATAATTTATTTATTAATTTAATTAAATAATTGGGAATTTTATTATTATTATTTTTGGATTATTATTATTATTGGAAAAAAATAAATAAGTTGGAATAATAAAAAGTCCCATTTTTGGTAAAAAGGGTTTTCACGTGAAAAAGGAAAAGGGAGAAGCGGCGGAAAGTGGAAAAGGGCAAAGGCAGAGCAAGAGAAGAGGAAAAAGCTTGAAGCTAACGGAAGTGCCGGATTAACTCAGGTAAGGGGGGTTTATCATCGATTAACGGGTATTATGGGATGATATGTACTGGGTAGTAATAAACTATTGTTTTACCTCTGATTAGATTGATGTATGCTGAAAATGGTGAAATATTGGATGAACGAAATTGGGATTTTAATCGAAGGAATTCGTAGAAATTATATGTAGTGAGGTTAGGAATTGTGAAATCGAATAGGGGATGATTCGGGTTAGATGATATGAGTAATATTGTGTGAAATTTGGACTGTGGAAGGGTGAATTGGATAGATCTCGTAGCAGAGAAAGCCATTGCAGATCTGAGAGTTCTGGTTTCTGGTCATACGCGTATGGCACTAGGCAATACGCGTATGAGATGGCTGGTACGCGTATGGCACTAGGCAATACGCGTATGGATGAGGAAGATGATGTTTTGAACGTGCTTTGGTCTCTGTTGGTACGCGTATGGGAATGTGATACGCGTAGCATACGCGTATGGGCGTGGGCAGTACGCGTATGGACTTGGTCAGGTTTGGGCAATACGCGTATGGGCATAGGCAATACGCGTATGGGCAGAATTGTGATTTTCTGTGCTGTTGTTGTGCAGTTTTTGGTTGTTTAGGCTGAGTGATGTACTTAGCTGATGTATGATGTAGCAGGGACCATTTCCCGTTGTTTTGAGTAGTATAGGTATTAGTAGAGTGTGCTAATACTGTATTTGATTATGTGGCATGATGTGATATGCTTTTGTGATAAAATGTATTAATGATGTGTGATTATATGCATGATGCCGTGAATGTATCAGTTATGTATGCATTTGTGAATAGACTGTTTTATGGCTTAGAGTGTGAGCTTATGTCTATTCTTGAATTGTTGCTGTTGTTGTTGCATTGCTAGATGATTAGCATGCATATTCTAGCCTTTGGGGCTGTAGCTAATTCCCATGGTGAGGAATTAGTGAGTGAATCATTGTGGAATTGTTGTTGATGTTTGCATGCTAGATGATTAGCTTGCATAGTCTAGCCTTCGGGGCTGTAGCTAATTCCCACGGTGAGGAATTAGTGAGTGAGTCATTAGGTCTCAAATGAGTGGGACTAGTGAGCTTAGTAGCCGTATCTGGATTTGATCGGTGAGCTTGAACTGTATGTTCAAGAATAGTCGGTACCGCATGTGTGGAGTCTCATTGCATAATGAATGTATGGCATATAATATGAATGGATGTATTCCAGTATTATATGTGTGTTGTGTGTTGTGTTGTTGATGTTGAGTATGGTTGAGATTATACATATGCTATATGTTACTGCTGAATATGATGTTTGAATGGATATTGCCGTTGCTGAGTGCGTAGTCTGATTAGGGTGAATTGATGTGTTATTTACTTAGCATTACATGTTGTTCTATAATGCTTATTATATTGATTGAGGAACTCACCCTTACAACTATTTTTCAGGTAACGAGCAGTGAGTTGAGTAGAAGCTAGTGCTATGGAGTCTAGTGTCGTCCTTAGTGGGTCATGCTCTGGTAGATGTAACATCGGGAGGGGATGTTTGACTATGTTTTAATTTAGTTGTTGATCAACTTTACATGTAATGTAGTACATGATTTGAATGTCGGTGTTTTGTATCCGCTGCGAATTATGCAAAAGAGTCTTATTTTGATTAAATAAATGAGCATGACAGGATATTTTGATAATTGTTGTGAAATGATTGTGTGACACCCTTCGGGGCATAATTACTCTGATTGATATGTTATTATTTTAATTAAATATTTTGGGGTATTTAGAAGGGTGTTACACAAGTGGTCGCTGATTTCATAGCCAATCACTCTATAGACGAAGATGTGGAATATGTCGAATTAGAACCTTGGAAACTGTATTTCGACGGTTCCAGTCATAAAAATGGAACTGGCGTTAGGATGTTGATTATTTCTCCTGACAGAATTCCAACAAAATTCAAGTACAAAGTTGAAAGTCTGTGTTCAAATAATGAAGCAGAATATGAAGCTTTGATCGCTGGACTTGAAATCTTGTTGAAATTGGGGGCAACAAGAGTCGAAATAATGGGCGACTCCGAACCGGTGATAAAGCAGTTGACTAAAGAGTATAAATGCGTGAAAGAAAATTTAATCATGTACTTTGTAATAGCCAATATACTTCTCAAGGAATTCGACAATGTGGTCTTCAGGCACATTCCCAGGTTGGAGAATCAAGAAGCGAATGATCTTGCTCAAGTAGCATCTGGATATAAAGTGTCGAAGGAAAAGTTAGAAGAAGCCATTGAAGTCAGAGGAAGACTCGTATCCACCAAGTTGTCCCCATCAGATCTGGAGTCAATAAGATTAGGATACGGTGACGAAGAAAACTTTGAGATATTCAACATAGATGATTCAGGAATTACAGACTGGAGAAAGCCTATCAAGAATTATCTACAAGACCCAAATCAAAAAGCAGAAAGAAAGATAAAATACAGATCTTTGAGTTATGTACTTTTGGGAAATGAATTGTTCAAAAAGACTGCAGAAGGAGTCTTGTTGAAATGTTTAGGTGAAGATGAAGCCTACATAGCCTTGTCGAATGTACACAGTGGAGCGTGTGGCACACACCAAGCAGATCACAAAATGAAGTGGTTATTATTTCGACAAGGAATGTATTGGCCATTAATGCTGAAGGACTGTGTCGAATTTGCAAAAGGATGTCAGGAGTGTCAAGTACATGCAGGCATACCTCATGTTCCTGCAAGTAAGCTGCATTCAATTATAAAGCATTGGCCATTTAGAGGATGGGCTTTAGACTTGATTGGGGAAATTCGACCAGCCTCTTCAAAAGGACAAAGGTACATTTTGGTTGGGATAGACTATTTCACAAAATGGATTGAAGCTATACCATTGGTTAATGTGGATCAAGAAGCAGTCATAGACTTTATCCAAAAATACATAATTTACAGATTTGGGATACCTGAAACAATAACAACAGATCAAGGATCTGTGTTCACTGGTAAAAACATGCAGAAATTTGCACAGGTTACTATGCTCAAGCCAATGGGCAGGTTGAAGCAGCCAACAAGGTAGTGATAAATTTGATCAAGAAGCATGTAGGGAAAAAACCTAGAAATTGGAATAAGACTCTAGATCAAGTCTTGTGGGCTTGTCGAACGTCTCCTAAAGAAGCAACGAATTCGACTCCATTTAAGTTGACTTACGGACATGATGCAGTTTTACCAGTCGAAATATATTTGCAGTCAGTTAGAGTGCAAAGGCATCATGAAATCCCATCAGATATATATTGGAGTATGATGATGGATGAATTGGTTGATCTGGACGAAGAAAGACTACGTGCGCTAGATCTAATAAGAAGACAAAAAGAAAGAGTCGAAAAGTTTTACAATAAGAGAGTAAAATTCAAGACCTTCTTAATTGGTGATCTCGTTTGGAAAGTAATCCTTCCTATGGATCGAAAAGATAAGTTAATGGGAAAATGGTCTCCTAAGTGGGAAGGACCTTTCCAGATTTTGAAAATATTTTCAAATGGCACGTATGAGATAGAAGAAATAGGGAAGGATGAGAGAATCCTAAGGATAAATGGCAAGTATTTGAAAAAATATAAGCCAATATTGCAGGAAGTAAAAATAATGATAGAATAATTGCAAACATAATTGTGATAAGATTTGCCAAATAAAAATGGCATTAAAGTCATTACAAAGAAAGCCTCAAAGGGATGAGAATTGTTAAATCAATTCGACTACAAATTAATACTGGCAAAAGTTTCCTTCAAAATGGCGAATTTCTGCCTCTGAAACTGGAGTCGATGATCACAAAGACTTTTGTGAATAGAAAGAGTCTCAATCTCTTGACTAAGTTGCTGGGCCTTCTCAGCATGTCGAATACCCAACCTCAACTCTTCGTCAATCTCGCTCTGCTTGGGTTGCTGTATGGATGCCTTACGTTTTTTCTCTTGAGAGATCTTTTCTTGAAGTGTTGCTATCTGTTTCTCCCATTTTTGGATATTGTCATCACAAGCAGCAACTTCTTTGACATAAGTGTCAGAAAGCTTTTGCAACTTTGAAACTTTGTCAGTCGAAGTCGAAACAGCATCCCATTCAACAGTTTGAGTTTCAGACTTTGAGGAGATTTGATTGGTAAGATCTCTTTGACGATGAAGATCTGCAGTGGCCAAGTCAATGAGGGTCATCAACTCCATCACAAAACTTCCAACCTCAGCAGAAGCTTCCAAGACATTCACTTGCTTCAAAATTTTCTTAAGTTCAAGGTGAGCAAGGGAGTTCTCTTCCAAAATTTTGATTTTGGTCAAGATGTTGCCAAGTGATGGTGCTTCAGAAGTTGCCCCAGAAGTGGTCGAACTGCTCTGCGAAGAATCTTGGAAATTAAAACGGGCGCTAAGCATGGCCTTCAGATACTCTAAAGATCTCTGCACTTTGAGATTTTCAAGCTCCTCGCGAGAGAAACTAGTCAAACCAGTTGATTTGCCACTCCCTTGGGTATGGTCAGGAGCAGGTGGAGTGTTTCGCTCTAAAGTTTGCTCAGCCTCTGTGTGTTTCGACTAGTTACCCCCATCTTTGGCAGCTTCGTCTTCATGATCATCTTTGACCCCAGCTTCCATGTCAGTATCATCACCCTGAGTTGCAGCATCTAATCTTGGAGGAGAATGAGATTCATCTTCAGAAGCTTCACCCACTGTAGCGTCGAATTCTGCCACAGTCTGCATGTCATGATCACTTGTGGGGATATCTTCTTCTGGGACTGTTTCCTCCAGAATCTTCTCAGGTGTTCTTTCGACAGCCACTTGTCCCTGAAAATAATTTTAACATTTAGAAGAAAAAGATGCAAAGAAGGTGAACATATACAGTCGAAATAAAGACTCACCTCAGGAATCTCAGTGTGAAACCTGGATTTCCCACTCTCCGTGTCTTTGGATTGAGGCTTAGCAGGGGGAGTACTTGCAGAATCCTTCCTAGTTGATTTTACGATGAACCTTTGGGAAGAGACCTTCGTGAGTTTCTTCTTATTCTGAGGGGGAGGGATTAACTCTGGAGATTCGTCACCAGACTCTTCATTAGGGACTTTATCCTCTTCTTTCTCCTCTTCACTCTTTCTCTTTTGGATTGTTGGGGGTTTTCGACTTACCTAGTCACGCAGACCAAAAGCCAGTCAGTTTAAAAAAAAAGGGAAGGAATAAATGAGAAGAAGTGATGTGTTGTACCCTTGTCGAATGTTTCTTAGCAGCACTTGGCGATGCTTCGACAGAAGCTTTCTTGGCAGGAATCCTCACGGCTAGGGAAAGAAAGAAGATTCAGAAACAAATATAAGAAATACATGATAATACAGTTAGAATAACAAAAGGAAAAATCGTGTTTTCTGTGAACAACTTCAAGAATGGGATCTTCCACGCGAACGTGTTCTATTCCAATATGAAGGTGTCATGGGTATTCGCCCAGATGATACTTAGTCGGAACCACACGCTCAGCAGGTTTTTGGTACTGTTGACGAAGAATTTTCATAAAATCCCCACAAATGAACCAATCTGGAAATGGAGGGCTAAATGCCACGCCAAACTCAGCAGTTGGAAAAGGAGGGAATTTTGATGGATGACAACTGAAAGCCAGGTCATAGCGCGCCTCTGGTCGAAGATTTGAAGGCAATGACAGTTTTTCAAACTTCTCCGTCAGTTTGCGTTTCAATTCTGCTGCTGCTTCGTGTATGGTTCGACTAAGATCATCAGGTCTATACGCAGTTTCGAAATACTTTTGAAATTTCTGTATTTCCCTAATGTGTCTTTGAATACCTTTTTTGGTCCGATCCTGCACAAAAGCGAAAGCATTTGTCAAATGTGTAGCAAAGGCAGCTACGTCGAAAAATCTGTTGGAATAATAATCTTTCCACCATTCGTCAAACTCAGGAGTACATAGGAATGATGGTCGAAATATAACTGGTCGAATATCGAGAGAATCATCATCCAGTTTCTTTGACAGTTCTTTGCCCTCATCTTCAGTATGAAGGGAGTTATAAAAGATGATGGATCCTTTCTTGGGGAATATAGGTCGAGGTTTTATCTGGATTAGGCCAAACTGTTTGGAAACAAGGTTGGGTTGATAAACTATCAAAGCAATTTGGTTTTTAGTGGTGTTACGGTAAGAAAAAAGGAGCCTATGGGTTAAGAATGATTCCCAAACATTTAGAAATATATTTTCATCTTTCTGCATTTCCAAAGGTAGTTGTTGGGTAAACCATTTAGGTCCAATTTTTCTATCAGCAAAAGGTGCCATGGTCGAAGTAAACTGATACCTCTTGGCAAACATCATGACATAGCTTTTGAAAGCTTGTCGAAGGCTGATCCCTTCATTAGTTGGCGTTATTAGCACCAACCTTTGCCATTCGACAATCCTATTTTTTACTTCTTCTTCATCTACTTCCGGTGCTACAGGAAGATTGGCTACAAATGTGGCATTGAGCCATAATTGCAAGAGCCAGAAAGGTCCTGATAAGATGATTTTACCTTGGGTTTTGGCGTTTTTCAAAAGATGTACGCTCTCACTCAGAGATTCATAAAGGTTCGCCAAAATCATTTCGCTCAAGCATAGTTTTGTGCCTGCATGAAGTTGATTGGCTATGGTGATGAATCTCTTAGCAACCTGGAGGGAACGAGAGCAAAACACATATTTGGATAGCCATAGAGTTAGAAAAGTTATGTGTTCGACATCTGAAACTTCAGTAGTACTCTTGTCATGATAATATGACATATATAAGGAGTATGGGGCGAGGCTAGTCTTGAAAGAGATGGTATCTTCATTTAAGACAGTAGGGTCGAAATCTATACCGTTGGGGTGGAGGCCAACAATGGCTGCCGCGTCGAAAAGAGTGGGCGTAACCATCCCACAAGGGAGGTGAAAGGTGTTGTAGGTACTATCCCAGAAGTAGAGAGAAGCCAAAAGAATATTTGGACAGATATTGGGTCCTACTCTCGACAACTTAATAAGGTCGAAAATGCCTACTTCTTTTGCAAAAATCCCCTTTAACCTTTTCGATCTTATCTAGCCAAGATAAGTAGTCAGAGGGGTCTTTCGACCAGGGGCACGTTGTAAATATCCTGGGGTAATTCAAATAGGCTAAGTCCAATTCTCCATTATCCGTCAAACTTGATGGGTCATTTTGTTCTACAATTTTCTCCTTAGGCTGAGGTTTCACTCCAGCGCCTATGGGTTTTGTGTGGAAATAAGTTGGAAAAAATTCTCTTAAGCGGTCTGGTTTAATCTCTGGGTTTGGGAGAGGACCTAACATAGCATGACAGATTCCAGAAATAAGAACATGGATTAATACCTGGGATTTATAGATGCATTCTTTTTCTTTCTCATTTGGAGGTTCTGGAACATACTGTTGATTTCCAATAGTCATTGGTCCTTTTAAATCGTGCACAGGGGAGAAAGCTGGATCTTGTTTCTTCTTGGAATGTTTGCTGCTTGAAGGTTTTTGAGGAGCCATTGTTAGGAAGAACTTAGGAATTTTTCTCAGGAGAAATATGAAAGCTTAAGAAATGGGTATGAAGAAGAGTAATCTGAAGCGTTGAAAGGGTTTAGAGAAAAAGGTTTATGGGTATTTATAGGAAGAAGATGATGAAAAAACGCTTTAAAATGGTAATAATGATAGTGGGAGACGTGGCCGAATTTCATGGGGGTGTTAAAGAGGTGGAAGTTGAAAAGAGACCATGATGTTAGGAAATGATGGAGGTAGACTCTGAACGTGGGCTAGACGTGACATTTTGGAGAAAGTGTAATGATGAAATCTGTGTTGGAAATTGAGATTATCAAAACTTGGATTTAATAAAGATTAAAATGACATGGCATCAAAACACTGGTTAACAACAAATGACTGTTTCTCCAGAAAAACAGTCGAAACATCTTTGCTGGGGGGCAATTTGTATACATGCGTTTTCGACGCCATGAGATTTGGTATGCAGAATAGTTCTTTCGAAAAATGACGACATGGGATAAACGGTTTGGTTGATAAGTGTTGGTCGACACTTCGACAAAATTGAAGCTTCGACATTTTGACAAGATATCTGCAACTGGAAAGGCACCTTTGACAGACATGGAGGATGTTATGGTATTTCGACAATTCGAGAAAGCCTGGAGAAAGACGTCATTTTGACGCAAAGTATAAACTTCAAATTCAAAAGAGTTGTGACGTTTGGTAGAAGATGCGAGGAAGCATCTGGCAAAAGGAAGAAAGCCATGTGTCACAGTTTTAGGATTTGGTAGTTAGTAACAGTTATGTTATTTGTATATAAATAGGGTAGTTGTTATCGAAAAAGAGGTGAAAATTTACTTGTACAAAATTCCTGAAAATATTCAAAGTACCCGTGTGAGAGAAAAGAGTCATATTTGGAACATGTATGTGTAAACAAACACCAAATTCCTTCAAAGTTTATTTTATAAAGTTTAAAGTTCTTTACAAATTCCTTTTACATTTTCCAGTCAATTATCTTTCTGCACTTTCTTTTCGACACCTTATGTTTTCGTCAGTTACTTTCTACCATTTATCTTATCTTGTCAAATTTACATCTGTTTGAACATTTTAATCAACATCTTTCGACATAAAATATTTAGAGAACCAAAATGAAAGATATGAAAGTTGTTCTAGATATCTTCAAAGTCATTTCACTACGCCAAAAACTGGAATAGACAGCGCACCTTAGAGGGCGCTTTATTACAAAAGCGCACTCTAAAGTGAAGCGAAAAAATAAGGAGCGAACAACTGGAATAGACAGCGCACTTTAGAGGGCGCTTTTGTAATAAAGAGCCCTCTAAGGTGAAGCAAAAAAATAAGGAGGAGATAGAGGGACAACAATACAGGGCGCTTTTTAGAAAGCGCCCTCTAAGGTTACCCTTAGAGGGCGCTTTTAAAAAAGCGCTCTATAAGTCCATGTGCATTTCCAGTTTATAAAGCGCTTTTGGAAAGCCTTAGAGAGCGCTTTCATAAGCGCCCTCTTAGACCCCCTTTAGAGGGCACTTTTTTTCCACAAGCGCCCTCTAAGGTCCCCTTTAGTAAACATTAAAATTATAACATACTGCACGTTTTGTTATTTCACTCTCTGTTATTTTCGTTCTTTTTCACGTTAGGGTTCTCACTGCTACGATTTTCGCTACTTCTAAGGCGTTCTCCTTCCACCTCTGTTAGATCTACGACGTTTCCTCCTTCTATTAATTCGTTGTTAGCTGTTCGATTTTGACACCATAGGTATTTTTCTAATCTTCATATTACTTGGTTTCTCTTCTGACGTTCGCTATTGTTCATTTTTGGTGCTGTTCAGGTTCGACCGAAAGGAAACTAAATTTGTAACGCTCCAAATTTATCAGACCATAATCTGAACAATATTTACATGTCATTTAGGTTCTTGCTACGATTTTAACTTTGTAGTTAGCAGACAAATCTGGTCGCCGACTTTTACTTATTGTGAGTCTGAGCTTTTTCGATAATTTTTCCATTCACATTACTATTTGTTTGGAGGGTAATAAGAGATTAATCAAAATCTCCTATTGCAGGTTTCTTAATCTGCAATGGCTTTGAGTCTTTTGGTTGTTTCAATATCATTCTACTTGAAGGTAATAATAATTTTTTTGTTTGTTATATTTTTTGAACATTTTTTTTTGTTTATTTTTATATATACATAATACATTAACTAGATATTACACATGCATTCATGCATAAATGTTCAGAAATTTGTAACACAGATTCACAGGATTATATATCAGTAAATTCTTCTTTATATTTTTGGTTTTTTATATGGATAATATATTTTATGTTGAATTTGCTCTCAGGAATATATATCACCAGATTCTGATTTATATGCGACATTGAGCCTCGTATCGGTGGCTGGAGTTGTGGTGTGTAAATACAACTTTATTACACAAATGATGGTTTCTATTGTTTGTTTCCCTAACTTCATTATTATAAACTTTCAATTTCTTTCAGGTCATGGTTATTGCATTCTCTCTGGGATTAGGAGCAATGCCGTGGATTATAATGTCTAAGGTACAATTTTCTTCAATAATAATATGCATGACAACCCTATATGAACAAACCTTTGTTGTAATATAATGTGATAGTTGATGTGTTGAATATATTTTACATAATAGATTCTTCCGATTAGCATCAAAGGCCTAGCTGGAAGTTTTGCAACACTTGCCAATTGGTTCTTTTCCTGGTTGGTTACATTAACAGCAAATTTGCTCTTGGATTGGAGTTCGGGAGGTTTGTGTGCATTGCCTATGTTAATTTTCTATAAATATCTATTGTTTCTAACCAGAAGCTTCCTATGTTTTTATCAGGAACCTTCACAATATATACTGCAGCGTGTGTTTTCACAGCAGGATTTGTTGCCATTTGGGTCCCCGAGACAAAGGGAAAAACTCTTGAAGAAATACAACAGTTTTTCAGATGAAGTTTCCTTTCGAGTAGCACTTCAGCTAGTGTTCACTCATGTATTCACATTCATATTTTTTTTTCTGAATCAACTCAATTCATTTTTGTGCTCTTTGGTCTTGTTAAATATGAAAAATACCAAGGGGCAAGGGATACTTGAAAGTATCAATTGATATTTGTTTAGATGGAGATGTTCCATTGTCGTCAAGCCTCATTCGCGTAGATGATGATGCTGGATATTTGAAAGTATCCCTCTACGACAATGGAACATGTCCATCTAAACAAATATCAATTCTATCTTCAAAAGATAAGGGACCAAAAATATAAGGGGATTACGCAGCAAATCGAGTCAGTTGCATCAAAAAAAAAGGAATAAACACAATTATATGATATTTATGCATAGAAAATGTTAATTCTTGATCTTATACTTCACCTAACTAATTTTATGATATTTTAGGTTCATGCTATTGATATTGAACAAAAAGAGGTTGTTGCTAAGAAGACTGCTGCTAGCAAAAAAAACATACATCTCAGAGATGCTTTTGCTACTTAGTTTTATTTCTTTTTAAGTTATGAATTGGTTGTATGTTTAGAATCTTTAGAAGTTAAACGATTATATATCAGTGGATTGTTGTATATGTATGGATTGTTGTATATAAGGCTTGTTGAATGCAATGTGTGAAAAAGGGCTTCAAATAATACAGTTTTGGGTGTACTGCTTCAATATACAGGTTGTCTAAAATAAATAAATAAATATAGCGCTTTTTAAAAAAAAAAATTTAAATAACCACCCACTTTAGAGGGCGCTTCCCAAAATAAGCGCCCTCTAAACCCTTTAAATTTCCACTTTAAAGGGCGCTTTCCAGTAAAAGCGCCCTCTAAACCCTTAAAAGTTTCCACTTTAGAGGGCGCTTTCCAGTAAAAGCGCCCTCTAAACCCTTAAATGTTTCCACTTTAGAGGGCGCTTTCTTTAAAAAGCGCCCTCTAAAGTGGCCCTTAAAGGGCTTAAAGAGCCACTTTAGACAACACTTTCACCAGGAAAAAAAGCGCTGTCTTTACCTATGCCAGCGCCAGATTAGAGGGCGCTTTAAAGCGCTGTTATATGCCAAAAAAGCGCCCTCTTTTCCCTTATTTGGCGTAGTGTTTAGATCTGCACATGTCCTAAGATTTGTGTGGTTGATCCTGCAAGTAACCCAATTCTACAAGTTTTGGTAAACCAGAGGTTGTTCGCCAAAATTCACAGCGAACACCTTCTTAGCAAAAGCTTTCTTCATCCTCTGCTGATATAACTGACCGTGGCACATGGCAGTCAATCTCTTTTCTTCTATCAAGTTCAGCTGGTCATAACGACTCTGAACCCATTCAACATCAGTCAACTTGGCCTCCATCAAGACTCTCATTGATGGGATCTCCACCTCTACTGGGAGTACCGCCTCCATGCCATAAACAAGAGAGAAAAGGGTTGCCCCTGTTGAAGTGCGGACAGATGTACGATATCCAGGTAAAGCGAATGGCAACATCTCGTGCCAATCTTTGTACGTAACAACCATCTTCTGGATAATTTTCTTGATGTTCTTATTAGCAGCTTCAACAGCCCCATTCATCTTAGGTCTGTACGGAGAAGAATTATGATGTGCAATCTTGAATTCACTACACAACTTTTTCATCATCTTGTTAATCAAGTTAGATCCATTATCAGTAATGATCTTATCTAGCACACCATTTCGGCATATGAGTTGATTCTTGATAAACTTCACGACCACCTGCCTGGTCACATTTGCATACGACGCCGCTTCAACCCACTTGGTGAAGTAATCAATTGCTACGAGAATAAATTTGTGTCCATTGGACGCTTTCGGCTCTATCATGCCAATCATGTCAATTCCCCACATGGAGAAAGGCCATGGTGATGAGATCACATTCAAAAGTGTCGGCGGAATATGAATCTTATCAGCATAAATCTGACACTTGTGGCATTTCTTCACAAATTTGAAGCAGTCAGACTCCATTGTCAGCCAATAGTAGCCTGCTCTCAACATCTTTCTAGCCATGGCATGTCCATTGGAATGTGTACCAAATGAACCCTCATGGACCTCAGTCATCAACAGGTCTGCTTCGTGTCTATCCACACATCTGAGCAGAACCACGTCAAAATTTCTTTTGTAAAGCACTTCGCCATTGAGGTAGAAACTGCCTGACAATCTCCTCAAAGTCTTCCTATCTTTCACAGACGCCCCAGGCGGGTAAATTTGGCTCTGAAGGAAACATTTGATATGATAATACCAAGGCTTATCATCTTTTACTTCTTCTACTGCAAATACATGAGTTGGTCTGTCCAAGCGCATCACGGTGATATTGGGAACTTCATTCCAATATTTAACCACAATCATTGAAGTTAGCGTAGCAAGGGCATCTGCCATCCGATTCTCATCTCGAGGAATATGATGGAAGTCAACCTCAGTGAAGAACGTTGAAATCCTCCTCGCATGATCTCTATATGGAATGAGGCCAGACTGATTCGTTTCCCATTCACCCTTAATCTGATTAACAACGAGGGCCGAATCACCATATACATCAAGATGCTTGATCCTTAGATCAATGCATTCTTCCAATCCCATAATACAAGCCTCATACTCAGCCATATTATTGGTGCATTTGAAAGTTAGCCTTGCTGTAAAAGGAATATGTGCGCCCTGAGGAGTAATAATCACGGCCCCAATACCATTTCCATACTGATTTACACCGCCATCAAATACCATACTCCATCTGGAACCAGGCTCTGGCCCTTCGTCGAGTGTAGGCTCATCACAATCTTTCATCTTCAAATACAGAATCTCCTCATCCGGGAAGTCATACTGAACTGACTGATAATCTTCAATAGGCTGATGTGCCAAATGGTCAGCCAAGATACTACCTTTAATAGCCTTCCGAGCTCGATACTCAATATCGTACTCAGATAACAACATTTGCCAACGGACAATTCTCCCTGTTAAAGCAGGCTTCTCGAAGATGTACTTGATTGGATCCATTCTGGAAATCAACCAAGTCGTATGATTTACCATATACTGGCGTAAGCGCTTAGTAGCCCAAGCCAAAGCACAACATGTCTTTTCAAGCATTGAGTATCGAGACTCACAATCAGTGAACTTCTTACTCAGGTAGTAAATGGCATACTCCTTCTTCCCTGATTCGTCTTGCTGACCAAGGACACAACCCATCGAGTCTTCAAGAACAGTCAGATACATGATCAAAGGTCTTCCCACTACAGGTGGAGACAGAATCGGAGGCTCAGACAGATATTCTTTAATACTGTCGAAAGCTTTCTGGAAATCCTTGGTCCAATCATGGGACTGATCTTTCCGGAGGAGCTTGAATATAGGTGCACATGTGGCAGTCATGTGGGATATGAATCTGGAGATATAATTCAAGCGGCCAAGAAAACCTCGGACTTGCTTCTCAGTTTTGGGTGCATGCATCTCTTGTATTGCTTTGACCTTTGCAGGATCAACCTCAATACCTCTTTCACTAACGATAAATCCCAATAACTTGCCAGAACGGACTCCAAATGTATACTTGTTGGGATTCAGACGAAGCTTATATTTCCTCAAACGCTGAAAAAGCTTCAACAGGTGCTCTACATGTTCAACTTTCGTTCTTGACTTAGCAATCATATCGTCAACATATACCTCAATCTCCTTGTGCATCATATCATGAAACAAGGTGGTCATAGCTCGTTGATACGTGGCTCCGACGTTCTTCAAACCGAAGGGCATCACTCGATAACAGAATGTTCCCCAAGGTGTGATGAATGTTGTCTTCTTCATATCCTCGGGTGCCATCTTAATCTGATTATATCCGGAAAATCCGTCCATAAACGAGAAGACATTGAATTTAGATGTATTGTCTACCAACATATCAATGTGTGATAGAGGGAAATCATCTTTCGGACTAGCTTTATTCAAGTCTCTATAGTCCACACACATCCGGACTCTTCCATCTTTCTTAGGCACGGGCACAATATTGGCCACCCATTGAGGATATGTAGAAGTCACCAGGAACCCCGCATCAATTTGCTTCTGAACTTCTTCTTTGATCTTCGTTGCCATATCAGGATGAGTTCTTCTGAGCTTCTGCTTTACAGGCATGCACTCAGGCTTTAGAGGTAAGAAATGTTGCACAGTATCAATATCTAGACCAGGTATGTCTTCATATGACCAGGCAAAGACGTCAACATATTCTCGTAGCAACTTAATAAACCCCTTCTTAACAAATTCTTCCAGGAGTGCCCCAATCTTTACCTCTCGCACACAATCTTCAGACCCCAAGTTGATTGTTTCCAGATTCTCAAGATGCGGCTGAATGATCTTCTCTTCATGCTCAAGTAGCCGGGTGATCTCATCAGGAATCTCTTCAACATCATCTTACTCTGCCTCAAATACAGGGAATTCAAAATTGGGAGATGGTGTTGGGTCATTATGTTCAATGGGTTTAGAAATCAACCTGCATAATGATTTTGGATATGAAAAGATTTAGAATTCAAACAAGGCAAATCATTATGCAGATGAAAAGATTGATTTTATTCCATTTTGAGGTTTTATGTGATCATCAATTTCATGCAAAAGCGAAAAGGGAAAATAAATGGAAAAACAAACATTTAACATGAATTTACTGAATGAAAATATCATTGTATTTATGCGCCATCGATGTCATCACTCCTCCTTTTGGTATGGGAGAAGGGTTTTTAAACAAAGTGATCATTACGTTGACTTATGGACAACTGTTGGAATATCCACAGCGACCCAATTGTTGCAGACCCCTCCAGGGATGATTGAATTGCCAGAATCCTTTGTATCTTCTTCTAAGACGGCAGCAGCCTCCTCATCTAGACCACTGTGGATAAAACCTCCACTCTTGAATAAACCTTGCTTGTTGAAAGTACCAGAAGAAAAACCTATGCCAGCCCGGGATTCGTTGTCTTCTAACTCAATAATTTTTCCTAAACCAGTGGTTGCACCACGCTCAATGGCCAAGTTTGCATCTTTGTAGGAAGCAAATGAAGGAGTTCTCTTCTCAATAGGCTCAGCTATAGATAAAGCTTGGAAAGGAGTTCCAATTTCAACCTCAGCATCTATATAAGAGAAGGAAGACAAATGGCTAACCAGGAGAGCCCTTTCTCCCCCTACCACCACCAGCTTCTTGTTCTTCACAAATTTCAGTTTCTGGTGTAGGGTGGACGTCACGGCGCCTGCCTCGTGAATCCATGGTCTGCCTAAGAGACAACTATATGATGGGTGAATGTCCATAACCTGGAAGGTAATCTGAAAATCACTTGGTCCGATCTTGATTGGGAGATCAACTTCCCCAATCACAGTTTTGCGAGACCCATCGAAAGTCTTCACAATTACTCCACTCTGCCTCATGGGGGATCCTTGATATGATAGCTTTGAGAGAGTGGACTTTGGAAATACGTTCAATGATGACCCAGTGTCCACCAGTACATTGGACATGGCGTCGTCTCTACAATTCATAGATATGTGTACAGCCAAGTTGTGGTCTCTTCCCTCCTCAGGGAGATCAGAGTCACAAAAGATCAGGTTGTTACAAGCAGTAATATTTGCAATAATGTTATCGAATTGCTCCAAAGTGACATCGTGATCCACATATGCCATATCCAACACCTTCTGCAGAGCCTCTCAGTGTGGTTCGGAATTTAAGAGTAAGGATAACACAGATATTTTGGATGGTGTTTGTAGATGTTGGTTTACAACATTGTACTCGCTTCTCTTGATGAGCCTTAGCATCTCATCACAGTCTTCTTTCATATTGCCACTCGGGCCAACAGAAGTAGGAGTTTTCAGTACGGAGGATGGCTTAACAGCAAGTGCCGGATTCGGAGAATTCACAGCGTTCCCAATCGGGCGTTCAACAAAATCAACATTAATTTGAGGCTTCAGTGGCGCTGAAAACACATGGCCACTACGGGTCAAACCGCTAACAACGGCAATATTCACAACAGAAGAAAAGGGCAAGGACACCTCTTTCCCATTCTCTGTTGCTACGGCGTTGTAGCGATAGGGAACTGCTTTTTCAGAAGAGTAAGGCATAGGACCAACAGGCTTAATGATCAGAGCGGGAGAAGCCTTTTGCTTGCTACCATTGTACTTGATGATAACAGGCTCGGGTATCCGGAACACTGGGGAGATCACATTGACCTCAGGCTCATTTTAGTCAACACTCCTGTTTTGAAGGATCTCAATGACTCCTTCGTCCAGCATTTCCTGAACATCCTTGCGCACCTGGCAACAACCCAATCGGTTAACAAAGCAGACTCGGCATCTATCATGGTCATGCTCGTAATGACTGTAGTCACATAGCAAACGATGATCTGGACCAGAGATTGTCGGATATGACTGACATACTTGACTTTGTATTTGCCAGGGCACCCCTGGACCATGTTAACAGATTTCCCATGCTCGGGCAATGGGTTCTTCTTCACATTAGGACCTACGTCCTCAAAACACATAATTCCACACCTCATAAGGTCCTGAACCTTGGTCTTCAAAGGGTAACAATTCTCCACGTCGTGGCCGGGAGCACCAGAATGGTAAACACAATGTAACTCGGGCTTATACCACCATTGAGGGTTAGCAGGTATAGCTGGCGGGTCTCTCGGAGTAATAAACTTCCTCTATATCAAAGAGGGATATAACTTTGCGTACGTCATAGGAATAGGATCGAAGGTGACCCTTTTCCTCTCGTAACTTGTATTATTCTGATTACTGTTTCGAGGCTGGTAGGCCTGTTGTTGCGGACGGAGCTGTTGTTGCTGATATTGTTGATTGTCTCTGAAAACAGGTGCTATATGAGCCACCTGGTGCTGGTTACCGGCGGGACGCTCGGTCTTCCTCATCACAGAGGGTCTTCTTGGTCTCTCATGGGAGGTCACAACATGTGCCTCTCCATCTTTCTTCTTTGCAAACGCCCTATAACGTTTGGCAGAAGAGCCTTCTTCTCTGGTTAAGCGTTCTTCACGGACCCCTTCTTCTAGACGCGTCCCCATATTTATTATCTCGGTGAAGTCAGAAGGAGCGCTAGCAATCATCCGCTCATAATAAAAAGAACTTAAAGTCTTCAAAAAGATCTTAGTCATCTCTTTCTCTTCTAGCGGAGGCACGATCTGTGTTGCCACCTCTCGCCACCTCTGGGCATACTCCTTAAATGTTTCTTTATCCTTTTGGGACATGGCTCTCAATTGATCTCTATCGGGGCCATATCCACGTTGTACTTATACTACTTGACGAATGCCTTGCCAAGATCATTGAAGGATCGGATGTTCGCGCTGTTTAAACCCATGTACCAACGCAAAGCGGCACCGGACAGACTGTCCTGAAAGTTGTGGATGAGTAGTTGGTCATTATCGGTTCGAGTTGACATTTTCCTGGCATACATGACCAGGTTGCTGAGAGGACAAGTATTTCCTTTGTACTTTTCAAAGTCATGGACCTTGAATTTCACAGGGATCTTCACATTTGGAACCAAGCAGAGTTCGGCAGCAGACTTGCCGAAAAGATCCTTCCCTCTGAGAGTTTTCAATTCCTTGCGAAGCTCAAGAAACTGATCGTTCATAGCATCCATCTTCTCATAAACATCTGGACCCTCAGACGGCTCAGAATGATAGATGTTGTCGTCTACCATGGGCAAAGTATGCACGACAGGAGGAGGAACAACAAGGACCGGGCTAGATGCCGGCATAGAAGCAAAGGCTGGAACAAGACCCTCAGGCATGAAATTGGGAGGCATCCCCCACGGGAACCCGGTTGGCATGGCTGTTGGAACAAAGTGCGTACTGGCAGCGGGCACAGTAGAGGAGACAATCTCGGAGATAACTGTCCTCTGGGGAGGAGTTGAAGGTGTCGGAGAAGACTGGCTCTGGGAAGCCATGAGTGACTCCATTAGGGCAGTCAATCTGGCCACTTCCTCTTTCAGCTCGCGGTTCTCTTGCTCTAAGTGATCCACCAGTCTTGAAATGTTGGCTCTAGTGTAGTACCGGTGAGTCAGCTTGTCTTCAAAATAAATGAAGGACACAGAGTTAGACCACAGGGCAAGGGACCGGAAACAAAACCTGTTTATGCATATGATGCATGCAATTCTTGTGCATATGATTTGTTTTTTATTTCAAAGGAACTTTAGAGTTTTATTTGCAAATTCTGGAAATATTAAGCATTTTATCACATATGGAAATATCTCATCAAATAATATCAGGGAAAAGAAGTGTAGCGTTGTTAATCATATACAAGAGAAAAGGAAAATAATCATCCTATGGATCCCTAGAAACAATCATCTAAAGCTCGGGACACGGGAAGATAAGATGCGTGAAGCCTCTTCACCTCCCTCTCGTAGGCTGCCTCCATATCGGCCTTCTCTTTGGCGAGTCGATCGTACCTCCTCTTCCAGAACTTAGAAGACTGAGGAAGTAGAGAAGTCCATACATCATCAGGGTCATCAATAACCTGATGCTCAAGAAACTCAATCAACGCATCCTTCTCCTTAATCTGCTGAAGCAACTCTTCACGTTCACGGATCCAGGCATGTGAACGGTCTTCGTCTCTCAACTCCTCTACTCCTTGATTAGGGAGGGTTGAAGGCCCAGCCGTAATTATAGGTGTAGGTCTCGGATACTCGTAAGGCATGAGATACTCAGACGCCCTCTTCCTAACCCAAACAGTGTAAGGCTCCAAAGCGATGCAATTCATAGGACCCAACGCTTTCCTTCCTTTCCTATGAATCTTGCGCCAAGCGCGGACCATCCTAGCTTTCAAGCCTTGGGGATCTTTACCATCCTGAAATAATACACCCTCTAACAGAATGTTATTGGGTTTATCCTTTAGGGGGAACCCAAGCTGCCGGCGTGCCAAAACAGGATTGTAGTTAATCCTACCACATGTACCAAGAAGAGGTACATTGGAGAATTCGCCACAAGAGTCAATAATCTGCACACCATCATACACACGGTTATACCAAGAGATATCATCATTAGTGAGAGACATGAGTCTCGTGGACCACCGTAGGCATCCCTTATTCTCCTTGAAGGCGACCGTCTACGGTAAGTGAGAAATAAACCACTTATACAACAGAGGCAAACAACACACAATGGCGCCACCACCCTTTGCATTCCTCATAGGCAAAGAGAAATAGGTATCACCCAACAGAGTCGGAACGAGATTAAGAGTAGAGAAAATCCTAATAGCGTTCACATCCACAAACTTGTCGATGTTGGGGAATAATACTAGCACATAGATGAGAAGTACAAATATGGCCTCAAAGGCGTCCTCACTCATGGCCTTCCCATACATAGTAGCTTGAGCAATGAGGAACTCAGAAGGGAGACCTTGAATTCCACCTTTGGTTGTCATATGAGCACCAACCAGAGATTCATCTATGTGCAACATGTCTGCTATCTCTTGTGAAGTAGGAATACTCTCCAAGCCACTGAACGGCACCTGATCCAGAATAGGTATACCCACAAGATAAGCATACTCCTCAAGGGTAGGAAAAAGCTGGAAATCCGAAAACGTGAAGCAACGGTACAAGGGATCATAAAACTGAACCAATACACTCATCAATCCTTCATCCACCTGAGTGGTCAGAAGAGGAAGAAGCTTCCCGAAACGAGCCTTGAAACCCAAGGGATCTAATACATAAGATGTCAAATTATTTAACTCTTTCAAGTCTGGTTGTCTGAAACTGTATTTCTTTGTCTTTCCATGTCTGAAAATTTTGCAAATAAACCCCCTTAAGTTCCTTGAAAATTTTCTTATTATTTTGATGATATGAATGCAAATGGGTGCATGAATGCAACAATCACACTCAAGGATCAAGCAAAGCACACCAAACAAAGGTCATGGGATGGATCATGTTATCCTTAATATCAATCATCCATTTTGGTGGATTATGGTTTACACCTTATCAACACCCAAGTTCCATTGATATTAAGGATACCTGAACGGATCAACCATGAATCAAGGGTTTGTTGCAAGTCACGAGCATGGAGTTTAGGTTAAGAACCACCCAAAAGGGAGTGTACTAAGGTTTAAACCTACCAAACATGTTCTACAAGAGGTTCCCATAGTCATCATCCCATCTTTTGGATATTATCGGAGAAACGACTACTCGTATTCCAAAATTATTCTCAAGAGAGACTCTTATGAGTGTAGTATCGCGTAACAATCGTATCAAATCTTACACTTGAACAACCTTCGCACTACATCCTAAGCATAGGTCAAGATGGGTTTGGTAAACTAAGGTCCTTGGCTTCTAAGGTCTATATTGGAAAAGTAATGTCTAACCACAACTTACTTGTGTGACATTATTGATCCCGACATAACCTCCACCAAGTGAATGGACTTGCAAGTCAACTTGCTAAGGAATAACTCCACACAAGTCGACAAGACTATGCCATTCTCCTATCCTAAGTGCACTCGAGTTCGGGTATAGAACTCATCTCACAAAGATCACCGAGCATACAAGGAATTAATATTCAAACAATTCAGTCATTACATACAATACAGTAATCCCAAATTGCACAAAAATATGTCAAAAAAATATATACAATACAATACAACAACTATGAAAAGTAGGCAAAACCCACTAGGCAAATTATTTTTCCCCAGCATAGTCGCCATTTTTTTGTAGCGGGGTATTCGTTACCATTAGAGATATTGATTAAATCCAAGGTAAATCATACAAGTCGAGTCGCCACCGCACTTCTATTTATCCAAAGGAATGGTTAGAAAGCGAACAAAAACCTAAAAGTTTTATCGAATCAAAAACTAGTAAAAATGTCAGAGATCCGGGTAAGGGGGTTGGTTATACAATGGGAAGGTGTTAGGCACCCAAAGTATCCTAGGTACTCCTAGGGAGCCCTTTTCACATTTGTTGTAAGGTTGTTGTTTTTTTTTTTTGTGAAAATTTATTTGTGCAAACATGATTGAAGGGATGAGAAAAGAATATACAAATTTATTTACATTTTGTGTTTGAATGGATGAACCCATTGCCTACGTACCATCTTAAAAAAAAGATTAGGATCAAAACCTCGTAGTTCGGGGTAAAAAAATTCAAAAAAAGGTTGGTGAATTGATTGGTCCAAGAACCTTAAGGTCTTTTGTTATCAAAGGGAGAAAACTCAACCTAAAACCACAAATCCACCATGTGAGGATAGCTTCGACATGCTAGTGAGGGGTTAACCCTATAATAAGCATGGAAGACTCATTGTCCATCACTAAGGATAAAGGTGAGTATTATATCTAGCTCAAGGATAATTCAAATCTAATAGCTAATGGTTATAAAAAAAGGGTTTGATTAAGAAGGTGGCCATTGAAACCACAAAAAGAATTTGAATGGGTTATATTTACCAATTAAAAGTATTTACAAAAATATGGTTAAAGTGGATTAAAAGGTTCAATTCAGAATAAGTGTTATGAAAAATAAGTTTTGAAAATCAAAAGCATAAGGCTTAGGTTTCTAATGTTGAAAACAAAAGTTATTATTTGCACAAAAAGTTTTGGCTTGGGTTAGAATGGGGAAAAAAAAGAAAAGGGTTAAATTCCTAAACATACAAGAGATAAGGGAAAAGAAAATAAAACCACATTAGGAGTTCCCCTCTTGAGATCATATTGATGATCCAAGTAGCTCCCATCCTTTGGAATAAGCAGTCACAAACAAATATCTCAAGCCATTAAGCACAGGTAATCGGAATAAACCTCCAGGGGGTATCCCACAAATAAAGTGGAACACCAGGCCATCTCTGCAAGAGTCATGTGAGCCCTCACAAAAAAACTCAACAAACAGGTTAGAGAAACAAGATAGGGTAATCAAGAGTTGCGCCCAAATCAAAATGTAACCACATGAATCATGCCATTAAAATTCACAAAAAAAGGTCACAAAAAGCAACCAAGGGCAGGAGGCCTAAACCTCTTGTCAAACACATACATTAAAAGGGTATCAAAAAATTTCAGGTTGAAAGTATAAAGTAGTGGAAATAGGGCATACCTGATTGGGGAGGATCGATTGAAATTGAGTTGCACCCGTGAGGTTTGCAGAGCAATCTGAGGGTTTATATGAGAGGGAATTGGTTCTTTGCCGATGAGTTCCCTTCAGCCTCTGGAGGTTGCTCTGAACTCTGTTAGCTCTTCTCTCACTTTCTTTTTCCTGCCAGGGTAATAGGAATGGCATGTCCTTTTGTTTCACTGAAACTCTGAATTTATAACCTGGTTTTTGTGGACCTGTGGGCTCAAATGAGAGAGGCCCAAGTCCAAAATTTTTTTGTTATATTTTATTTATTTATTTTTTCGTTTTTTTTTTTAGTAAACAAAAGTAAGAGAAACAATGATGTATAATTCAAGCATGCTTGGTGATCTCAAACCAATCACAAGGAGTCCCACCCAAAGGCAAAGGGAACGAAGATGCTCATGATCCTTGAGGCTATGCTAATGCAATGTTATGATGCCATGAGGGATCTTAGGGTCAAAATTGGGGTCTTACACATCCTTGAATCAACCTGAAACTCTGCAGAAATTATTCCAAGCCATACTTAAAGGAATTTTCACTTTCTTCTTAAAAATTCAGATCTGAATTTCAACTACCTTGGTTGATTTCCAGACCTATAATTCCTTGGCCTCATCTCCTCTCCACCTCCAGAGCAAGCAACAAGCAAGAGTGTTGAAGGATCGTGCTCCATAGATCTGCATTTTGAAGGTTGATGCTCAAACTTTTTTCCATCGAAACTCCCTAATTATTGCTTGTTCCTTATGTCTCTATGTTTGGTTGAAGTCCTCTCAACAGAGGCAACTTGTTGGTGACCTTAATTTTACAAATTCATGAAGTTCAGTATGAACACCATGATTTTCTCTCTCTGATTTCTCTCTCTATGAGGATCTAGAGGAGAAACCAATGGTACAGGGGTGATGTACATCACCCCAGCTTTCCAATGATATGAGGATCGTCCCTTATGGTTGAGGTTTTATGACCTGCAACTTTGGCCGGAAAATGCAAGCTCACCGGAGAAGATGGTGGCGCTGGCTACCGTCTCTTTGCCAGATCAATTGTGAGCCCTTGGATCTCTTTTCCAGTTTGAATCCTGGTGCTTGGATGTTATGACTTTATTTAATGCATTGTACTTCTCAGTTGACTAATGACTAAGGTACGCGCGCGCTCCTGTTCCATTGGATGTTGCCACGTCAATTAATGAAGTCATCCAACGCTTCCTGATTTTTGCCATTTAATAAATTTCTGTTTTATTTTCTTTAATTCCATTTTATTTCAAAAATCCATAACTCTCTCATTTTAATTCCAAAAAATATGGGACCAATTGCATTATTTCTCTTTTAATTTCTAGTTTCTAAAAATGATATTTAATTTTAGTTTATTTATTATTTGCTATTTTTTAATAATTTTCTCTTTTCTGGTTATTTTTAATTCATTTTAAATAATTTTATATATTCAAAAAATACAAAAATATTTTTCTAACCTCTTTGAATGATGATAGGTCTATGAAAAATATTCTCATCAATTTATTAATTGATTTGAAAAATATTCAATCTATGAAAAATATTCTCATCAATCTATGAAAAATATTTTAGTTGAATTAGGTTATTTTTATTCATTTTTAATTGATTAAAAATAGTTTCTGACTTTTAAAAATGCTGGAATTTTTGTCAAACTTTGTTCGACCATGTTGAACTTGGGATAATTCACTTGGACCTTTTAAAGTTGATTTGAAGTGAATTTGAAGTTTGACCTTTCTTTAATATTTTAATTCAAGTTTATTTTCAAATATTAAAAAATGTCAAAAATATTTTGTTTATTTCTTGACTTCCAATCTTCATCCCATTTCTGATTTTTATGGTTTGACCTTGATCTCCCCTATCTTTGGTCAGCATTTATGGTTTGGTACATTCCTTTTTATTTGATGCACTTTATTTTTTTCATTTTCATTATCCATCTTCTTCTTCTTCTTCTTCTTTTCTTTTCTTGATCATTGAGTTAAAGGTTGATAAGTTAGCATTGATTAGGGAGGTTTAATCTTCCTTGATTCAAATCTAATTCATCTTGATCAAATGATCAAGTGAATGGGTTTGCATTAAGGATAGGTTGATTTCTAAATCATGCAAAAGACTTAAACCAATACAAGATCATTTCTCTTCTTCTTTTTGGCATGGAAAGTTGTTGGAACTTGGTTCACTAATCAAGATTTCTAACTTGTGTTGTTGCCTATATTATTATTGACCGGCCTCAGATAGTTGTGACTTCTACATAAGTCCAATTACGATTGCTTAACATAGCGCTAAATTTGCCTTATGGCACACTAACTACTAACACTAACCATTAACAATTAAGATTTACTTTTTGCTCTTTACTTTTATGCAATTTACTATTCTTGTACATATTATTCATTTGCTTTTTCCTTTGCTCATTTGAGCATATGTTTATGTTAATGCAATTTGGCTTTTGCTCACTTGAGCACATAATTGTGTATATATTATTGTGCTTGTGCTTTTGTTTTGATTGTTGTGGACCAATGCAAAGAAATGGATAAATGGACTTAGTTCTCTAGGACTTTCCCTATGCAAATTGGAGTAAAAGGATCTTAATGTGAAGATGGATTAGAAGAACCATGCCCCTAAACTCACTCTTTTCCATTCTTGATTTGGTTCATAAAACGTTTGATGTGTGTGCTCTTGTGCTAGGGAATCCTATGAGAGCTTAAATTGAAGAACCATTACCATGTTCATCCCAAGTGAAAGGTACAAGATGCATTGAGGATCTCTTAGAGACTTGTTTGATTGTTGCTTGAGCTTACTATTATTTTGCTTGCATATTCCAAAGGATGGGAGTACTTGGATCATCAATATGATCTCAAGAGAGGAACTCCATTTGTGGTCTTGTTTCTTATCCCTTATCTCTTGTATGATTAGGACTCTAGCCATTCTTCTTCTTCCCTCCACTCAAACCCAAGCCAAAACTTTTTGTGCAAACATTAACACTTGTTTTCAAACATTAGAAACCTAAGCATTATGCTTTTGATTTTCCAACTTCTTTTCATAACACTTATTTTGAATTGAACTTCTAAGTCAACTTTGACCATATTTTGTAAATACTTTTCATTGGTAAATATAACCCATTCAAATGTCTTTTTGTGGTTTAAATGTCCACTTTCTTAATCAAACTTGTCATAACCTTTAGCTATTAGGTTTGAGTTATCCTTGAGGTAGATGTAATACTCACCTATATCCTTAGTGATGGACAATGAGTCTTCCATGCTTATTATAGGGTTAACCCCTCACTAGCATGTTGAAGCTATCCTCACATGGTGGATTTGTGGTTTTTTTAGGTTGAGCGTTCTCCCTTGGATAACAAAAGACCTTAAGGCTTTTGGACCAATCAATTTACCAACTCATTTTGAGATTTTTACCCTGAACTACGAGGTTTTGATCCTAATCTTTTTTTAAGATGGTACGTAGGCAATGGGTTTATCCATCCAAACACAAAATGTAAATAAACTTGTATATTCTCTTCTCATCTCTTCAATCATGTTTGCACAAACAAATTTTCACAAAAATACCAACCTTACAACATGTATGAAAAGGGCTTCCTAGGAGTACCTAGGATGTTTTGGATGCTTAAAACCTTCCCATTGCATAACCAACCCCCTTACCCAGATCTCTGACATTTTTACTAGTTTTTGATTTGATAAAACTTTTAGGTTTTAGTTCGCTTTCTAACCATTCCTTTGGATAAATAGAAGTGCGGTGGAGACTCGACTTGTATGGTTTACCTTAAATTTAGTCAATATCTCTAATGGTAACGAATACCCCGCTACAGAAAAGTGGCGACTCTGCTGGGGATCATTTTCCTAGTGGGTTTTGCCTACTTTTCATATTTGTTGTATTGTATTGTATATTGCTTTGTGACATATTTTTGTGCAATTTGGGATTACTGTATTGTATGTAATGATTGATTTGCTTGAATATTAATTCCTTGTATGCTTGGTGATCTTTGTGAGATGAGTTCTATACCCGAACTCGAGTGCACTTAGGATAGGAGAATGGCATAGTCTTGTTGACTTCTGTTGAGTTATTCCTTAGCAAGTTGACTTGCAAGTCCATTCACTTGGTGGAGGTCATGTTGGGATCAATAATGTCACACAAGTGTAACACCTCAAAATTTGCCCTCCCCCTTGGGACTAGTTTGGCATATTGCATTTCATTTTTTAGGGCATTAGGAATTTGCATATTGTATATCATGTGAAAATAAACAAGTCATCCTCCTAAGTCTTTCTCAGAAGATAGAGAGGTTAAGAGATTCATGCCTGAGGGTCTTCTTGATTTGATGACCAATCATTTAAGAGTTGCTCTTCAATTAGGGTTTTATTGGTTCCTCAAGGAGGATGAGTATTATCTTGATTGAAAGGGTACATCTTCATCATCATGGTTATGTCATTCTCAAAGGTTTCAGAACTCAGGATCAGGTTCCTTGGGATTAGGGTTTTGACCTCTGGTCAACCCTAATCAGTGCCATTCTTTCAGTCAAGGTTTCTCAAAGACATGAGGCATTTCTTTGAGATGGAGATCATATGAGTATTATATTGAGCTTATTTGAGCTAGGGGTTCATTTTGGAGCCATTTCCTCAGGAGGTTGAGGCTCAAGCTGATCAGAGCATGGCTAGGTCATCTGAGGACCTAGAAAGTCAATTGTAAAGTCAACTGAGGGTTATGAGGTGGAGAAATGAGTTTCAACATCTCATTCATGTTCAAATGGGGTTCATTGGTTATTACAAACACATATGTTGAAGAATTTGAGCTCAGTGCAAAAGTTTCCAAAAATGGAAAGTGACCTGTAATTGAAAGTTTCCAAAAATGGAAAGTTTTTGGTCCAAATTCAACTTGATCATGAAATAACCTCAAATGAAATTTTTTCCAACATGAAAGTTGAAGATCTCTCTCTCCCATTTCCAAAAAGTCCAAGATCATGAATTTATGATGAATGGTGGAGGAGATATGATCCAATCATTGCCAAGTGTGCTTGGGACTTCAAAAGGGCATATCTTTTGACTCATAACTCCAAATTGAGTGCTCCTTTTTGCCAAATTCTTCTCATGACATGAACTTTCCAAATCATTCATCACATTGCATGAAAATTCATTTTATGATCATATGCATATTCATGCTTATTTTGGAGGGAAAATGCTAAATTTGAAATTGGTGCATCATGGGAACAAATCACCATTGCCATTGTGTTAATTGAAAGATTTTAAGTGAAATTGATCATCCATTGGTTACTGTTCACGTCCATTTGCTCCATGCACCATGCAAAATGTCATTTTTGGCCAAACACCTTATTTTCACTTAATCACAATTAACCTTGCTTAATTTTGATTAGAATGTAATTAACACATGGTATATAAGGTAAATCATAACAGAATTGTTCATTATTCACCATTTCTAGATCTAAAACTTTTTCCCTCCAATTTTTTCTCTCAACCAAAATTCAAATTTCTTCCACATAACCTTGCTATTTTCTTGCATATTCTTATTCTCTTGTATGGATTTGGTGTAGATCAAGCATTGGATCATCAAAATTGGACCAGATTCGTGTCGTGAAAGCTCAAGAACACAAGTATGGAAGTTCAGATTTGAGCAAGATCTAAGCTGTTCCAGGCCTCAATTCATTAATCAAGCTTCACAACAAGTGCTTAGGAGTGGATTTGCAGCTTGCCAAGCCTTGAATCACCAGAATCCAAAAACTGCTCTTCTAGAGGTCATATTTTCGATCATCTTAATTCTCTGTTTTATGTGTATGATAGTGTAGATCTTCTCATGCTGATGAATTTGATATAAAATTCGTGTGAAATGGTTGAGAAATGGATGAGTTATGCTTGATTAAAGTTTTGTGCATCAAAATGTTTTTGCTCGAATCTCATTATCCATGGCTTGTTTTGATGAAATGTTGCTCGATCTGTAATGTGCATGAGAAGATCTTTCTATTGATGTAAAATTTCGCAAGTTCTGGAAAAAATTTCTTGAGATGCTACTGTTCACTCGTCGTCTTCACGAAGAAGACGGCTGTTTCTTCCATGCCCGGCCGTGAGAGCCGCCGCCTGCAATTAGCAGTGCTGGCGCTAGGGCTCAATTCCTGTAGATGCCACATGCGCGCTTTGTGGCAATTCCGTTGGCCCTCGCTTCGTTGACCTTATCCGCGTGGCCTTTGACTGATGACATGTAACACCACATCAATTAATTGAACTCTGCATTTTGATCACACATGCTTCGATCCCTGGTGATGACATTTTTGGATTTTATTTTCTGTTTCCAGTGCTTACTCACTTCGATTCCTGCCTGAAGCACTATTTCAAATTATTTCTCATTTTTGCTTTTCCCTCCAATTGCCATATGTCATGATCATTTTATTTCATCATTTGTTTGCCAACTTTGAAAATGCATATCAATTTGAAATTTGATCCAAATAATTCCATTCTTTTTGCTAAATGTTCACATGTTTGTCCTTTATTTTTTTTTGTGGATTTCTGGATTTTACCATTGCTGGAATTTGAATTGTGATTGGTTCATTGATCATATGTGCTTTTGTGACATTGCTTCACTCTTTCTATTGTGAAATGCTTAATAATGCTCCAATTGCCATGAAATTTTGTGTGATTGTTCCCAACATGTTGATGGATGTTTGAGGCTTGATTGTGCATTTTTCTCATTTTTCATTTCTATTTTGTGCACATGTTTGTATGGTGTGACAATGTGTGTCACACAATTTGATGATCAACTTGTGCATTTTCATTTCCATATCAAATTAGCTTCTCTGTTTATGATTTTTGGTATGATGATTGTATTGGACATGTTGTTGGAACATAAAAATTTCCATAATTGTTTGAATCATTTCTGTTTTGATATGGAATTTTGATTCTTAATGTCCAATTATGTGCCTTGAATTTGCCTTTGACTTCTCTTGCTCACTACATGACTTTGCTTGATGATTTTGATTTGGTCCTTTTTAGGATATGTTCATGATTGATTAAATATGATTCATGTTGAGTTTTAGCTTCTGTTTTGGCTTTTAGCTTCACTTTTTACCCTAGCCTTTGAGCTAGTGGTTTGTTCTCACAATTTGAGCTGTGCATTTCAGGTTTCAAAGCAATTAGCCACATTGGTTGATATGATCTCATCACTTGAGATACAAGTTATTTTGGTTGGCTAACCTTGCTGTTTGTAGGTCTTTTGGATGGTGAATCGATTTAGTTTGCTTGCATCTTATGCCTTGCACCATTGTTGTCTGATGATTGGTTGTCTGACTATTGTTGATTGTCTGATTTGTCTGAATGTAAATATTGACTGGTTTAGCTTTTCTTACAGGTACTTTAGCCGCTTTAACTCATTATTTGAGTTGCTTTGCTTTGCTTGTGGTTAGCATACCACTTAGGTAAATTCCTACTCTCCATGTAGTCTGGAAGACCTGTCATGTTATTTTGGCAGGCACCTGTCTGAAGCCCTCCTTAAGAGGCCATGTTCTTGTTTGTTTATATTTGTGCCTTGTACTTCAAAGACCTCCTAAGTGAAGAGGTATTGGCAGATAAAAGGGATGTGCAATCCATCCCCTGCTATTCAGTTGTGTCTTTCATCTTGCTCACACCATGTGTTGATGCACTTTGAATAAAAACCCAAAATCTGGTACATAGAGTCTGTCATTGTGGAATAGAGTTCCTCATTCTGGACTCCCACACATTCTTTGATTCAAGCTCACCCAGGCCTGGGTTAAGAGCTATGACGCATAACCCTCATCTCCATTTCATCTGCTCACCCTAACTCTCAATGTTAGAGGTTAAGAGCCTGACCACCCATTCCAGTATTTGGCTTGTTTGTCAAGGTCGATATGACCCCTTGACTAAAGCCCAACTTTGCTTGAGCCCCTTGGTTGTGTATAGTGTGTGTTGATTACTTTTGATGTTTATCTGTTTGGCTTCTCATCTCCTTTCTATAGGAGTCGTATGATCAACTTTCAAGGAAGTTGAATGTACGTAGAGATAAACTTGAGTTGGCTCACTGCCTGTGTGAGTCAAACTCTTGTTAGAGACTTCAATATAGGGATCATTTGCATGACAACTTCTAGGCTCGAGTCGTAGTCTCCCTTTTAGTTGTTATTTCCCTCAGTCTGTAGTTAGGATAAAAGGTTCTCCCCTGTCCAGGGGAACTACGTCGCCCTGATCCTCATACTAGATGAGGTACGTAGGCAGGAGATCGTGCGAGATCTCTCCGGGCGCCCTTTTTTCTTTTTGCATGTGTTTTGCTTGACAACTTCTAGGCTCGAGTTCCAGACTCCCTTTTAGTTTGTCAATTTGCTTTCTACCTTTGGTGTTCGCTGGTTAGCGATTGCTTGTTTGTGTGGAGTCTGATGTAAGCCCAGCGATTGGCATTCGGTTTCCCGTCTGATGTTGTTTATTTGTGGAGTTTGATGTAAGCCCAGCGATTGGCATTCGGTTTCCTATTAGGGTGTTTCTTTTGTTTGGAGTCGGACGTAAGACCAGCCATTGGCAGTCTGTTTCCATTTGTGTTTCTTTTGACGTCTCAGCGTCTTTCTGTTGTGTTTTGTTTCGGCGTGCGTTAGCCGAACTACGGTAGCTCTGATTCTCATTCCATATGAGATACGTAGGCATAGGATGTGATATCCTAGCGAGCCCGTTCCCATTTCCCCGAACTACGTCGACTCTGATGTTTGTGTCTGACAAACTACGTAGGCCCAGGATGCGACATCCTGCCGAGTCCGCTTCCGTCTTCTTCCATCTGTTTTATTCCAGTGTGTGTGCATTCTTTTTGAGCAGTTATTCAGCAACCTTTTTCTATTCTTTTGAGCGTGGATCCCGTCGAGTACGACGGACGTGAGGGGTGTTAATACCTTCCCCTTGCGTAACCGACTCCTGATCCTTGTAATCTCCGGTCGTAAGACCATTTCCTTTCCAGGTTTACTTCGAGCGTTTCCTTTCCCTCCTTTGGGATAAATAACGCACGGTGGCGGCTCTATTTATTTGTTTTCCCGCCGGTTGTTTTTCGCGGATGCGACAACAAGTAGTTGTGGTTAGACATTACTCTTTCCAATATAGACCTTAGAAGCCAAGGACCTTAGTTTACCAAGCCCATCTTGGCCTATTCTTAGGATATAGTGCGAAAGTCGTTCAAGTGTAAGATTTGATACGATTGTTACGCGATACTACACTCAGAAGAGTCTCTCTTGAGAATATTTTTGGAAAGATGGGATGATGACTATGGGAACCTCTTGTAGAACATGTTTGGCAGGTTTAAACCCTAGTACACTCCCTTTGGGTGGTTCTTAACCGAGACTCCATGCTCGTGACTTGCAACAAACCCTTAATTCGTGGTTGATCCGTTCTTGTGTATCCTTAATATCAATGGAACTTAGGTGTTGATAAGGTGTAAACCATAATCCACCAAAATGGATGATTGATATTAAGGATGACAGGATCCATCCCATGACCTTTGTTTGGTGTGCTTTGCTTGATCCTTGAGTGTGATTGTTACATTCATGCATTCATGCATTCATGCACCCATTTGCATTCATATCTTCAATAATAAGAGAATTTTCAAGGAACGTAAGAGGACTATTTGCAAATTTTCAGACATGGAAAGACAAAGAAGGAATATAAAGAAGTACAGTTTCAAACAACCCGACTTGAAAGAGTTAAGGAATTTGACATCCTATGTACTAGATCCCTTGGGTTTCAAGGCTCGTTTTGGGAAGCTTCTTTCTCTTCTGACTACTCAAGTGGATGAAGGATTGATGAGTGTATTGGTGCAGTTTTATGATCCCTTATACTGTTGCTTCACATTCCCGGATTTCCAGCTTTTGCCTACGCTTGAGGAGTATGCCTACCTTGTGGGTATACCTATTCTAGACCAAATGCCGTTTAATGGATTAAAGAGCGTTCCTACTTCT
Source organism: Lathyrus oleraceus (assembly GCF_024323335.1). Lineage (NCBI taxonomy): Eukaryota > Viridiplantae > Streptophyta > Magnoliopsida > Fabales > Fabaceae > Lathyrus > Lathyrus oleraceus. The sequence continues at coordinate 354,106,480 of NC_066582.1, read as the reverse complement.
CAAGAGATAGCTGACATGTTGCATATAGATGAATCTCTGGTTGGTGTACATATGACTACCAAAGGTGGAATTCAAGGTCTCCCTTCTAAGTTCCTCGTTGCTCAAGCTACTATGTATGGGAAGGCCATGAGTGAGGACGCCTTTGAAGCCATATTTGTACTCCTCATCTATGGGTAGTGTTGTTCCCCAACATCGACAAGTTTGTGGATGTGAACGCTATTAGGATTTTCTCTGCTCTTAATCCCGTTCCGACTTTGTTGGGTGACACTTATTTTTCTTTGCATATGAGGAATGCAAAGGGTGGTGGTGCCATTGTGTGTTGTTTGCCTCTGTTGTAGAAGTGGTTTATTTCTCACTTGCCGCAGACGGTCGCCTTCAAGGAGAATAAAGGATGTCTACGGTGGTCCACGAGACTTATGTCTCTCACTAATGATGATATCTTTTGGTACAAACGTGTGTATGATGGTGTGCAAATTATCGACTCTTGTGGTGAATTCTCCAATGTGCCTCTTCTTGGTACATGTGGTGGGATTAACTACAACCCTATTTTGGCATGTCGTCAACTTGGGTTCCCCCTAAAGAATAAACCCAATAACATTCTGTTAGAAGGTGTGTTCTTTCAGGAGGGTAAATATCCCCAAGGCCTGAAAGGCAGGATGGCCCGCGCTTGGCGCAAGATCCATAGGAAAGGAAGGAAGGAGCTGGGACCGAAGAATTGTATTGCTTTGGAACCTTATACTTCTTGGTTTAGGAGGAGAGATGATGAATACCTCATGCCTTATGAGTATCCAAGACCTACACCTTTGGTTGTGGTTGGGCCTTCAACCCTCCCTGACCAAGGAGTAGAGAAGTTGAGAGACGAAGACCGTTCACGTGCTTGGATCCGTGAACGAGAGGAGTTGCTTCAGCAGATTAAGAAGAAGGATGCTTTGATAGAGTTCCTCGTGCATCAGGTTATTGATGATCCTAATGATGCATGGACTTCTCTACTTCCTCAATCTTCCAGGTTTTAGAAGAGGAAGTACGACCGACTTGCCAAGGAGAAGGCAGATATAGAAGCAGCCTATGAGGAAGAGGTGAAGAGGCTTCGTGCATCTTATCTTCCAGTCTCTAGAGCTTTAGATGATTGTTTCTAGGGATCCATAGGATGATCATTTTCCTTCTCTCTTGTATTTGGTTACCAATGTTGTACTTCTTCGATGTAAAGACATTTCCCATATATTATTGATATTGTATTTCCATATGTGACAACTGTTTAATATTTCCAACGTTTGCAAATAGAACTCTAAAGTTCCTTTGATAATAAAAACAAATCATATGCACAAGCATTGAATGCATCATGTGCATAAGCAGGTTTTGCTCCAGGCTTCTTGTCATATGGTCTAACTTTGTGTTCTTCATTTATTTTAAAGATAAGCTGACTCACCGGTACTACACCAGAGCCAACTCATCGAAACTGCTGGATTATTTGGAACAAGAGAACCACGAGCTGAAGGAAGAAGTACCCAGATTGACTGCCCTGATGGAGTCATTCATGACTGCCCAGAGCCAGTCTTCTCCAACGCCCTCAACTCCTCCCCAAAGGACGATCATTTCTGAGATCATGACTTCAACTGTGCCTGCTGCAACAGCCCATTTTGCGCCATCTATGTCGGCCGGGTTCCCGTGGGGAATGCCTGCCAATTTCATGCCAGAGGGTTTCGCTCCTACTCTTGCTTCTTTGTCGGCATCTAGCCTGGTCCTTTCAGTGCCACCTCCCGTTGTGCACACATTACCAAGAGTTGAAGATACCATCTACCATTCTGAACCATCTGAAGGTCCAGATGTTTATGAGAAGATGGATGATATGAAAGACCAATTCCTTGAGCTTTGCAAGAAACTGAAAACTTTGAGGGGGAAAGATCTCTTTGGTAAAAGTGCTGTTGAGTTATGCCTTGTACCCAATGTCAAAATCCCTATTAAATTCAAAGTACCTGACTTTGAGAAGTATAAGGGAAACACATGCCCTCTCAGCCATCTTGTGGTGTATGCTCGCAAGATATCAACGCAAACTGATAATGACTAATTGCTCATCCACTATTTCCAGGACAGTTTGTCCGGTGCCGCTCTCCGGTGGTACATAGGTCTGGAAAGTTCGAACATCCGCTCTTTCAACGATCTTGGCGAGGCCTTCGTCAAGCAATATAAATATAATGTGGATATGGCTCCTGATAGGGACCAACTGAGGGCAATGTCCCAGAAAGAGAATGAGACCTTCTAAGAATATGCCCAGAGGTGGCGCGAGTTGGCAGCTCAGATAGTGCCACCCCTTGAGGAGAAAGAGATGACCAAGATCTTTTTGAAGACCTTGAGTTCATTCTACTATGAGAAAATGATAGCCAGTGCTCCCTCAAACTTCACCGAGATGGTGAATATGGGAATGAGACTAGAAGAGGGGGTCCGTGAAGGACCTTTAACTCGAGATGAAGGCTCTTCAGCAAAGAGATATGGAAGCTTTGCAAAGAAGAAGGAGGGAGAGGCATATGCTGTGTCTTCCCATGCCAAGAGAAGACCCTCTATGAAGAGGAAGAGTGCCCGCCCCATTAACAACCAGCATCAGGTGGCTCATATAGCACCTGTTTTCAGAGAAGCCCAACATTATCAACAATAAAAATCTTAGCAATATCAGCAACAACAATAGCGTCCACAACAACAGGCCTACCATCCTCGAAACAATAACAACAATACCAGTACCAGCTACGAGAGGAAGAGGGTCACCTTTGATCCAATTCCGATGACTTATGCTAAACTCTATCCATCTTTGATTGATAGAAAGTTAATCACTCCACGAGACCCTCCCGCCGTACCTGCCAACCCCCAGTGGTGGTACAAGCCTGAGCTTCACTGCGTATATCATTCTGGTGCTCCCGAACATGACGTGGAGAATTGTTATCCCTTGAAGACCAATGTGCAAGACCTTGTGAGAAATGGGATTTTGTTTTTCGAGGACGTAGGTCCGAATGTGAAGAAGAACCCATTGCCCGAGCATGGGAAATCTATCAATATGGTCCAGGGTTGTCCTGGCAAGTATAAAGTCAAATACGTCAATCATATCCGACAATCGCTGGTTGAGATGCATCGTCTGTTGTGTGACTATATCCACTATGAGCACGACCATCATAGATGTCGAGTCTGTTCTGTCAATCAGAGAGGTTGTCTCCAGGTGCACAAGGATGTTCAGGAAATGCTAGATGAGGGAGTCATTGAGATCCTTCAAAACAGAAATGTTCATGAAGATGCTGTTGAAGTCAACGTAATTTCTCCGGTATTCCGGATACTTGAGCCTGTTGTCATCAAGTATGATGGTAGAAAGCAGAAGGTTTCTCCTGCTCTGACTATTAAGCCAGCCGGTCCTATACCGTACTCTTCTGAGAAGGCAGTCCCTTATCGCTACAATGTTGTAGCATTGGAGAATGGGAAAGAGGTGCACCTGCCCTCTTCATCAGTTGTTGATCTTGCTGACGTCAGTGGCCTGACCCACAACAGTCGTGTTTTATCGGCTCCGCCGAAGCCGCAAGACGACGCTCGAAGGAATGACAATTTTGATTATGCTGAAAGCCCAATTGGGAATGCTTTGAACGCTTCGAATCCGGCACTTGCTGTCAAGCCTACCTCTATGTTGAGAACTCCTGTTTCTGCTGGCCCGAGTGGCAATACGAAAGAAGATTGTCATGAGATGCTGAGGCTCATCAAGAGAAGTGAGTACAACATAGTTGATCAGCTTCTACAAACGCAATCCAAAATCTCTATTTTATCATTGCTGATGAATTCAGAACCACACCGAGAAGCTTTGCAGAAGGTGTTGGATATGGCGTACGTAGATCACGACGTCACAATTGAACAATTTGACAGTATTGTTGCAAACATCACCGCTTGTAACAATTTAAGTTTTTGTGATGCTGATCTCCCCGAGGAGGGAAGAGACCACAACTTGGCATTACACATATCCATGAGCTGCAAAGATGATGCCATGTCCAATGTGGTGGTGGATACTGAGTCATCATTAAATGTATTTCCAAAGTCCACTCTTACGAAGTTATCATATCAGGGGCCTCCCATGAGGCAGAGTGGAGTAGTTGTGAAGGCTTTCGATGGGTCTCGCAAAACTGTGATTGGTGAGGTTGATCTCCCAGTCAAAATCGAACCAAGTGATTTCCAGATTACCTTCCAGGTTATGGATATTCACCCATCATATAGTTGTCTCCTAGGCAGACTGTGGATTCATGAGGCAGGTGCCGTGACATGCATCCTACACCAGAAATTGAAGTTTGTGAAAAACAAGAAGCTGGTGGTGGTAGGGGGAGAAAAGGCTCTCCTGGTTAGCCATTTGTCTTCCTTTTATTATATAGATGCTGAGGATGAAGTTGGAACTCCCTTCCAAGCTTTATCTATTGCTGAACCTGTTAAGAAGGGAACTCCTTCATTTGCTTCCTATAAAGATGCAAAGTTGGCCATCGAGCATGGTGCAATTGCTGGCTTGGGGTAAATGATTGAGTTGGAAGACAATAAGTCCCGGGCTGGCATAGGCTATTCTTCTGGGGTCTTCAACAAGCAAGGTTTGTTCAAGAGTGGAGGTTTCATCCACACCGGTCAAGATAAAGAGGTTGTTGCCATTCTGGAAGAAGATGAAGAGGATTCTGGCAATTTCATAATCCCTGGAGGGATCTGCAATAATTGGGTCGTTGTTGATATTCCGACAGTTATCCATAAGTCAAATTAATGTTCATTGTGTTTGAAAACCCTTCTCCCATGCCAAAAGGAGTAGTGATGACATTGTTGGCGCATAAATACAATGATATTTCCATTCAATAAACTCATGTTAAATGTTTGTTTTTCCAATTATTTTCCCTTTTCGCTTTTGCATGAAATTGGTGATCACATAAAACCCTAAATAAGAATAAAATCAATCTTTTCATCTGCATAATGATTTGCTTTGTTTGAATTCTAAAATATCTTTTATATCCAAAATCATTATGCAGGATGATCAAACCCATTGAACATAATGATCCAACACCATCTCCAACCTTTGAATTCCCTGTATTTGAGGCGGAAGAAGATGATGTTGAAGAGATTCCTAATGAGATCACCCGTCTACTTGAGCATGAGGAGAAGATCATTCAGCCGCATCTTGAGAATCTGGAAACAGTCAACTTGGGGTCTGAAGATTGTGTGCGAGAAGTGAAGATTGGGGCACTTCTGGAAGAATCTGTTAAGAAGGGGTTGATTGAGTTGCTACGAGAATATGTCGATGTCTTTACCTGGTCGTATGAAGACATGCCTGGTCTAGACATAGATATTGTGCAACATTTCCTGCCTCTGAAGCCTGAGTGCGTGCCTGTGAAGCAGAAGCTCAGAAGAACTCATCCTGATATGGCAGTAAAGATCAAGGAAGAAGTTCATAAGCAAATTGATACGGGGTTTCGGGTGACTTCTACGTATCCTCAGTGGGTGGCCAATATTGTGCCCATGCCTAAGAAATATGGAAAAGTCTGAATGTGTGTGGACTATAGAGACTTGAATAAAGCTAGTCCGAAAGATGATTTCCCTCTACCACATATTGATATGTTTGTAGATAATACAGCTAAATTCAATGTCTTCTCATTTATGGACGAATTTTCCGGATATAATCAGATCAAAATGGCACCCGAGGATATGGAGAAGACAACATTCATCACACCTTAGGGAACATTCTGTTATCGAGTGATGCCCTTCGGTTTGAAGAACACCGGAGCCATGTATCAACGAGCTATGACCGTTTTGTTTCATGATATGATGCATAAGGAGATCGAGGTATATGTTGATGATATGATTGCGAAGTCAAGAACGGAAGTTAAGCATGTAGAGCACTTGTGGAAGCTTTTTCAGCGTTTGAGGAAGTATAAGCTTCGTCTGAATCCCAACAAGTGTACATTTGGAGTCCGTTCCGGTAAGCTATTGGGCTTTATCGTTAGTGAAAGACGTATTGAGGTTGATCCTGCAAAGGTCAAAGCAATACAAGAGATGCCTGCGCCCAAAACTGAGAAGCAAGTCCGAGGGTTTCTTGGCCGCTTGAATTATATTTCCAGGTTCATATCCCACATGACTGCCACATGTGCACCAATATTCAAGCTCCTCCGGAAAGATCAGTCTCATGATTGGATTGAGGATTGCCAAAAAGCTTTTGACAGTATTAAAGAGTATTTTTTTGAGCCTCCGATTCTGTCTCCGCCTGTGGAAGGAAGACCATTGATTATGTATTTGACAGTTCTTGAAGACTCAATGGGTTGTGTCCTTGGTCATCAATATGCATCATGGAAGAAAGAATATGTTATCTACTACCTGAGTAAGAAGTTCACTGATTGTGAGTCTCGATACTCAATGCTTGAGAAGACATGCTGTGCTTTGGCTTGGGCTGCTAAGCGCTTACGCCAATATATGTTGAATCATACGACTTGGTTGATATCCAAAATGGATCCAATCAAGTATATATTTGAGAAGCCTGCTTTAACTTGGAGGAATGCCCGTTGGCAGATGTTGTTATCTGAGTATGATATCGAGTATCGGGCGCAGAAGGCCATTAAAGGTAGTATTTTGGCAGACCATTTGGCACATCAACCCATCGAAGATTATCAATCAGTTCAGTATGACTTCCCAGATGAGGAGATTCTGTATTTGAAAATGAAAGATTGCGATGAGCCTACGCTCGATGAAGTTTCAGAACCTGGTTCCAGATGGAGTATGGTGTTTGATGGTGTAGCGGGGTATTCGTTACCATTAGAGATATTGACTAAACTTAAGGTAAACCATACAAGTCGAGTCGTCACCGCACTTCTATTTATCCAAAGGAATGGTTAGAAAGCGAACAAAATCCTAAAAGTTTTATCAAATCAAAAACTAGTAAAAATGTCAGAGATCGGGGTAAGGGGGTTGGTTATGCAATGGGAAGGTTTTAAGCACCCAAAACATCCTAGGTACTCCTAGGGAGCCCTTTTCATATTTGTTGTAAGGTTGGTATTTTATGAAAATTTATTTGTGCAAACATGATTGAAGAGATGAGAAAAGAATATACAAGTTAATTACATTTTTGTGTTTGGATGGATAAACCCATTACCTACGTACCATCTTAAAAAAAGATTAGGATCAAAACCTCGTAGTTCAGGGTAAAAATCTCAAAATGAGTTGGTGAATTGATTGGTCCAAAAGCCTTAAGGTCTTTTGTTATCCAAGGGAGAACACTCAACCTAAAACCACAAATCCACCATGTGATGATAGCTTCAACATGCTAGTGAGGGGTTAACCCTATAATAAGCATGGAAGACTCATTGTCCATCACTAAGGATATAGGTGAGTATTACATCTACCTCAAGGATAACTCAAACCTAATAGCTAAAGGTTATGAAAAAGTTTTGATTAAAAGAGTGGCCATTGAAACCACAAAAAGGTATTTGAATGAGTGATATTTACCAATGAAAAGTATTTACAAAATATGGTCAAATTTGACTTAAAGATTCAATTCAAAATAAGTGTTATGAAAAGAAAGTTTGAAAATCAAAAGTATAAGGCTTAGGTTTCTAATGTTTCAAAACAAGTGTTAAATGTTTGCACAAAAAGTTTTGGCTTGGGTTAGAGTGGAGGGAAGAAGAAGAATGGCTAAAGTCCTAATAATACAAGAGATAAGGGATAAGAAACAAGACCACAAATGGAGTTCCTCTCTTGAGATCATATTGATGATCCAAGTAGCTCCCAACCTCTGGAATATGCAACAAAATTATAGTAAGTTCAAGCAACAATCACACAAGTCTCTTAAGAGATCCTCAATGCATCTTGTCTCTTTCACTTTGGGTGAACATGGCAATGGTTCCACACTTAGGCTCAATATTGGAATCCCTAGCACAAGAACACACACATTAAAAAGTTCCATCAAACAATCGAGAATGAAAAAAAAAGGGTTTTAGAGATTGGTCCTTTCAAAGTCCTCTTCAATATTTGTAGCATTCTAAAGGCCCAATGCCTAGTTGCTCTTTGACTTTTATAGCATTCTAAAGGCCCAATGCCTAGTTTTTCTTTGACTCCAAATTTTCTTAGGGAGAGTCCTAAAGTCTAAGTCCATTTGTCCATTTCTTTGCATTTGGTCCACAACAATCAAAACGAAACACAAGGACAATAATATATACACAATTATGTGCTCAAGTGAGTAAAAGGCAAATTGCATTAACATAAACATGTGCTCAAGTGAGCAAAGGGAAAAGCAAATGAATAATATGTACAAGAATAGTAAATTGCATAAAAGTAAATAGCAAAAAGTAAATGTTAATTGTTAATGGTTAATGTTAGTAGTTAGTGTGCCATAAGGCAAATTTAGCGCTATGTTAAGCAATCGTAATTGGACTTATGTAGAAGTCACAACTATCTGAGGCCGGTCAATAATAATGTAGGCAACAACACAAGTTAGAAGTCTTGATTAGTGAACCAAGTTCCAACAACTTGCCATGCCAAAAAGAAGAAGAGAAATGATCTTGTATTGGTTTAAGTCCTTTGCATGATTTAGAAGACAACCTATCCTTAATGCAAAGCCATTCACTTGATCATTTGATCAAGATGAATTAGATTTGAATCAAAGAAGATTAAACCTCCCTAATCAATGCTAACTTATCAACCTTTAACTCATTGATCAAAGAAAATAAGAAGAAGAAGAAGAAGGATATGGATAATGGAAATGAAGAACATAAGGTGCATTAAGTAAAAATGGAATGTACCAATCCATAAATGTTGACCAAAGATAATGAGGATCAAGGTCAAACTCTAAAAACAGAAGTGGGATGAAGATTGGAGGTCAAGAAATAAAGAACATATTTTTGGCATTTTTAATATTTGAAAATAAACTTGAATTAAAATATTAAAGAAAGGTCAAACTTCAAATTCACTTCAAATCAACTTTAAAAGGTCCAAGTGAATTATCCAAAGTTCAACAAGGTCAACCAAAGTTTGACAAAAAATTTCAGCATTTTTAAAAGTCAGAAACTATTTTTAATCAATTAAAAATGAAGAAAAATAACTTAATTGAACTAAAATCTCAAATAAATCTCAAATCAATTAATAAATTGAGGAGAATATTTTTCATAGATCCATCATCCTTCAAATAGGCTAAGAAAATATTTTTGTATTTTTTGAATATCAAAAACTATTTAAAATGAATTAAAAATAATCAGAAAAGAGAAAATTACTAAAAAATATCAAATGACAAAATAAAAAATATTAAAAATCATTTTTTGAAACTAGAATTAAAAAGAGAAATAATGCAATTGGTCCCATATTTTTTGGAATTAAAATGAGAGAGTTATGAATTTTTGAAATAAAATGAATTAAAGAAAATAAAATAAGATATTGGAAAATAGCAAAAATCAGGAAGCGTTGGATGACTTCGTTAATTGACGTTGCAACATCCAATGGATCAGGAGCGCGCACGTACCGTAGTCATTAGTCAGCTGAGAAACATATTGAATTAAAAAAAAGTCATAACATTCAAGTGTGGAGATTAGATCTGGAAATTGCATCCAAAGGCTCACATTCAATCTGGTAATGAGACGGTGGCCAGCGCCACCGTCTTCTCTGGTGAGCTCCGGCGAAGCTCAAAAAATGCAGAGATGCAAATGTTCATTAAAATGGACAATCTAGGCACCGTTCGAAAGGTGAAGTGATGTACATCACTTCTATACCACTCACTTCCACTCTAGATCTCTATTAAGAGAGAAATCAGAGATGGAAGCTTGATGGTGTTCATCATGAACTTGCTCGATTTCAAAAATTAAGCATACAACAATGATGCCTCTATAGAGAGGACTTCAGACAACACAATATCAAGGCCAATAAATCAAAGAACAAAGAGATTCGAAGCAAAAACCAATTGATTTACACCTTTGGATTGAGAAGCTTTGAGTCCCTTTCCTTGGTTCCTTTTGAAAAACAGAACTTCAATGGATCAAATGATGAAGATTTAGGAACTTTAGATCTGAGAATTCAACCAAATGCAATTGAATTTCAGATTAGAATTTTTGAAGAAAGATGAACTTAGTTCCTTTGGTATGGTTGAGGATTCAATCTTGCAGCATTTCAGGCGCCCTTAGGTTGGAAAATTATGAAGCATAGCACATGTATTTATAGCTGGAAATGGCTGAACAAGTGAGTTTACTCGTGTGCATGGCAAATGGATTTCTCCTTGCATGGGCTTGTGTGATCATGTGGAAGGCCCAATGAAGATTGGAATGACCTGCTGAGCTCATGTGAATAGTAAATGAACGTGTACATTGAGTATAAACAGCTCATGCATGGCAATTTGAATTGAATTTCACAAAATGCATTAAATCTTCATGCCTTCGAAAATGGTGCTTCCAAACTCCAAATGCTACCTCATGATTAATGGTTAGAAAGCTTGTTGCATAAGGAACAAATGATATGTTGATCAAAATTTAAATTGGTCCTTGGAAATTAGTGAATTTTGAGTTTAAAGTGTAAGGTGCAAAACATGCATAAGTGAAGTTTCCAAATTTGGCCAATGTTCAAGCTCTTCTGTCTCAGTGATGCAAGCTCCAAGTGACAAAACCTTAAACATGAAGGTTGTAGATCTTTTCAAGAAAACCAATTTTGACTTAAATGTTTCATCATTTGGATTTTTGATGAAGACGTTATGGGCACTTGAAGTTGGACTTTTTTCCTTTTCAATGCATTTGGCCCAAAGTGACCTATAATGTTTTGCATTATCACATGTAATTATTTTGAGATTTTGAACTTGTACTCAACATAACATTTGAAGTAGAGACAATAAGATTTACAATTCATTTGGTCCCACCTCAAAATCATAAAAAATGAATGAGTTATGTTCTTGGGAAGTTGACCCAAAATTAGGGTTTCAGTCAAAATGACCTATAATGTCTTAAAATGGATGATGATCTTCCAAGGTTCAAATCTAATTTTAATGAACATGAAAGTTGTTCATATTGTTCTTAAGAACATTTTTTCTCTTGGGATCATCTCCATTTGACTAACACACAAAGAGTTAGGTCTCAGTGCATTCCAAAATAGTTAGATGAATTGACTGATCAACTTCTCAAGTCCACAACTCATATCTTGATGAATTGATAATTGAGGATACTCAAATAAGTTCAAATATGCATTAAATGATGAATTAAAGAACTTCCCTTGATTTTATTTGATTATGGGCTGAGGTTGCTTCATGAGCAAGGCATTGTTGATGATCAGATGAATTAGGGTTTCCTTGGGAAACAAACCTCAAATCCTTTGACTTGATTTGATCAAACATGATGAATTGAGATACTAGGGAGGCATATTTGATGGATGAGAGCTTTGGAAACCATTGTCATGCTTGCCTTTGTCTTCTCTTGGTCTTATCATTGCACAAAGGATCTCATAGAAGCTTTTAAACCTTATGATTGCTCAAGCTATAATCAAGAAATGTTAGTGACATATTTTTGTGCTTTTGGTTAATAAATAAAATGAGAAAAGCAATGATATACAGTTCAAACATGCTTGGTTATCTCAAACCACTCACAAGAGAGACCCCACCCAAAGGCAAAGGGAACCAAGATGCTTATGATCCTTGAGGCTATGCAAATGCAATGTTATGATGCCATGAGGGATCTTAGGGCCAAAATTGGGCTCTTATAGATGGCGCTGTAAATCAATATGGAAATGGTATTGGGGCAGTGATTATTACTTCTCAAGGCACACATTTTTCGTTCACAGCAAGGCTAACTTTCAAATGCACGAATAATATGGCTGAGTATGAGGCCTGTATCATGGGATTGGAAGAATGTATTGATCTTAGAATCAAACATCTTGATGTTTATGGTGATTCGGCCCTCGTTGTTAATCAGATTAAGGGTGAGTGGGAAACGAATCAGCCCGGCCTCATTCCATACAGAGATTACGCAAGGAGGATTTCGACGTTCTTTACTGAGGTTGACTTCCATCATATTCCTCGAGATGAGAATCGGATGGTGTAGCGGTGTATTCGTCACTTTATGATTTATTGATTAAATCAAAAGCAAAGCATACAAAGATAGAGTCGCCACGGCACTTCTATTTATCCAAAGGAATGGCTAGAAAACGAACAAAAGCCTAAGAAGTTTTGCAAAGAAAACAAATAAAAGGTCAGAGATCTGGGTAAGGGGGTAATTATGTTGTGGGAAGGTGTTAGGCACCCACAACATCCTAGGTACTCCTAGGGAACCTCTTTTCACAACTTGTTGTAAAATTATTTGTTTATGAAATTATTTTGTGCAAACATTGATTGAAGGGATGAGAAAAGAATATACAATTTTTATTATTTTTGTGTTTGAATGGATGAACCCATTGCCTACGTACCTTTTCATGAAAGATAAGGATCAAAACGCCGTAGTTCGGCTAAAAGATTTCCAACAAAAAGTGAATGGATTGATTTTAGACAAAAGCCTTAAGGTCTTTCATTATCAACGGGAGAAAACTCAACCTGAACCAACAATCCACCATGTGAGAACAACTTCAACATGCTAGTGAGGGGTTAACCCTATAATAAGCATGGAAGTCTTACAATTCAATCACTAAGGATGCGGTGAGATTTACATCAACCATTATGATAATTCAGATCTATGACTAATGCATGAAAACTTGATTAAGAAGTGGACAAGGGCCACAAAAGCAATTGAGTGAGTGAAATTAACCAATTCTGAGTATTCACAAAGATGGTCAAAGTTGACATTAGATTCAATTCAGAAGAAGTATTGTGAAAATGAAGTTTGAAAATCAAAGGCCTAAGGCCTAGGTTTCTAGTTTTGAAAACAAGTGAAAACGTTTGCACAAAAGTTTTATGGGTTGGGTTAAAGATGAAAACAAGGTTCAAGATTAATCACAAAAGGGTGAGGGTTAAGGTTAAGGGACAAAGCCACAAGCAGGATTGCTTTCTCAAAATCATAGAAATGATTCAAGGAAGTTCCTTTGGAATTAGGAAACACAAGGCGAAAGCAAATAAGCAAGACAAATAAGCAAGCTCAAAGGAGCAACAAAACTGGAAATAGATTGCCAATAAATGGTCTTACATCCAACTCCGAAAAGAGATGGGAAATGGAGCGCCAATAAATGGTCTTACGTCCAACTCCACAAAGCAACATGGGAAACAGATAGCCAATCAATGGTCTTACATCTAACTCCACAAAGAAGCAAATACAGGAAACAGATAGCCAATCAATGGTCTTACACTTGACTCCTCAAAACAAAACAATATAGGAAATGGAGTGCCAATCAATGGTCTTATATCCAGCTCCCCAAAAGGAACAGGAAACAGATAGCCAATCAATGGTCTTACATCTGACTCCTCAAACAGAACAAATAACAAGTGCAAAGCAACCATATGAATGATGCACAAATAAGCAAACAAGCAATCAATTATCACACGCTATACACAACCAAGAGGCTCATACAAGGCCGGGCTTTAGTCAAGGGGTCATATCAACCTTGACAAACAAGCCAATACTGTTATGGGTGGTCAGGCTCTTAACCACTGACATTGACCGTCAGGGTGAGCAGATGAAATGGGAGATGAGGATTAGACCTCATAGCTCTTAACCCTGGCCGGGGTGAGCTTGAATCAAAGAAGGTGTGGGAGTCCAGAATGAGGAACTCTATTCCACAATGGCTGACTCTATATACAAGATTTTGGGTGTTTATTCAAATGCATCAGCACGTAGTGCGAGCAAGATGAAAGACTCAACTGAATAGCAGGGGATGGATTGCACATCCCTTCTATCTGCCAATTGCCTCTTCACTTAGGAGGACTTGAAGTACATGGCACAAATATAAACAATCACAGACATTGCCTCTTAAGGAGGACTTCAGCCAAATGCCTGCCAAACAGAAACGATAGGGCTTCCAGACTACATGGAGTTAGAGAAATGACCTAAGTGGTAAACCAACCACAAGCAAAGAAAAGCAACTCAAGTAATGAGTTAAAGCTACTAAAGTACCTGTAAGAAAATCAAACAAGTCAATATCCACATTCAGACAAACCAAACAGACAGTCAACAGTGAGACAACCAATATACACAATGTAAGTCAACAACTCAAGTGAGTTAGCCACCCAAGGAGCTACAACACAATCAACATTAGTTAAACCAAGCAAATTGCATCTCAATTCATGAGATCAACATCATCCATTAGGACTAATTGCTTGAACCTGAAATGCAAAACTCAAAAGATGAGTACAAACCACTAGCACCAAGGCTAGGGTCAAAGGCAAAGTAAAAAGTCAAAACAACAACTAATATTCAACATAAAGCTCATTTAATCAATCATGAACATGTCCTAAAAAGGACCAAGTCAAAAGCATTAAGCAAGGGCATTACATGAGCAAGATATGGCAAAGGCAATTACAAAGCACACAATTGGACATCAAGAATCAAAATTCCATATTAAAACAGAAATGAATCAAACAATCCTGGAAATTTTTATGTGCACACAATATGTCAAACACAATCATCATGCCAAAAATTATAATTAGAGAAGCTCATTTGCCATGGAAATGAAAATGCACAAGTATGACATCAAATTGTGTGACACACATCGTCACACCAAAAGTTCATGTGTCTAAAACAGAAATGGAAAATGATAAAAATGCACAACTAAGCCTCAAAAATCATGCAACATGTTGGGAATCAGCATACCAAATTTCAAATCAATTGGCCAATGTATGAGCATTTCACAATAGAATGAATGAAGCATGGTACATTTGCATACATGTTCAAAGAATCAATCACATTTAAAATTCCAGAAATGATAAAATCATGAAATCAGCATCACAAAATAATACACATCCATATGAACATGTAGCAAAAAAATGGAGATGATTTGGATTAATTTTCAATTTGTTATGATTTTTCAAAGTTTGAAGAAAATATGGATAAATGATAAATCATGCACATGATAAAATGGAGGGAAATGGAAATGTGAATTAAATTTGAAAAAAAAAAAGCTGGAGCGGAGGATCGAACTAGGTGTGGAAAACATGGAAATATGCTGAAGCAAATAAATTCCAAAGTGCTACCAATGGGAATCGAAGGAGGTATGCATGCTACCAATCAAAACACAGCGTTTTGGTTTGGGAAAATAAAATGGAAAACGCACGCTCAGCAAGGATCGAACCGGAAACAGCGTGGTGAAAGGCTCATCCACAGTGGAATGCACACGCACGAACCAGGAAACCCTAGCGCCTGTACAGGCGCGGCGGCCAGCGGTGGTTTCCACCGTCTTCTTCGTGAAGACGACGGAGCTACATTGACTATCACCAAAAAAATTCCAGAATTGCGCCAAATTTATATCAAACGAAAGCTCATGACATGTACATCACAAATCCAGCAATATTTAAGTCTAAATCATCATGGATCGAGAGAATCGAACGAAAGCAAATATGCACTCAAAACTTTAATTCAAGATATCTCATGCAATTCTTCACCATTTTTTATGAAATCTATATCAGAATGCTCAGCATGAGAAGCTCTACAACATTATGCACATAAAAAAGAGAATTAGGAGATTCGAAATTCACACCTCTTGAAGAGCAGAACGATGAAACAGGTTATTCAAGCTCCAAAAGTGTCCAGATCTAATCCTGAGATGATGTTATGAAGCTTTATGTGTGAATTGAAGCTTGAAAAGAACTGGATCTTGATTAATTTTCCACTTCCATCTTCATGTTCTTGAGCTTTCACAACTTGATTCTGGCTCGAATTCTTCAAGCAAGAGCTTGATCTGCACTCAATGATGATCAGAGAACAAGAATATGCAATAAAATCCCAGTGCTATGTGGAAGAAATTGAAGTTTCAATGGAGAGCAAAAATGGAGGGAAAAGAAATTTTGGATCTACAAAAACTCCAGAATTCTGTTATGCAGGCTTTATACCACCTCCTAATCACTCTTAAATTTTGATTAGGCTTGTGTTAATTGGGATTAAGTGAAAATGGGGTGTATGACCAAAAATGGAAAATGTGGAGGTGCATGGTAAATTGGACGTGAACAGTACTGTATGGATGTGTAAACTCACTCAAAATCATCTCATAAGCATAATGGTAATGGTATTTTGTTCATATGATGCACCAATTTCAAATTTCCAAATTTCCCTCCAAAATGTTCATGAATGAGCAAATGATCATATGATGAAATTTCATGCAATGTAATGATGGATTTGGAAATTATAGGTCATAAGGAGCAATATGCAAAAAGAGGCACTCAAATTGGAGTTTTGGATCAAAAGTTATGGCTTGTTGAAGTTCTATGCACACTTGGCAATGATTGGATCATAACTCCTTAACCATTCATCAGATGCTCATGATCTTGGACTTTTTGGAAATGGGAGAGAGAGAGAGATCTTCAACTTTCATGTTGGACAAAAATTCATTTGAAGCTTTTTTGATGTTGGAAAGTTGAGTTGAATTTGGTCCAAAAACATGCTATTTTTGGAAACTTGAAATTATAGGTCACTTTCCATTTTGGGAAACTTTGGATTTGGCTTCAAATTCTTCAATGTAGATGTCTGAAATGATGAATAAGCCTTGTTTGAACATGAATGGGATGAAGAAACTCAATTCCCACACTCAAAGCCCTCAGTTGACTTTCAGTTGACTTGCATTGGTCCTTAGATGACCTGAAAATGTTCTGATGAACTTGGGCCTCAACCACTTGGGGAATTTTCTCCAAAATGAACCTCTAGCTCATATAAGCTCAGGATAATGACATGTGGTCCTCATACTAAGAAAATACCATCTGCACTTGCTCATAGGAAAACCTTGAATTGCCTGGCTTGATGACTGCTTAGACTGCAAAACAAATGTTAGACGCCATATTTTTGGTGCTTTTGGTTAGTGATTAAACAAGAAAAGCAATGATATATAATGTAAGAAATGCCCGGTGATCTAAAACCACTCACAGGGAGATCCCACCCACAGGGAAGGAAGCAAAGTGCTCAATGATCCTTGAGACTGTGCAATGCCATGAGGGATCTTAAGGTCAAAATTGGGATCTTACAGATGGCAGATGCTCTCGCTACACTTGCTTCGATGATTGTGGTAAGACTTTGGAATGAAGTTCCCAATATCACTGTAATGCGCTTGGACAGACCAACTCATGTATTTGTAGTAGAGGAGGTGCAAGATGATAAGACGTGGTATTATGATATCAAGTGCTTCCTTCAAAGCCAGATTTACCCGCCTGGGGCATCTGTGAAAGATAGGAAGACTTTGAGGAGATTGTCAGGCAGTTTCTACCTCAATGGAGATGTGTTTTATAAGAGAAATTTTGATATGGTGCTGCTCAGATGCGTGGATAGATACGAAGCAGACCTGTTAATGACTGAGGTCCATGAGGGTTCTTTTGGTACTCATTCCAATGGACATGCCATGGCTAGAAAGATGTCGAGAGCAGGCTACTATTGGCTGACAATGGAGTCTGACTGCTGCAAATACGTGAAGAAATGCCACAAGTGTCAGATCTATGCGGACAAGATTCATATTCCTCCGACACTTCTGAATGTGATTTCATCACGATGGCCTTTCTCTATGTGGGGAATTGACATGATTGGCATGATAGAGCCAAAAGTGTCCAACGGTCACAGATTCATTCTCGTAGCAATTGATTACTTCACCAAATGGGTTGAAGCGGCATCATATGCAAATGTGACCAGGCAGGTGGTCGCGAAGTTTATCAAGAATCAACTCATATGCCGGTATGGTGTTCCAGATAAGATCATTACTGATAATGGATCTAACTTTAACAACAAGATGATGTAAGAGTTGTGTAGCGAGTTCAAGATTTCGCATCATAATTCTTCTCCTTACAAACCCAAGATGAATGGGGGCTGTTGAAGCGGCTAATAAGAATATCAAGAAGATTATCCAGAAGATGGTTGTTACGTACAAAGATTGGCATGAGATGCTGCCATTTGCTTTACATGGATATCGTACATCTGTCCGCACTTCAACAGGGCCAACCCCTTTCTCTCTTGTTTACGGCATGGAGGTTGTGCTCCCAGTAGAGGTGGAGATCCCATCAATGAGAGTGTTGATGAAAGCCATGTTGACTGATGCTGAATGGGTTCAGATTCGTTATGACCAGCTGAATTTGATTGAAGAGAAGAGATTGACTGCCATGTGCCACGACCAGTTATATCAGCAAAGGATGAAGAAAGCCTTTGATAAGAAGGTCAATCCTCGTGGGTGACCTTGTGCTCAAAAATGTCTTGTCTTTCGCGCCCGATTCCAGGGGAAAGTGGACTCCAAACTATGAAGGTCCATATGTTGTCAAGAGAGCCTTTTCAGGCGGTGCTTTAATACTTACAACTATGGATGGGGAGGATTTCACTCGTCCTGTGAATTCATATGCATTCAAGAAATACTTCGCCTAAAAAGATAAAAACAGAATAGCTCGCTAAGTTGAAAACCCGAAAGGGCGGCTTAGGCAAAAATGAGCGTCTCGGTGGATTGAAAACCCGAAAGGGCGATCCAGGCAAAAGTTAGAGACATGAAAAATGAATATGTATCCCGCTAGATTGAGTACCTCACCCTAGGGCAATCTAGGCAAAAAAAATAGGGATTTGGCAAGTAACTGCATCCTGACAAGACAATGTTCTACAAATTATCATCCGTCAGAGAGTCCTGCTCAGTCATCATTAACCGAAGCTTCAAATACATCAAATTCGGAGTTGATGGAGAAATGGTCATTATGTTCAATGTAGCCCTTTTCCAATATATATCACCAATTACAAATTTGTAAAGATCTATGGAGTCTTGCCATTTGCAGATTACCATTCCATCAAATAAATTTGAGCCTTTATCCAATTATTCACACTCTTATTTGTTTCTATTCAACAAATGTTTTGCATGTTTTAATTGAGAAATATCATTGTTTTTAAATAATTAAACTTTCCATAACTCGTTTTTAAACAAAGTGAACATTCATAATGATGAAAGGATATTGGGATGTCTTCAGTGCTCTCCCAAGGATGGTAGGATTCTCGACAGGGTAAGACATTTGTTAATTTTCCTGGCATGTTTGTATCCTCTTCCTCCTGAGCCTTTTGTAGTTTCCTCTCCCGAGCAGAGTGTATGGTAAAGGTATTCAACCTCCTTCCTCCTCAGCAGGTGTGAGCTCTTGGTTTGGTGACCTTGGAAGCTCCTGATTGGTGGTTGTATCCCCACAAAGATCCATCATCCCCTTTGATAATTTCCCCGGCGGAGCGGCTTCCCCAGCGGAATTTATCTGTGCCATGATCCTATTCCCAGTTGGATTGGTTGTTGATCATTCCCCTGCAGAGGTCCGTGTACCCCTGATCCTCAACAGACGGGATGTTCTCCACTGAGCCTGGCTTTCTCTCTTGAGATGCAGTACTAGATGTTTACTCAATCGATTAGTGGACTTGTTTGTGTTAGATATGTTTGTTCTGTCAGCATTCATCATACATAAACCACGCATATGTGCATAGTTTTAACATTCAGATATTCATGTTGCATCCTTTGCCATATATTTTTGTTTGTTATCTTCTGCTAGTCGGTAATATATCCCCAAGCAGATTATTTGTGTCTGATCTCTCCATGAAGAGTCGGCCCCATAAGCAGAAAATGTTTATCCTTTCTTCCATATCCCCCACTGAGTTATGTCCTCGTGGATGATGGTTGTTTATGTTCCCTTCCAACACATATATTGGGATGGAACCCCCCATTGAGTTATATCCTAATAGGGATGAGTCTTATTTATTGTGCATCTCTAGTTTGTTCCTAGATTTGGCTTCTGGAGATTATCCTTGCAGTTCCCCGTAATTCAGATGAATGATTGCTCAGTAACCAGTAATTATCCATCTTTTCCATGGTGGAGTCTGTGGTTTTCTACCCTCGTACCGGTAGTTGTAAACCCTTTTTTTATCCCCTTGGCAGAGTTAACCTCCTAGTCCTTCTGTCTCAATCATGTAAGCTCGAAATGACAAAACCTTCAACATGAAAGTTGTAGATCTTTCCAAGACAACAAATTTGGACTTACATTTTGCATCATTTGGATTTTTGATGAAGAAGTTATGGGCACTTGAAGTTGGACTTTTTTCCTTTTCAATGCATTTGGCCCAAAGTGACCTATAATGTTTTCCATTATCACATGTATTTCTGTTGAGATTTTGAAATTTTACACAACATAACATTTGAAGTACACACAATAAGCTTTCCAATGCATTTGGTCCCACCTCGAAATCATAAAAAATGAATGAGTTATGTTCTTGGGAAGTTGACCCAAAATTAGGGTTTCAGTCAAAATGACCTATAATGTCTTGGAATAGATGATGATCTTACAAGCTTCAAATCCAATTTTGATGAACATGAAACTTGTTCATATTGTCCTTAAGTACATTTGTTTCTCTTGGGATCATCTCCATTTGACCAACACACAAAAAGTTAGGTCTCAGTGCATTCCAAAATAGTCAGATGAATTGACTGATCAACTTCTCAAGTCCACAACTCATATCTTGATGAATTGATGATTGAGGATACTCAAATAAGTTCAAATATGCATGAAATGATGAATTAAAGAACTTCCTATGATTTTATTTGATTATGGGCTGAGGTTGCTTCATGAGCAAGGCATTGTTGATGATCAGATGAATTAGGGTTTCCTTGGGAAACAAACCTCAAATCCTTTGACTTGATTTGATCAAACATGATGAATTGAGATACTAGGGAGACATATTTGATAGATGAGAGCTTTGGGAACCATTGCCATGCTTGTCTTTGTCTTCTCTTGGTCTTATCATTGCACAAAGGATCTCCTAGAAGCTTTTAAACCTTATGATTGCTCAAGCTACAAACAAGAAATGTTAGTGACATATTTTTGTGTTTTTGATTAATAAATAAAATGAGAAAAGCAATGATATACAATTCAAACATGCTTGGTGATCTCAAACCACTCACAAGAGAGACCCCACCCAAAGGCAAAGGGAATCAAGATGCTTATGATCCTTGAGGTTAGGCAAATGCAATGTTATGATGCCATGAGAGATCTTAGGGCCAAAATTGGGGTCTTACAGATGCCCCTATTTAAGGTCATTCTAGCCGGAGATATGAAGGTTAAAATCTTCGTCTCGACGGGGTAGAATGAGCTTAAATAATAACAAAGAGACGAATTTTGGCCCCTACGAGACCTCATGATGCAGATGTATGTATGCGAGAGGGTCATATTTCGCGGGGGGGATATGTGTCCATAAAGTGAAAAGGAGTCAGGAGAAACTGACAATCCATATGAGTAACATACTCAATGGGACAAAGACCCTAGGACTCTTATGGGGAAAAAAGAAGTAAATTGCGTGAGCAGGGCACGACTCAAAACTTGGGGAGCAGAATTCCAAAAGAATAAATCAATGGAAAGACCCGAGCTGACTCAAAGGCGCATGTATTGGGGAATATGCCAATGCAGCGGAATTATCCACCGAGGATACTTCGGATGAAAATCCGAACTCAGACGGGGAGAATCCACTAACGGACCTCATTGGGGAAACAACAAGACGAGGTATTACCGGTTACTGGGTAATAAGCTCAAAGAGACATATGATCCGAACACCGGTAAAAGGGTGAAAGAATAACATGCTCGGGGAGAATGAATATCTAAGACCAGTATAAAGGTGAGAGATATCAAACATCCGAAATCATCTGAGGAAAACCTAAAAAGGTATATTTCAACTCAGGAAAATCTGACTCCACAGGGGGACCAAAATGTCATAATAGGGAGCAGAGGGGAAGGAACACCAGGGATACCGGTTACTGGGCATATAATAGGTGACCGACCAGGGCATGAATTGGGGAATATTCCCAAGACACTCATCATCCAAAAGAGGGCTAACAGCAAACTCAACTGCAGGATGGGCATTCGACTCCGCAAAGGGGGTACGAATCTTACTCGAATGGGGAAGAACAAAGACTTCGACCGAAGAGTGCATGAGATAAATCATCTATTACCGTCAGAACGTAGATAACATAATCACATGGAAGATTATCCTCAACCGGTTACCGGGTTAATAAAGGATAAAATCTACCGAAAAGAAAGGACATTGGGATACCGAGAACCAGGTATAAAAGTAATGACCAATCAAAGGGAGACACGATCATTACCGGCAAGCGGCAGATGCAAGATGACTCACTTGGGACACATTGACAAAGGCAACGATCCAGGAGACATATCACCGGTTACTGGGAAATATGCTCAAAAAGAAAGGGATGAAGGAATATCAATACCGAATATTGGATAAAGATAACCGTCAAGGAGGGGATTACATCTACCGGATATGAGGGTAGAAGGCCACAGACTCCGCCGGGGAAAGGATGGATAATTACTGGTTAATGAGCAACTATTCATCTAAGCTGCGTGGGAGCGCGGGGAGCAGACACAAGAAGCCAATTTGGGATCAAACCAGAGGGGCAATGATGAAACAAGACTTGTCCCTATGAGAACATAACTCAATGGGAAGTTCTATCCCAATATATGTGTTAGGGAGGAAGACAGAAATAACCATCATCCACGAGGACATAACTCGGTGGGGAATATGGAAGAAAGGATAAACATTTTCTGCTTATGAGGTTGACTCTACATGGGGAGATCAGACACAGACATCTGCTTGGGAGTATATTTCCAACTAGCAGAAGATATCAAACAAAGATATATGGTAAAGGATGCATCATGAATCTCTGAATGTTAAAAATTACGCGTGTATGTTTGGTTCATGTATGATGAATGCTGACAAACAGACATTTCTAACACAAACAAATCCACTAATTGATTTAGTAAACACCTGGTACTACATTTCAGGAGAGAAAGCCAATCTCAAAGGAGCACACCCTATCTTCCAGGGGATCAGGAACAAAGATCTCTGCAAAAGAATAAACAACCATTTAAACCAGGAACAGGATCATGGCACAACTAAGTTCTGCTGGGGAAACCACTCTGCCAGGTAAATTATCAAAGGGGTGACGGATCTTCGTAGGGATACAACCACCAATCAGAAGCTTCCAAGGGTCAACCAAATATTATCCCTACCCAGGGTCTCATCTGTTGAGGAGGAAAGGGAGCTGCATATCTTCTGCTCAGGAGAGGACACCACAAAAAGTTTCGGAGGAAGAGGATACAAGCATGCCAGGAATATGAACAAATGTCTTACCCTGTCGAGGATCTTACTGTCCTTGGGAGAGCACTAAAGACATCCCGATATCCTTTCATCATTGGGAATGTTCACTTTGTTTAAAAAACAAGTTTATAAAAAGTTTAATTAAAAACAATGATATTTCTTAATTAACATGCAAAACATTTGTTGAGTAGAAACAAATAAGAGTGCAAATAAATGGGTAAAGGCTCAAATTCATTTGATAGAATGGCAGTCTGCAAATGGCAAGACTCCATAGATCTTTAAAAATTTGAAATTGGTGATATATATTGGAAGAAGGCTATATTGAACATAATGACCATTCCTCCACCAACTTTGAATCCGGTGTTTTTGAGGCTTTGGTTAATGATGACTGAGCGGGAATCTCTGTCGGATGACAATTTGTAGAAGGCAGTCTTGTCAGGATGCAGTTACTTGCCAAATCCCTAATTTTTGCCTAGATTGCCCCAGGGTGAGGTACTCAATCTAGCGGGATACATATTCATTTTTTTATGTCTCTAACTTTTGCCTGGATCTCCCTTTCGAGTTTTCAATCCACCGAGACGCTCATTTTTGCCTAAGTCGCCCTTTCGGGTTTTCAACTAAGCGAGCTATTCTGTTTTTAATTTAGGCGAAGTATTTCTTGACTGCATCTGAATTCACAGGACGAGTGAAATCCTCCCCATCCATAGTTGTAAGTATCAAACACCGCCTGAAAAGGTTCTCTTGATAACATATAGACCTTCATAGCTTGGAGTCCACTTGCCCCTGGAATCGGGCGCGAAAGACAAGACTTTCTTGAGCACAAGGTCACCCTCTTGGAACACACGAGGCTTGACCTTCTTATCAAAGGCTTTCTTCATCCTTTGCTGATATAATTGACCGTGGCACATGGCGGTCAACCTCTTCTCTTCAATTAAGTTCAGTTGGTCATAACGACTCTGAATCCATTCAGCATCAGTCAACTTGGCTTCCATCAAGACTCTCATTTATGGGATCTCCACCTCTACTGGGAGCACAACCTCCATACCATAAACGAGAGAGAAAGGGGTTGCCCTTGTTGAAGTGCGGATAGCAGTACGATATCCATGTAAGGCAAATGGCAGCATCTCATGCCAATCTTTATACGTAACAACCATCTTCTGGATAATCTTCTTGATATTCTTATTAGCAGCTTCAACGGCCCCATTCATCTTGGGTCTGTAAGGGGAAGAATTATGATGTGCGATCTTGAACTCGCTACACAGCTCTTTCATCATTTTGTTGTTCAAGTTTGATCCATTATCAGTAATGATCTTATCTGGCATACCATACCGGCATATGAGTTGATTCTTGATAAACTTCACAACCACTTGCCTGGTCACGTTCGCATACGATGTTTCTTCAACCCATTTGGTGAAGTAATCGATTGCTACGAGAATGAATTTGTGACCGTTCGACGCTTTTGGCTCTATCATGCTAATCATGTCAATTCCCCACATAGAGAAAGGCCATGGTGATGAAATCACGTTCAGAAGTTTTGGAGGAATATGAATCTTATCCGCGTAAATCTGACACTTATGGCATTTCTTCACATATTTGCTGCAGTCAGATTCCATTGTCAGCCAATAGTAGCCTGCTCTCAACATCTTTCTAGCCATGGCATGTCCATTGGAATGAGTACCAAATGAACCCTCATGGACCTCATTCATTAACAGGTCTGCTTCGTGTCTATCCACGCATTTGAGCAGAACCATGTTAAAATTTCTCTTGTAAAGCACATCGCGATTGAGGTAGAAACTGCCTACAATCTCCTCAAAGTCTTCCTATCTTTCATAGACGCCCCAGGTGGATAAATCTGGATCTGAAGAAAGCACTTGATATCATAATACCATGGCCTATCATCTTGTATCTCCTCAACTGCAAATACATGAGCTGGTCTGTCCAAGCGCATCACGGTGATATTGGGAACTTCATTCCAGAGTCTAACCACAATCATTGAAGCCAACGTAGCGAGAGCGTCTGCCATTCGATTCTCATCTCGAGGAATATGATGGAAGTCAACCTCAGTAAAGAACGTTGAAATCCTCCTCGCATAATCCCTATATGGAATGAGGCCAGGCTGATTCGTTTCCCATTCACCCTTGATCTGATTAACAACAAGGGCCGAATCACCATAAACATCAAGATGTTTGATCCTAAGATCAATACATTCTTCCAATCCCATAATACAAGCCTCATACTCAGCCATATTATTCGTGCATTTGAAAGTTAGCCTTGCTGTAAAAGGAAAATATGTGCCCTGAGGAGTAATAATCACTACTCCTATACCATTTCCATACTGATTTACAGCGCCATCAAACACCATACTCCATCCGGAACCAGGTTCTGGCCCTTCATCGAGCGTAGGCTCATCACAATCTTTCATTTTCAAATACAGAATCTCCTCATCTGGGAAGTCATACTAAACTGACTGATAATCCTCGATCGGTTGATGTGCCAAGTGGTCAGCCAAGATACTACCTTTAATCGCCTTCTGAGCTCGATACTCAATATCATACTCAAATAACAACATCTGCCAACGGGCAATCTTCCCAGTTAGAGTAGGCTTCTTAAAGATATACTTGATTGGGTCCATTTTGGATATCAACCAAGTCGTATGATTCAACATATACTGGCGTAAGCGTTTAGCAACCCAAGCCAAAGCACAGCATGTCTTCTCAAGCATTAAGTATCGAGACTCGCAATTGTAGCGGTGTATTCGTTACCATTGGAAATATTGACTAAATCCAAGGTAAATCATACAAAGTCGAGTCGCCACTGCACTTCTATTTATCCAAAGGAATGGTTAGAAAGCGAACTAAAACCTATAAAGTTTTATAAACAAAACTAGTAAAAGAGGGTCAGAGATCTGGGTAAGGGGGTTGGTTATGCAAAGGGAAGGTGTTAGGCACCCAATGCATCCTAGGTACTCCTAGGGAGCCCTTTTCACGCTTGTTGCAAAAGGTTATTGTTTATGAAATTGTTTTGTGCAAACATGATTGAAGAGATGAGAAAAGAATTTACAAGTTTATTTACATTTTGTGTTTGGATGGATGAACCCATTGCCTACGTACCCTTTCATGAAAGATAAGGATCAAAACCCCGTAGTTCGGGTAAAAGATTTCAAAACAGTGAGTGGATTGATTGGTCCAAAAGCCTTAAGGTCTTTTGTTATCAAAGGGAGAAAACTCGACCTGAAAAACCACAAGTCCACCATGTGAGGATAGCTTCGACATGCTAGTGAGGGGTTAGCCCTATAATAAGCATGGAAGACTTATTGTCTACTCACTAAGGACAAAGGTGAGTATTATATCTACCATAAAGATAACTCAAACCTAATAGCAAAAGGTTATGAAAATTTGATTAAGAAGTGGACATGGAGCCACAAAAGAGACATTTGAATGGGTTGCATTAACCAATTAGAAGTATGTACAAAATGGTCAAAGTTGACTTAAAGGTTCAATTCACAATGAGTGTTATGAAAAGAGAGTTTGAAAATCAAAAGCCTAAGGCTTAGGTTTCTAATGTTGAAAACAAGTGAAATGTTTGCACAAATAGTTTTTGGTTTTGGGTTAAGATGGAGTGAATGATAGTTAAGGATGAGAGGTGAGGGATAAACCACAATAGGAATTCCTTTCTCGAGATCATAGAGATGATCCAAGTATGTTCCTTTGGAATAAGCAAGCATAAGGCAAAAGCTAATAAACAAAGTCTCAAAGGAGAACCTCAAATGAAAAGCAAACAAGCTGCCAATAGATGTACTTACACCCAACTCCTGAAAAGCAGAACAAAAACAGAATGCCAATATATGGACTTATATCTAACTCCTCAAAACAAACAGGAAACAGAATGCCAATATATGGACTTAGATCCGACTCCAAACAGCAAAACGGAAACAGAATGCCAATATATGGGCTTAAATCCGACTCCAAACAAACAAGCAAATGTCAAAAGCAAACATGCAAAGCAATCAAGAAAACAATGCATCACACACTATATACAAACAAGAGGCTCAATCAAATAGGTGGGCTTTAGTCAAGAGGGGTCATATCAACCTCGACAAACAAGCCAAACTGTAATGGTAAGCTGTGAGCTCTTAACCACTAACATTGAGAGTTAGGGTGAAGCAGATCAACTATGGAAATGAGGATGAGACCTCATGCTCTTAACCCTGGCCTGGGTGAGCTTATGACAAAGAAAGCGTGGGGATCCAGAATGTGGGATCCTATTCCACTTGACAGACTCTAAACAAGATCTTGGTTACTTGTTCAAGAGCATCAGCACGTAGTGCGAGCATAATGAACGACTCACTGAATAACGGGGGATTGATTGCTAATCCTTTCTATCCGTCAATTGCCTCTTCACTTAGGAGGACTTATCAAGTAACATGCCTCACTTGGAGGTCTTTGGCACAAATGTAAACAATCACAAACAGAGCCTCATAAGGAGGATTTCAGCCAAAATGCCTGCCAAAAAGGTGACAGGACTTCCAGACTACATGGAGTAAGAGAGTAGCTACCTAAGTGGTGTATCAACCATAATCAAAGCTCAAGCAAGAGCTAAAAGCAAGCAACTAATGTACCTGTACAAAAGTTAAACAATTAATATCTCAATCAGAAAACCAACAGACAAACAGTGGAACTTTCCAATATTCACAACTTAATGAACAATGATCAAGCAATCAAGTGAACTCATGAGCATCAATTAGAACCTATAAAACAGCAAGAGTTAGTACTCAAAGGCATTTGTATCCCACAAAGTGAGACCAAACCAACCATCAATGCTAAATGTCCAAACCTGAAACACAAAGCACAATTAGTTTATGTACAAAACACTAGTACAAAGACTAGGTTCAAAACCAAATCAAATGATGAAAACAGAACTCAATCTTTTGCACAAAGCAAGTTCAAAAATGTGACAAGATATCCTCAAAAGGACCAACATCAATTCATAAGGAAAGTAGCTCAAATGATCAATGTGAGGCAAAGGCAAGCAAAAGTACACAAAATGGACAATCAAATTAGAAAATCCAAATCAAAACAGAAAAGCATCCAATAGCTATGAAATTTTTTATGCAAGCTACACATGTTATATACAAACATCATGCAAAAAATTAGATCCAGAAAAGCTCAAATGATAGGTGAACAAAAATGCACAAATGCAAGGCCAAAAATGTGACACAAATTGTCACATCATATCTTCATGTGTCCAAAACAGTGATGGCATATGATAAAAATTCCAAACAAAAGCTCAAAAATCATATCACATGTGAAGATCAAGCATGCAAAATTTCAAATCAATTGGATCAAAGATGAACATTTCACAAACCAATGAATGTAACATGTCAATTTGGCCTAAGGTACAAACAAAAATTCACAATTAAAAATCCAACACCAAACAAATCATGAAATAAATCCTATAAAAAGCTAGAGATCAAAACAAGAATGTGAAAAAAAATTGGGATCAATTTGAAGCATTTTTTCAATTTTTAATGATTTTTTAAAGTTGAAGAAATAAAATGAAATATGCATGGCAATGGAGGGAAAATGAAATTTAAATAAAATCAGCAAGATGCATACAGCCAGGTTCGAACACACGCACGCCAGGGAAATGAGAAATCAACTTAAATTCTGAAAACGCACAGGCCAGGTATCGAACTCACGCAAGCAAGAAGAAAACAAATGAAATTCAAAAACACACAAGCTAGGAATCGAACACGCGCAAGCAAGGTCAAGAGCGCTCAAGCCAAAACGCTGTGTTTCAGGCGAAACCCTAACAGCAAGAACCCGACGGCTGGAACAGTGTTTCCGGTCATTTTCTCCGGCCGTCTTCGGCGGAGATGCATACGAAATTTTCCAGAAATCATCGTGCCATATACCATTGGAAAGCTCTCCTCACATAGATCACAAATATCACATCAAATCAACCTAAATCAACCTAGAATTCACGGATCGAAGCAAAACATTTTGGATCTCAAAACTTTAATTCAACATATCAAGCTCATTTTTCATCCGTTTTCAAAACTAAACATATCAGTGTGCTCAGCAATGCAAGATCTACACAATTATGGCAAGAAAAAGGCAAAAGGAGATGGTCGAATTTTCACCTACTTGAGATGGCAGTGGTTGAAATCGTGTGTTTAAGCTCTCTCTAGCTCCAGATCAACTTCCTGAACCTTGCTTTGAAGCTTTATGCAAGAAATAATGGTTGAAAGCACTTGGATCTAGCTCAATTTTCAAGCTCCATCAATATGTGAATGCTCATGAATCTGCTCGAATCTTGTTCAATTAACCAATCCAGATGATGATTCTTGCTTAGAACTCTTCCATGATCATGAATGTGCAAAGAAAATGAAGGTTTGTGTGAAGAATTTTGGATTTCGAAGAGTGAATTTTTGGAGGGAACATGAAATTTTCAGATCTGAAATGCTTCTCCCTTTGAAAACAGTTATGATTTGGCTTATATACCACTCACTAATCACACTGAAATCAGGTTTAGGCTTTGGTTAATTGAGATTAGAGAGATATGAGGTGAATTGCAAAATTGCCAAATGCACCTAGAGTGGCCATGTAGCACGTGAACAGTACCATGCAAGCTGGGATTTCACTTAAAAACATCCAATAATCAACATGGAATTGGTATTTGCCTTGCATGATCAACCAAATTTGAATTATCAAAATTCCCTCCAAAATGCACATGTATGAACAAGTGATCATATGAGCTTCTTTCATGCAAGGCAATGATTCATTTGGAAAGTATTGGTCATAAGGAGCATTTTTCAAAAAGAGTGGACCAATTTGGAGTTTTGAATCAAAAGTTATGCTATGTTGAACTTCCATGCATGCTTTGTGATCATTTGGCCATAACTTCTCAACCAAACATCAGATGATCATGAAATAGGACTTTTTGGAAATGGGAGAGAACGATCTTCAACTTTCATGATCACCAAAAATCCATTTGAAGCGTCTTTGATGTTGGAAAGTCAAGTTGAATGTGGACCAAAAACTTGCCATTTTTGGAAACTTGAAATTACAGGTCACTTTCCATTTTTGGAAACTTTTGCAATGACTTCAAAATCTTCAAGATAGATGTTTGACATGATGAATAGGCCTTGTTTGAACATGAATGGGATGTCTCAAATCATTTTCCCCTACCTCAAAGCCCTCAGTTGATTGCACAGTTGATTACTTGGTCCTCAGATGACCTTGACATGCTTGAATGAACTTGGGCCTTTACGACTTGGGGAAATTGCTTCAAAGTGAAGCCCTAGCTCATGTAAGCTCAATATAATATCATGTGGTCCTCATCTCAAGGAAAATATCTCAACTCAATGCACAAAGGAATTCCTTGAAGGTCTTGACCTGATGCTTGCTTCAGCTACAAAACAAATGTTAGTGACATATTTTTGTGCTTTTGGTTAGTGATTAAAACAAGAAAAGAAACTGATATATAGTGCAAGCATGTCTGGTGATCTCAAACCACTCACAAGAGATCCCACTCAAAAGGAAAGGAAGCCAAGATGCTCAAATGATCCTTGAGGCTATGCAATGCAATGATATGATGCCATGAGGGATCTTAGGGACAAAATTGGGGTCTTACAGCAATCAGTAAACTTCTTACTCAAGTAGTAGATAGCATATTCTTTCTTTCCCGATTCATCTTGCTGACCAAGGACACAACCCATTGAGTCTTCAAGAACTGTCAGATACATAATCAATGGTCTCCCTTCCACGGGCGGAGACAAAATCGGAGGTTTAGACAAATACACTTTAATGTTGTCAAAAGCTTTTTGGCAATCCTCGGTCCAATCATGAGACTGATCTTTCCGGAGAAGCCTGAATATTGGTGCACATGTGGCAGTCATGTGGGATATGAATCTGGAAATATAATTCAAGCGGCCAAGAAAACCTCGGACTTGCTTCCCAAAAGCTTGCCGGAACGGACCCCAAATGTACACTTGTTGGGATTTAGACGAAGCTTATATTTTCTCAATTGCTGAAAAAGCTTCAAAAAGTGCTCTACATGTTCAACTTCCGTTCTCGACTTTGCAATCATATCATCAACATATACCTCGATCTCCTTATGCATCATATCATGAAACAATGTAGTCATAGCTCGTTGATATGCGGCTCCGGCGTTCTTCAAACCGAAGGGCATCACTCGATAACAGAATGTTCCCCAAGGTGTGATGAATGTTGTCTTCTCCATATCCTCGGGTGCCATCTTGATTTGATTATATCCGGAAAATCCGTCCATAAATGAGAAGACATTGAATTTAGCTGTATTGTCTACCAACATATCAATATGTGGTAGAGGGAAATCATCTTTCGAACTAGATTTATTCAAGTCTCTATAGTCCACACACATCCGTACTTTTCCATCTTTCTTAGGCACGGACACAATATTGGCCACCCATTGAGGATATGTAGAAGTCACCAGAAACCCCGCATCAATTTGCTTCTGAACTTCTTCTTTGATCTTTACTGCCATGTTGGGATGAGTTCTTCTGAGTTTCTGCTTCACAGGCACACACTCAGGCTTCAAAGTTAGGTAATGTTGCACAATATCTGTATCTAGACCAGGCATGTCTTCATATGACCAAGCGAAGACGTCAACATATTCTCGTAGCAACTCAATCAACCCCTTCTTAACGGACTCTTCCAGGAGTGCCCCAATCTTTACTTCTCACACACAATCTTCAGACCCCAAATTGACTGATTCCAGATTCTCAAGATGCGGCTGAATGATCTTCTCTTCATGCTTAAGTAGACGGGTAATCTCGTTAGGAATCTCTTCAACATCATCTTCTTCCGCCTCAAATACAGGGAATTCAAAGTTGGGAGATGGTGTTGGATCATTATGTTCAATGGGTTTGATCAACTTTGACTTATGGATAACTGTCGGAATATCAACAGCGACCCAATTATTTCAGACTCCTCCAGGGATGATGAAATTGCCAGAATCCTCTTCGTCTTCTTCCAAAATGGCAGCAGCCTCTTCATCTTGACCAGTGTGGATAAATCCACCACTCTTGAACAACCCTTTCGTGTTGAAGACCCCAGAAGAATAACCTATGCCAGCCCGGGATTTATTGTCTTCCAACTCAATCATTTTCCCTAAACCAGCAGTTGCACCATGCTCAATGGCCAACCTTGCATCTTTGTAGGAAGCAAATGAAGGAGTCCTCTTCTCAACAGGCTCAGCAATAGATAAAGCTTAGAACGGAGTTCCAACTTCATCCTCAGCATCTATATAAGAGAAGGAATACAAATGGCTTACCAGGAGAGCCTTTTCTCCCCTACCACCACCAGCTTCTTGTTCTTTACAAACTTCAATTTCTGGTGTAGGATGGATGTCACGGCGCCAGCCTCGTGGATCCATGGTCTGCCTAAGAGACAACTATACGATGGGTGAATATCCATAACCTCAAAGGTAATCTGGAAATCACTTGGTCCGATTTTGACTGGGAGATCAACCTCACCAATCACAGTTTTATGGGACCCATCGAAAGCCTTCGAAACTACCCCACTCTGCCTCATGGGAGGCCCCTGATAAGATAACTTCGTAAGAGTGGACTTTGGCAATGCTTTTAGTGACGACCCAGTGTCCACCAACACATTGGACCTAGCATCATCCTTGCAGCTCATAGATCTGTGTAATGCCAAGTTGTGGTCTCTTCCCTCCTTGGGGAGATCAGCATCACAAAAACTTAAGTTGTAACAAGCGGTGATGTTTGCAACAATACTGTCAAATTGTTCTATCATGACATCGTGATCCACATACGCCACATCCAACACCTTCTGCAGAGCTTCTCGGTGTGGTTCTAAATTCAATAGCAATGATAACACAGATATTTTGGATGGCGTTTGCAGAAGCTGATCTACAACGTTGTACTCACTTCTCTTGATGAGCCTTAGCATCTCATCACAATCTTATTTCCCATTGCCACTCGGGCCAGCAGAAGTAGGAGTTCTCAACGTAGAGGAGGGTTTAACAGCAAATGCCAGATTCTGAGTGCTCACAGCATTCCCAATCGGGCGTTCAACAAAATTAGCATCAATACTTCCTCGAGCGTCATCTTGAGGCTTCGGTGGGGCCGAAAAAACACGACCGCTGCGGGTCAAGCCACTAATGTCAGCAAAATTAACAACAAATGAAGAGGGCAAGGGCACCTCTTTCCCATTTTCCACTACTACAGCACTATAGCGATAGGGGACCGCCTTCTCAGAAGAGTACGGTATAGGGCCGACTGGCTTGATGGTCAGAGCAGGAGAAACCTTCTGCCTGCTACCATCATACTTGATGACAACAGGCTCAGGTATCCGGAATACCGGAGAAATTACGTTGCCTTCAACAGCGTCTTCGTCAACATTTCTGTTTTGAAGGATCTCAATGACTCCTTCATCATGCATTTCCTGAACATCCTTGCGCACCTAGCGACAACCTCTCTGATTGACAGAACAAACTCGACATCTGTCGTGGTCATGCTCATAATGGCTATAGCCACACAGCAAGCGATGCATCGCAACCAGCGATTGTCGAATATGACTGACATATTTGACTTTATACTTGCCAGGACAGCCCTGGACCATATTGACAGATTTCCCATGCTCGGGCAATGGGTTCTTCTTCACGTTTGGACCTACGTCCTCGAAAAACAAAATCCCACTTCTCACAAGGCCTTGTACCTTGGTCTTCAAGGGATAACAATTCTCCACGTCATGTCCGGGAGCACCAGAATGATATACGCAATGAAGCTCAGGCTTGTACCACCACTGAGGGTTAGCCGGTACAGCGGGAGGGTCTCGCGGAGTAATTAACTTTCTATCAATCAGAGATGGATAGAGTTCAGCATAAGTCATCGGAATTGGATCAAAGGTGACCCTCTTCCTCTCGTAGCTGGTGCTGCATTATTGTTATTGTTTCGAGGCTGGTAGGCATGTGTTTGTGGATGTTGCGTTTGTTGCTGATATTGCTGAGATGGTTGTTGATAATGTTGAGCTTCTCTGAAAACATGTGCTATATGAGCCACCTGATGCTGGTTGTTAATGGGGCGGGTGATCTTCCTCTTCATAGAGGGTCTTCTCTTAACATGGGAAGACATAGCGTGTGCCTCTCCCTCCTTCTTCTTTGCTAAGGTTCCATATCTCTTTGCTGAAGAGCCTTCTTCTCGAGTTAAACGTTCTTCACAGACCCCCTCTTCCAGTCTAATTCCCATATTCACCATCTCAGTGAAGTCTGAGGGAGCACTGGCTATCATCTTTTCATAGTAAAATGAACTCAAGGTCTTCAAAAAGATCTTGGTCATCTCTTTCTCCTCAAGGGGTGGTACTATCTGAGCTGCTAACTCGCGCCACCTCTGGGCGTATTCTTTGAAGGTCTCTTTCTCTTTCTGGGACATTGCCCTTAGCTGGTCCCTATCAGGAGCCATATCCACATTGTATTTATATTGCTTGACGAAGGCCTCGCCAAGATCGTTGAAAGAGCGGATGTTCGGACTTTCCAGACACATATACCACCGGAGACCGGCACCGGACAGACTGTCCTGGAAATAGTGGATGAGCAATTGGTCATTATCAGTTTGCGTCGACATCTTGCGAGCATACATCACAAGATAGCTGAGAGGGCATGTGTTTCCCTTATACTTCTCAAAGTCAGGTACTTTGAATTTAATAGGGATCTTAACGTTGGGCACAAGGCACAATTCAGCAGCACTTTTACCAAAGAGGTCTTTCCCCCTCAGGGTCTTCAGTTTCTTGCGAAGCTCAAGGAATAGGTCTTTCATATCATCCATCTTCTCATAAACATCTGAACCTTCAGATGGTTCAGAATGGTAGATGGTATCTTCAACTCTTAGTAACGTGTGAACAACGGGAGGTGGCACTGAGAGGACCGGGCTAGATGCCGGCAAAGAAGCAAGAGTAGGAGCAAAACCCTCTGGCATAAAATACGCGGGCATTCCCCACGGGAATCCAGCCGGCATAGATGGCGCAAAATGGGCTGTTGCGGCAGGCACAGTAGATGTCACGATCTCAGAAATGACCATCCTCTAGGGAGGAGTTGCAGGTGTTGGGGAAGATTGGCTCTAGGCAGCCAAGAATGACTCCATCAGGGCGGTCAGTCTGGCTACTTCTTCCTTCAGATTGCAGTTCTCTTGTTCCAAATGATCCATCAGTTTCGAAGAGTTAGCTCTGGTGTAGTACTGGTGAGTCAGCTTGTCTTCAAAATAAATGAAGAACACAGAGTTAGACCACATAACGAGAAGCCGGGAACAAATCCTGCTTATGCACATGATGCATGCAATGCTTGTGCATATGATTTGTTTTTTTATTTCAGAGGAACTTTAGAGTTCTATTTGCAAATGTCAGAAGTATTAAACATTTATCTTATATGGAACATAATATCAATAATATTTGGAAAGTATTTTTACATCAAAGAAGTACATCATGAATAACTAAATAAAATACAAGAGAGAAGGAAAACGATGATCCTATGGATCCCTAGAAACAATCATCTAAAGCTCGAGAGACCGGAAGATAAGATGCACGAAGCCTCTTCACCTCTTCCTCATAGGCTGCCTCCATGTCTGCCTTCTCCTTGGCGAGTCGATCGTACTTCCTCTTCCAAAACCTGGAAGACTGAGGAAGTAGAGACGTCCATGCATCATTAGGATCATCAATAACCTGATGCTCGAGGAACTCTATCAAAGCATCTTTTTCCTTGATTTGCTGAAGCAACTCTTCTCGTTCACGGATCCAAGCACGTGAACGGTCTTCACCTCTCAACTCTTCTACTCCTTGGTCAGGGAGGGTTGAAGGCCCAGCCACAACCAAAGGTGTAGGTCTCGGATACTCGTAAGGCATGAGGTACTCAGAAGCTCTCCTCCTAACCCAAGCAGTATAAGGTTCCAAAGCAATATAATTCTTCGGTCCCAGCTCCTTCCTTCCCTTCCTATGAATCTTGCGCCAAGCGCAGACCATCCTGCTCTTCAGGCCCTGGGGATCTTTACCCTCCTGAAAGAACACACCCTCTAACAGAATGTTATTAGGTTTATCCTTTAGGGGGAACCCAAGCTGACGACGTGCCAAAACAGGGTTATAGCTAATCCCACCACATGTACCAAGAAGAGGTACATTGGAGAATTCACCACAAGAGTCGATAATATGCACACCATCATATACACGGTTGTACCAAAAGATATCATCATTAGTGAGAGACATAAGTCTCGTGGACCACCGTAGACATCCTTTGTTCTCCTTGAAGGAGACCGTCTACGGTAAGTGAGAAATAAACCACTTGTACAACAGAGGCAAACAACATATAATGGCACCACCACCTTTTGCATTCCTCATATGCAAAGAGAAATAAGTGTCACCCAACAGAGTCGGAACGGGATTAAGAGTAGAGAAAATCCTAATAGTGTCACATCCACAAACTTGTCGATGTTGGGAAATAATACCAGTCCATAGATGAGAAGTACAAATATGGCCTCAAAGGCATCCTCACTCATGGCCTTCCCATACATGGTAGCTTGAGCAATGAGGAACTCAGAAGGAAGACCTTGAATTCCACCTTTGGTGGTCATATGAGCACCAACCAGAGATTCATTTGTATGTAACATGTCTGTTATCTCTTGAGAAGTAGGAACATTCCCTAAGCCACTGGACGGTAACTGGTCTAGAATAGGTATACCCACAAGGTAGGCATACTCCTCAAGCGTGGGCAAAAGCTGAAAATCCGGAAATGTGAAGCAACGGTACAAGGGATCATAAAACTGCACCAATACACTTATCAATCCTTCGTCCACTTGAGTAGTATGAAGAGAAAGAAGCTTCCCAAAACGAGCCTTGAAACCCAAGGGATCTAATACATAGGATGTCAAATTCCTTAACTCTTTCAAGTCGGGCTGTCTGAAATTTTACTTCTTTGTATTCCTTCTTGGTCTTTCCATGTCTGAAAATTTGCAAACAGACCTCTTAAGTTTCTTAAAAAAATTTCTTATTATTGATAATATGGATGCAAATCGGTTCATGAATGCATGAATGCAACAATCACACTCAAGGATCAAGCAAAGCACACCAAACAAAGGTCATGGGATTGATCATATTATCCTTAATATCAATCATCTATTTTGGTGGATTATGGTTTATACCTTATCAACACCCAAGTTCCATTGATATTAAGGATACATGAACGGATCAACCATGAATCAAGGGTTTGTTGCAAGTCACGAGCATGGAGTCTCGATTAAGAACCACCCAAAGGGAGTGTACTAGGGTTTAAACCTGCCAAACATGTTCTACAAGAGGTTCCCATAGTCATCATCCCATCTTTCGGATATTATCGGATAAACGACTACTCGTATTCCAAAAATACTCTCAAGAGAGACTCTTGTGAGTGTAGTATCGCGTAACAATCGTATCAAATCTTACACTTGAACGACTTTCGCACTACGTCCTAAGAATAGGGCAAGATGGGCTTGGTAAACTAAGGTCCTTGGCTTCTAAGGTCTATATTGGAAAGAGTAATGTCTAACCACAACTACTTGTGTGACATTATTGATCCCAACATGACCTCCACCAAGTGAATGGACTTGCAAGTCAACTTGCTAAGGAATAACTCCACACAAGTCAACAAGACTATGCCATTCTCCTATCCTAAGTGCACTCGAGTTAGGGTATAGAACTCATCTCACAAAGATCATCAAGCATACAAGGAATTAATATTCAAATAATTCAATCATTACATACAATACAGTAATCCCAAATTGCACAAAAAATATGTCACAAAACAATATACAATACAATACAACAAATATGAAAAGTAGGCAAAACCCACTAGGCAAATGATCCTGAGCAGAGTCGCCATTTTTCTGTAGCGGGGTATTCGTTACTATTAGAGATATTGACTAAATCTAAGGTAAACCATACAAGTCGAGTCGCCACCGCACTTCTATTTATCCAAAGGAATGGTTAGAATGCGAACAAAAACCTAAAAGTTTTATCGAATCAAAAACTAGTAAAAATGTCAGAGATCGGGGTAAGGGGGCTGGTTATGCAATGGGAAGGTTTTAAGCACCCAAAACATCCTAGATACTCCTAGGGAGCCCTTTTCACATTTGTTGTAAGGTTGGTATTTTGTGAAAATTTATTTATGAAAACATGATTGAAGAGATGACAAAAGAATATACAAGTTAATTACATTTTTGTGTTTGGATGGATAAACCCATTTCCTACGTACCATCTTAAAAAAGATTAGGATCAAAGCCTCGTAGTTCGGGGTAAAAATCTCAAAAAAACAAGTTGGTGAATTGATTGGTCCAAAAGCCTTAAGGTCTTTTGTTATCCAAGGGAGAAAACTCAACCTAAAACCACAAATCCACCATGTGAGGATAGCTTTAATATGCTAATGAGGGGTTAACCCTATAATAAGCATGGAAGACTCATTGTCCATCACTAAGGATATAGGTGAGTATTACATCTACCTCAAGGATAACTCAAACCTAATAGCTAAAGGTTATGAAAAAGTTTTGATTAAAAGAGTGGCCATTGAAACCACAAAAAGGTATTTGAATGAGTGGTATTTACCAATGAAAAGTATTTACAAAATATGGTCAAAGTTGACTTAAAGATTCAATTCAAAATAAGTGTTATGAAAAGAAAGTTTAAAAATCAAAAGCATAAGGTTTAGGTTTCTAATGTTTGAAAACAAGTGTTAAATGTTTGCACAAAAAGTTTTGGCTTGGGTTAGAGTGGAGAGAAGAAGAAGAATGGCTAAATTCCTAATCATACAAGAGATAAGGGATAAGAAACAAGACCACAAATGGAGTTCCTCTCTTGAGATCATATTGATGATCCAAGTAGCTCCCATCCTCTGGAATATGCAAGCAAAATTATAGTTAGTTCAAGCAACAATCACACAAGTGTCTTAAGAGATCCTCAATGCATCTTTTCTCTTTCACTTTGGGTGAACATGGCAATGGTTCCACACTTAGGCTCAATATTGGAATCCCTAGCACAAGAACACACACATTAAAAAGTTCCATCAAACAATCAAGAATGAACAAAAAGGGGTTTTAGAGATTGGTCCTTTCAAAGTCCTCTTCAATATTTGTAGCATTCTAAAGGCCCAACGCCTAGTTGCTCTTGGACTTTTATAGCATTCTAAAGGCCCAATGCCTAGTTGCTCTTTGACTCCAAATTTGCTTAGGGAGAGTCCTAAAGTCTAAGTCCATTTGTCCATTTCTTTTCATTTGGTCCACAACAATCAAAACAAAACACAAGCACAATAATATATACACAATTATGTGCTCAAGTGAGCAAAAGGCAAATTGCATTAACATAAACATGTGCTCAAGTGAGCAAAGGGAAAAGCAAATGAATAATATGTACAAGAATAGTAAATTGCATAAAAGTAAATAGCAAAAAGTAAATGTTAATTGTTAATGGTTAATGTTAGTAGTTAGTGTGCCATAAGGCAAATTTAGCGCTATGTTAAGCAATCGTAATTGGACTTATGTAGAAGTCACAACTATCTGAGACCGGTCAATAATAACGTAGGCAACAACACAAGTTAGAAATCTTGATTAGTGGACCAAGTTCCAACAACTTGCCATGCCAAAAAGAAGAAGAGAAATGATCTTGTATTGGTTTAAGTCATTTGCATGATTTAGAAGACAACCTATCCTTAATGCAAAGCCATTCACTTGATCATTTGATCAAGATGAATTAGATTTGAATCAAAGAAGATTAAACCTCCCTAATCAATGCTAACTTATCAACCTTTAACTCATTGATCAAAGAAAAGAAGAAGAAGAAGAAGAAGAAGAAGAAGGAGATGGATAATGGAAATGAAGAGCATAAGGTGCATTAAGTAAAAATGGAATGTACCAATCCATAAATGTTGACCAAAGATAATGAGGATCAAGGTCAAACTCTAAAAACAGAAGTGGGATGAAGATTGGAGGTCAAGAAATAAAGAACATATTTTTGACATTTTTAATATTTGAAAATAAACTTGAATTAAAATATTAGAGAAAGGTCAAACTTCAAATTCACTTCAAATCAACTTTAAAAGGTCCAAGTGAATTATCCAAAGTTCAACAAGGTCAAACAAAGTTTGACAAAAAATTTCAGCATTTTTAAAAGTCAGAAACTATTTTTAATCAATTAAAAATGAAGAAAAATAACCTAATTGAACTAAAATCTCAAATAAATCTCAAATCAATTAGTAAATTGAGGAGAATATTTTTCATAGATCCATCATCATTCAAATAGGCTAAGAAAATATTTTTGTATTTTTTGAATATCAAAAACTATTTAAAATGAATTAAAAATAATCAGAAAAGAGAAAATTACTAAAAAATATCAAATGACAAAATAAAAAAAATTAAAAATCATTTTTTGAAACTAGAATTAAAAAGAGAAATAATGCAATTGGTCCC
This sequence comes from Lathyrus oleraceus, assembly GCF_024323335.1. Lineage (NCBI taxonomy): Eukaryota > Viridiplantae > Streptophyta > Magnoliopsida > Fabales > Fabaceae > Lathyrus > Lathyrus oleraceus. The sequence continues at coordinate 354,065,791 of NC_066582.1, read as the reverse complement.
ATATTTTTCGGAATTAAAATGAGAGAGTTATGAATTTTTGAAATAAAAGGAATTAAAGAAAATAAAATCAGAAATTGGAAAATACAAAAATCAGGAAGCGTTGGATGACTTCGTTAATTGACGTGGCAACATCCAATGGATCAGGAGCGCGCGCGTACCGTAGTCATTAGTCAGCTGAGAAACATATTGAATTAAAAAAAGTCATAACATTCAAGTGTGGAGATTAGATCTGGAGATTGCATCCAAAGACTCACATTCAATCTGGCAGTGAGACGGTGGCCAGCGCCACCGTCTTCTCCGGTGAGCTCCGGCGAAGCTCAAAAAATGCAGAGATGCAAATGTTCATTAAAATGGACGATCTAGGTACCGTTCGAAAGGTGAAGTGATGTACATCACTTCTAAACCACTCACTTCCATTCTAGATCTCTATTAAGAGAGAAATCAGAGATGGAAGCTTGATGGTGTTCATCATGAACTTGCTCGATTTCAAAAATTAAGCATACAACAATGATGCCTCTATAGAGAGGACTTCAGACAACACAATATCAAGGCCAATAAATCATAGAACAAAGAGATCCGAAGCAAAAACCAGTTGATTCACACCTTTGGATTGTGAAGCTTTGAGTCCCTTTCCTTGGTTCCTTTTGCAAAACAGAACTTCAATGGATCAAATGATGAAGGTTTAGGAACTTTAGATCTGAGAATTCAACCAAATGCAATTGAATTTCAGATCAGAATTTTTGAAGAAAGATGAACTTAGTTCCTTTGGTATGGTTGAGGATTCACTCTTGCAGCATTTCAGGAGCCCTTAGGTTGGAAAATTATGAAGCATATCACATGTATTTATAGTTGGAAATGGCTGAACAAGTGAGTTTACTCGTGTGCATGGCAAATGGATTTCTCCTTGCATGGGCTTGTGTGATCATGTGGAAGGCCCAATGAAGATTGGAATGACCTGCTGAGCTCATGTGAATTGTAAATGAACGTGTACATTGAGTATAAACAGCTCATGCATGGCAATTTGAATTGAATTTCACAAAATGCATTAAATCTTCATGCCTTCGAAAATGGTGCTTCCAAACTCCAAATGCTACCTCATGAGTAATGGTTAGAAAGCTTGTTGCATAAGGAACAAATGATATGTTGATCAAAATTTCAATTGGGCCTTGGAAATTAGTGAATTTTGAGTTTAAAGTGTAAGGTGCAAAACATGCATAAGTGAAGTTTCCAAATTTGGCCAATGTTCAAGCCCTTCTGTCTCAGTGATATAAGCTCCAAATGACAAAACCTCCAACATGAAAGTTGTAGATCTTTTCAAGATAACCAATGTTGACTTAAATTTTGCATCATTTGGATTTTTGATGAAGAAGTTATGGGCACTTGAAGTTGGACTTTTTTCCTTTTCAATGCATTTGGCCCAAAGTGACCTATAATGTTTTGCATTATCACATGTACTTATTTTGAGATTTTGAACTTGTACTCAACATAACATTTGAATTAGACACAATAAGCTTTCCAATTAATTTGGTCCCACCTCAAAATCATTAAAAATGAATGTGTTATGTTCTTGGGAAGTTGACCCAAAATTAGGATTTCAGTCAAAATGACCTATAATGTCTTGGAATGGATGATGATCTTCAAAGCTTCAAATCAAATTTTGATGAACATGAAAGTTGTTCATATTGTCCTTAAGAACATTGTTTCTCTCGGGATCATCTCCATTTGACCAACACACAAAGAGTTAGGTCTCAGTGCATTCCAAAATAGTCAGATGAATTGACAGATCAACTTCTCAAGTCCACAACTCATATCTTGATGAATTGATGATTGAGGATACTCAAATAAGTTCAAATATGCATGAAATGATGAATTAAAGAACTTCCCTTGATTGTATTTGATCATGGGCTGAGGTTGCTTCATTAGCAAGGCATTATTGATGATCAGATGAATTAGGGTTTCCTTGGGAAACAAACCTCAAATCCTTTGACTTGCTTTGATCAAACATGATGAATTGAGATACTAGGGAGGCATATTTGATGGATGAGAGCTTTGGGAACCATTGCCATGCTTGCCTTTGTCTTCTCTTGGTCTTATCATTGCACAAAGGATCTCCTAGAAGCTTTTAAACCTTATGATTGCTCAAGCTACAAACAAGAAATGTTAGTGACATATTTTTGTGCTTTTGGTTAATAAATAAAATGAGAAAAGCAATGATATACAATTCAAACACGCTTGGTGATCTCAAACCACTCACAAGAGAGACCCCACCCAAAGGCAAATGGAACCAAGATGCTTATGATCCTTGAGGCTATGCAAATGCAACGTTATGATGCCATGAGGGATCTTAGGGCCAAAATTGGGGTCTTACAGATGGCGCTGTAAATCAATATGGAAATGGTATTAGGGCAGTGATTATTACTCCTCAAGGCACACATTTTTTGTTCACAGTAAGGCTAACTTTCAAATGCACGAATAATATGGCTGAGTATGAGGCCTGTATCATGGGATTGGAAGAATGTATTGATATTAGAATCAATCATCTTGATGTTTATGGTGATTCGGCCCTCGTTGTTAATCAGATTAAGGGTGAGTGGGAAACGAATCAGCCCGACCTCATTCCATATAAAGATTACGCAAGGAGGATTTCGACGTTCTTTACTGAGGTTGACTTCCATCATATTCCTCGAGATGAGAATCAGATGGCAGACGCTCTCGCTACACTTGCTTAGATGATTGTGGTAAGACTTTGGTATGAAGTTCCCAATATCACTGTAATGCGCTTGGACAGACCAGTTCATGTATTTGCAGTAGAGGAGGTGCAAGATGATAACACGTGGTATTATGATATCAAATGCTTCCTTCAGAGCCAGATTTACCCGCCTGGGGCATCTGTGAAAGATAGGAAGACTTTGAGGAGATTGTCAGGCAGTTTCTACCTCAATGGAGATGTGCTTTATAAGAGAAATTTTGATATGGTGCTGCTCAGATGCGTGGATAGACACGAAGCAGACCTGTTAATGACTGAGGTCCATGAGGGTTCATTTGGTACTCATTCCAATGGACATGCCATGGCTAGAAAGATGTTGAGAGCAGGCTACTATTGGCTGACAATGGAGTCTGACTACTCTAAATACGTGAAGAAATGCCATAAGTGTCAGATCTATGTGGACAAGATTCATATTCCTCCGACACTTCTGAATGTGATTTCATCACCATGGCCTTTCTCTAGGTGGGGAATTGACATGATTGGCATGATAGAGCCAAGAGCGTCCAACGGTCACAGATTCATTCTCGTAGCAATTGATTACTTCACAAAATGGGTTGAAGCGGCATCATTTGCAAATGTGACCAGGCAGGTGGTCGTGAAATTTATCAAGAATCAACTCATATGCCGGTATGGTGTGCCAGATAAGATCATTACTGATAATGGATCTAACTTGAACAACAAGATGATGAAAGAGCTGTGTAGCGAGTTCAAGATTTCGCATCATAATTCTTCTCCTTACAGACCCAAGATGAATGGGGCTGTTGAAGCGGCTAATAAGAATATCAAGAAGATTATCCAGAAGATGGTTGTTACGTACAAAGATTGGCATGAGATGCTGCCATTTTCTTTACATAGATATCGTACATCTATCCGCACTTCAACAGGGGAAACCCCTTTCTCTCTTGTTTACGTCATGGAGGTTGTGCTCCCAGTAGAGGAGGAGATCCCATCAATGAGAGTCTTGATGGAGGCCAAGTTGACTGATGCTGAATGGGTTCAGAGTCGTTATGACCAGCTGAATTTGATTGAAGAGAAGAGATTGACTGCCATGTGCCACAACCAGTTATATCAGCAAAGGATGAAGAAAGCCTTTGATAAGAAGGTCAATCCTCGTGGGTGACCTTGTGCTAAAAAAACTCTTGTCTTTCGCGCCCGATTCTAGGGGCAAGTGGACTCCAAACTATGAAGGTCCATATGTTGTCAAGAGAGCCTTTTCAGGCGGTGCTTTGATACTTACAACTATGGATGGGGAGGATTTCACTCGTCTTGTGAATTCAGATGCAGTCAAGAAATACTTCGCCTAAAAAGATAAAAACAGAATAGCTCGCTAAGTTGAAAACCCGAAAGGGTGGCTTAGGCAAAAATGAGCGTCTCGGTGGATTGAAAACCCGAAAGGGCGATCCAGGCAAAAGTTAGAGACATGAAAAATGAATATGTATCCCGCTATATTGAGTACCTCACCCTGGGGCAATCTAGGCAAAAAAAATAGGGATTTGGCAAGTAATTGCATCCTTACAAGACTATGTTCTACAAATTGTCATCCGTCAGAGATTCCCGCTCAGTCATCATTAACCGAAGCTTCAAATACATCAAATTCGGAGTTGATGGAGAAATGGTCATTATGTTCAATGTAGCCCTTTTCCAATATATATCACCAATTTCAAATTTGTAAAGATCTATGGAGTCTTGCCATTTGCAGATTACCATTCCATCAAATAAATTTGAGCCTTTATCCAATTATTCACACTCTTATTTGTTTCTATTCAACAAATGTTTTGCATCTTTTAATTGAGAAATTTCATTGTTTTTAAATAATTAAACTTTCCATAACTTGTTTTTAAACAAAGTGAACATTCACAATGATGAAAGGATATTGGGATGTCTTCAATGCTCTCCCAAGGATGGTAGGATTCTCGACAGGGTAAGACATTTGTTCATTTTCCTGGCATGTTTGTATCCTCTTTCTCCTGAGCCTTTTGTAGTTTCCTTTCCCGAGCAGAGTGTATGGTAAAGGTATTCAGCCTCCTTCCTCCTCAGCAAGTGTGAGCTCTTGGTTTGGTGACCTTGGAAGCTCCTAATTGGTGGTTGTATCCCCACAAAGATCCATCATCCCCTTTGATAATTTCCCCGGCAGAGCGGCTTCCCTAGCGGAATTTATCTGTGTCATGATCCTGTTCCCAGTTGGATTTGTTGTTGATCATTCCCCTGCAGAGGTCCGTGTACCCCTGATCCTCAACAGACGGGATGTTCTCCACTGAGCCTGGCTTTCTCTCTTGAGATGCAGTACCAGATGTTTACTCAATCGATTAGTGGACTTGTTTGTGCATAGTTTTAACATTCAGATATTCATGTTGCATCCTTTGCCATATATCTTTGTTTGTTATCTTCTGCTAGTCGGTAATATATCCCCAAGCAGATTATTTGTGTCTGATCTCTCCATGAAGAGTCGGCCCCATAAGCAGAAAATGTTTATCCTTTTTTCCATATCCCCCACTGAGTTATGTCCTCGTGGATGATGGTTGTTTCTGTTTCCTTCCAACACATATATTGGGATGGAACCCCTCATTGAGTTATATCCTAAGAGGGATGAGTCTTGTTTATTGTGCATCTCTAGTTTGTTCCTAGATTTGGCTTCTGGAGATTATCCTTGCAGTTCCCCGTAGTTCAGATGAATGATTGCTCAGTAACCAGTAATTATCCATCTTTTCCATGGTGGAGTTTGTGGTTTTGTACCCTCGTACCGGTAGTTGTAAACCCTTTTTTTATCCCCTTGGCAGAGTTAACCTTCTATTCATCCTAACCGATTACGGTTACTTTTCCGTGGTTTTCTACCCAGTATCTGGTAGATGTAATCCTCTCCTTGACGGTTATCATTATCCAATATTCGGTATTGATAGTCCTTCACCCTTTTTGAATATATCTCCCAAATCATTGCCTTTGTCAATGTATCCCCGCGCGATTCATCTTTCATTTTCCGTTTTTCGGTAATGATCGGTCATCATTTTATACTTAGTTTTGGTATTCCCGATGTCCTTTCTTTTCGGTCAATTTATCCTTTATTAACCCAGTAACCGGTTGTAGATAATCCTCCATGCGAGTATGTTATCTACGTTCTGACGGTAATAGATAATATGTCTCATGCACTCTTCGATCGAAGTCTTTGTTCTTCCCCAGTCGAGTAAGATTCGTATCCCCTTTGCGGAGTCAAATACCCATCCTGTTATCGAGTTTGCTTTCTAGCCCTCCTTTGGATGATGAGTATCTTGGGAATATTCCCCAATTCATGCCCTGGTCGGTCACCTATTATATGCCCAGTAACCGGTATCCCTGGTGTTCCTTCCTCTCTGCTCCCTATTATGACTCTTGTCCCACGTGGAGTCAGATTTTCCTGAGTTGAAATATACCTTTTAGGTTTTCCTCAGATGATTTTGGATGTTTGATATCTCGCACCCTTATACCGGTCTTAGATATTCATTCTCCCCGAGCATATTGTTCTTTCACCCTAATATCGGTGTTCGGATCACATGTCTCTTTGAGTTTATTACCCAGTAACCGGTAATACCTCACCCTAGTATTTTCTCAGAGGAGTCCTGTTTGGATGTTCCTCAGAGAGGTCCTTTAGTGGATTTCCCCCATCTGAGTTCGGATTTCATCCGAAGTATCCTTTATGGATAATTCCGCTGTATTGGCATATTCCCCAATACATGCGCCTTTGAGTCAGCTCGGGTCTTTCCATTGATTTATTCTTTTGGAATTCTGCTCCACAAGTTTTGAGTCGTGCCCTGCTCACGCAATTTACTTTTTTTTCTATCCCCATAAGAGTCCCAGAGTCTCTGTCCCATTGAGTGTGTTACTCATATGGATTGTCAGTTTTTCCTGACTTCTTTTCTCTTTGTGGACACATATCTTCCCCCCACGAAGTATTACCCTTTTGCATACATACATTTGCATCATGAGGTCTCGTAGGGACCAAAATTCATCTCTTTGTTATTATTTAAGCCCATTCTACCTCGTCGAGACGAAGATTTTAACCTTCATATCTCCGGCTAGAATGACCTTAAATAGGGGCATCTGTAAGACCCCAATTTTGGCCCTAAGATCCCTCATGGCATCATAACATTGCATTTGCAAAGCCTCAAGGATCATGAGCATCTGGGTTCCCTTTGCCTTTGGGTGGGACCTCTTGTGAGTGGTTTGAGATCACCAAGCATGCTTGAATTGTGTATCCTTGCTTTTCTCATTTTTATTAACTAATCAAAAGCACAAAAATATGTCACTAACATTTCTTGTTTGTAGCTTGAGCAATCACAAGGTCTAAGGAACTTCTAGGAGATCCTTTGTACAATGATAAAGTCAAGAGGAGATGAAAGTAAGCATGGTAATGGTTCCCAAATCTCTCATTCATCAAATATACCTCCCTAGTATCTCAATTCATCATTTTGATCAAAGCAAGTCAAGGGGTTTGAGGTTTGTTTCCCAAGGAAACCCTAATTCATATGTTCATCAACTGTGCCTTACTCATGAAGCAACCTCAACCCATGGTCAAATACAATCAAGGGAAGTTATTTAATCCATTATTCCATGCATATTTGAACTTATTTGAGTGCCCTCAATCATCAATTCATCAATATTTGAGGAATGGACTTGAGAAGTTGATCAGTCAATTCATCTAACTATTTTGAAATGCACTAAGACCTAACTTTTTATGTGTTGGTCAAATGGAGATGATCCCAATAGCAAAAATGTTCTTAAGGATAATATGAACAACTTTCATGTTCATCAAAAATTGATTTGAAGCTTGGAAGATCATCATCCACTTCAAGACATTATAGGTCATTTTGACTGAAACCCTAATTTTGAGTCAACTTCCCAAGAACATAACTCATTATTTTTTTATGATTTTAAGGTGGAACTAAATGCATTGGAAAACTTATTTTGTCTATTTCAAATGTTATGTTGAGCAAAATTTCAAAATCTCAAAAGAAATACATGTGATAATGCAAAACATTATAGGTCACTTTGGGCCTAATGCATTGAAATGGAAAAAAGTCCAACTTCAAGTGCCCATAACTTCTTCATCAAAAATCCAAATGATGCAAAATTTAAATCCAAATTGATTGCCTTGAAAATATATACATTTGTTCATTTTGGCAAAATTCTCAAAGGCATATTTTGTGCATTGAACTTCATGGCCTGTTTTCATAAATTTCCACACTCTAAATGAGTTTTTGTTCAACATAACATTTGTTCCTTATGTCAAGACCTTTCCAACCATTACCCACATGCCTATGTTTGGATTTTGCAAAGGGAACTTTCGAAGACTTTAAGCTTTGTGACCAATTATACATTTCATGATTAAATCTCCATGCACAAGCCATTGCAACTCAGAATGCATGTCCATTTCAATTTAGTATGATATCAACTTGCATTTGCACTTGATTTTGGGCCTCACATGCGCCTGTACATGCCCATGCATGGAGGACCCAACTTCATGCACACACGAGTTCCTCACTTGCTTGCATCCATTTCAGCTATAAATACATGCCTTGCCTCATTCAAATACCATCCTTGAATCAACCTGAAACTCTGCAGAAATTATTCCAAGCCATACTTAAAGGAATTTTCACTTTCTTCTTAAAAATTCAGATCTGAATTTCAAATACCTTGGTTGATATCCAAACCTATAATTCCTTGGCCTCATCTCCTCTCCACCTCTAGAGCAAGCAACAAGAAAGAGTGTTGAAGGATCGTGCTCCATAGATCTGCATTTTGAAGGTTGATGCTCAAACTTTTTTCCATCGTAACTCCCTAATTATTGCTTGTTCCTTATGTCTCTAGGTTTGGCTGAAGTCCTCTCAACAAAGGCAACTTGTTTGTGACCTTAATTTTACAAATTCATGAAGTTCAGTATGAACACCATGTTTTCTCTCTCTGATTTCTCTCTCTATGAGGATCTAGAGGAGAAACCAATGGTACAGGGGTGATGTACATCACCCCATCTTTCCAATGATATGAGGATTGTCCCTTATGGTTGAGGTTTTATGACCTGCAACTTTGGCCGAAAAATGCAAGCTCACCGGAGAAGACGGTGGCGCTGGCCACCGTCTCTTTGCCAGATCAATTGTGAGCCCTTGGATCTCTTTTCCAGTTCGAATCCTGGCGCTTGGATATTATGACTTTATTTAATGCATTGTACTTCTCAGTTGACTAATGACTATGGTACGCGCGCGCTCCTGATCCATTGTATGTTGCCACGTCAATTAATGAAGTCATCCAACGCTTCCTGATTTTTGCCATTTTCTAAATTTCTGTTTTATTTTCTTTAATTCCATTTTATTTCAAAAATTCATAACTCTCTCATTTTAATTCCAAAAAATATGGGACCAATTGCATTATTTCTCTTTTAATTTTTAGTTTCTAAAAATGATTTTTAATTTTTTTTATTTTATCATTTGCTATTTTTTAATAATTTTCTCTTTTCTGGTTATTTTTAATTCATTTTAAATAGTTTTATATATTCAAAAAATACAAAAATATTTTTCTAACCTCTTTGAATGATGATAGGTCTATGAAAAATATTCTCATCAATTTATTAATTGATTTGAGATTTATTTGAGATTTTAGTTCAATTAGGTTATTTTTATTCATTTTTAATTGATTAAAAATAGTTTCTGACTTTTAAAAATGCTGGAATTTTTTGTCAAACTTTGTTTGACCATGTTGAACTTGGGATAATTCACTTGGACCTTTTAAAGTCGATTTGAAGTGAATTTGAAGTTTGACCTTTCTTTAATATTTTAATTCAAGTTTATTTTCAAATATTAAAAAATGCCAAAAATATTTTGTTTATTTCTTGACTTCCAATCTTCATCCCATTTCTGATTTTTATGGTTTGACCTTGATCTCCCCTATCTTTGGTCAGCATTTATGGATTGGTACATTCCTTTTTATTTGATGCACTTTATTTTCTTCATTTTCATTATCCATCTTCTTCTTCTTCTTCTTTTCTTTTTTTGATCAATGAGTTAAAGGTTGATAAGTTAGCATTGATTATGGAGGTTTAATCTTCCTTGATTCAAATCTAATTCATCTTGATCAAATGATCAAGTGAATGACTTTGCATTAAGGATAGGTTGCTTTCTAAATCATGCAAAGGACTTAAACCAATACAAGATCATTTCTCTTCTTCTTTTTGGCATGGAAAGTTGTTGGAACTTGGTTCACTAATCAAGATTTCTAACTTGTGTTGTTGCCTACATTATTATTGACCGGCCTCAGATAGTTGTGACTTCTACATAAGTCCAATTACTATTGCTTAACATAACGCTAAATTTGCCTTATGGCACACTAACTACTAACACTAACCATTAACAATTAACATTTACTTTTTTCTCTTTACTTTTATGCAATTTACTATTCTTGTACATATTATTCATTTGTTTTTTCCTTTGCTCATTTGAGCACATGTTTATGTTAATGCAATTTGCCTTTTGCTCACTTGAGCACATAATTGTGTATATATTATTGTGCTTGTGCTTTTGTTTTTATTGTTGTGGACCAATGCAAAGAAATGGATAAATGGACTTAGTTCTCTAGGACTTTCCCTATGCAAATTGGAGTAAAAGGATCTTAATGTGAAGATGGATTTGAAGGACCATGCCTCTAAACTAACTCTTGTCCATTCTTAATTTGTTTCATAAAACTTTTGATGTGTGTGCTCTTGTGCTAGGGAATCCTATGGGAGCTCAAATTGAAGAACCATTACCATGTTCATCCCAAGTGAAAGATACAAGATGCATTGAGGATCTCTTAGAGACTTGTTTGATTGTTGCTTGAGCTTACTATTATTTTTCTTGCATATTTCAAAGGATGGGAGCTACTTGGATCATCAATATGATCTCAAGAGAGGAACTCCATTTGTGGTCTTGTTTCTTATCCCTTATCTCTTGTATGATTAGGACTCTAGCCATTCTTCTTCTTCCCTCCACTCTAACCCAAGCCAAAACTTTTAGTGCAAACATTAACACTTGTTTTCAAACATTAGAAACCTAAGCATCATGCTTTTGATTTTCCAACTTTCTTTTCACAACACTTATTTTGAATTGAACTTCTAAGTCAACTTTGACCATATTTTGTAAATACTTTTCATTGGTAAATATAACCCATTCAAATGTCTTTTTGTGGTTTCAATGGCCACTTTCTTAATCAAACTTGTCATAACCTTTAGCTATTAGGTTTGAGTTATCCTTGAGGTAGATGTAATACTCACCTATATCCATCCAAACACAAAATGTAAATAAACTTGTATATTCTGTTCTCATCTCTTCAATCATGTTTGCACAAACAAATTTTCACAAAAATATCAACCTTACAACAAGTATGAAAAGGGCTCTCTAGGAGTACATAGGATGTTTTGGATGCTTAAAACCTTCCCATTGCATAACCAACCCCCTTACCCAGATCTATGACATGTTTACTAGTTTTTGATTTGATAAAAAATTTAGGTTTTTGTTCGCATTCTAACCATTCCTTTGGATAAATAGAAGTGCGGTGGCGACTCGACTTGTATGGTTTACCTTGGATTTAGTCAATATCTCTAATGGTAACGAATACCCCGCTACAGAAAAGTGGCGACTCTGCTCGGGATCATTTGCCTAGTGGGTTTTGCCTACTTTTCATATTTGTTGTATTGTATTGTATATTGCTTTGTGACATATTTTTGTGCAATTTGGGATTACTGTATTGTATGTACTGATTGATTTGCTTGAAGATTAATTCCTTGTATGCTTGGTGATCTTTGTGAGATGAGTTCTATACCCGAACTCGAGTGCACTTAGGATAGGAGAATGGCATAGTCTTGTTGACTTGTGTGGAGTTACTCCTTAGCAAGTTGACTTACAAGTCCATTCACTTGGTGGAGGTCATGTTGGGATCAATAATGTCACACAAGTAGTTGTGGTTAGTGTAAGACCCCAATTTTGTCCCTAAGATCCCTCATGGCATCATAGCATTGCATTGCATAGCCTCAAGGATCATTGAGCATCTTGGTTCCCTTTCCCTTTGGGTAGGGATCTCTTGTGAGTGGTTTGAGATCACCAAGCATGCTTGAATTGTATATCATTTCTTTTCTTGTTTTATTCACTAACCAAAAGCACAAAAATATGTCACTAACATCTTTTGTTGTAGCTTAAGCAATCACCAGGTCAAGAGCTTCAAGAAGATCTTTTGTGTAAGAGATGAGGTATTTTCTTGGGATGAGGGACACATGATTATTATAAGGAGCTTACATGAGCTAGGGTTTCATTTTGAAGCAATTTCACCCAAGTGGTAGAGGCTCAAGCTAATCAAGACACTTCAAGGTCATTTGAGGACCAAAAGTCAACTGTGCAGTCAACTGAGGGCTATGAGGTGGGGAAATGAGTTGAGACACCTCAATCATGTTCAAATGAGGTCTATTAATCATTCTAAACATCCATCTTGAAGACTCAAAGGTCATGGCAAAAGTTACTAAAAATGGAAAATGACCTGTAATTCAAAGTTTCCAAATTTGGCAAGTTTTTGGTCCACATTCAACTTGACTTGTAAATATCAAAGAAGTTTCAAATGGATTTTTGGTGAACATGAAAGTTGTATATATTTGTTTCCCCTTTCCAAAAAGTCCTAATTCATGTCCATATGATGAATGGTTGAGAAGTTATGGTCATTTGATCACAAGGTGTGCATGGAAATTCAAAATGGCATAACTTTTGATACAATGCTCCAATTTGGTTCATTCTTCTTGCAAAATGCTCCTCATGTTCAAGGCATCTCAAAATGATATCACTTGGCTCAATTGTGCAAAGGAATCATGGCTTGTATTCTCACTATTTCACACATGTGCATTTTGAAGAAAATATTCATTATTCATTTTTGGCTTAAGGTGCAAGCAAAATAACACTTCCATCATGACCATTGGATAATTTTGAGTGGATTAAAAGCCTTTCATGAGGAAGAGCACGTGGATTATGGCCTTATGAGCTTCATTTGTATTTTTGCATATTGCTTCATAACTCCTTAATCTTGATTAACCATTGGCTTAAGTGATTAGCATTGTGATTAGCAAGGGATATAAATACCAAAACCCTAATCCTAACTGCCATAACAAGCATTTTCAGATCAAAATTTAAAAACTCCCTCCAATTTTCTCTCACTTATAATTTCAATTTTCTCCACACAAACACCAAAAATTCTTGTAGATTCTTGATTATCATGCTTCATTGAGCAAGAATCAGCCACTGTTTTGAGCAATTCAGCTAGGTTTCGAGCAGTGCAAGAGCATGAACATGTTGATGGAATTTGAAAATTGAAGTTGATCTGATTCTCTTTGTACAAAGCTTCAAGGCAAGGTCAAAAGAGTAGATTTGGAGCTTCATAGCTCTTGAGAACGCGTGAGCAGAGAGCTGCATTTCCAGGTGATGCAAAATTCATCATCTCCTTTTGCTATTTCTTGATCATAGATGTGTAGATCTTGTTGAGTAGAGAATGTACATGTGTTTAGATTTTGAAATGGTTGAGAATTGAGCATGTATGATGAACTTTAAGTTTAGATCTAGAAAATGTTTTACTTCGATCTGTAAAATATAGGAAGAATTAGAAGATTTGAATATGATATTTGGAATCTCCATGGAAAACTGGTTCGAATGATGTATGCATCTTGAATTTCTGGAAATTATTTTGGTCGGAGTCCGCCGGAGTTGGCCGGGGAAGACGACCGGAGCTACAGCTCCGACATCTGTAAATTGCTAGGGTTTGTGTGACGTGTTTGCCATGTATGTGCTTGCGTGTGTGATTGATTGGTTGTAATTACTTTGACTAGCCACGCGTGCGTTTGAATTGGTGATTGTGTATGCTGACTGTTTAATGAAACACAGTGTTTTGGTTGTTTAAATGAGGACCGTTGATTGCCATGCGCGCCATATCATGTGGCTATTGTTTTTTCTGATTTTTATTTGAATATTTGAATTTCCCTCCATATTTTCCATGTCATTCCATTTATTTTGTTTGTTTTGTTAAATTCATAAAAAATTCAAAAATAATCCAATTTAATCCTAATTTTTTTTCATAGTTTTGTTTTGATGTCTAGCTTTTTATGGTTTTAATTTCATGAATTGTTGATGTCTGGTTTGTGATGTGTGAATTTTTGAATCCATGTGATGTTAATTTGATATGTTGCATTCAATGCATTGTGAAATCCTCATTGTTGAGCCATTTGATCCAATTTTTTGTGTGCATGATATTCATATATGATGTGAATTTTTGGTCACTGGTTTGGAATTTTTCTCATATGCTATCGTCCTTTTGACACATAGAGAAAAGTGTGACAATTTGTGTCACATATTTGACATTGAATTGTTGCATTTATGTTCATATATCATCTGAACCTTTCTGGATTTGATCGTTTTCATATTGATTGTTCATGACATGAGGAACTTGTATAAAAAATTTCAAAGTCATTGCATGCATTTCTGATATGATGTGAATTTTCTAAGTTGGAAGTTCATTTTGTGCACTTTTTTTGTCCTTGCATGACATAGCTCACTTGAGACATTTGCTTTTTAATTTGATGCTGGTCCTTTTGAGGACATTTTGTGACATGTTTGAATGTGCATTGTGTAAAAGATTGGGTTCTGTTTTGATCACTTGATTTGGTTTTGAATCTAGTCTTTGCACTAGTGTTTTGTACATAAACTAACCTTGTTTTGTGTTTCAGGTTTGGACATTTAGCCTTGATGGTTGATTTGTTCTCACTTTGTGAGATGCAAATGCATTTGAGTACTAACCTATGTTTGTTTTGTAGGTTTCTTTTGATGTGGTGAACTCATGAGCTCATTTGAGTGCTAAGGCACTTATGCACTGAATTGTGTGACTATTAGAGGGTTTCACTGTTTGTCTGTTGGTTTATGACTGAAGTACTAATTGTTTAGTCTTTGTACAGGTACCTTAGTTGCTTGCTTGTTTTAGCTCTTGCTTGAGAATTGGATTGTGGTTGATACACCACTTAGGTAATTATCTTCTTACTTCATGTAGTCTGAAGTCCTGTCACCTTTTTGGCAGGCATTTTGCTGGCAAGTCCTCCTTCAGAGGCTCTGTTTGTGTTTGTTTAAAATTGTGCCAAAGACCTCCAAGAGAGGCATGTGTTACTTGATAAGTCCTCCAAGAGTAGAGGCAATTGACGGATAAAAGGGATTAGTAGCCAATCCCCCGTTATTCAGTGAGTCGTTCTTTATGCTCGCACCACGTGCTGATGCTTCAGAACATGTGCCCAAAATCTTTGTCCAGTGTATGTCAAGTGGAATAGGATCCCACTTTCTGGATCCCCACGCTTTCTTTGTCATGAGCTTACCCAAGCTAGGGTTAAGAGCATGAGGTCTCATCCTCATTACCATTTTGATCAGCTTCACCCTAACGTTCAATGTTAGTGGTTAAGAGCTACAGATTACCCATTACAGTTTGGCTTGTTTGTCGAGGTTGACATGACCCCTCTTGACTAAAGCCCACCCATTGTTTGAGCCTTTTGTATGGATATAGTGTGTGATGTTTGTTTGCTTGTGGAACTTTTGATGTGTGTGCTCTTGAACTAGGAGTTTCCATTTGAGCTTATTTGAGGATCATTACCTTGTTCATTCAAGTGAGTTACAAGATACATTGAGGATCTCTTATGAGACTTGTTTGATTGCTTATGCTTTGTGCTTGCTTATTCCAAAGGATGGGATCTACTTGGATCATCAATATGATCTCAAGAGAGGAACTCCTAGTGTGGTTTCATTTCTTATCCCTCACCTTTTTGTTCTCTTTAGGACTTAGTCCTTCTTCTTCATTTCTCCACCCTAACCCAAGCCAAAACTCTTTTTGTGCAAACATTTGACTTTGTTTTCAACATTAGAAACCTAAGCCTTATGCTTTTGATTTTCAAACTTTCTTTTCATAATACTCATTTTGAATTGAATCTTTAAGTCAACTTTGACCATTTTTGTATATACTTCTAATTGGTAAATATAACCCATTCAAATTCTTTTGTGGTTTCAATGTCCACTTTCTTAATCAAATTTTTCATAACCTTTAGCTATTAGGTTTAAGTTATCTTTGTGGTAGATGTAATACTCACCTTGATCCTTAGTGATGGACAATGAGTCTTCCATGCTTATTATAGGGTTAACCCCTCACTAGCTTGTTGAAGCTATCCTCACATGGTGGATTTGTGGTTTTAGGTTGAGTTTTCTCCCTTTGATAACAAAAGACCTTAAGGCTTTTGGACCAATCAATCCACTCATTTGTTTTTTGAGATTTTTACCCCGAACTACGAGGTTTTGATCCTAATCTTTTTATAAGAGGGTACGTAGGCAATGGGTTTATCCATCCAAACACAAAATGTAACTAACTTGTATATTCTCTTCTCATCTCTTCAATCATGTTTGCACAAATAAAATTTTCACAAAACAAACAACCTTCACAAGTGTGAAAAGGGCTCCCTAGGAGTACCTAGGATGTTTTGGGTGCCTCACACCTTCCCATTGCATAACCAACCCCCTTACCCAAATCTCTGTTTCTTTTACTAGTTTTGTTTGTAAAACTTTTAGGATTTTGTTTGCTTTCTAACCATTCCTTTGGATAAATAGAAGTGCGATGGCAACTCGACTTTGTATGATTTACCTTGGATTTAGTCAATATCTCCAATGGTAACGAATACCCCGCTACAGAAAATGGCGACTCTGCTGGGGAATGTATCTCCCTAGTGGGTTTTGCCAACTTTTCATGTTTGTTGTATTGTATTGTTTTGTGACATATTTTTGTGCAATTTGGGATTACTGTATTGTATGTAATGCTTGAATTGCTTGATATTAATTCCTTGTGTGCTTGGTGATCTTTGTGAGATGAGTTCTATACCCGGACTCGAGTGCACTTAGGATAGGAGAATGGAGTAGTCTTGTCGACTTGTGTGGAGTTATTCCTTAGCAAGTTGACTTGCAAGTCCATTCACTTGGTGGAGGTCATGCTGGGATCAATAATGTCACACAGGTAAGTTGTGGTTAGACATTACTCTTTCCAGTATAGACCTTAGAAGCCAAGGACCTTAGTTTACCAAACCCATCTTGGCCTATTTTTAGGACGTAGTGCGGAGGTCGTTCAAATGTAAGATTTGATGTGATTGTTACGCGATACTACACTCATAAGAGTCTCTCTTGAGAATATTTTTGGAATACGAGTAGTCATTTATCCGATAATATTCGAATGATGGGATGATGACTATGGGAACCTCTTGTAGAACATGTTTGGCAGGTTTAAACCCTAGTACATTCCCTTTGGGTGGTTCTTAACCGAGACTCCATGCTCGTGACTTGCAACAAACCCTTGATTCATGGTTGATCCGTTCATATATCCTTAATATCAATGGAACTTGGGTGTTGATAAGGTGTAAACCATAATCCACCAAAATGGATGATTGATATTAAGGATAATATGATCCATCCCATGACCTTTGTTTGGTGTGCTTTGCTTGATCCTTGAGTGTGATTGTTGCATTCATGCATTCATGCATTCATCTGCATCCATATCATCAATAATGAAAGAAGTTTTCAAGGAACTTAAGGGGTTTATTTGCAAAAAAATTCAGACATGGAAAGACAAAGAAGGAATACAAAGAAGTACAGCTTCAGACATCCAGATTTGAAAGAGTTAAGAAATCTAACATCCTATGTATTAGATACCTTGGGTTTCAAGGCTCGCTTTGGGAAGCTTCTTCCTCTTCTGACTACTCATATGGATGAAGGGTTGATGAGCGTATTGATGCAGTTTTATGATCCCTTGTACCGTTGCTTCACGTTTCCGGACTTCCAGCTTTTGCCTACCCTTGAGGAGTATGCTTATCTTGTGGGTATACCTATCCTGGATCAGTTGTCGTTCAGTGGCTTGGAGAGTATTCCTACTTCTCAAGAGATAGTTGACATGTTTCCGTTCAGTGGCTTGGTGCTCATCTGACTACCAAAGGTGGAATTCAAGGTCTTCCTTCTGAGTTCCTCATTGCCCAAGCTACTGTTTATGGGAAGGCCATGAGTGAGGATGCCTTTGAAGCCATATGTACTTCTCATTTATGGGTTGGTATTGTTTCCCAACATCGACAAGTTTGTGGATGTGAACACTATTAGGATCTTTTCCGCTCTTAATCCCGTTCCTACTCTGTTGGGTGATACCTATTTCTCTTTGCATATGAGGAATGCAAAGGGTGGTGGTGCCATTGTGTGCTGTTTCCCTCTGTTGTATAAGTGGTTTATTTCTCACTTACCTCAGACGGTCGCCTTCAAGGAGAACAAGGGATGTCTACGGTGGTCCACGAGACTTATGTCTCTCACTAATGATGATATCTCTTGGTATAACCGTGTATATGATGGTGTGCAGATTATCGACTCTTGTGGTGAATTCTCCAATGTGCCTCTTCTTGGTACATGTGGTGGGATTAACTACAACCCTGTTTTAGCACGTCGTCAACTTGGGTTCCCCCTAAAGGATAAACCTAATAACATTCTGTTAGAGGGTGTGTTCTTTCAGGAGGGTAAAGATCCCCAAGGCTTGAAGAGCAGAATGGTTCGCGCTTGGCGCAAAGTTCATAAGAAAGGAAGGAAGGAGTTGGGTCCTAAGAGTTGCATTGCTTTGGAGCCTTACACTGCTTGGGTAAGGAAGAGAGCATCTGAGTATCTCATGCCTTACGAATATCCGAGACCTACACATTTGGTTATGGCTGGGCCTTCAACCCTCCCTAACCAAGGAGTAGAGGAGTTGAGAGACGAAGACCTATCACGTGCCTGGATCCGTGAAAGGGAAGAGTTGCTTCAGCAAATTAAGGAGAAAGATGCTTTGATTGAGTTCTTCGAGCATCAGGTTATTGATGATCCTAATGATGCATGGACTTCTCTACTTCCTCAGTCTTCCAAGTTCCGGAAAAGGAGGTATGACCGACTCGCCAAAGAGAAAGCAGATATGGAGGAAGCTTACGAGAGAGAGGTGAAGAGGCTTCATGCAGCTTATCTTCCTGTGTCCCGAGCATTGGATGATTGCTTCTAGGGATCCATAGGATGATTATTTTCCTTTCCTCTTGTATATGATTGACAATGATGTACTTCTTTTCCCTGATGTTATTTGATGAGATATTTCCATATGTGATAAACAGTTAATATTTCCAAAATTTGCAAATAAAACCCTAGAGTTCCTTTGAAATAAAAACAAATCATATGCAAAAGCATTGCATGCATCATATGCATAAGAAGGTTTTGTTCCCAGCTTCTGGTCTTGTGGTCTAACTCCGTGCTCTTCATTTATTTTGAAGACAAGCTGACTCACCGGTACTACACTAGAGCCAACTCTTCCAGACTGATGGATCATCTAGAGCAAGAGAACCGTGAACTCAAAGAAAAAGTCGCCAGACTGAGTGCTTTGATGGAATCATTTATGGCTGCCCAGAGCCAGTCTTCTCCAACACCTTCAACTCCTCCCCAGAGAACAGTCATCTCTGAGATTGTTTCCTCAACTGTGCCTGCAGCCAATGCACACTTTGTGCCGACAGCCATGCCAACCGGGTTTCCGTGGGGGATACCTCCCAATTTCATGCCTGAGGGCCCTGCTCCAACTTTTGCTTCTATGCCGGCATCTAGCCCGGTCCTTGCCGTTCTTCCTCTTGTCGTGCATACCATGCCTAGGGTAGACGACACCATCTATCATTCTGAGCCGTCTGAGGGCCCAGATGTTCATGAGAAGATGGACGCTATGAATGACCAATTTCTTGAGCTTTGCAAGGAATTGAAGACTCTCAGAGGAAAGGATTTGTTTGGCAAGTCTGCTGCCGAATTATGCTTGGTTCCCAATGTGAATATTCCGGTGAAATTCAAGGTCCCTGACTTTGAAAAATACAAGGGGAACACTTGTCCTCTCAGCCACCTGGTCATGTATGCCAGGAAGATGTCAACTCAGACTGATAACGACCAGTTGCTCATCCACTATTTTCAAGACAATTTATCTGGTGCCGCTCTGCGCTGGTATATGGGGCTGGACAGTGCGAACATCCGATCCTTCAACGACCTTGGCGAGGCCTTCGTCAAGCAATACAAGTATAATGTGGATATGGCTCCCGATAGGGATCAGCTAAGGGCCATGTCCCAGAAGGACAAGGAAACATTCAAAGAGTACGCCCAGAGGTGGCGAGAGTTGGCAGCACAGATCGTGCCTCCGCTAGAAGAGAAGGAAATAACCAAGATTTTTTTGAAGACCTTGAGTTCATTCTATTATGAGCGGATGATTGCTAGCGCTCCTTCTGACTTCACCGAGATGGTGAACATGGGGATGCGTCTAGAAGAAGGGGTTAGAGAAGGACGTCTAACCAAGGAAGAAGGCTCTTCTGCCAAACGTTATGGGGTGTTTGCAAAGAAGAAAGATGGACAGGCACATGCTGTGACCTCCCATGTGAAATCTAGAGGACCCTGGTAACCATGTGCAAAGAAGAAAGATTGTGCGTCCCGCTGGTAACCAGCACCAGGTTGCTCATATAGCACCTGTTTTCAGAGACAATCAACAGTATTAGCAACATAGCAACAATCAACAACCACCTCAGCAATATCAACAGCAACAGCACCGTCCTCAACAGCAGGCCTATCAGCCTCGAAATAGTAATCAAACCAGCACGAGTTATGAGAGGAAAAAGGTCACTTTTGATCCGATTCCGATGACATACGCAGAACTATATCCCTCTTTGATAGAGATGAAGTTGATTACTCCGAGAGACCCACCAGCTATACCTGCTAACCCTCAGTGGTGGTATAAGCCTGAATTGCATTGTGTATATCACTCTGGTGCTCCCGGCCACGACGTGGAGAATTGCTATCCGTTGAAGACCAAGGTTCAAGACCTTGTGAGGTGTGGCATTCTGTGTTTTGAGGACGTAGGTCCTAATGTTAAGAAGAACCCATTGTCCGAGCATGGGAAATCTGTCAACATGGTCCAGGGCTACCCTGGCAAATACAAGGTCAAATATGTCATTCATATTCGACAGTCGTTGGTCGAGTTGCATCGTTTTCTATGCGAGTATAGTCACTATGAGCACGATCATGATAAATGCCGAATCTGCCCTGTTAACCGATTGGGTTGTCGCCAGGTGCACAAAGATCTTCAGGAAATGCTGGACGAAGAAGTTATCAAGATCCTTCAGAATAGGAATGTTGACGAAGATAAGCCAGAGGTCAACGTGATTTCCCCAGTGTTCCGGATACCCGAACCTGTTATTATCAAGTATGATGGTAGCAAGCAGAAGGTTTCTCCTACCCTGATCATTAAGCCTGCCGATCCAGTACCGTATTCTTCTGAAAAGGCAATTCCCTTCCGTTACAATGTTGTTGCTGTAGAAGATGGGAAAGAAGTGCCTTTACCTTCCTCCTTTGTTGTGAATATTGCTGACGTAAGTGGTTTGACACGCAACGGTCGTGTGTTTTCTGCACCACCGAAGCTCCTGGCTAAGGTTGATTTTGTTGAGCGCCCGATTGGGAATACGGTGAGCACCCCGAATCCGGCACCTGTTGTTAAGCCTTCCTCTGTACTAAAAACTCCTACTTCTGTTGACCCTAGTGGAAATGTGAAAGAAGATTGTGATGAGATGCTGAAGCTCATCAAGAAGAGTGAGTACAATGTTGTAGATCAGCTTCTACAAACGTCGTCCAAGATATCCGTGTTATCTTTACTTCTGAATTCAGAACCACATAGAGAGGCTCTGCAGAAAGTTTTGGATGTGGCATATGTAGATCATGATGTCACTATAGAACAGTTCGATAGCATTGTTGCAAACATTACTCCTTGTAACAATTTGAGTTTTTGTGACTCTGATCTCCCTGAGGAGGGAAGAGACCACAACTTGGCTTTACACATATCCATGAATTGTAGAGACGACGCCATGTCCAATGTGCTGGTGGACACTGGGTCATCCCTGAATGTATTGCCAAAAACCACTCTCTCAAGACTGTCTTATCAAGGGCCTCCCATGAGGCAGAGTGGGGTAGTTTTGAAAGCTTTCGATGGGTCGCGTAAGACTGTGATTGGGGAAGTTGATCTCCCTATCAAGATTGGACTAAGTGATTTCCATATTACCTTCCAGGTTATAGATATTCACCCATCGTACAGCTGTCTCCTAGGCAGACCATGGATTCACGAGGCTGGCGCCGTGACATCCACCCTACACCAGAAACTGAAATTTGTGAAGAATAAGAAACTGGTGGTGGTAGGGGGAGAAAAAGGCTCTCCTGGTTAGCCACTTGTCTTCCTTCTCATACATAGATGCTAAAGATGAAGTTGGAACTCCTTTCCAAGCTTTATCTATAGCTGAACCTGTTGAGAAGAGAACTCCTTCATTTGCTTCCTATAGAGATGCGAAATTGGCCATTGAGAGTGGTGCAATTGCTGGTCTAGGAAAAATGATTGAGCTGGAAGACAATAAGTCTCGGGCTGGCATAGGCTTTTCTTCTGGGGTTTTCAATGAGAAAGGGTTGTTCAAGAGTGGAGGTTTCATCCACACTGGTCAGGAGGAAGAAGTTGCTGCTGTCTTGGAAGAGGATACAGAGGACTCTGACAATTTTGTCATCCCTGGTGGGACCTGCAACAATTGGGTCGCTGTGGATATTCCTACAGTTGTCCACAAGTCAACGTAATGATCACTTTGTTTAAAAACCCTTCTCCCATGCCAAAAGGAGAAGTGATGACATTGTTGGCAACATAAATACAATGATATTTTCATTCAATAAATTCATGTTAAATGTTTGTTTTTCCAATTATTTTCCCTTTTCGCTTTTTGCATGAAATTGGTGATCACATAAAACCCTAAAAAAGAATAAAATCAATCTTTTCATCTGCATAATGATTTACCTTGTTTGATTTCTAAAAGCTTTTCGTATCCAAAATCATTATGCAGGTTGATTTCCAAACCCATTGAACATAATGATCCAACGCCATCTCCTAATTTTGAGTTCCCTGTATTTGAGGCAGAGGAAGATGATGTTGAAGAGATTCCTGATGAGATTACCCGTCTACTTGAGCATGAAAAGAAGATCATTCATTCGCATCTTGAGAATCTGGAAACAGTCAACTTGGGGTCTGAGGATTGTGTGCGAGAAGTAAAGATTGGGGCACTCCTGGAAGAATCTATTAAGAAGGGGTTGATTGAATTGCTACGAGAATATGTTGATATCTTCGCTTGGTCGTATGAAGACATGCTTGGTCTAGATACAGATATTGTGCAACATTTCCTACCCTTAAAGCCTGAAAGCGTGCCTGTGAAGCAGAAGCTCAGAAGACCTCATCCTGATATGGCAGTGAAGATCAAAGAGGAAGTTCAGAAGAAAATTGATGCAGGGTTTCTGGTGACTTCTACATATCCTCAATGGGTGGCCAATATTGTGCCCGTGCCTAAGAAAGACGGAAAAGTATGGATGTGTGTGGACTATAGATACTTGAATAAAGCTAGTCCGAAAGATGATTTCCCTCTACCACATATTGATATGTTGGTAGACAATACAGCCAAATTCAATGTCTTCTCATTTATGGACGGATTTTCCGGATATAATCAGATTAAGATGGCACACGAGGATATGGAGAAGACAACATTCATCACACCTTGGGGAACATTCTATTATCGAGTGATGCCCTTCGGTTTGAAGAACGCCAGAGCCACGTATCAACGAGCTATGACTACCTTGTTCCATGATATGATGCACAAGGAGATTGAGGTATATGTTGATGATATGATTGCTAAGTCAAGAACGGAAGTGGAACATGTAGAGCACCTGTTGAAGCTTTTTCAGCGTTTGAGGAAGTACAAGCTTCGTCTGAATCCCAACAAGTGTACATTTGGAGTTCGTTTTGGCAAGTTATTGGGCTTTATTGTCAGCGAAAGAGGTATTGAGGTTGATCCTGCAAAGGTCAAAGCAATACAAGAGATGCCTGCGCCCAAAACTGAGAAGCAAGTCCGAGGTTTTCTTGGCCGCTTGAATTATATTTCCAGATTTATATCCCACATGACTGCCACATGTGCACCGATATTCAAGCTCCTCCGGAAAGATCAATCTCATGATTGGACCAAGGATTGCCAAAAATCTTTCGATAGTATCAAAGAGTATTTGTCTGAACCTCCAATCCTGTCTCCGCCTGTGGAAGGAAGACCTTTGATCATGTATCTGACAGTTCTTGAAGACTCGATGGGTTGTGTACTTGGTCAGCAAGATGAATCAGGGAAGAAAGAGTATGCTATTTACTACCTCAGTAAGAAGTTCACTGATTGTGAGTCTCGATACTCAATGCTTGAGAAGACATGATGTGCTTTGGCTTGGGCTGCTAAGCGTTTACGCCAGTATATGATAAATCATACAACTTGGTTGATATCTAGAATGGATCCAATCAAGTATATATTTGAGAAGTCTGCTTTAACCGGGAGGATTGCCCATTGGCAGATGTTGTTATTTGAGTATGATATTGAGTATCGAGCTCAGAAGGCTATTAAAGGTAGTATCTTGGCTGACCACTTGGCACATCAGCCGATTGAGGATTAACAGTCAGTTCAATATGACTTCCCAGATGAGGAGATTCTGTATTTGAAAATGAAAGATTGTGATGAGCCTACACTCGATGAAAGGCCAGAGCCTGGTTCCAGATGGAGTATGGTATTTGATGGCGCTGTAAATCAGTATGGAAATGGTATTGGGGCAGTAATCATTACTCCTCAGGGCACACATATTCCTTTAATAGCAAGGCTAACTTTCAAATGCACGAATAATATGGCTGAGTATGAGGCCTGTATTATGGGATTGGAAAAATGCATCGATCTAAGGATCAAGCATCTTGATGTTTATGGTGATTCGGCCCTCGTTGTCAATCAGATCAAGGGTGAATGGGAAACGAATCAGCCTGGTCTTATTCCATATAGGGATTATGCGAGGAGGATTTCAACGTTCTTTACTGACGTTGACTTCCACCATATTCCTCGAGATGATAATCGGATGGCAGACGCTCTTGCTACGCTTGCTTCAATGATTGTGGTTAAATATTGGAATGAAGTTCCCAATATCACTGTGATGCGCTTGGACAGACCAGCTCATGTGTTTGCGGTTGAAGAAGTAAAAGATGATAAGCCATGGTATTATGACATCAAGTGTTTCCTTCAGAGCCAGGTTTACCCGCCTGGGGCATCTGTGAAAGATAGGAAGACTTTGAGAAGATTGTCAGGCAGTTTCTACCTCAACGACGAAGTGCTTTATAAGAGAAATTTTGACATGGTTCTGCTCAGATGCGTGGATAGACACGAAGCATACCTGTTGATGAATGAGGTCCATGAGGGTTCATTTGGTACCCATTCCAATGGACATGCCATGGCTAGAAAGATGTTGAAAGCAGGCTACTATTGGCTAACAATGGAGTTTGACTGCTGCAAATATGTGAGAAATGCCATAAGTGTCAGATTTATGCGGATAAGATTCATATTCCTCCGACACTTCTGAATGTGATTTCATCACCATGGCCTTTCTCTAAGTGGGGAATTGACATGATTGGCATGATTGAGCCGAAAGCGTCCAATGGACACAGGTTTATTCTCGTAGCAATTGATTACTTCACTAAGTCGGTTAAAGCGGCATCGTATGCAAGTGTGACTAGACAGGTGGTCGTGAAGTTTATCAAGAATCAACTCATATGCCGTTATGGTGTTCCAGATAAGATTATTACTGATAATGGATCTAACTTGAATAACAAGATGATGAAAGAGCTGTGTAGCGAGTTCAAGATTGCACACCATAATTCTTCTCCTTATAGGCCCAAGATGAATGGGGCTGTTGAAGCGGCTAATATGAATATCAAGAAGATTATCGAGAAGATGGTTGTTACGTACAAAGATTGGCATGAGATGCTTCCATTTGCTTTGCATGGATATCGTACATCTGTCCGCACTTCAACAGGGGCAACCCCTTTCTCTCTTGTCTATGTCATGGAGCCCGTACTCCAAGTAGAGGTGGAGATCCCATCAATGAGATTCTTGATGGAGGCAAAGTTGACTGATGCTGAATGGGTTCAGAGTCGTTATGACCAGCTGAATTTGATTGAAGAAAAGAGATTGACTGCCATGTGCCATGGTCAGTTATATCAGCAGAGAATGAAGAAGGCTTTTGATAAGAAGGTCAAGCCTCGTGTGTTTTGAGAGGGTGACCTTGTGCTCAAGAAAGTCTTGTCTTTCGCGCCCGATTCCAGGGGCAAGTGAACTCCAAACTATGAAGGTCCATATGTTGTTAAGAGAGCCTTTTCAGGCGGTGCTTTGATACTTACAACTATGGATGGGGAGGATTTCACTCGTCCTGTGAATTTAGATGCAGTCAAGAAATACTTCGCCTAAAAATAAAAACAGAATGACTCGCTAAGTTGAAAACCCGAAAGGGAGGCTTAGGCAAAAATGAGCGTCTCGGTGGATTGAAAACCCGAAAGGGCGATCCAGGCAAAAGTTAGAGACATAAAAAATAAATACATGCATCCCGCTAGATTGAGTACCTCATCCTGGGGCAATCTAGGAAAAAATTAGGGATTTGGCAAGTAACTGCATCCTGACAAGACTGTGTTCTACATCTGTCATCCATCAGAGATTCTTGTTCATTCGTCTTCAACCAAAGCTTCGAATACATCGGATTCAGAATTGGTGGAGAAATGGTCATTATGTTCAATATAGCCATTTTCCAATATATATCACCAATTTCAAATTTGTAAAGATCTATGGAGTCTTGTCATTTGCAGACTACCATTCCATCAAATAAATTTGAGCTTTTATCCAATTATTTGCACTCTTATTTGTTTCTATTCAACAAATGTTTTGCATGTTTTAATTGAGAAAATATAATTTTTTTGAAAAATGAATTTTTCACAAATTGTTTTTTAACAAAGTGAACATTCACAATGATGAAAGGATACCTAGGAGATCCTCAGTGCTCTCCCAAGGGTAGCATGATTTCCAATAGGGTAAGACATTTGTTCATATCCCTGGCATGACTGTATCCTCTTCCTCTGAAGCCTTTTGTGGTTTTTCTCCCGAGCAGAGTGTTTGGTAAAGATATTCACCTCTCCTCCCTTCAGCAGAGCAGTGGTCTTCCCTCCTCAGCAGATGTGTTCTCTTTGGAAGGATCGGTATTTGGTGGTTGATCCCCAGTATTCCTTCATTTCCTCGAATAAATCCCCAATAGAGTTGTTGGTGTGGTGGATTTTATCTGTGATGGTTCATCCCCGAGTGGTATGCTTGTTAAGATGTTCACCACTTTCCTCTTTAGCAGAAGAGCGATCTTTTCTCCTCAGCATGTGTGATTTCCTTGGTGAGTTCGGTACTTGGTGTTAGATCACCAGATTCCCCTTATCTTCCTCAGATAGATCCCCAGTAGAGTTGTTGGATTTTATCTGTGGTGATGTTATCCCCTGCAGAGATTGTTGTTTCCTGGTATCTCTGATCCCCAGTAGAGTTGCTTTTGTAGCAGTTTCTACCTGTGCACTGAACTCCTTTTCCCAGCTGAGACTGATGATTCATCCCTGCAGAGACATTGTTGTCTCTGATCCCCGACAGATTGGATATTCTCCGGTGATCCTGGCTTTCTCTCTTGAGATGTAGTACCGGGTGGTTGATTCCTGGGCCTGTGTGTGTTAGATATGTCTGTTTGTCAGCATTCATCAAACATAAATCACGCATATATCACTGTTTGTTGTCTCCTGCTATTTGGTGATATATATTTCCCCAAGCAGATATGTGCGTCTAATCTCTCCATATAGAGTCAGCCCCTTTAAGCAGAAAGTGTTTATCTTTCCTGCCATTCCCCACTGAGTTATATCCTCGTGGACGACGGTTGTTTCTGCTTCCTCCCAACGCATATATTGGGATGGGTTCCCCTATTGAGTTATATCCTCATTAGGATGAGTCTTGATTCAGTTTTCCTTTTTGGTTTGATCCTAAATTGGCCTCTTGTGACTGTCTCTGGTGTTTCCCTGTGGTAAATGAATAATTGCTCAGTAATCAATAATTATTCACCTTATCATCAGCGGAGTTTGTGGCTTTCTACCCTTATACCGGCAGTTATAAGTCCTATTTCTGTGGTTTTCTACCCTTATACCGGTAGTTGTAAACCCTATTTTCCTCCCTTTGCAGAGTTAACTATTGTTGTTCATCCTAGTTGATGACGGTTACTCTTCCGTGGTTTTCTACCCAGTATCCGGTAGATGTAATCCCCTCCTTGATAGTTATCTTCATCCAGTATTCGATGTTGATATTCCCACTTTTTCCTGGATAATTGCCTTGTGCTCGCAATTTATCCCTAGCGAGTCATCTTTCGTCTACCCTGTTGTTGTTGGTAACGATTGTTTCTCTCCTGAATTGGTCATCATTATATACCTAGTTTTGGTATCCCGATGCCTTTTTCTTTTCGGTTGATTTATCCTTTATTAACCCAGTAACCGGTTGTGGATAATCTTCCATGTGAGTATACTATCTACGTTCTGACGGTAATAGATAGTATATCTCATGCACTCGCTGGTCGGAGCCTTTGTTCTTCCCTAGTTGAGTAAGATTCATTCCCCTTTTTGCAGAGTTAACCATTTGTTGTTCATCCTAGTTGATGACGGTTACTCTTCCGTGGTTTTCTACCCAGTGTCCGGTAGATGTAATCCCCTCTTTGACGGTTATCATTATCCAATATTCGGTATTGATATTCCCTCCTTGTTTTGGATAATTGCTTTGATTAAGCAATTTTATCCCCAGCGGGTCCTCTTTCATTTACCGTTTGCCGGTGATGTTTGTTGCTCCCCTCGATTGGTCATCATTATATACCTAGTTTTGGTATCCCGATGCCTTTTTCTTTTCGGTTGATTTATCCTTTATTAACCCAGTAACAGGTTGTGGATAATCTTCCATGCGAGTATATTATCTTCGTTCCGATGGTAATAGATAGTATATCTCATGCACTCTTTGGTCGAAGCCTTTTGTTCTTCCCCAGTCGAGTAAGATTCGTATCCCCTGTTTTGGGATCAAATGTCCATCCCATAATCGAGTTTGCGTTCTGCCCTCTTTTCGGATGATGAGTGTTTTGGGAATATTCCCCAATTCACGCTTTGATTGGTCACCTATTATATGCCTAGTAACCGGTATCCCTGGTGTTCCTTCCTTTTGCTCCCGTGGAGTCAGATTTTTCTGAGTTGAGATATACCTTTTTAGGTCTTCCTCAGATGATTTGGTTGATTGATATCTCTCACCCTTATACCAGTCTTAGATATTCATTATTCCCGAACTTGTTGTTCTCTGTAAGACCCCAATTTTGTCCCTAAGATCCCTCATGGCATCATATCATATCATATCATTGCCTCAAGGATCTTTGTGCACCTTTGCTTCCCTCCTAGTGGGTGGGCTATCTAGTGAGTGTGGTTCTTGATCACCAATCATGTATTGCATTTGTATATCATTGCTTTTCATTTGTTTACTAACCAAAAGTACAAAAATATCGTCATCTAACCATGTTACTAGCAGATGAAGCAAGCTAGGTCAAAACAGTCAAATTATTCATTGAGCAGTGGATGGTGGCCATTCTTGAAGAATTTGGGCACCATGATCATTCATCAAGAGTTCATATGAGTTGTGACATCATTTTGAATCAAGATCTCAAGTGGTAGGGGCTTGGAATTCATCAGAACATGGTTCAGTCAACCAAAACCCTAGCAAAGTCAACTGTGGTCAACTGTGCATTTAATCAGTGATTTGATGGTGGGAATTGGTTTGAGAGGTCTCATTCATGTCCATATAAGCCTCACATAACATGTCAAACATCATCACTGAAGAATTTGAAGTCAAACAAAAAGTTTCCAAAAATAGTAAGTTGACCTGTAATTGGAATTTGCCAAAAATGGAAAGTTCTTCTCCTCAAAATTACTTCATCATACAAGCTTCAAATGAATTTTTGTCCAACATGAAAGTTGAAGACCTTGTTCCCATTTCCAAAAAGTCCAAGAACACTCATTTCTCATGTGTGGTTGGCAAGTTATGATCAAATCATTCTCAAGAATTTTTGAACTTCAAAGTGAGATAACTTCCAAACCATTTGGCCAAATTGAGTGAGGTTTTTTGCTACAAGTCACATTTGTTATGCTCTATCCAAATCCTTCATCACATTTCACCAAAAATCTTCCAATCAAAATGGCCCTTTTCAAGTGCATTGAATTAAAAAGGAGAGGTGAAAAATTGACTTTTAAATTAATCCTTGCCTACACATTCTACCAATTACAAATGTTCAAAAACCACATTTGGGATGTGTTTAGGCCCATTTTCGCACTGTAGCATGCCATGCACATGCAACTTAAGTTTTTTTTACCAATTGACCAAAACACCTTCATTTAGCTAATTTCATTTACCACTTCATTAACCAAGCTTAGGCATTGTTAATCAGAAGTATATATTGCACATTTCAGACTGCAAACCCTAGCCACATTTTACAAAACTCAGATTCAAACATTTTCTCTCAAGAAACTCTCATTCTTCACTTGGACTTTTTTCTGAAAAATTCCAAAGAGCTCGTGCCCTTGCTCATTGGTGCATCACCTACCATCATTTTTGAACCTTTTGCAAGCATCAATCTGCAACTGTAGAGCTGTTTCCGTGGACTGTTGAAAGAAGCACCTCACATGGCAGCTTTTGATTTGAACACAACCAAGCAAGTTTGAGCCACGATTCACCATCCATACACCTTCTGGAGCTTGAAGGAACATCTGTTTCTACTTTACACGGCCAAAGAACCACGAAAGCAACATTGTTCTTCAAATCAGGTAAACTTTCGAACCTTGCCAATGATGAAATCATGATATGCTTATCAAAGATCTTTCCATGCTGGTTGTAATGAGCTTTGGATCGTGGAAAATGGTTGAGTATTAAGAGAGATATGTTGAAATGAAATTTGATGTTTAGATTTTATTTTGCTCGATTCATCCATGATAGTGTGATTTAGGTTAAAGTATTATTGTTTTGTTGATGTACATGATGAGATGAACACTTTGATATATCGTTTGTCGATTTTGGTTGCAAAATGTTCTTGCTGGAAAATCTGGAAAAAGTGATGAAGAACACGTTCAAAACCCTAAATATTTCGCTCAAAACCCGTGTTTGATCTTCAAATCTCGTGTCCTGCATGCGTTCCGCAGTTTTTCGCCCATGAAGCCAATCGCTGGCTGCCACGCCACTAAGTGAAACGCGGCGTTTCACTTAGTGAGCCCCGTATTTACCATTTTGCCATTATCCATTTAATATTTCATTTAAATCATTTTCCTTTTTCATTTTTATTTCATTTGGCATGCTGATCTTAGAAAATTCACAACTCTTCCAATATTTGTCCAAATTTGATGGGATTTTTTGTGAAATGCTCCTCATGATCTCTAGTTTATTATGGTGATTTTTCCAGATTTTTTGCACGTGTAGATTTTAAAAATGCCTAGGGTTTGTTCATGTGTGTCCATTTTATGTATGCCTTGCCATTTTGCTTATGAAATGATGATACTTAATCCAATGCCTCTCAAATATTTTGTGCTCAAACTAGACATGTTCATGATCATTTTGGTGTAGAGTTTGTGATTTTATCATTGCTGGTTGATGAGATATGATTTTTTGAATAGAGGTGTAACAATTTGTGTCGCACCATTCATGTCCAACTTCATGATTTTAATTACCATGCTTATTGAACTTAAAATGGTCTGGAATTTTGCAACAATATGCTCATGGATGTTGAGAATACATGTGAATTTTTCTGGAATTATTGATGGCATTTCCTATTTGATTGGAACTTTCTCCCTTATTTGGTCATTTGTTGATTTTTTGTGATACATGTTTGTATTTGGTTTGTGAAATTCTGGTTATTAATTGGATGGATGTGAAATTTGGCATGAGTAATGTAGACATCTTAAAGAGCATCATGGTTTTGGTCCCATTCATTTATCATGTTTTGTTTCTGTTTTATGATTAATTGAAGTTGGTGCATGTTTTGATGCTTTGTATGAGTTTGCTTGAACTTGCTTTGACTTTCTGATTTTCATTGACCTACTTCCTTTGATCCAAATGATCTGAAATTTGGTATGCTTATCATGTTGTGGATGATGTTTGATCATGAATTATTTGAGGATTTATTGAAATGTTTGTGACTGGATTTGAGTGGAGTCTTTCTGTTGACTTCTTTGAGGTTCTATATGACATGCTTTGACCTAATTTGTTTGTGAAATGATAATGATGAATGATATGAATGTGAAACCACTTGGGTTTGTTTCTTAATTGTTTGAACTTGATTTTGGATAGCTTTCACTTGCTGTTTTGGATTTTTATCTCCTTTTGACCCTAGGCTTGTCCTAGTGGTCTTGTTGCTCATGTTTGAGTTTGGTTTTTCAGGTTAAGAAGCAAATGCTTTAAGGAGATCAATGCGAGTTGATTGAGTTTGATTGATTATCATGAATTAACTTGTTTGTTTTGTAGGATGCTTAGCTCATATGCTTTGAGATTTGTGCATTGCACATTTGACTGATTGTGTTGATCCTTATCTTATATTGGTTTTGAATTTGAGTTGTATACTGATTTTATTTGATTGGTTTCAGGTACCATTAGTTGCTAATAGTTCTTTGAGAACTTGCATTGCTTTGCTTGATAGCATTTGCATTGAGGTAGAATCTCTTGTCCTCATGTAGTCTGGAAGACCTGGCCTGTTACTTGGCCAGGCAACTGTCTGAAGTCCTCCTTAAGAGGCGATGTTTGTGCTTGTTTACTTTTGTCCCAAGCAGGAAAAGTCCTTTAAATAAGGCAATTGGTAGAATCCAAGATATATGTAAC
The DNA here is from genome assembly GCF_024323335.1 of Lathyrus oleraceus. NCBI lineage: Eukaryota > Viridiplantae > Streptophyta > Magnoliopsida > Fabales > Fabaceae > Lathyrus > Lathyrus oleraceus. The sequence goes on along the minus strand of NC_066582.1, from coordinate 354,033,107 downwards.
CTATCTCCTACTATTCTGTGCGTCACTCACCTTGCTCACACCACATGTGTTGATGCATAGTGAGTAAAAGCCCAAGATCTATCGAGTCAATAATCTGTGGAGAGAGTTCCTACCTTCTGAACTCCCACACCTTCTATCATTTGAAGCTCTCCCTGACCAGGGATAAGAGCATGAGGCACACCCCTCATATCCTTTCATCCGCTTCACCTTGGCTCTCAATGTCAAGGTTTAGAGCACCATTAACCCTATTCCAGTTGGCTTCAATGCCTAACCCTTTGTATGAGCCTGATGCTTGGTTATAGAGTGTGCTAAATGACTTTGGTTGATTGATTACTTAGTTCATTTGTACATGTTTGCTTGCATGCTTTGTGCATTTATCATCATTAATTGCTCATTAGTGCATGATCATTTCATTTGTCTTTGTGACATATCTTTGTTGTTTGCCCATTGAGGACAATTGTAAGACCATTCATTGGCCATTGTTCCTATGATATGGAAGTGAGTATAAGACCATTTCATTGGCCACTCATCTTCTCTCTGCTTGATGCATTTGTTTGTTGTATGTGAGGATGCAATTGTAAGTCCATGTAATCTGGCATTTGTTTTCCCATGATCATATGTTAGAGGTTAGAGTAAGCCCAGATAGATTGGCATCTGACATCCAAGTGTTTGCTTTGTTTTTGTTGGAGATTGGTATAAGTCCAGATAGATTGGCATCCGGTATTGTTGCACCCCAAAATTTGACTTTGGCTTTGTTGACCACATCTTGATTAATCTCGTTGTCTCATATTCATCTCAATTTCTTAAACTTCGCGTGACAACTGGTTTGATTAGGTTTTGTGTGTTTTCGTTGCTTACTGTGTTGTATTTCGTTGTTTTAGCAAAACCTGGCCGATATCGTTGCCTCGTATTTATCTCGCTTATCTCTTTTGTGCGTGGCATCGCTTCGATTAGGTTTTGTGCGTTTTTATCTATTTAATTGTTTGTTTGTCGGTATTTTAACTGTATTTCGAATATATTAGAGTTTTCGTATTGTCCGATTATTTGTGATTGTGTTTGTCAGCGTTTTCGTGATGTCGTGTTGATTTTATTATTGCCTAGGGTTGTTTATTTAATTACGTGTTGTGCCGTGTGATTTAATCGAGTCTGTTTGAGTCGTGTTGTTGATTTTACTGGTTTACCGGTTTACTGGTTTATTGGTTTTATCAATTTGTCTGTTTTGCTGTGCAAATTGTCATCATTTTTATCGCGTTCGTGTCGCTCGATTTTATCGTATTTTAATCATGTGCCGTTTAATATTATTTGTGCTTAATATTAATTGTGTTTAGTTGTTAATTAGTTTATTTAATTAGGATTAATATTATATTAGTTTATTATTATTATTATTATATAATATATAAATTATATTATTAATTTATGTTAGATATTTTTTTAGGTTTCCTATTGTTTAAGTAATCTAAATATATATTATTAATTTATGTTAGATATTTTTTTAGGTTTTCTATTGTTTAAGTAATCTAAATATATATTATTAATTTATGTTAGATATTTTTTTAGGTTTCCTATTGTTTAAGTAATCTAAATATATATTATTAATTTATGTTAGATATTTTTTTTGGTTTCCTATTGTTTAAGTAATCTAAATATATATATATATATATAGATGTTGTTAGTAAGAAAAGAAGAAGAGTGGATCAGTAAGGAAAAAACGTGTGGTGAGAGAAACAGAGAATTGAAAAGAAATATTTTTCCAAAAGCATTACCGTATTTCACTTGTTCTTCATTTTCGGTAACCCAAAATCGTCCCGATTATTCACCGAAACACAAAACCGATTTCATATCTTTGAAGTTCGTTGAGTCCAGGTCACAAATATCCAAGGTTCATTTCATTCCGGCGTCGTTTCACCGATCAAAAGCGACGTTGAAGTCAGGTACTCACGAAGGCAGCCAGCACTGCGTCGGTGACGGTTTCCAGCTTTCGGTCGATCATTTGGACGATCAGAAGTTCATCCTCTTCACACAAGGTAATATTCTTCACTTATCTCTGAAATCGGCAAAGTTCCGACTTGCCGACATGTGTTTTAATATATTATTTATCTAAATATATATATATATATATATATATATATATATATATGTATATATATATATATATATTTATTTATTTAGATATATAATAGACAAAAATAATATATATATATATATATATATATATATATATATATATATATATATATATATATATATATATATATATATATATATATATATATATATATATATTACTTTTGTTTACTAAATATTGTTTATCTTTTATTATTATTTTGCATATATATTTTATTTAAATGTTAGTTAAATTAATTATTTGTTTAAATGTTTATTTTAATTAAATGTTTATTTATATCAAATGTTTATTTTGTCTAAAGTAAATGTTTATATTGTTTTTTATATTTGTCTATGTTGTTACTAACCGTTTCGTTTCAGTTTCAGCTCGATTAACTCCACTAACTATTCGTAATACTAACTATTCATAGCTAATTGTGTTGTAATAATTTACTTTCTCGCATTTTTTATGTTCTGTATTGTGTGTTTAATCGTATTGTTCACGTTTTATGTTAAAAAATCGAAAAATCCAAAAAAGAGAAACCCGATGCGATTCCAATGGTCGCCGTTTAAAGAAACCCTTTTCACACACTCACAAGCTTACTCTTGGGCTTCCTTATAATGAGCCCATTTATGTATTGTTTCAGGGTTTAGGCTCATTCAAATCTTTTGCCAACTTTGGCTTTTCAGTTTAAAAACATTTTCAAAAGGGCGTGTCAGTCTCGAAGCCTCCCGCCTAGGTCGAGCAAGAGATGGCAAGACACGCCAATCTAAAATCAACAAAACAGACTTTCCCCTTTTCTTTTGGGAGAACTACGTGGATTCTGATTTCTCCATTGCGCCTTGGAGATACGTAGGCATGAAGTCTACGACTTTATCGTGTCCAAAAAGCAATAAAATCAAGTTCTTTTCTCATCTCCCCAATCAAACGATCAAAGCGAAAAAAGCAAAGCATTCACATAAACATAAGCAAAAAGGTTCCTGTGGAGTACCGCAGATGTAGAGGGTGCTAATACCTTCCCTTTGCATAACCAACCCCCGAACCCGTAACTCTAAAGGGATTTATCGTTATTTTTCCCTTCCTCTTTTTGGATAAAATAAAAGACGGTGGCGACTCTTGCATTTAAAATATTTTTCAAACGGGTTAAGTTCAATCAATACTTAATCTCGTGAAAAATCCCGCCGCGACAGAATGGCGACTCTGCTGGGGACATTGCATGATTAAACTTATTTGAGGGTTTAGCCTATCTTTGCTTGTTTATATGTTTGCTTTGTGAATATTTGCTAAATTGTATTGTTTGTAATGTTTGTTATTTTGGGTTTTGGGGGATACTTGTGATAAATCCTATACCCGGATTTGGGACACATTTGAGATAGGATGGATGATAATTCAGGTTGACTTGATAGGAGACAATCCTTACCGAGTTGACTTGAGCCTTTGTCCGCTTGGTGGAGGCCTCTTTGAGGGTGATAGTGCTAAACAAGTCATTTGTGAGGCATTGTTGCTTTCGACGGGCCCGTGAAGCCAAGGACCTTAGTTTACCTTTACCCCATCTTGGCCTTACTTATGTGATGCGGTGACCACTTCGGACCAAAAGTCTGGTTTGGTTAATACGCGATATCACACTCAAGCGAGATTCTTTTGAGAATAATATTGGAAAGCGAGCAGTTGCTTAACCCGGTATTATCCGAAGAAGGATCCATAACCTTGGGAACTTTTAGAACCCGTTTGGCAGGTGAACCTTAGAACTTATCTTGGGGCTTTGTCCTAAACTCCATGCTGGTGATGAACTTTGAGCCTTGTATTGTTTGACCATGTTTGTGTTTGTCGCATTCATGCATGACATGCATTCATTCCCATCATTTCAACCTTTTTCCAAGGAACTTAAAGTGAGGATTGCAAATATTGCAGGAAACATGGATTTTGGACGGAGAAGTGTGAAAAAGTACAATCTCATCAATCCAAAGATAGATGAACTAAAGAAACTGGTTTCTTCGATCGCAGATCCTATTGGTTTCAGAGACAGATATGGGGCACTTATATCTTTATTGACACTTAGGATGGAAGAAGGGTTATTGCAGACATTAGTACAGTTCTATGATCCAGTCTATCACTGTTTCACATTCCCAGACTATCAACTCATGCCTACATTGGAAGAGTATGCCCAGTTGCTTTACATCCCAGTTGCTGATACAGTACCTTTCTCTGGTTCAGAAAAGTTACCCGAGCACAGTTCTCTTGCAAAAGTGTTGTACATGAAGAAGTCAGAATTCAAGAATAACTTCACCACCAAAGGAGGACTTCCAGGTTTCACTGCCAAGTTCTTAATGGGGAAGGTTTCTTATTTTGCCAGTCAAGGTTGTGATATTATTGTGGAGCATTTGTTCGCCTTGTTGATCTACGGTTTGTTACTATTTCCTAATATTGAAGGTTTTGTGGATTCATATGCTATACGCATCTTCCTAAGTGGTAATCCTGTTCCAACTTTGCTCGGAGACACCTATCATTCCATCCATTACCGTACTTTGAAAGGAGGAGGAACCATAGTCTGTTGTATACCGTTACTCTACAAATGGTTTGTCTCTCATCTTCCTAAGTCAGCTACTTTTTGGGATCCCAAGTCAGGACTTCAGTGGTCACAGAGGATTATGTCTCTTACCCAGTCAGATATTACATGGTATAGTAGAGTTTTAGACGATGTGAAGATCATTGATAGTTGTGGGGAGTTCCCCAATGTGCCCCTCATGGGCACAAAGGGAATCATTTCTTATAATCCAGTACTTGCTAGGAGACAACTCGGTTACCCTATGAAGGACAAGCCTCCTAACATTCTTTTAGAAGGTATTTTCTTGAGGGATAACGAGGAGGACCCTACCATGAAAGAGAGAGTAGTAAGAGCTTGGCATCGTGTTTGTCGTAAAGGGAGACTTGAATTGGGTAAGAAAGATTGTACCTCCTATGAGCCGTACCTCCAGTGGATCAGAGCCAGAGCTATACAGTTGAAAATGCCATACCCACATCATGATCCTATCAAACCCGCTCCGTTGAAGACCCCCTACCTTCCGCTAGATGACAAAGAAGAACTCCAAGCCACCTTGGAGAGGGTCAAGAAAGAGAGAGACGCTTGGAAGGATAAGGCCCAGGTGCTCGAAATGGAAAATGAAGAACTTCAGAGACAGTTAAAGGAGCAGAGTGGAGAAGATCGTGCAGGTAAACGTCCAAGGGTGCAAGAGGATTTATTTTCCTCAGGCACAACAGATTACTCCCAGATTCCACAGTCCTCAGGTGCATGGAAAGGTCTTGTAGACAGTTTGGTGAAGGAGAAAGCTTTTATGCAGAAGGCCTATGAAGAAAGAATTGAGAGACTTGAAGGACAACTCCTACTTGTTTATGCTCGTCCTGATGACACATGTCCTTAAATGGTTTTCTTGGTTGTATTTTGGGTTGATAACTTTGTATATTTTGATAAAAATGCTTAAAATGAAAAATTTTGTTTTGTTATCAAAAATGTTTGCAATTCTATCTTTTCCTTCACTTAGAGTTCCTTGGAAAATCATTCATTTTGCATATCCATGCATCACGTGCATACAGGTTGTCTGTCTTGGTCCAGTCTTCTAACAGTTGCTTCCCGCCAGGAGATCCATTTCAAGCTGACGCATAATTACAACACAAGAGCCAACTACAAAAGAAGAATGGAGATAACAGATAACGAGAACCGAGAATTGAAAGCTCAGGTTGACCGCCTTTCTGCTATGGTCGAGACATTGATAGCAAACCAAGCAGCCCAAGCTGCTCAACTTCAAACAGCACAAGCTCAGGTTGCCGAAGCACAAGATGCACAGATCCAGGCGCAAGCACAGGCAGCAGAGATGTGCAACCAAATGTTAACCGCCCGTCTACAAGCAGAGGAAGCCCAGGCTAGGGCTCAAGTTCATAATTCAGGACAGACTTCGGCACAGAATCAACCTCAAATTCAGAATCAGACAACAGCAGCACCCGTCACTGCAGTCATCGCTTCAGAAATCAACGCTGTCCCAGTCACTTCTGTTACCATCACAGCATCCCGTCCTTGGGAAATACCCAGGGATCTTAATCAAGATAGATATCAACAAGAGTTCGTTCCACCAAATGCTCCTGTCTTCACTAATGTGCCTCCCGTTGTTCACTATACTCCTCACCTAGGAGAACCTGTCTATCACGGCCCTACCCCAAGTGAGGATCCTGGTCTCAATGATAGAATGGATGGATTCCAGGATCAGTTTGCGGAATTACAAAAAGAGATAAAAGCTCTTCGTGGGAAAGAACTGTTTGGCAGAGATGTAAATGATATGTGTTTGGTTCCAGACGTAAGGATGCCAGCAAAATTTAAACTACCAGAATTTGAAAAGTACAAAGGAAGTTCTTGTCCACAGACCCATTTGGTTATGTACGTGCGAAAGATGTCAATGTACACCAACGACCAAAGGATGCTCATTCATTGTTTTCAAGACAGCCTTACCGGTGCAGCTTTACGCTGGTATATGGGATTAGACAGTTCTCAGATCAAGACTTTCAACGATTTAGGCGAGGCCTTTATCAAACATTACAAATACAGCCTTGATAATGTGCCAGACCGAGATCAGTTGAGGTCCATGCAACAAAGAGAAAAGGAGACATTCCGTGAATACGCGCAAAGGTAGCGCGAAATTGCAGCACAGGTTGTTCCACCTATGGAAGAAAATGAGATGACGAAAGTGTTCTTAAAGACTCTTGATACTTTTTATTACGAGAGGATGATTGCAAGCGCTCCTACAGACTTTACTGACATCGTAAACATGGGAGTCCGTTTAGAGGAAGCAGTTCGAGAAGGGCGTCTAGTCAGAGAAGGAAGTTCATCTTCAAGCGGGGCAAAGAGGTACGGCGGTTTTATGAAAAAGAAGGAACAAGAAACTAATGTTGTGTCCTATAATCATCCAAGAAGGATCAATTATCCTTACCATTCCCAACACCAACATATAGCAGTCGTGACTCCAGTAATCACTTCCGCTCCAGTTCAAGTCCAATACCCTCAGTAGCGTACCAACCGCTTCCAACAGAATACTCAGTATCAGCAACAACATCAACCTCAACAACATCAACATCAGTTACAACAACGTCCACCACAGTAGCAATGAAGAACCAATTTTGATCCAATTCCAATGTCATAAGCAGAATTGTATCCAGCTTTGATCACTAAAAACCTTGTGCAACCACGACCACGACCTCTTGTACCAGAAGTGCTACCTTGGTGGTATAAGCCAGAGGTATCTTGTCCCTTTCATCAGAATGCTCCAGGTCATGACTTAGACAACTTTTTTGCTTTAAAGTTGGAAGTACAGAAGTTGACAAGAGCAGGTATCCTGACCTTCAAGAACATGGGTCCCAATGTGAAGGACAATCCAATGCCAAGTCATGGTCCTTCATCAGTGAACAATATAGAAGTTTGTCTCAATGAACAACGTGTTACGAAGATAAAGGAGATTCGGCGGTCTTTGGTTGAAATTCATTCTGTTTTATGTGCTCATGGTCTATTCCAACATGACCACCAGATATGTGGTACATGTTCAGTCAATTCAAGAGGTTGTAGGAAGATTCAAGATGATTTGCAAGGCGTCCTTGATCAGGGTTTGATTCAGATTTCTAGACAAGTGAGTTCTCCAGAATCACAAGAACAAGAAGTGAATGTCATCATTCCTTGCTTCAACATTCCAGAGAAAGTAGAGATAGCTTATCATCCGAGGGAGCCGGTGGTGATTTGCCATCCGGGCCCAATGCCTTACACTTTAGATAAAGCGGCCCCCTACCGCTATGCAGCAACTATTATTGAGAACGGTAAAGAGGTCGAGATTAAAACCTTAGCCTCAGTTACCAATATCGCAGCAAATAGCCGAATGACGCGCAGTGGCCGCGTGTTCGCTCCGCCGGTTATCCCAAGTAGAAATGTTGAGAAAGATCCAGTAGTCGTGGTACTAGTGACAAGAGAAGCAGAAGGGCAAACAAGCAATTCAACCCTTGACAAAGAAACAGATGAACTACTCAGAATTATCAAGCTCAGTGACTACAAAGTGGTAGATCAGTTGCTACAGACACCGTCAAAAATCTCGATCCTGTCCTTATTATTGAACTCAGCTGTCCACAGAGAAGCACTACTGAAGGTGCTTGATCAAGCCTTTGTAGAACAGGATATAACAGTAGAGCAGTTCAACAATGTTGTAGGCAGCATCACTTCATGCAATGGCTTAGGCTTTTGTGATGAAGAACTGCCAGAAGAAGGAAAGAATCACAACTTCGCTCTCCATATCTCAGCCAATTGTCAAGGGGATTCTTTGTCTAATATCCTAATTGACACCGGTTCATCTCTGAATGTCATGCCCAAGTCTACCTTGTTGAAGCTAAAGTACAAAGGGGGGAAAATGCGGCACAGCGGAATTATTGTGAAAGCGTTCGATGGATCAAGAAAAACAGTCATTGGAGAAGTTGATTTGCCTATTGGTATTGGACCACACGTATTCCAGATCACTTTCCAGGTTATGGACGTAGTGCCAGCTTATAGCTGTCTGCTCGGACGCCCATGGATTCATGAGGCGGGTGCCATTACATCCACGTTACACCAAAAGTTAAAGTTTGTCAAGAATGGGCAAATAGTGACGGTTAATGGGGAGCAGGCTATGCTGATTAGCCACCTTTCATCGTTTAGTGTGATAGAAGTAGACGAGACGGCTGTTCAAACTCCATTTTAGGCCCTGACCATCGATGATTACAAGAAAAGTGAAGGTTCAATCGCGTCATTCAAAGACGCCCAGCAGATTGTCAAGACAGGTCCTACAGAAATGTGGGGCAAGGTGATAGAGTTGCCAGAAAACGTTAACCATGCAGGATTAGGCTTTGTTGATGGAAAACAAGTGCATACTTCAGTGGTGAGACCTTTCAAAGATATCTTTCACAGTGGTGGGTTTATCAACATGGTAGCAGTTGAGGAGGATACTTTTGAGGGAAAGACAGAAGACGAAGGCCCCAGATTTGTGACACCAGGAGTAGTTATGAAGAACTGGACCGCAGTTGACATCCCACATTGTGTCCACATATCAAAGTAATTAAGCTTTTCAGTTTTCAAAAATCTTCCGCTTTAGCCCAAAGCGCGAAGCATTAATTTTGTAAAATGGGCACTTTTGTCAAAAACATACTATCCATGAAAAAGATCTTTTGTTTTCCTATACACTTGTGTCCTTTTATCTTTTCAACTTTTTCAGAAAATGGTAACACAAAAAAAAAACCTTAAAAAGAACACATTTTTGCATGTCATGGTCAGTCCTCTAAAAACAATTGTTTGTACAGGTTACTTAAACCCGTTGAACACAATGACATCATGCCCTCTCCCAGCTTTGAACATTCTGTATTCGAAGCTGAAGAGGAAGAGTGGGATGGGATTCCAGAAGTGGTCGCCCGCCAGCTTGAAAATGAAGAAGACACTATTCAACCATACAAGGAGCCTTTGGAAATAGTCAACTTGGGTTCGGAAGAAAATGTGAAAGAAGTCAAAATTGGAGCATTGTTATCCCCACAGGTCAAGGAGCAATTGATCAGCCTGTTGAAAGAGTATGTAGATGTGTTTGCTTGGTCTTATCAAGATATGCCTGATCTCGACACTGACATCGTAGAGCACAAGCTACCTTTGAATCCAGAATGTCCACCGGTCAAACAGAAATTAAGAAGAACACATCCAGATATGGCCGTCAAAATTAAGGAAGAAGTTCTGAAGCAAATAGATGCTGGTTTTCTTGCCACTTCAGTGTATCCAGAGTGGATAGCAAATATTGTGCCAGTTCCTAAGAAGGACGGGAAGGTACGAATGTGTGTCGACTATCGTGACTTAAATAGAGCAAGCCCAAAGGATGATTTCCCCCTGCCTCACATTGACATGTTGGTAGACAATACAGCAAAGTTTGACATATTCTCCTTCATGGACGGATTCTCCGGGTATAACCAGATCAAAATGGCTCCCGAAGACATGGAAAAAACTACATTCATAACACCATGGGGAACATTCTGTTATCAAGTGATGCCGTTTGGGTTGAAGAACGCAGGTGCTACTTACCAGCGAGCCATGACAACGCTCTTTCACGACATGATGCACAAAGAGATTGAGGTTTATGTGGATGACATGATCGCGAAGTCTCGTTCAGAAGAAGGTCACTTAGTAGATCTATTGAAGCTGTTTCAACGATTGAGGAAGTTCCGTCTTCGCCTCAATCCGAACAAATGCACTTTGGCGTCAGGTCAGGTAAACTCTTGGGCTTCATTGTCAGCCAAAAAGGCATTGAAGTTGATCCAGATAAAGTAAAAGCTATCCAAGAGATGCCCGCACCAAAAACCGAAAGGCAAGTGAGAGGTTTTCTAGGACGATTGAATTACATATCCCGGTTTATTTCTCACATGACTGCCACTTGTGAACCTATCTTCAAATTGCTGAGAAAGAGTCAGAATTGTGTTTGGACAGAGGATTGTCAGAAAGCATTTGACAGTATCAAAGAGTACCTCATAGAGCCTCCTATCTTGTTACCACCTGTTGCTGGAAGACCGTTGGTTATGTATTTGACAGTGCTTGAGAATTCTATGGGCTGTATTCTGGGTCAACAAGACGAAACTGGAAAGAAAGAGCATGCCATTTACTACTTAAGCAAGAAATTTACTGACTGTGAATCACGATACTCCTTACTCGAGAAGACATGTTGTGCATTGGCTTGGGCTGCTAAGAGATTGAGGCAGTATATGTTAAGTCACACCACTTGGTTGATATCCAAAATGGATCCAATTAAGTACATTTTTGAGAAGCCTGCACTCACTAGTAAGATTGCCAGATGGCAGATGCTGTTATCAGAATACGACATTGAGTATCATACCCAGAAAGCTATCAAGAGCAGTGTGTTGGCTGAGTACCTTGCTCACCAACCCGTTGAAGATCACGATGATAATGAGGATGAGTTTCCTGATGAAGATGTCATGTTCCTAAAATCCAGAGATTGTAAAGAGCCACTTCCTGAAGAAGGACCTGAACCAGATTCTCAATGGGGTTTAGTATTTGATGGAGCTTCCAACAATTATGGACATGGAGTAGGTGCAGTCATTATCACTCCAGAAGGTTCTCATATTCCTTTCACGGCAAGAATTTTCTTTGAATGTACAAACAACATTGCTGAATATGAAGCCTGTATCATGGGTCTTGAAGAAGCCATTGACCTCCGCATCAAAAATCTTACTGTTTATGTTGACTCAGCGTTAGTTATCAATCAGATCAAAGGAGAATGGGAAACACGCCACCCTGGCTTGATCCCATACAAAGACTATGCAAGAAGATTGTTGACTTTCTTCACCAAGGTTGAATTGCATCACATTCCTCGGGATGAGAATCATATGGCGGATGCTCTAGCTACGTTGTCTTCAATGTATCAAGTGGGTTTTCCAAACGAAGTACCCAGAATTGTGATCAAGCGACTTGATAGACCAGCACATGTGTTTACAGCTGAGGCCAGTTTTGATGATAAACCATGGTACCACGATATCAAGCATTTCCTTCAGACTCAGGAGTATCCTCTTGGAGCAACAGAAAAAGATAAAAAGACTTTGAGAAGATTGTCAGGCAGTTTCTTCCTTAATCAGAATATGCTCTATAAGAGGAATTATGACATGGTCTTACTCAGATGTGTTGACAAAAAGGAAGCAGAAATGTTGATGAAAGAAGTTCACGAAGGGTCCTTTGGTACTCATGCAAACGGCCACTCTATGTCAAGAAAGATGTTGAGAGCTGGTTACTACTGGTTGACCATGGAATCAGATTGCTGCAAATTTGTAAAGAAGTGTCACAAATGTCAGATCTACGCTGATAAGGTTCATGTACCACCAACCTTTTTGAATGTGATTTCTGCTCCCTGGCCATTCTTAATGTGGGGCATTGACATGATCGGTATGATTGAACCCAAAGCTTCCAACGGACACCGTTTCATTCTCGTGGCAATTGATTACTTCACCAAATGGGTGGAAGCAGCTTCGTATGCAAAGGTGACAAAGCAAGTGGTGGTCAGATTCATCAAAAATAATCTCATTTGCCGATATGGCATTCCAAACAAGATCATCACTGACAATGGCTCCAATCTGAACAACAAAATGATGGATGAATTATGTGAAAGTTTCAGGATCGAGCATCACAACTCTTCTCCTTACCGTCCCAAGATGAATGGGGCAGTTGAAGCTGCAAATAAGAATATCAAGAAGATCATTCAAAAGATGGTTGTTACCTACAAAGATTGGCATGAAATGCTGCCTTTTGCACTACACGGATATAGAACATTAGTCCGTACTTCAACTGGGGCAACCCCATTTTCACTTGTATACGGTATGGAAGCTGTGTTACCGATAGAGGTTGAAATTCCATCAATGAGGATACTAATGGAAACTCAGTTGTCAGAGGCTGAATGGTGTCAAAGCAGATACGATCAGTTGAATTTGATTGAAGAAAAAAGAATGACTGCCTTGTGCCATGGACAGTTATATCAAAAGAGAATGAAGCAGGCATTTGATAGGAAGGTTAAGCCGAGAGAATTCAAAGAGGGTGACCTTGTGCTCAAGAAGATGATACTATTTCACAATGATTCTAGGGGCAAGTGGACTCCTAACTATGAAGGACCCTATGTTGTCAAGAAAGCCTTCTCAGGCGGTGCTTTAATTCTTACAAACATGGATGGTGAAGAGCTTCCACGTCCCGTGAATACAGATGCAGTCAAGAAATACTTCGCCTAAAAAATGAAAAGAACAACTCGCTAAGTTGAAAACCCGAAAGGGCGGCTTAGGCAAAAATGAGCGTCTCGGTGGACTGAAAACCTGAAAGGGCGGTCCAAGCAGAAATTAGAGACATAAAAAAACAAAGAGAATATTATCCCGGTAGATTGAAAACCCGAAAGGGCAATCTAGGCAAAAGTTAGGGATTTCAGGCAAGTAACTGCATAACAGAGATAAGATCATTGAAGTATCAGAATATTTTCAACAGTTCTCCAACTTTCTCAAGGCTGCAATACAGGTCAAAAGTGGAAGAGAGAATGATGTCATTGTAGTTCAACGTACCCTTTTTCCACGAAATTACCATTTTCCAATTTGTAAAGATCTATGGAATCACGTTGTTGGCTGATTACCATCCTATCAAATCAATTTGAGCCTTTCTATATTTCTTGACACTCTTAATTTTCATTTCAATTTACGAAAGTTCTTTTACTTTGACAGATATGTTTTGAAACAAAAGTTTTGAATTAAAAAACAGTTTTTGAAAAATATAAAGATTATTTATTTTGATTTGTGGACATCAATAAAAGGATTGAGACATGTGGTCCCAGTAATTCTAAAATCATGTGATTCCAACTAGACATGTTCATATTACTATCCTTATATGTATATGATGAAAAAAATCTCCACAGGTGTCTTGGCAGTAATATTTCTCCAGCAGAGGTTGTGATTTTGGATATCCCCAGCTATGCTTCCTAGTTTTCCTCAAGAGATCATGCAAGAAATATTTCAAGAAGTTTATTCCCTTCACTTGGGGCATGAAGACTCCCCAATTTAATTGATCATGAAGACTCCCCGGTTAATTGATCATGAAGACTTTGATCCAGGTTTTAAGTTACAGATTTGGCCTATGGGATTACTACAGGTATTTCCCCAGTAATTTATTAAGGAGGGATCAACAATGTCCCCAACAGAGGATGAGAAGGAAGCTTTGATTTCCCCGAGCAGGAGTAATACAGAGGTCTCCATCCCTCAGCGAGTGAAGAAAGTTGATATTCAGAAACTACAGGGAATCTCCTGTTGTTCTCTGTCCATTCAATAGAAGGATATGTCTCCTCCTCAGTAATGTTTTGTAGTAAAGAAGAGTGTGTTGCATTTTAAGCAAATTCAAGAATTACAGGATTCCTCCTGAATTCTCATTTACATTCAAAGGTCAGACATCACTGTTCCCCGGTAGAGTCTCCTAGAGGAAAGATCTCATAACCAGATATCAGACACCATAATCCCCTGCAGAGTCTTCAGATACAGAAAGTCTCCATGATAATTAAAGCAAAAAAATCAAGGATGGATTTCCCCTATATTCTTATTCCCTGGAAAGATGCCACCTATCCCCAGCGAACTTTATCCCCAGCGGAGTCCTCAGAAAGGTCCAATCCTCATATACCTCATGAATTCAAAAACCACAGGGGATCTCCTGTATTTTTGAAGTAGAAGGCATCTCCATTCTTCTACAGAAACCTCAGCAGAGACGAACTTTTCATAAGAAGCCTGATTGTTATGCTCAAATACAACTCCCCAGCAAGTCTTTGTACTACTCCCCAGCGAATCTCAGTACAAATCTCCAACAAGTTCCTGTATAACTCCTCAGCGAATCCTTGTGCAACTGTTAACATTTCCAGTTATTCCTAGTTTTGTCTGTCTATCATGCATTCATTACTAAATATTCATACATATCTGTGACATATCATGCTTGCATTCATATGCACCCTTTTGCTTTTTTATGTCGTGGGTTGGGTCAATCTCTCCATGTAGAGTATCCCCATAAGCAGCAAAATACCTTTTATTAATCTTGTTCCCCACAGAGATCTATGCCTCGTGGATGATGGTTGTTTCAGTTGTAAATCCTGATGAGTTCATTCCTCTTCAGTTGAAGTCTTGTTTGACCGATTCATTCTAGTTCTATCCTAGTTTGAACTTCGTATCTCCAGATAATATTCAGATATTACCCAATAAAAGAAGGCTGCAATTAGTCTTTTGTGACTCTCATTCAATGATACAGTAAAAGACATGACAAGTTTTATGTACCTTCGTCTTTGAGTTGGTGTCCATTCCAAAAGCTTAAGTTACCTACATCCATGAGTAGTAACCTGTTGTTATCCACAAAAATAACATCAAACTAATCACTATCTCCATCCATGAGTTGATAACATTTTTACAAAAAAGTTCCATAAATCTGCCTTCATCTATGAGCTGGTAGTGTGCTTTCAACCTTGAGTCTGCATAATTTCTTCTGATTCCATCTTCAACTTTGAGTCGATGGAGTACCTTCATCTATGAGTTAGGTACGTGTGTGCTTTCATCTTTTGAGTCTGCACAAACGACTTCTGATTCCATCATCATCTTTGAGTTGGTGGAGTGCCTTCATCTATGAGCTGGTAGTGTGCTTTCAACTTTGAGTTTGCACAAGTTCCTTATGATTTCATCTTCATCTTTGAGTTGAGGGAGTACCTTCATCTATGAGTTAGGTACGTAGCATACTTTCGTCCTTGAGTTAGCACAAGTTTCTTTTGATTCCACCTTCGTCTTTGAGTTGGTGAAGTACCATCATTTATGAGCTGGTAAGGTGCATTCATCTTTGAGCTTGCACAATTTTCCTGTGATTCCATCTTCGTCTTTGAGTTGATGGAGTACCTTCATCTATGAGTAGGGTACGTTTGATCCTTGTTGAACTGATAATGTGCTTTCATCTTCGAGTCTGCACAGATAACTTCTGATTCCATCTTCGTCTTTGAGATTGATGGAGTACCTTCATCTATGAGTCAGGTACATTTTGTCCTTCCACCGTCATCTTTGAGTCGGTAATGATAAACATCTCCAGGAGAATATGTTCTAAATTCTTTTAAACACCTTTGTCAATGAATCGGTGGTTGCCTTCAACTTTGAGTCGGCGTTTCTCTGTCTACCTCATCAATGAGTTGGTAGTGTGCATTCAACTGTAAGTCTGCACAATGATCCTTAGATCTGATTCTTCATCTACACCATCATCAATGAGTTGGAATTTGATTTCCCTAGCAGTGTTATTATCAATCTTTTGAAGCTTGCCTTCAACTTTGAGTTGGCATGTCCTGTTTACCTCATCAATGAGTGGGTAGTGAGCTGTCAACCATGAGTTAACGCAGTTCGATTCTTATTATGCCCTTGTTATACCTTCATCCTTGAGGTTGTATTCATCTTTTCTGTTACCTCCATCTTTGAGTTGGT
This sequence comes from Lathyrus oleraceus, assembly GCF_024323335.1. Classification (NCBI taxonomy): domain Eukaryota; kingdom Viridiplantae; phylum Streptophyta; class Magnoliopsida; order Fabales; family Fabaceae; genus Lathyrus; species Lathyrus oleraceus. The sequence goes on along the minus strand of NC_066582.1, from coordinate 354,016,954 downwards.
AATGTACTGTCACATCAGTACTCTTGTTATATTGATCTTTTCCCACTTTCATCTATGAGATAGTGATGTATCGTCAACATTGAGTCGATATCTCTTTTCCTCCTATTTTCCATCTATGAATAGGTAGTGAATCTTCCCCAGCTGAGTATTCTCAGTGTTTACCTTCATGCATTGAGTCGGTGTATGTCCTTCCCCAGTAGAGTTTGCACTCCTGCGTCTCTGTGTCTGTCTGTCTTTTGCATCATGCATACATGCATTTGCGGTCAAATTTTGTGGCGTTTGTCATATTTAATTACCTTACGCCATTCGATAGCCTCCGGCTATCTGGCCTAAGTTAATTAAATAGGGGCATCTGTCGCACCCCAAAATTTGACTTTGGCTTTGTTGACCACATCTTGATTAATCTCGTTGTCTCGTATTCATCTCAATTTCTTAAACTTCGCGTGACAACTGGTTTGATTAGGTTTTGTGTGTTTTCGTTGCTTACCGTGTTGTATTTCGTTGTTTTAGCAAAACCTGGCCGATATCGTTGCCTCGTATTTATCTCTCTTATCTCTTTTGTGTGTGGCATCGCTTCGATTAGGTTTTGTGCGTTTTTATCTATTTAATTGTTTGTTTGTCGGTATTTTGACTGTATTTCGAATATATTAGAGTTTTCGTATTGTCCGATTATTTGTGATTGTGTTTGTCAGCGTTTTCGTGATGTCGTGTTGATTTTATTATTTCCTAGGGTTGTTTATTTAATTACGTGTTGTGCCGTGTGATTTAATCGAGTCTGTTTGAGTCGTGTTGTTGATTTTACTGGTTTACCGGTTTACTGGTTTATTGGTTTTATCAATTTGTTTGTTTTGCTGTGCAAATTGTCATCATTTTTATCGCGTTCGTGTCGCTCGATTTTATCGTATTTTAATCGTGTGCCGTTTAATATTATTTGTGCTTAATATTAATTGTGTTTAATTGTTAATTAGTTTATTTAATTAGGATTAATATTATATTAGTTTATTATTATTATTATTATATAATATATAAATTATATTATTCATTTATGTTAGATATTTTTTTAGGTTTCCTATTGTTTAAGTAATCTAAATATATATTATTAATTTGTGTTAGATATTTTTTTAGGTTTCCTATTGTTTAAGTAATCTAAATATATATTATTAATTTATGTTAGATATTTTTTTAGGTTTTCTATTGTTTAAGTAATCTAAATATATATTATTAATTTATGTTAGATATTTTTTTAGGTTTCCTATTGTTTAAGTAATCTAAATATATATATTATTAATTTATGTTAGATATTTTTTTGGTTTCCTATTGTTTAAGTAATCTAAATATATATATAGATGTTGTTAGTAAGAAAAGAAGAAGAGTGGATCAGTAAGGAAAAAACGTGTGGTGAGAGAAACAGAGAATTGAAAAGAAATATTTTTTCAAAAGCATTACCGTATTTCACTTGTTCTTCATTTTCGGTAACCCAAAATCGTCCCGATTATTCACCGAAACACAAAACCGATTTCATATCTTTGAAGTTCGTTGAGTCCAGGTCACAAATATCCAAGGTTCATTTCATTCCGGCGTCGTTTCACCGATCAAAAGCGACGTTGAAGTCAGGTACTCACGAAGGCAGTCAGCACTGCGTCGGTGACGGTTTCCAGCTTTCGGTCGATCATTTGGACGATCAGAAGTTCATCCTCTTCACACAAGGTAATATTCTTCACTTATCTCTGAAATCGGCAAAGTTCCGGCTTGCCGACATGTGTTTTAATATATTATTTATCTAAATATATATATATATATATATATATATATATATATATATATATATATTATTTTTGTCTATTATATATCTAAATAAATAAATATATATATATATATATTATATATATATACATATATATATATATATATATATATATATATATATATTATCTTTGTCTATTATAATTATTGTTATATATATATATATATATATATATATATATATATAATATATATATATATATATATATATATATATATATATATATATATATATATATATATATATATATATATATATATAATATATATATATATTATATATATATATATATATATATATATAATATATATATATATATATATATATATATATATATATATATATATATATATATATATATTATTTTGTCTATTATATATTATTTGTCTATATATATATATATATATATATATATATATATATATATATATATATATATTATTTTTGTCTATTATATATTATTTGTCTATATATATATATATATATATATATATATATATATATATATATATATATATATATATATATATATATACTTTTGTTTACTAAATATTGTTTATCTTTTATTATTATTTTGCATATATGTTTTATTTAAATGTTAGTTAAATTAATTATTTGTTTAAATGTTTATTTTAATTAAATGTTTATTTATATCAAATGTTTATTTTGTCTAAAGTAAATGTTTATATTGTTTTTTATATTTGTCTATGTTGCTACTAACCGTTTCGTTTCAGTTTCAGCTCGATTAACTCCACTAACTATTCGTAATATTAACTATTCATAGCTAACTGTGTTGTAATAATTTACTTTCTCGCATTTTTTATGTTCTGTATTGTGTGTTTAATCGTATTGTTCACGTTTTATGTTAAAAAATCGAAAAATCCATAAAAGAGAAACCCGATGTGATTCCAACGGTCGCCGTTTAAAGAAACCCTTTTCACACACTCACAAGCTTACTCTTGGGCTTCCTTATAATGAGCTCATTTATGTATTGTTTCAGGGTTTAGGCTCATTCAAATCTTTTGCCAACTTTGGCTTTTCAGTTTAAAAACATTTTCAAAAGGACGTGTCAGTCTCGAAGCCTCCCGCCTAGGTCGAGCAAGAGATGGCAAGACACGCCAATCTAAAATCAACAAAACAGACTTTCCCCTTTTCTTTTGGGAGAACTACGTGGATTCTGATTTCTCCATTGCGCCTTGGAGATACGTAGGCATGAAGTCTACGACTTTATCGAGTCCAAAAAGCAATAAAATCAAGTTCTTTTCTCATCTCCCCAATCAAACGATCAAAGCGAAAAAAGCAAAGCATTCACATAAACATAAGCAAAAAGGTTCCTGTGGAGTACCGCAGATGTAGAGGGTGCTAATACCTTCCCTTTGCATAACCAACCCCCGAACCCGTAACTCTAAAGGGATTTATCGTTATTTTTCCCTTCCTCTTTTTGGATAAAATAAAAGACGGTGGAGACTCTTGCATTTAAAATATTTTTCAAACGAGTTAAGTTCAATCAATACTTAATCTCGTGAAAAATCCCGCCGCGACAGGTATCCACTTTTTTTTTATTTCTTGTTGAGGAGATTGGTATAAGTCCATAGAGTGGCCTCTGATATCCAGTTCTGTTTTAGGAGATTGGTATAAGCCCAGTGATTGGCATCCGGTATCCGCCTTTGTTGACTTTCTTCCTTTGCTTTGCTTGTTTGTTATCGCTCATTGCCTATTCCAAAGGACACACTTGAGTCATCTTCTATATGATTTCAAGAGGTGAACCTTCTAGGAAGTTTTACACTCCATCTTTATCCGTTCATCCCTCTGTGTCCTAAACCTTTTCACACATTGCTTTCAAAACTTGAGATAAATATTGTGCAAACATCTTCATGCTTTCAAATTAGAAACCTGGACCCTAAGTCCTTGATTTTTCAAACTCTATTTCATAATACTTCTTTTTGAATCAATCTTAATCATACTTTGACCCTCCTTTTGTGAATAATCATAATCAATTAATTTCACCCATTCAATGGTTTTGTGGCTTTGTCCATTCTTGTTAAGTTTTCATACATTAGCCATATGTTTGATTTATCCTAGTTGGTTGATGTTAATCTCACCTATTTGTCCTTAGTTGATTGAATTGTAAGTCTTCCTTGCTTATTATAGGGTTAACCCCTCACTAGCAAGTTGAAGCTTTTCTCACATGGTGGACTCGTTGTTTCATAAGGTTGAGTTTTCTCCCGTGGATAACGTAGGACCTTAAGGCTTGTGTTTAAAATTAAATCCACTAACTTTTGGAAATCTTTTAGCCTAACTACGGCGTTTTGATCCTTACCTTTGATGGAAGGTACGTAGGCAACGGGTTCATCCGTTCAAACACAAAAATAATTAACTTGTATATTCTTTTCTCATCATCCCAATCATGTTTGCACAATAAATATTTCATAACAAATAACAATTTTATACAACAAGTGTGAAAAGGGCTCCCTAGGAGTACCTAGGACGTAGTGGGTGCCTAACACCTTCCCATTGCGTAATTTACCCCTTACCCAGACTCTCTGATCTTTTCATTAGTTTTCTATGTGTAAAACTTCTTAGGCTTTTGTTCGCTTTTTAGCCAGTCCTTTGGATAAATAAAAGTGCGGTGGCGACTCGATTCTTTGTATGCTTTGCTTTTGGTTTAATCAATAAATCATATAGCGACGAATACACCGCTACAGAAAAGTGGCGACTCCACTGGGGAAACAAAATCCTTGGTGGTATTGCCTACTTTTCACCCTTGTTGTGTGATATATTGTTATTTGTTATATGACATATTTTTGTACAATTTAGGATAACTGTATTGATTGTAATGTTTGAATTGCTTGATATACAATTGTTGTTTGCTTTGGTGATCCGTGAGATGAGTTCTATACCCGAACTCGAGTGCACTCTAGGATAGGAGAATGGCATAGTCTTGTTGACTGGTGTGGAGTATTCCTTAGCCAGTTGACTTGCGAGTCCATTCACTTGGTGGAGGTCATGTTGGATTAATAATGTCACACAAGTTATTTGTGGTTAGGCATTATTCTTTCAATCATGTGCCGCAGAAGCCAAGGACCATAGTTTACCAAACCCATTTTGGCCTATTTTTAGGACGTAGTGCGGAGGTCGTTCAGATGTAAGTTCTGATGCGATTGTTACGCGATACTACACTCATAAGAGTTTCTCTTGAGAATATTTTTGGAATACGAGTATTCGTTCCTCCGATAATATTCGAAAGATGGAACGATGATTATGGGAACCTCTGATAGAACATGTCTGGCAGGTTTAAACCCTAGTACACTCCCTTTGGGTGGTTCTTAACCGAAACTCCATGCTCGTGACTCTCAGCAAACCCGTGATTCGTGGTTGAGTCGTTCAAACAATCTTAATATCAATGGAACCTGGGCGTTGATCAGGTATAAAACCTAAATCCCCCAAAACGGATGGTTGATATTAAGGATGTTCGAGCCGGTTCATGTACCGTTAATATCAATGGAACTTGGGTGTCGATAAGGTGAAAACCTAAATCCACCAAAATGGATGATTGATATTAGGGATACAATGAGCTTTCCCATGACCTTTGTTTGGTGTGACTTGTTTGATCCTTGAGTGTGATTGTTGCATTCATGCATTCATGCATTCATCTGCACTTCATGTCATCAAAAAAAAAAAAAAATTTCAAGGAACTTAATAGGGTTTATTTGCAAAATTTTCAGACATGGAAAGACCAAAAAGGCATACGAAGAAGTACAACTTTAGACAGCCCGATGTAAAAGAGTTAAGGAATCTGACATCTTATGTATTAGATCCCTTGGGTTTCAAAGCTCGATATGGGAAGCTTCTGCCTCTGCTGACTACTCAGGTTGACGAGAGTTTGATGAGTACTCTAGCCCAGTTTTATGATCCTCTGTATCATTGCTTCTCATTTCCGGACTTCCAACTGTTGCCAACTTTGAGGAGTATTCTCATCTCATTGGGATTCCGATTCTGGATCAAGTGCCGTTCAGTGGCTTAGAGAGTATTCCGACTGCTCGAGAGATTGCCAACTTGTTGCACATAGATGAAGATTTGATTAGGGCTAATCTGGCTACCAAAGGCGGAATTCAGGGTTTTCCTTCCGAGTTCCTCATTGCTCAAGCTACCTTTTACGGGAAGGCCATGAGTGAGGATGCCTTTGAGGCTTTGTTTGTGCTGCTCATCTATGGATTGGTGTTGTTTCCCAACTTCGACAAGTTCGTCGACATGAACGCCATTAGGATCTTCTCAGTTCTTAATCCCGTTCCGACTTTGTTGGGCGATGTCTATGTCTTTTTGCATTTGAGGAACGCAAAGGGTGGAGGAGTTATTGTCTGCTGTCTACCTTTGCTATACAAGTGGTTTATTTTGCACTTGCCGCAGACAGTTGCTTTCAAGGAGAACAAGGGATGTCTACGGTGGTCTCAGAGACTCATGTCTCTCACTAATGATGATATCTCTTGGTATGATCGTGTGTATGATACCGTCCAGATCATTGACTATTGTGGTGAATTCCCTAATGTGCCTCTTCTTAGTACATGTGGTGGGATCAGCTAGAATCCTATTCTCGCACGACGTCAGCTTGGGTTCCCCCTGAAGGATAAACCTCATAACATTCTGTTAGAAGGTGTGTTCTTCCAGGAGGGTAAAGATCCCCAAGGCCTGAAAGCCAGATTTGTCCGTGCTTGGCGCAGTATTCACAAGAAGAGTAGGAACGAGTTGGGTCCAAAGAACTGCATTGCTTTGGAGCCATACACCTCTTGGGTCAGACAGAGAGCTGTCGTATACTTGATGCCATATGATCACCCGAGACCTACACCGTTGGATGTGGCTGGGCCTTCAACCCTCCCTACCCAACGTGTAGAGGAGTTGAGAGAAGAAGACCTTTCACGTGCTTGGATCCGTGAAAGAGAAGAATTGCTTCAGCAACTTAAGGAGAAGGACGCTATGATTGAGTTCCTCGAGCATCGAGTGATCGACGATCCGAACGACACTTGGACCTCTCTGCTTCATCAGTCTTCCAAATTCTGGAAGAGGAGGTATGATCGACTTGCAAAGGAGAAAGCAGACATGGAAGCGGCCTATGATAGAGAGATCAAGAAGCTGTGTACTTCTCGTTTTCCAGCATCCCGAGCTTCTAGGGATCCATAGGATGTTTATTTCCCTTTTCTCTTTGTAATGATCAAAAATGTTGTACTTCTTTGTCTCGATATATTGAATGAAATATTTTCTGTGAGAAATTAAAATGCTTTAACTATTCAAAATATTGCAAATAATACCCTAAGGGTTCCTTGAAAATAAACAAAGCATCTGCACAAGCATTTCACGCATCATTTTGCATAAGAAGGTACCCTTTGTTTCTGGTCTTCTTGTCCTAACTCTGTGTTCTTCATTTATTTTGAAGACAAGCTGACTCACCGGTATTATACTCGAGTCAATTCTGCGAGAGTTATGGAGCAGCTAGAACAAGAGAACAGAGAACTGAAAGAAGAGGTCGCCAGACTTGGCGCTTTGATGGAGCAACTCCTCGCTGCTCAAAATCAACCTGCTCAACCGCCTGCAACTCCTACCCAGAGGACGGTCATCTCAGAGGTCGTCACTTCGACTGTGCCAGTCAGTGCTCGTCAGGTGCCCAACGCTATGCCAGCCGGGTTCCCTTGGGGGATGCCTCCAGGTTTTATGCCTGATCGGCCTGCTCCAACTTTTGCTCATATGCCGGCATCTAGCCCGGTCCCTGTTGCCGCTCCTCCTGTCGTGCATACCATGCCAAGGGTAGACGACACCATCTATCACTCCGAGCCGTCTGAGGGCCCGGACGTTTATGAAAAGATGGACGCCATGAATGACCAATTCCTTGAGCTGAGAAAGGAATTGAAGACTCTTCGAGGTAAAGATTTGTTCGGCAAGTCTGCTGCCGAGTTGTGCCTTATTCCCGGTGTGAAGATACCGATTAAATTCAAAGTACCTGACTTTGAAAAGTATAAGGGGAACACCTGTCCACTCGCTCACCTGGTCATGTACGCCAGGAAGATGTCTACCCAGACTGATAATGATCAGCTTCTGATTCATTATTTCCAAGACAGTCTGTCCGGTGCTGCGCTCAGATGGTACATGAGCTTAGACAGTGCCAATATCAGATCCTTCAACGACCTTGGCGAAGCCTTCGTCAAGCAGTATAAGTATAACATCGATATGGCGCCTGACCGAGATCAACTCAGGTCCATGTCACAGAAGGATAAGGAAACTTTTAAGGAGTACGCCCAGAGGTGGCGAGAGCTGGCAGCTCAGATTACTCCACCGCTAGAGGAGAAAGAAATGACCAAGATCTTTTTGAAGACTCTTGGCTCATTCTACTATGAGCGGATGGTAGCAAGCGCTCCCTCTGATTTCACCGAGATGGTGAACACGGGGATGCGTCTTGAGGAAGGTGTCCGTGAAGGACGATTGGCGAAAGATGAGAGCTCTTCTTCTAAACGATATGGGGCGTTTAAGAGGAAGGATGGGGAAGCACATGCTGTGCAATCCCATCCCAAGCATAGAAGACCCTCTGTTCAGAGGAACCCTGCACGTCGTGCCGGTCATCAGCACCAGGTGGCTCATATAGCACCTGTCTTTAAAGACAATGCTCAGCAACATCAGCAATATCAGCATCAGCAACAATATCAACAACCTCAGTATCAGCAACAACATCGTCCACAGCAACAGGCTTACCAGCCTCGTGGAAGTACAACCAATCAAGCTAACTTGAGTTATGATAGGAAGAAGATCAACTTCGATCCAATTCCTATGACATATACAGAGCTTTATCCTTCCTTGTTGGAAAGGAAATTGGTTTCTCCCAGGGATCCTCCTGCCATTCCTGCAAATCCACAGTGGTGGTATAAACCAGATCAGCATTGCGTTTACCATTCCGGTGCTCCGGGTCATAACATCGAGAATTGCTACCCACTCAAGACTAAGGTTCAAGACCTTATGAGATGTGGAATCTTGAGTTTTGAAGATTCAGGCCCGAATGTCACCAAGAACCCATTGCCTGCGCATGGGAAATCTGTTAATGTGGTTCAGGAATGCCTTGGGAAGTACAAGGTCAGATATGTAAGCCACATTAGGCAGTCGTTGGTTGAATTACATCGTTTGTTGTGTCAGTACAGCTACTTAGAGCATAACCATGACAAGTGCCGCGTCTGCTCGGTTAACCGCTTGGGTTGCAGCCAGGTACGCCGAGAACTTCAAGAGCTGTTGAATAAGGGTACCATTGAGATTCTGCAGAATTGCAACGTTGATGAAGACGAGCCTGAGGTGAATGTGATTTCACCAGTGTTCAAATTACCTGAGCCTGTTGTTATCCGCTATGATAGCAGCAAGCCGAAGGCTTCCCCTTCTTTGGTCATTAAACCTGCAGGCCTTGTGCCCTATTCCTCTGACCGAGCCGTACCATTCAGATATAACCCTGTTGCTGTGCAAGATGGGGTAGAAGTGCCTTTACCTCCAACTTCCGTGACCAACGTCGCTGATGTAAGTGGGTTGACCCGAAGTGGTCGTGTGTTTTCTGCGCCTCCTAAGGCTGTTGCTTCTGATACTGTTGAGCGTCCTGTAGGAACAGCTGTGAATATTCAGAATCAGGCACGTGATGTTGCCAAACCATCCTCCTCTGTACAAAAAACTCCCGTTTCTTCAGTTGGCCCGAGTGGCATTGTAGATGAAGAATCTGATGAGATGCTGAGGCTCATCAGGAAGAGTGAGTACAACGTTGTAGACCAGCTTCTACAAACGCCATCCAAGATTTCCATTCTTTCTCTGCTGCTGAATTCAGAACCCCATAGGGAGGCTCTGCAGAAAGTCTTGGATCTGGCGTATGTTGATCACGACGTCACCATTGAGCAATTTGATAGTATTGTTGCAAACATTACCGCTTGCAACACTTTGAGCTTTTGTGACGCTGATCTCCCTGAGGAGGGAAGAGACCACAACATGGCATTACATATCTCCATGAATTGCAAATCTGATGCAATGTCCAATGTGCTGGTGGACACTGGATCTTCTCTAAATGTATTGCCAAAAACCACACTCTCCAGATTGTCATATCAAGGGCCTCCCATGAGGCAGAGTGGTGTTGTTGTGAAAGCATTCGATGGGTCGCGTAAGACAGTGATTGGGGAAGTTGATCTCCCAATCAAAATTGGACCAAGTGATTTCCAAGTTACCTTCCAGGTAATGGATATCCACCCATCTTATAGCTGTCTCTTAGGCAGACCATGGATTCACGAGGTTGGCACCGTGACATCCACCCTACACCAGAAGCTGGTTGTAGTAGGGGGAGAAAAGGCTCTCCTGGTTAGCCATCTGTCTTCTTTCTCGTACATTGACGCTGAGGACGAAGTTGGAACTCCGTTCCAAGCTTTATCTATTGATGAACCAATCGAGAAGAAGTCTCCTTCATTTTCTTCCTACAAAGATGCGAAGCTGGCCATTGAATGTGGTGCAGTTGCTGGTTTAGGGAAGGTGATCGAGCTTGAAGACAACAGATCCCGGGATGGCATTGGCTACTGTTCTGGGGCATTTAATGAGCAAGGTTTGTTCACGAGTGGAGGATTCATCCATACTGATCAACCTGAGGAGGAAGTTGCTGCCATCTTGGAAGAGGATGCAGAAGATCTGAACAACTTCGTTATTCCTGGTGGTGTCTGCCACAATTGAGTCGTTGTAGATGTTCCTACGGTCATCCATAAATCAGAGTAATTGTTCACTTTGTTTGAAACCCTTCTCCCATGCCAAAAGGAGAAGTGATGACATTGTTGGCAAAGCATATATACAATGATGTTTTCATTCAATTAATGCATTGTTAAACATTTGTTTTTCCTTTGTTTTCACTTTTTGTTTTTGCATGAAATCAGTGATCACAAAAAACCCATAAAAACAAGAATAAAAGCAATCTTTTTCATCTGCATAATGGTTTGCTTGTTTAAATTCTAAAGTTTTTCATTAACCAAAATCATTATGCAGGTTGATCCTAAAACCCTTTGAACATAATGATCCAACGCCATCTCCCAATTTTGAATTCCCTGTATTTGAGGCAGAGGAAGATGACGTCGAGGGGATTCCTGATGAGATTACCCGTCTCCTTGAGCACGAAGAGAAGATCATTCAGCCGCATCTCGAAGACTTGGAAACAGTCAACTTGGGGTCTGAGGATTGTGTTCGCCTGGTGAAGATTGGGGCACTTCTTGAAGGGTCTGTCAAGGAAGATTTGATCAGTTTGCTACGAGAATATTCAAATATCTTTGCTTGGTCCTATGAAGACATGTCGGGTTTAGATACAGATATTGTGCAACATTTCCTGCCTTTGAAGCCTGAGTGCGTTCCTGTGAAGCAGAAGCTCAGAAGAACTCATCCAGATATGGCACTGAAGATCAAAGAGGAAGTTCAGAAGCAAATTGATGCGGGGTTTCTGGTGACTTCTACATATCCTCAATGGGTGGCCAATATCGTGCCTGTTCCTAAGAAGGACGGAAAAGTCCGTATGTGCGTTGATTATAGAGATTTGAATAAAGCTAGTCCGAAAGATGATTTTCCTCTACCACACATTGACATGTTGGTAGACAATACAGCCAAATTCAAAGTCTTTTCGTTTATGGACGGATTTTACGGATATAATCAAATCAAGATGGCACCAGAGGATATGGAGAAGACAACATTCATCACACCTTGGGGAACATTCTGTTATCGAGTGATGCCCTTCGGTTTGAAGAACGCCGGAGCCACGTATCAACAAGCTATGACTACCTTGTTTCATGATATGATGCACAAGGAGATAGAGGTCTATGTTGATGATATGATTGCTAAGTCCCGAACGGAAGTTGAACATGTCGAGCATTTGTTGAAGCTTTTTCAGCGTTTGAGGAAGTTTAGACTTCGCCTGAATCCGAACAAATGTACATTTGGAGTCCGTTCTGGCAAATTGTTGGGTTTTGTGGTAAGTGAAAGAGGTATTGATGTGGATCCTGCAAAGGTCAAAGCAATACAAGAGATGCCTGCACCCAAAACTGAGAAGAAAGTCCGAGGTTTTCTTGGCCGCTTGAATTACATTTCCAGATTTATATCCCACATGACTGCCACATGTGCGTGATATTCAAGCTCCTTCGGAAAGATCAGTCTCGTGATTGGACCAAGGATTGCCAGAAAGCTTTCGACAGTATCAAAGAGTACCTGTCTGAACCTCCGATCTTGTCTCCGCCTGTGGAAGGAAGACCTCTGATCATGTATTTGACAGTTCTTGAAGACTCGATGGGTTCTGTACTCGGTCAACAAGATGAATCAGGGAAGAAGGAATTTGCTATATACTACCTCAGTAAGAAGTTTACTGATTGTGAGTCTCGGTACTCTATGCTTGAGAAGACGTGTTGTGCTTTGGCTTGGGCTGTTAAGCGTTTGCGCCAGTACATGATAAATCATACAACTTGGTTGATATCCAGAATGGATCCAATTAAGTATATTTTCGAGAAGCCTGCTTTAACTGGGAGGATTGCCCGTTGGCAGATGTTGTTGTCTGAGTATGATATTGAGTATCGAGCTCAAAAAGCTATCAAAGGTAGTATCTTGGCTGACCATTTAGCGCACCAGCCGATCGAAGATCATCAGTCTGTTCAGTATGACTTCCCTGATGAGGAGATTCTATATTTGAAGATGAAAGATTGCGATGAGCCTACACTTGATGAAGGTCCGGAACCTGGTTCTAGATGGACGATGGTGTTTGATGGCGCTGTTAATCAGTATGGAAATGGAATTGGGGCAGTGATCATTACTCCTCAAGGTTCGCACATTCCGTTTACAGCAAGGCTAACTTTCAAATGCACGAATAATATGGCGGAGTATGAAGCCTGTATTATGGGACTTGAAGAATGCATTGATTTGAGAATCAAGTATCTAGATGTGTATGGTGATTCGGCCCTGGTTGTTAATCAGATCAAGGGTGAATGGGAGACGAATCAGCCAGGTCTCATCCCATATAGAGATTATGCAAGGAGGATTTCAACATTCTTCACAGAAGTTGAATTTTATCACATTCCTCGAGAGGATAATCGGATGGCAGATGCGCTTGCTACGCTTGCTTCCATGATTGTGGTCAGATGGTGGAATGATGTCCCCAATATTACTGTGATGCGCTTGGACAGACCAGCTCACATATTTGCAATCGAAGAAGTGAAAGATGACAAGCCTTGGTATTTTGATATCAAGAATTTCCTCCAAAACTAGGTATACCCGCCTGGGGCATCTGTGAAAGATAGGAAAACTTTGAGAAGGTTGTCAGGCAGTTTCTACCTCAGTGGTGAAGTGTTGTATAAGAGAAATTTTGATATGGTTTTGCTCAGATGCGTGGATAGACACGAAGCAAACCTATTGATGACTGAGGTCCATGAGGGTTCATTTGGTACTCATTCCAATGGACATGCCATGGCTAAGAAGATGTTGAGAGCAGGCTACTATTGGCTGACAATGGAGTCTGACTGTTGCAAGTATGTGAAGAAATGTCACAAGTGTCAAATTTACGCGGATAAGATTCATATTCCTCCGACACTTCTGAATGTGATTTCATCACCATGGCCTTTCTCTATGTGGGGAATCGATATGATCGGCTTGATTGAGCCGAAAGCGTCCAACGGACACCGGTTTATTCTCGTAGCAATTGATTACTTCACCAAATGGGTTGAAGCCGCTTCGTACGCGAATGTAACCAGGCAGGTGGTTGTGAAGTTTATCAAAAACCAGCTGATTTGCCGTTATGGTGTGCCAGAGAGGATCATTACTGATAATGGATCTAATCTGAATAACAAGATGATGGATGAGTTGTACGCTGAATTCAAGATTGCACACCATAATTCCTCTCCCTACAGACCTAAGATGAATGGGGCTGTTGAAGCTGCTAATAAGAATATCAAGAAGATTATCCAGAAGATGACTGTCACGTACAAAGATTGGCATGAGATGCTGCCATTTGCTTTGCATGGATATCGTACGTCTGTACGCACTTCAACAGGGGCAACCCCTTTCTCTCTTGTTTACGGCATGGAAGCTGTTCTCCCAGTAGAGGTGGAGATCCCATCAATGAGAGTCTTGATGGAAATCAAGTTGACTGATGTTGAATGGATTCAGAGTCGTTATGACCAATTGAATTTAATTGAAGAGAAGCGATTAACTGCCATGTGTCATGGTCAGTTATATCAGCAGAGAATGAAGAAAGCATTTGATAAGAAGGTCAAGCCTCGTGTGTTCCGAGAAGGTGACCTCGTGCTCAAGAAAGTTTTGTCTTTCGCGCCCGATTCCAGGGGCAAGTGGACTCCAAACTACGAGGGTCCATATGTTGTTAAGAGAGCCTTTTCAGGCGGAGCTTTGATGCTTACAACAATGGATGGGGAGGATTTCACTCGTCCTGTGAATTCAGATGCAGTCAAGAGATACTTTGCCTAGAAAAAAAAGTATATGCAAATGAAAAACAGAATAGCTCGCTAAGTTGGAAACCCGAAAGGGCGGCTTAGGCAGAAATGAGCGTCTCGGTGGAGAACCTGCAAGGGTAATCCAGGCAAAAATTAGAGACTTGAAAAAAAAAAGAATATTTGCATCCCGCTAGATTGAGTACCTCACCCTGGGGCAATCTAGGCAAAAATTAGGGATTTGGCAAGTAACTGCATCCTGACAAGACTTTCTGTTTCCACAGCTGTCATTTCGTCAGAGGATTCTCGATTCGTCGTCAAACTGAAGTGTCGAATACATCGAGATTCAAATTGGTAGAGAAAGGATCATTATGTTCAATGTAGCCCTCTTCCAATATATATCACTGATTTCAAATTTGTACAGATCTATGGAGTCTTGCCATTTGCAGGCTACCATTCCATCAAATTAATTTGAGCTTTTATCCAATTATTTGCACTCTTATTTGTTTCAATTCAACAAATGTTTTGCATGTTTTAAATTGATAAAACGTCATTGTTTTAAACAAATAAATTTTTCAAAATTTGCTGTTTTTAAACAAAGTGAATATCCATAAGGTTGAAAGGATACTCAAGAATATCTCAGTGCTCTCCCAAGGGTGGCATGATCTCCAACAGGTAAGACATTTGGTTCATTTTCCTGGTTTGGTTGTATCTTCTTTCTCCAGATCTTGTGATGGGGTTGTTCCCCAGCATAGTTGCAAGCAGAGTGTTGTTGAAGACTCAGTTCTCTCCAGCAGCAGTTTTTCCCAGTAGAGTTGCTTATGCAGTTGGTTTCTACTTGGATGATGTTATTCTCCTTCAGTGGGTTGTTCCCCGGAGTTGTTTGGAGTTACAAAGCTCTTTGTTTCTCAATTGATGCTGAGATCCCTTGCGGATCTTCGAGATTTTCTCTTGTTCCCCAACAGATTCGTCTTGGTGGCTTTTTTGCCCGTTGTGACTTTCTGTACCCTGGTTGAGTTGTTTGCTGATCCAGCACTCAGAGATTTGGTGTTCCCTGATATCTCTAATCCTCTGCTTCCCCAGCAGCACCCGCAGATCTATGCTTTATGGCATATAGATCTCCACAGATTGACTTTCCAGTTGGTTCTCCCCTGGAAGTATAATACCGGGCGTTTGATTCCTGGACCTGTTCGTGTTAGATATGTCTGTTTTGTCAGCATTCATCAAACATAAATCACGCATATTCATGCATATTCATAAACATTCAGATATTCATGTTGCATTTCTCGCCATATATCTTTTGTTGATTGTTCCTTGCTATGGTGGTGTAGATCCCCAATAGATCTCCCCTAGCAAATGTCGGGTGTTAAATCTCTTCATATAGAGTCAACCCCATAAGCAGAAAGTGTTGTCTTTCCTTCTGCAGTTCCCCACTGAGATATATCCTCGTGGATGACGGTTTCTTCCGTTTCCTCCCAACATATATATTGGGATGGATTTTCCTATTTGAGTTACATCCTCATTAGGACGTGTCTTGATTCAGTCTGTCTTTTCGGATTATTCCCGAATTGGCTATTTGTCAACTGTCTTGTGCTTCCCAGTGGGTTGTTCCCCAGCGGAGTTTTTTGGGCCTCTACCCTTATACCGGTAGTTGTAAGTCCTATTTTCTTTGCCCTTTCAGCGGAATTGGTGGTTATATACCTTTTATTCCTCGGCCAGATTTTTGGTTTTCTGCCCCTCATTCGGTAGATGTAAACCCTAATTCATAGTTATCCCCACCAGAGTCTGGCTATTACCCCGTATTCGGTAGTTGTAAGTCCTATCTCTTTTCCCCTAACAGAGGTAACCTTTATGGTTCGTCCTGGTTGTAAGTGGATTTCTGTTGTTGTGGTTTTATCCCTAACAGAGTTGGTGTCTCCCTGTGGTGATTTCTATCCCCAGTTGAGTCTGTGGTCTTCTACCCCGTATTCGGTAGTTGTAAATCCCAGGTGTTGATTCTTTCTCCCCAGCGGAGTTTGTGCCTTGTGGTACAGTTGGATAATTGTCGGATGCTTGCAATTCATCCCCAGCGGGTCTCCTTCGATTTACCCTTGTGTTGGTAATGTTGTTGCTCCCTTTGATTGGTCATCATTATATACCTAGTTTGGTATCCCGATACCTTTCTTTTCGGTTGATTTATCCTTTATTAACCCAATAACCGGTAGTGGATAATCTTCCATGCGAGTATGTTATTCACGGTCTGCCGGTAATGAATAATATATCTCGTGCACTCTTCAGTCGAAGCCTTTGTGTTTCCCTGATCGAGTAAGATTCGTACTTCCCTTTGCGGAATCGAATATTCTTTGGATAATTGCCGGATGCTTGCAATTTATCCCTTTGAGTTATCTTTCGTTTACCCGGATGCTTGGTATCGATTGCCTCTCTTTTTGGTTAGTCACCTATTATATACTTCGGTATCTCTGGTGTCTTTTCCTTTCGAGTATATTATTCACGGTCTGCCGGTAATGAATAATATGTCTCATGCGCTCTTTGGTTGGAGTCCTTTGTTGATCCTCCCCAGTCGAGTAAGATTCGTATTCTTTGTAGAATCGAATATCCATCCTTTAACCAGTTTGTGTTTCGGATGATGTGTGTTTTGGCATATATACCAATTCACGTGTTCGGTAGATCACCTATTATATACCTCGGTATCTCTGGTGTTTCTTACCATGAGAGTTTATTATATACGTTCTGACGGTAATAGATAATATATCTCATGCGAGTTTTCTTATCCACGGTCTACCGGTAATGGATATTGTATCTCATGCACTCTTTGGGTTTGTGTCCCCAGTTGAGTAGGGTTCGTTTTCCTGTTGTGGATTCGAATGTCCATCCTGTGAGTCGATTTGCTTTTTCAAGCCCTTCTTTCGGATGATGAGTGTTTTGGCATATATACCAATTCACGCTTTGGTCGGTCACCTATTATATACCTCGGTATCCCTGGTGTTCCGCCCCTTCTGCTCCCTATTATGACCTCGGTCCCTTGTGGAGTCAGATTTTCCTGAGTTTATGTACCTTCCCAGGTCTTTCTCAGATGTTTGGTTGATTGATATCTCTCACCCTTATACCGGTCTTAGATATTCATTCTTCCTGAGTTTGTTACCCTTATACCGGTAACACCTCAATTCTTTGGTGCTTTCCCCAGTGGAGTTCCCTGTTGCTTCTCCCCAGGAGTCAGCTTGTGTCTCTCCAATGGATGTTTTTCCTTTGGAATTTCTTTTCCCCAGTGTGAGTCCTTCACTGCCCAGTGAGGTCTCCAGTCTGATTCCTGTTACCCTAATCAGAGTCGTGTCTTGTTCACGCTGTGTCAGTTTCATTTTTTCCCAACTTGAAGTCGTGTCCTGCTCACGCATTCTCTTTATTTTAGTATCCCCAATAAGAGTCTTGTTAGAGTCTCTGTTCCTGGTGAGTGTATTACTCCGAAGGATCGTCTTTTCTTCTGTGTGAACTGTATCCCCACAGAGTTTGTGTCTTTTGCATACATACATTTGCATCGTGAGGTCTCTTAGGGACCAAAATTTGTCTCATTACTGTTATTTAAGCCCATTCTACCGCGTCGAGATGAAGATTTCTAAACTTCACTTCTCCGGCTAGAATGACCTTAAATAGGGGCATCTGTAAGACCCCAATTTTGTCCCTAAGATCCCTCATGGCATCATATCATATCATATCATTGCCTCAAGGATCTTTGTGCACCTTTGCTTCCCTCCTAGTGGGTGGGCTATCTAGTGAGTGTGGTTCTTGATCACCAAGCATGTATTGCATTTGTATATCATTGCTTTTCATTTGTTTACTAACCAAAAGTACAAAAATATCGTCATCTAACCATGTTACTTGCAGATGAAGCAAGCTAGGTCAAAACAATCAAATTATTCATTGAGCAGTGGATGGTGGCCATTCTTGAAGAATTTGGGCACCATGATCATTCATCAAGAGTTCATATGAGTTGTGACATCATTTTGAATCAAGATCTCAAGTGGTAGGGGCTTGGAATTCATCAGAACATGGTTCAGTCAACCAAAACCCTAGCAAAGTCAACTGTGGTCAACTGTGCATTTAATCAGTGATTTGATGGTGGGAATTGGTTTGAGAGGTCTCATTCATGTCCATATAAGCCTCACATAACATGTCAAACATCATCACTGAAGAATTTGAAGTCAGACAAAAAGTTTCCAAAAATAGTAAGTTGACCTGTAATTGGAATTTGCCAAAAATGGAAAGTTCTTCTCCTCAAAATTACTTCATCATACAAGCTTCAAATGAATTTTTGTCCAACATGAAAGTTGAAGATCTTGTTCTCCCATTTCCAAAAAGTCCAAGAACACTCATTTCTCATGTGTGGTTGGCAAGTTATGATCAAATCATTCTCAAGAATTTTTGAACTTCAAAGTGAGATAACTTCCAAACCATTTGGCCAAATTGAGTGAGGTTTTTTGCTACAAGTCACATTTGTTATGCTCTATCCAAATCCTTCATCACATTTCACCAAAAATCTTCCAATCAAAATGGCCCTTTTCAAGTGCATTGAATTAAAAAGGAGAGGTGAAAAATTGACTTTTAAATTAATCCTTGCCTACACATTCTACCAATTACAAATGTTCAAAAACCACATTTGGGATGTGTTTAGGCCCATTTTCGCACTGTAGCATGCCATGCACATGCAACTTAAGTTTTTTTTACCAATTGACCAAAACACCTTCATTTAAGCTAATTTCATTTACCACTTCATTAACCAAGCTTATGCATTGTTAATCAGAAGTATATATTGCACATTTCAGACTGCAAACCCTAGCCACATTTTACAAAACTCAGATTCAAACATTTTCTCTCAAGAAACTCTCATTCTTCACTTGGACTTTTTTCTGAAAAATTCCAAAGAGCTCGTGCCCTTGCTCATTGGTGCATCACCTACCATCACTTTTGAACCTTTTGCAAGCATCAATCTGCAACTGTAGAGCTGTTTCCGTGGACTGTTGGAAGAAGCACCTCACATGGAAGCTTTTGATTTGAACACAACCAAGCAAGTTTGAGCCACGATTCACCATCCATACACCTTCTGGAGCTTGAAGGAACATCTGTTTCTACTTTACACGGCCAAAGAACCACGAAAGCAACATTGTTCTTCAAATCAGGTAAACTTTCGAACCTTGCCAATGATGAAATCATGATATGCTTATCAAAGATCTTTCCATGCTGGTTGTAATGAGCTTTGAATCATGGAAAATGGTTGAGTATTAAGAGAGATATGTTGAAATGAAATTTGATGTTTAGATTTTATTTTGCTCGATTCATCCATGATAGTGTGATTTAGGTTAAAGTATTATTGTTTTGTTGATGTACATGATGAGATGAACACTTTGATATATCGTTTGTCGATTTTGGTTGCAAAATGTTCTTGCTGGAAAATCTGGAAAAAGTGATGAAGAACACGTTCAAAACCCTAAATATTTCGCTCAAAACCCGTGTTTGATCTTCAAATCTCGTGTCCTGCATGCGTTCCGCAGTTTTTCGCCCATGAAGCCAATCGCTGGCTGCCACGCCACTAAGTGAAACGCGGCGTTTCACTTAGTGAGCCCCGTATTTACCATTTTGCCATTATCCATTTAATATTTCATTTAAATCATTTTCCTTTTTCATTTTTATTTCATTTGGCATGCTGATCTTAGAAAATTCATAACTCTTCCAATATTTGTCCAAATTTTATGGGATTTTTTGTGAAATGCTCCTAATGATCTCTAGTTTATTATGGTGATTATTCCAGATTTTTTGCACGTGTAGATTTTAAAAATGCCTAGGGTTTGTTCATGTGTGTCCATTTTGTGTATGCCTTGCCATTTTGCTTATGAAATGATGATACTTAATCCAATGCCTCTCAAATTTTTTGTGCTCAAACTAGACATGTTCATGATCATTTTGGTGTAGAGTTTGTGATTTTATCATTGCTGGTTGATGAGATATGATTTTTTGAATAGAGGTGTGACAATTTGTGTCACACCATTCATGTCCAAATTCATGATTTTAATTACCATGCTTATTGAACTCAAAATGGTCTGGGTTTTTGCATGAATATGCTTCTGGAAGTTGAGAATACATGTGAGTTTTTCTGGAATTATTGATGGCATTTCCTATTTGATTGGAATTTTCTCCCCTGTTTGGTCATTTGTTGATGTTTTGTGATACATGTTTGTATTTGGTTTGTGAAATTCTGGTTATTAATTGGATGGATGTGAAATTTGGCATGAGTAATGTAGACATCTTAAAGAGCATCATGGTTTTGGTCCCATTCATTTATCATGTTTTGTTTCTGTTTTATGATTAATTGAAGTTGGTGCATGTTTTGATGCTTTGTATGAGTTTGCTTGAACTTGCTTTGACTTTCTGATTTTCATTGACCTACTTCCTTTGATCCAAATGATCTGAAATTTGGTATTCTTATCATGTTGTGGATGATGTTTGATCATGAATTATTTGAGGATTTATTGAAATGTTTGTGACTGGATTTGAGTGGAGTCTTTCTGTTGACTTCTTTGAGGTTCTATATGACATGCTTTGACCTAATTTGTTTGTGAAATGATAATGATGAATGATATGAATGTGAAACCACTTGGGTTTGTTTCTTAATTGTTTGAACTTGATTTTGGATAGCTTTCACTTGCTGTTTTGGATTTTTATCTCCTTTTGACCCTAGGCTTGTCCTAGTGGTCTTGTTGCTCATGTTTGAGTTTGGTTTTTCAGGTTAAGAAGCAAATGCTTTAAGGAGATCAATGCGAGTTGATTGAGTTTGATTGATTATCATGAATTAACTGGTTGTTTTGTAGGATGCTTAGCTCATATGCTTTGAGCTTTGTGCATTGCACATTTGACTGATTGTGTTGATCCTTATCTTATATTGGTTTTGAATTTGAGTTGTATACTGATTTTATTTGATTGGTTTCAGGTACCATTAGTTGCTAATAGTTCTTTGAGAACTTGCATTGCTTTGCTTGATAGCATTTGCATTGAGGTAGAATCTCTTGTCCTCATGTAGTCTAGAAGACCTGGCCTGTTACTTGGCCAGGCAACTGTCTGAAGTCCTCCTTAAGAGGCGATGTTTGTGCTTGTTTACTTTTGTCCCAAGCAGGAAAAGTCCTTTAAATAAGGCAATTGGTAGAATCCAAGAGATATGTAACCTATCTCCTACTATTCTGTGTGTCACTCACCTTGCTCACACCACATGTGTTGATGCATAGTGAGTAAAAGCCCAAGATCTATCGAGTCAATAATCTGTGGAGAGAGTTCCTACCTTCTGAACTCCCACACCTTCTATCATTTGAAGCTCTCCCTGACCAGGGATAAGAGCATGAGGCACACTGTAACACCCTTCTAAAATACCCCAAATATTTAATTAAAACAACGTATATAAATCAGAGTAATTATGCCATCAAGGGTGTCACACAACATTTCACACCATAATAACTGTCATGCTCTTTTATTAACTCAAAACATAAAACATTTGCACAATACGCAGCGGATAGAGATCAAATCGATCATTCAAAACATGTAACACAATACATGTAAACTGGTTCACCATCAACGATGAAACATTTAAAACATCCCATCCCGATGTTACATCTATCAGAGCATGACCCACTAAGGAACTACACTAGACTCCAAGCACTAGCTCCTACTCAATCACTGCTCGTTACCTGAAAAATAGTTGTAAGGGTGAGTTCCTCAATCGATATAATAAGCATTATAAAATATCATGTCATGTTAAGTAATTTAACACATTTCATCACCCTAATCATAACACACATCCAGTAACGGCACATCAACTCAAACATGCTCAATATCAACACATCACACAACATTCAACACACGTATCATACTGGAATACATCCATTCATATTATACGCCATACATACACTATGCAATGAAACTCCATGCATGCGGTACCGACTATTCGTGAACATATAGGTCAACTTCACCGACCAAATCCAGGTACGGCTACCAAGCTCACTAGTCCCACTCATTTGAGACCTAGTGACTCACATCACTAATTCCTCACCATGGGAATTAGCTACCACCCCAAGGGCCATGCTATGCACGCTAATTCACCTAGCAGGCAAACATCAACAACAGTCCAAAATGACTAACATCACTAATTCCTCACCATGGGAATTAGCTACCACCATAAAGGCCACAATATGCATGCTAATTCACCTAGCAATGCAACATCATCAACAATAATCCACAATGGACATATGCTCACACTCTAAGTCATAAAATAGTCCATTCACAAACACATGCATAATATATACACTCATAGCATTATGCATACCATCATACATCATCAACACATTCATCAAAACATCATATCGTGTCAAAATAATTAATCACAGTATTAGCACACTCTACTAATACCTATACTGCTCAAAACAGCGGGAATAATCCCTACTATATCACACACCGATATAGGCCAACCATCACACATACATATAACATTTAAAATATCCATTTTTCCACTTTTTGACAGTGTTAACCGGTTAACGCCCTGGGTTAACCGGTTAACGCAACACAGAACACACTTTCTGGCAAAACGCAATAGTGTTAACCGGTTAACGCCCTGGGTTAACTGGTTAACGCAGACAAAACAACAGTTTTTCACAATTTATAATAGTGTTAACCGGTTAACACCCTGGGTTAACCGGTTAACGCAAGACAGAAAGTTGTTCCTGCGCTAACACAAAGCAGGATGCAGAATTCTCCGCATTTTCCGCCGTTGGAGGACTTCCGGATCTCCGATTCCAATTCCGTAAAAAGCTACACGTCCAGAAATTTACGACACACACCATTATCGATTCAATTACAGTTTTCACACAACTTATTCATCACAATTTCTCAGCATTCCAAATCCCAATTAGGGTCAATTCAACGGTTTATCACTACCCATTACATGCTAACCCATAATACCCATTAAACGACGATAAACCCCCCTTACCTGATTAATCCGGCAATTCTTTGAGCTCCAAGTTTTTCTTTTCTCCAACCTTTGCCCTTGCTCTTCCTCTTTGCCCTTTCTCCACTTTCCACTTTTCAGCCGCTTCTCTGTTTCACGTAAAACTCTTTTTACCAAATGGGATTCTTTTTCCTTATTTCACACTTATATATTTTCCAATAATTATTATTCCAAAATAATAATAATAATAATTCTATAATTCCAATTATTTAATTAAATTAATAAATATAATATTAATTTAAATCTAATAATTATCTTATTTTTATTGGGGTGTTACAACTCTCCCCCACTAAAAGAGTTTTCGTCCTCGAAAACATACCTCAAGCGAATAATTCAGGATAAGATTCCTTCATCTGACTCTCAAGTTCCCAAGTCATATTGCCACCTGCTGGTCCTCCCCAAGCTACCTTCACCAAGGCAATCTCTTTACCCCGCAACTGCTTCAACTCTCGATCCTCGATCCTCATAGGTGATGTTTCAACAGTCAGGTTATCTCTCACCTGTACATCATCTACTTGGACTACATGCGACGGATCAGGAATGTACCTCCTCAGCTGAGACACATGAAAAACCTCATGCAAATTCGCAAGTGACGGCTGTCGCACCTCAAAAAATGATGAGTGATGATGCGATCCCTCGCGATAGGACGCGGAAAAAATGTGTTGTTCGAAACAGAGTCGCCACCGAACTTTATTTATTCCAATGAAGGAATAGGAAAATATCGAGAAAACCTTTAAAGATAAGAATAATGGTCGTCGCAACCATATTCGGGTTCGGGAGTCGATTACGCAAGGGGAAGGTATTAGCACCCCTCACGTCCGTTGTACTCAACGGGAACCTCTTAGTCTGATTTTGCTATTTGACTGTTAATTGACTGTTTATTTGCTTGCTTTGAGTGATTAGAATTGATGATAGATATGGATGAAGACCTCAGGAGGGGAAATGGGAGGTTTTTTATTAGTGTGCTCGCGAAGATACAGCAATCTCCTGCCTACGTATTCTTATGGTGCAATAAGGAAATCAGAGCATTCGTAGTTCGGGCTACTACGAATATTTGGTGTGTTTGGTTTTGATGAACGACTGTGTAGGTCGGCATTCTAACGGCTAAACGCTGGCGTTGTCTACTCTCGGGGGAGGCTCTAGCACTGGTTTGTTGTGCGCATTAGAAAGGATTGACAGTGTTCTTTTGAAAGGGTTTTGGTCACGCGGGGGTGACAAGTTGAATTGATGTATTTGGGTTTGATTGGTTTCGATCGCTCGGGGGCGAGAAGTTAATTTGATTTGTTTGAGGTGTTTTTGGAGAACGACGAAAGATTGAGCAATGTGGTGTTCACCAATCGTCCAATTCTTTCGAGGAGTAATAAGGCGTCCGCCTTCTATTCCTTTTTCATTCAGATTATTTTGAAAGTTTATTTATGGATGTTGAATACGCATGGTAGTGAGGCGTACGCCTCCTACTTGCTTATTCAAGGAATAACGAGGCGTACGCCACCTATTCCCTTATCCAAGTTTATTTAGCGTGTTTTAGTCGGAAGTCGATAATTTGTGCAATATGGCGTACGCCAATTATCCAAATAATCGAGAGATGGTGAGGCGTACGCCTCCCATCTCTTATCATCCGAAGTTTAAATTAAGAAAGATATGTTTAGATGTTGTATTTGATTCGTGAGAAAGGTTTGAATTTTGGATTGGTAGGTTTGGAAAGGTCGATGATTTGAATTTACTCGTTTGTGGTTTTGAATTGATGACGAAGATTCGAGCAATGTGGCGTACGCCAATTATTCGAATAATCGAAAGATAGTGAGGCGTACGCCTCCTATCCTCTTTTCATCTAAAATATAGAATTAAACGTTTGTAGGATTTGTAGAGGATTTATAAAATGATTTGAATGTGATTAAGGTTTTAATTTGATGACGAGAATCCGAGCAATATGGCGTACGCCAATTATTCGAATTATCGAAAGATAGTGAGGCGTACGCCTCCTATCCTCTTTTCACCTGAAATGTGGAGTAAAACAAGATTTGGAATTTGTAAAAATGATTTGAAATAGTAAGATTTGAAGATAATGGTTTGAATAATTTGAATTTGAAAAGTGCTTTGAAATTGTTATGATTTAAGATTTAGTTGGGTGACCAGAACTCGCGCAATATGGCGTACGCCAATTATTCGAGTAATTGAGAAATAGTAAGGCGTACGCCTCCTATCTCCTTTTCATCCCAAATTTATATTTGAAAGAGAAAAAACTTTTAGAAGTTATATTTGATTTGAAAAATGATTTGAATTATTTGAATTTGGAAATTATATTTAATTTTGAAAAGTGATTTGAAATTGTGAGTTTTAAGATTTGATCGGGTGACAAGAACTCGCGCAATATGGCGTACGCCAATTATTCGAGTACTTGAGAAATAATGAAGCGTACGCTTCCTATCTCCTTTTCAACCCAAGTTTATGTTTAAGAGAAAATTCTTTTGAAATTGTATTTGATCTGAAAAATGATTTGAAATCGTGTGAATGAAATGAGTTTTGTTTTGTGTATTATTTCATCTACTCGATTATTCAATAAACAAGTAGGTTTCATTGTAAGGAAGCCCAAGAGTAAGCTATGTGAGGTTGATGGCGATGCATAAAAGCGATCGACTTACAAGGGTATTTGAAAGTGGACTCGACATTAAATCGAGAATTGTGATTTGTGCTTTTTGAAATCGGTTTGATGAATTGATATTGAATAAAATTGAAAATGATTGCATGAAATGGTTTTTGTTTTATGAAATTTGAAATGATTGCATGAAATGGTTTTTGTTTTATGAAATCTGAAATGATTGTATGAAATGGTTTTTGTTTTATGCAATTTGAAATGATTTGTCATTAGATGGTTTTTGTTTTATGAATTTTGAAATGATTTGTCATTTTTGCAACGCAGTTACTACCTCACAAAATTTTAAGAAAAGGTAATTTAATCATAACTTTTAACAAAGCTTAGAACCTTCACCCAGAAAATGAATAAAAAAGAACAATGTATCTTTGATCAGCCAATTTGAAAAAGTATCGCAGGGGCCATTCATTTTCCTGCCTAGATCATGCCAAGAAACCAACAGAATGCATAAAGGAGAAGCATAAGTCAATATATATGAACAACAGCGGATATCCTCAACATTTGCCATGGATAAACATCTCAACAAAAAAAATCAAAATTTATTTGTAGCAATAGTTATAATCGCATTGGCCAGAAATTTTCGGCAATCACACACGCATTTAACGCTTCAAAACATCACATTCGAAAAATAAACCAACGATATCCCTAAACCGCATGATGCTCCTCAATAAACCAAACCAATAAATCACAAATTGCCTGATACCGAAACTAAATTAAATCTAAACGGCTTAAATCCACAATCATCAACCGACTCAAAACAGCTTAAATCCAAACAGCTTAAATCCACAATCATAAACCGAATCAAAACAACTTAAATCTGAACAGCTTAAATCTACAATCACAAACGAATCAAAACAACTTAAGTCTGAACAGCTTAAATCCACAGTATTCCAAATTGACAGCCTATGTACAGAGCTCAATATTTCAAGAAACATACACAACAGAAACAGAACGACAGAAACAAAACGACGCCGACTTAAATCCAAAGTTTCAACAATATTACATTTTAAACACACACTCAAACGAACATTCAATCCAGACCCGCAAATCAGTATGTGTACAACCGAAATTGAAATAATCATGAATACTTAACCATAACCAACATACTATTTTCAACCCACGATTTAGTCAAAACTGTACATGAAATAAAAAAACGAAATTGTCATAACAGCACAAAATCAACAAATAGATTGGAAGAAACTCGAAGCTGTTACCGAAACGTGACCCTTTGTTGCTACAAATTGTTGATGCGTGATGTCGGAATGAATGTTGCTCCTAGTTTTCGCTGTATTTGCGTTCGTGGTTGTTGTTTGTTGCTGCAGATCGTTGAGGTAGAGCTCCTTCATTTCATACACGTCCTTGCTGCAAAGAAAAAGCCTATTGCTGGGTTTCAACTGGAACATGCGAAATCCGAACCATCACGAACCAAGACGTGATCCTGAATAATATGTTGATGGTGTTATCAAAGAGGGTTTGATGTTGGATTTGCAGCGGATCCGGCGAGAGGCGGGGAAGAGTCTCCTGGGTTGAATCACGGCGGAAGGGTTGCAGTGAGTTAAGCGGTCGGCGGAGTGAGCGATTTATGATGAATCGCGGCGGAGAGGGTTTGGTGGTTGTGGTCGAAAAACTTAGTGGAGGCGGAGGGTTTTTATGAGGTGAAGAGATGGAATCGGAGAGTGAGAAGGGTTTTGAAGCGTGAAGGTAGCGATGGTTGTGATGAAGATGAGATGGCGGCAGATGGAGGTTTTGAGCGGAGATTTGGGGTTTTAACGGTTGGTTGACGGTGGAGGTGACGGAAGGTTAAAGGGTTTGGGTAGGTGACGATGTTGGCGAGCTCGCGGTTGAGATGGAGGAATGGGTTTCGGTTATTTTGACGGCGGCGAAGACATGGATGGTGGCGGATGAAGGTAAGGGTGATGGTTTTGTGGATGTGATTGAGAAGAGATTATGATGGTGGAGGTTGTGACGGAGCTTGACGGTGGCGTTTCCGGATGGAAATGAAAGATTTGTGGAGAGGTTTTTTGAGGATTTGAGAGAAAGAGGGCTTTTGTGTGAGAGTGACTGCGAGGGATTTTTTTCAGAGAGAGATGTGAGTAGTGAATGGTGTCTGCGAGAGTGAGGGAGCTGGGTGATTCAAATAGGGATTCTCCTTTTTCTTTTTTTTGTTTTTTTTTGTTTTCTTTCGTACAGTAGAGAGAGAGGAGAGGTAGTGGAGAGTGAGTGGAGCAGACAGAAATTGTAGTGGAGAGAGACGTTAGGATAAGAGAGATTTTTTTGTTTTTTATGTGGAGGGAATCCAATGCAACAATATATTTTAATTGCTATAATAAATAAAAACTAACTAATAATTAATTTAAACAATAAAATAAAACTCTAACTAATGTTTTAAAAACTAACTAATATTTTAAAACTAACTAATAAAAAAAAACTAGTTAATATTTAAAAAAACTAACTAATATTAAATTAAATACACTCTAATTATTTTAATTAAATATCTAAACAAAAGAAAATGACCAATTAAAAATAGAAATCAAGTACCAATTTTATTCGGAAAATTAAGCCAGTCACCCAAAAATTGTTAGGACAAAACACATTGTTTGAAAAATAAACTGTTTTCCTCAAATTTCGACAATTCAACCGATTTTGTCTGTATTCTCAA
Organism: Lathyrus oleraceus; assembly: GCF_024323335.1. NCBI lineage: Eukaryota > Viridiplantae > Streptophyta > Magnoliopsida > Fabales > Fabaceae > Lathyrus > Lathyrus oleraceus. The sequence goes on along the minus strand of NC_066582.1, from coordinate 353,988,349 downwards.
CTAAGTCCAATCTGACTGACATTTTGGGTATTATTCATGATGCAAATGTATGTCATGCTATGCATATGATGCTAAATTTAAAAATGAAATTAATTCTATGAAAACTTAAAAATGTCCGGACAAAATTGGGGTACGACAACGGCGGTAAAGCGATACGATAGGCTACCTCTCCTATCCTCTCCAAAATCTGATAAGGACCAATAAATCGAGGTGTCAACTTCTTTGACTTCAAAGCTCGACCAACCCCAGTTATCGGAGTAACACGAAGAAACACATGATCTCCCTCTTGAAACTCAAGTGACTTCCTCCTCTTGTCGTGATAACTCTTCTGACGACTCTGAGCAATTCTCATCTTCTCCTGAATCATCTTAATCTTTTCCGTAGTTTGTTGAACAATCTCCGGTCCAACCATAGCACTCTCACCGGACTCATACCAACATAAAGGTGTCCGACATCTCCTACCATACAAAGCTTCAAACGGTGCCATACCAATGCTCGAATGAAAACTATTGTTGTAGGTAAACTCAATCAAAGGCAAATAACAATCCCAAGCACCTCCCTTTTCCAAAACACAAGCTCTCAAAAGATCCTCTAATGACTGAATCGTCCTCTCAGTCTGACCATCAGTCTGCGGATGATATGCAGAACTCAATCTCAGCTTAGTTCCCAAAGCCCTCTGCAAACCTTCCCAAAACTTCGATGTAAATCTAGGATCTCTGTCCGAAACAATACTCGACGGAATACCATGCAAACTTACAATTTTCTCAATATACAATTCAGCTAATCTCTCTAACGAATAATCCATTCTGATCGGAATGAAATGAGCCGATTTTGTCAATCTGTCAACAATCACCCAAATAGCTTCAAAATTCTTAATTGTCCTCGGTAAACCAGAAACAAAATCCATATTGATACTATCCCACTTCCACTCTGGAATAGCCAACGGTTGCATTAGCCCAGACGGCTTCTGATGCTCAATCTTTGACTTCTGACAAGTCAAACAAGAATAAACAAAACTCGCAATTTCTCTTTTCATTCCCGGCCACCAAAATAACTTTTTCAAATCATGATACATCTTTGTAGCCCCAGGATGAATACTCAGGCCACTACGATGTCCTTCCTCAAGAATACTCTTCTTAAGCTCGGTAACATCCGGAATACACACCCGATTACCAAATTTCAAAACACCATTCTCATCAACTCTGAATTCACCACCTTGACCTTGATTCACTAGAGTCAACTTATCAACCAAAAGCACATCGGATTTCTGACCCTCTCTAATCTCATCCAGAATACCACTCGTTAACTTAAACATTCCCAATTTAACACTATGGTGAGTACTCTCACACACCAAACTCAAGTCTCTAAACTGCTCAATTAAATCCAATTCCTTAACCATTAACATAGACATATGCAATGATTTCCGACTCAATGCATCAGCCACTACGTTTGCTTTACCCAGATGGTAATTCAAACCAAAGTCATAATCCTTCAGAAACTCTAACCATCTCCTCTGTCTCATATTCAGCTCTTTCTGATCAAACAAATACTTTAAACTCTTATGGTCACTAAAAACCTCAAATCTTGACCCGTACAAGTAATGCCTCCATAACTTCAGAACAAAAACCATAGCTGCCAACTCTAAATCGTGCGTCGGATAGTTCCTCTCATGAACCCTCAGCTGTCTCGAAGCATAAGCTATAACCTGCTTATTCTGCATCAACACACCACCCAAACCCAACAATGAAGCATCACAGTAAACCTCAAATGATTCCGACGAACTCGGTAATATCAGAATAGGAGCAGTAGTTAACCTTCTCTTTAACTCTTGGAAACCTTCTTCACACTTTGAGTCCCAAACAAACGCTTGCCCCTTTCTAGTCAACATCGTCAACGGTAACGCCAACTTAGAAAATCCCTCAATAAACTTCCTATAATAACCAGCCAAACCAAGGAAACTTCGAATCTCAGCAACAGACTTAGGAGCTTCCCACTTAGACACCGCTTCTATCTTAGAAGGATCAACAGCAACACCACCTCTCGAAATCACATGACCAAGAAAACTAACCTCTTCTAACCAAAATTCACATTTCGACAGTTTAGCAAATAACTTCTTTCCTCGTAGAATTCCTAAAACCACTCTCAAATGCTCAGCATGCTCTTCTTCAGATTTCGAATACACCAAAATGTCATCAATAAACACCACAACAAACTTGTCTAGGTACGGATGGAAAATCCTATTCATATACTCCATAAATACTCCAGGCGCATTAGTCACACCAAAAGGCATCACAGAATACTCATAATGTCCATACCTTGTTCTGAAAGCAGTCTTCTGGATATCCTCAGTTTTCACACGTATCTGATGATACCCAGATCTCAAATCTATTTTGCTGAACACACTCGCACCAACCAACTGATCCATCAAATCATCAATCCTCGGCAAAGGATACCGATTCTTGATCGTCACTTTATTCAGTTGCCTGTAGTCCACACACAACCTCATAGTACCTTCTTTCTTCTTAACCAATAACACTGGTGCACCCCACGGTGACACACTCGGACGAATAAATTTCTTATCCAACAGATTTTCCAACTGACTCTTCAATTCAGTTAACTCAACAGCAGACATACGGTACGGAGCCATCAACACCGGCCTAGTACCAGGTACCAAATCAATCGAGAACTCAACTTCACGCTCTGGCGGTAATTCATTCACTTCTTCCGGAAACACATCAGGAAAATCACACACCACAGCTAGATCGCAAATCACCAGTTTATCTTTAGCCTCCAAAGTCGCTAACAGCATAAACAACTCTGCCCCATCTGCTACTGCCTCATTCACCTGCCTCGCTGATAGAAACAAACTCTTTCCTTCCTCAATCTCAGGAAAGATCACAGTCTTATCAAAACAATTGATATAGACTCGGTTAAACACCAACCAGTTCATACCCAGAATAACGTCAATCTGCACTAGTGGAAGACACACTAGGTCCATCCCAAAGTCTCTACCAAAAATACTCAAAGGACAATTTAAACAAACTGAAGTAGTAGTCACTGAACCCTTCGCAGGAGTATCAATCACCATACTTCCATGCATCTCAGATATCTCTAACTTAAGTTTCACAGCACAATCCAAAGATATAAAGGAATGAGTCGCACCTGTGTCAATAATAGCTACAAGAGGAAAGCCATTAATATAACACGTACCTCGGATCAAACGATCATCTGCAGAAGTCTCAGAACCCAATTAAGCAAAGACCTTGCCTCCCGACTGGTTCTCTTTCTTCGGCTTAGGACACTGTGGGCTAATATGACCTACCTCTCCACAGTTGAAACAAGTCATAGTCTTCAACCGGCACTCTGCAGCCAAGTGACCACCTTTACCACACTTGAAACACTTCTTCTCAGCACTGGTACACTCATGGAAACGATGTCCAGCCTGACCACATCTGTAACACTTAGCAGGGGCACTAGAGTCTCCCCCACTAGGCCTCTTCATTCCATTCTGTCTCTGAAAACCTTTGCCAGCTGCATACGGTTTCCCACGATCATTCTGATTCTTGCCTTTCTGTAGCGGTGTATTCGTCGCTATATGATCTATCGATTAAATCATAAGCTAAGAGATACATTGAAATTTCGAGTCGCCACCGCACTTTTATTTATCCAAAGGATTGGCTAAAAAGCGAACAAAAGCCTAAGAAGTTTTACACGTAGAAAACTAATAAAAAGATCAGAGAGTCTGGGTAAGGGGTAAATTACGCAATGGGAAGGTGTTAGGCACCCACTACGTCCTAGGTACTCCTAGGGAGCCCTTTTCACACTTGTTATGCTAGATTATTATTTGTTATGACATAAACATTGTGCAAACATGATTGGGATGATGAGAAAAGAATGTACATTTTTTATTGGGTTATTGGGTTCGAACGGATGAACCCGTTGCCTACGTACCTTCCATCAAAGGTAAGGATCAGAACGCCGTAGTTCGGCTAAAAGATTTCCAAAAGTGGGTTAGGTTCAATTTTAAACACAAACCCTAGGTCTTACGTTATCCACGGGAGAAAACTCAACCTTATACAAACAACAACGTCCACCATGTGAGAACAGCTTCGACTTGCCAGGGAGGGGTTAACCCTATAATAGGCAAGGAAGACTTACAATTCAATCACTAAAGACAGAAGGTGAGATTAACATCAACCACTAAGATAAATCAAACCTATAGCTCATGTATGAAAAGATTAATGGACAAGGCCAAAACAAGTGAATGAGTGAAGTTATTGATTATGAAAATGGAGTCAAAGTATGATTAAGATCAATTCAAATAAGTATTATGAAAATGAAGCTTGAAAAAAGGTCAAGGACTTGAGTCCAGGTTTTTAGTTAGAAAACATGAAGATGTTTGCACAACACTTACGTCAAGTTTAAAAGATAAAGTGTGAAAAGTCTAGGACATAATGAATGATGAATGGATGGAGATGGGATAGTAAAACTTCTTAGAAGGTTCACTTCTTGAAATCATATAGCAAATGATTCAAGTGTGTCCTTTGGAATAGCAATTAATAATAACAAACAAGCAAAGCAAGCAAAAAGCGGATATCGGATGCCAATCACTGGTCTTATACCAATCTCCTAAAACAAAATGGGATATCAGAAGCCACTCAATGGTCTTACACTAATCTCCATAGGCAAAGAAATAAAAAGCGGATACCGGATACCAATAGATGGATTTACACCAGTCTCCTAAAACAGAATAGGATATCAGATGCCACTCAATGGACTTACACTAATCTCCTCAAAAGAAAAAAACAAAGATGAAATGTGGAAGTCAACTGCCAATCTATCTGGACTTAGGTTAACTCCACAGTATGGTCCTAGGAAATCCAATGCCACATCACTGGGACTTATAATGGATCCTCACATACAAGAACAAAAGCAACAATATGATCACAGGAATGCAAAATGCCAACTTACAGGGACTTATAATTGCAACCTCACATACCAATCAAACAGATCAAATTATGATCACAGGACAACAGATGCCAACTTACAGGGACTTATAACTGTATCCTCACATACAAACAGATAACAGAAGATATGAGTGACCAATGAGGTCTTACACTCTATCCTTCCATATCACAGGAGCAAATGCCAAAGAAATGGACTTACAATTGTCCTCAATGGGCAAACAACAAATGATAACATCACAAAGATAAATGAGATGATCATGCATTAATGGCAATTGATGATGATGATAAATGCATAGCATACAGGCAAGCAAGTGCACATGAAGCAATCAATCAGGCAATGAATATCAAACAGCACACTCTATAGCCAAACAATGGGGGCTCACACAAGAGGGTTTGACTATGAAAGTCCACTGTAATAGGTAAAGGTCGCTCTTAACCTGGCCATTGAGGGGCTCAGGTGAAGCAGATGAAAAGGAGATGAGGGGTGTGCCTCATTGCTTCTATCTCAGATCAGAGAGAGCATCAAAGAAAGTGTGGGAGTTCAGAAAGTAGGAACTCTCTCCACATTATTGACTCGATTAGATCTTGGGTATTTATCTCATTGCTTCAACCATGTAATGGGAGCAAAGAGAGGACACACTGAATAGTGGGGGATAGATTACTTATCCCTACCTTCCACCAATTGCCTTACTTGAAGGACTTTTCCTGCTTAGGACAATTTTAAACAAACACAGGCATTGCCTCTTAAGGAGGACTTCAGACAGTTTGCCCGGTCAAATAACAGACCGGGTCTCCAGACTACATGAAGAAGAAGTAATTATACCTCAAAAGCAAATGCTAAATAGCAAAGCAAGCAAGCAAGTTCAAAGAACTTAGGCAACTAAAGTACCTGAAAAAGTCAAACTCATTAGTAAACAAGTCAACAGTCAAAATCAAAAGATAATGAACCAATAGTCAACCCCAGAGGGACCAATTGTGCAAGGCACAAAGACTCAAGCATATGAGTCAACCTACAAAATAAGTGTTAGCACATGATAAACAAACCAACTCAATCAAAATTGAAAGGTCTTTGGGACATTGGTGCTCAACCTGAAACAGATGAACTCAACATAAGCTTAGAAGACCACTAGGACTAGCCTAGGGTCAAAGATGAAAGAAAAAGTCAAGGCAGCAAGAAAAAGTCAACCCAAACCAAGTTTAAACATTCAAGAAGCATTCTCAATTGGATTCATAACCAAATCATGCATCATGGTCATTTCATATGCAAAAGGATGCAAAGCATGGCAAGAGAAGCATACAAAAGTCAACAGCAAAGACTTCATTCAAAAGTCAACTCAAACATTTTCAAAAATTATGAAATAAATCACACTCAATCCTAACACCTAACATGGTAAACATGTAAAATTTCATAGCATTTGGATGAGAGGAAGGCAGTCAAGTAAAATCATGAAGTCAAACCAAATTCAAGTAAGCATGGTGAAAGTCAACAAGCATGGGTCAACTTCAAAAAATCATATCAATTTGAAAACAGAAGAGAAATGAATGAGATTAACACCAATGCAAAGCTTGAGATGTCTAGTTATCACATATGAAATTTCATGGTCATACAATAAGATTTGAGAATTTCACAAAAGATTTGGCAATGTGTAGCACAAAAAGTCAACCAATGACTAAGCATGGAAGAAATTTCTCAAATAAATGGAAAACAGCATGATTAAATCCAAGAAAATTCATACATAAACTAGACATGTGATGGATGATTCATGCAAAATTTCAAGTGATTTGGATAAGAGGAAGCATGTGAACAAAAATTGGGAAAACACATGATCATGGTATAGCACCAAATGTAACACATAACTTCAAAAAATCATAACTCTCAATCCACAAATGATAAATGCACAAACTTTATATGGAAATGAAGGTCAATGTGTCTAGTTTCACCACAAAAAATTTCAAAGGCAAAGGATATAACATGAGTATTTCACAATTGAAATGGCAAAGGGTATCATTTTGGCATACATGTTGGGAAAACAATTATCATTTAAAATCCAGACAATGAAAAATTAATTAAAATTCACAATAAAATAGAGGACACATTCATGAGTTTAATGCAAAAAATCTCACAATTTTTGGAGTTGAAATGAATTTAAAATGAATTGTGGAAGATGAGGAAATAATTGGATGCAAGGTGAACAAATGGTATGGCAAAGGGTCAAACAAGGAGTCAACGAATGGCAGAAGTGTAATTCCCGCGCCACTAATCGAAGTGCTGCGTTTTGGGCTTGCAAAACGAAATATTTTGATTGGCTCTCAGCCAATGAAACAGTGCACAGCCAAACAACTCAAATTTTCTGGTTTTCACATAAACCCTTAGGGTTTCTAACAGCAATGGTTCATGGTATCATGTTATCATGTTCAAAAAAAACAACAAACTAAAATCAAACCAAGCAGAAAAAGACCAACAGCATGGCATTATCAACATCAAGCAACATCAACCAATCGACCAAGCAAACAAATAACAGCATGTGGATTTTATGAGCAAGTTCAAAACAGCAGCAAAGTATATTCATCATCCAATGTTCAACATCATCAAACCAAGCAAAACAAACACTAACATGGCAATGGTAATGTTCCTACTGCAACCAAACAACAGCATACAACATAATCGAATGGATTTTCATGGCAATGCTCATAAGGTTTCAAAACTGCAGCAGGATTTAAACATCATAAAACCAGTTTCGAACAACAAGAACAACAGCAAATCACACCACAGCATGGTATCATGGAATCAATACAAGTTCATCATCATCATGTACTCATCATAACTAACAGCAAATAAGGTTTTCAAGGAGTTTCAAAACCGCAGCAAGGTTATATCAGCAATGGTATCATGTGTTCATCAACATCCAAACAAAACAGACAACAGCATGGTAGTAACCATGTTCTTCGTGACATGAATAACAAAACAAAACAAGCATGAATTTTTGGAAATGAGCCTTAGGGTTTTCAAAACAAGCAGCATGGCATTTTCAAGCAATCAGCATCATGAACCAAAACTAGACCAAGCATACAACAGCATAGCATAATTATGGACAAAGTAATTGGTTTAAACAACAGCAGCATTCATTATCCATATGGATTCTCTAAGCACATTCATAAGGCTTCAAACTGCAGGGCATAATCAGTATGGCAGCTTATGTTCATCATCATCACAACAAAATTCGATCACCAAACAAACAAAATGGTATTGGTACAGGCCATATCAATCAGCGATAAACAAACATAAACATGAAAATCTGGGCAGGGCAAGGTTCAAGCACAACAGCATACATCAAGTTCATGTTCATGATTCATCATCATCTAACAGATTTCGAGCAAAAACACACCATGGCATGGCATATGTTCTTATGTAGCATCATAACACCAACACACAAAACACGATACAAGTGGATTTCTGGACAGGACAAGGGATTAAAACAGCAGAGTATCACCATCATTATGCAAAATCATCAAGAACAATCATGCCCAGAAAAATGAAATGATACATATCAAAATGACAAACAAGCATCACTCATGCATATTCTAACAGCCAACATCACTAAATCGAACTAAAACAAAAGAAACATACCAAAACAACTTTGGACATGTCACTTAAAAATCAGATTTCTCACGCATAACTCTACTAATTTACGTGCTACAAGTTGCAATGGACTCAGTGATGTGTATTCTACCAGAAGCATACCATGGTTTGGAGAAAAAGGAAGGTCGAGAAACTTACTTATTTGTGAAGAAATGGAGATGCAGTGGTCCTTTTGTGGTGGTAAGCAAAAACAGGTGAGCACAATGGTTGATAATGATGGAGGCTTGAAGAAACTTGGCTCAGTAGTGCTTGGAAACCCCCAACACTCGATTTGCCATGTTTGCATATTTGGACAAAACAGAACTCATGATGATTTTCCAGCTGATGAATGTTGCTGCAGCAGGGTTCTAGATGGTGACTAGGTCATGGAATAAGCAAAGGCTGCTTGAGTTCTTGGAGTCTTGGCAGAAAAAATGCTAATCGAACCAAAATGACAGATGGGAGGAAAGAATTTTTCTGTGCAATGGAGGCTGTAGCTTTTTGTCTCTAGGGTTTATTCTGTCAGCAAAATTGCTTTTATATGCCTGTTTAGAGCTGGTTTAAGGAATACTCAGTTTGATTAACTTTTATGACATGATTTGTATTTTGCTAAGTATGTACCAAGGTGGATATGGAGGGTGTGTTTGCTGCGAATTGGGCCTGCTACAGGCTGCAAATGACCACTACCAATGCTGTTTGTGGTCTGTACCAGCAATGTTGTACCTTGCTTTGTTCTTTTAAGCCATTTGCAAATTTGTCCATTTTGCAATAAGTGAAAGAAGGGGTGTGATGGCTTGGTCGAATGGGCCTGAAATGAGCAGAAAAAGACTTTTGCAAATGCTGTTTTGTGTTGCTGAAGGATTGCTGTCCTTGTTGTACTCTCTTATGCTCCCATTTGCAAAACTAACAAATTATGCACTTTTGCCAAAATTATGGTATGGTAATGGTATGGACATGAATTTGGGATTGGAGCAAGTTACAAATGATATATGGAACATTTCCCAATTGGCAAAATGATGAAAAAGTCCATAAATCAAAAAGTCAAAGTTTTGGTCAAACTTTGAATTTAAATGAAAAGGTCCAAAAATGCCATTTTGAATGGTAAGGTTTTAGGTCATGAAATTTATATTTTTGGAAAGAGGATGAAAAATGTGGTTTGTAGGAAAAAACCCCACCAAATTTGGCCTTATGGTTTGAGAGATATGGCTTGTTGAAGTTCAAAAATTGGTGAAAATGATTTGATCATATCTTGACAACCATACATGGGATTTTGATGTTCTTGGACTTTTTGAAAATGGGAAGACAAGATCTTCAACTTTCATGTTGGGCAAAAATTCATTTGGAGCTTGTATCATGATGTAAGTTTAAGATCAAGAAGTTTCCATTTTTGGCAGTTGAAATTACAGGTCCACTTTCTATTTCTGGAAAATTTTCTGATTGGCTTGATTTTCTTCCATGATGAGGTTTGACATGATATATGAGGCTTATACAAGCATGAATGTACTTCTTCAAATCAATTCTATCCATCAAATCCTTGATTAAATCAACTGTTGACCAGGTTTGACTTTCTGTTGACTTTTCTAGGGTTTTGGATGATTGGACCTCTTCTGATGAACTCCAAACCCTAATTCCTTGAGAACTTGATTCCAAATGATGTCACAAGATGTATGAACCTTTGATTATTGATCATGGTGCCCAAATTCTGCAAGAATGGCCACCATCCATTGCTTTGACTGATCAATGACTGACTTTGACCTAATTGCTGATGATTGCTTCAACTGCAAGCAACAAGGTTAGACAGACAATATTTTTGTACTTTTTGAGTGATAAACATATGAAAGGTAAAGATACACAAATGCAAAGTATGCTTGGTGATCAAGAAACAAACCTACAAGGCAATCTACCCACTAGGAGGGGACAAAGGCATGCAATGATCCTTGAGGCCATGACATGATATGGGCCATGAAGGATCTTAGGGCCCAAAATTGGGGTCTTACAGATGCCCCTATTTAAGGTCATTCTAGCCGGAGAAGTGAAGTTTAGAAATCTTCATCTCGACGCGGTAGAATGGACTTAAATAACAGTAATGAGACAAATTTTGGTCCCTAAGAGACCTCATGATGCAGATGTATGCGTGCAAAAGACAAAATTCTGTGGGGAATATGATTCACACAGAAGAAAAGACGATCCATCGGAGTAATACACTCACCAGGAACAGAGACTCTAACAAGACTCTATGGGGATAATAAAAGAAATGTGTGAACAAGACACGACTCTAAACTGGGGAAAAACAAAACCGCCATAACGTGATCAAAACACGACTCTGATTAAGGAAAACAGAAAAACATACTGGAGAACTCACTGGGGAGTGAAGAACTCACACTGGGGAAAAGAATTCCAAAGGAAAATAAATCCATTGGAGAGACACAAGCTGACTCCTGGAGGAGATGTTACCAGGCATACGGGTAACAAACTCAGGAAAATCTGACTCCACAGGGGAACCGAGGTCATAATAGGGAGCAGAAAGGAGGGAACACCAAGGATACCGGTTACTGGGTATATAATAGGTGACCGACCAAAGCGTGAATTGGATTTCACTTCCAAAGCACTCATCATCCTGAAGAAAGCTAGAGAAGCAAACTTGTTTATAGGATGGATATTCAATTCCACAAGGAAAATGAATCTTACTCTGAGGGGAAAACAACAAAAGGTTGACTCAAGAGTGAACGAGATATAGTATCCAATACTGTCAAAACGTGGATAGAATACTCAGATGAGACATATTATTCATTACCGGCAGACCGTGAATAATATACTCGAAAGGAAAGTTATCCTGAACCGGTTACTGGGTTGTTTATAGGATAAGATCCAAAGACGTGGATTGGTTTTCACTTCCAAAACACTCATCATCCGAAAGGAGGGCTTGAAAAAGCAAATCGACTTACAGGATGGACATTCGAATCCACAACAGGAAAACGAATCTTACTCAAATGGGGACACAAACCCAAAGAGTGCATGAGATATAATATCCATTACCGGCAGACCGTGGATAAGATACTCGCATGGTAAGAAACACCAGGGATACCGGTTACTGGGTATATAATAGGTGATCTACCGAAAACGTGAATTGGTTTTCACTTCCAAAACACTCATCATCCAAAACACGAATTGGTTAAAGGATGGATATTCGATTCTACAAAGAATACGAATCTTGCTCAGTTGGGGAAAATCAACAAAGGATTCCAACTAAAGAGCGCATGAGATATATTATTCATTACCGGCAGACCGTGAATAATACACTCGAAAGGAAAAGACACCAGAGATACCGGTTACTGGGTATATAATAGGTGACTATCCAGAACAGAGAAACAATCGATACCAAGCATACGGGTAAACGAAAGACAACTCAAAGGATAAATTGCAAGCATCCGGCAATTATCCAACAACAAAGAAATATTCGACTCCGTAAAGGAAAGACGAATCTTACTCGACTGGGGAAACACAAAAGGCTTCGACTGAAGAGTGCATGAGATATACTATTCATTACCGGCATACCGTGAATAATATACTCGCATGGAAGATTATCCACAACCGGTTACTGGGTTAATAAAGGATAAATCAACCGAAAAGAAAGGCATCGGGATACCAAACTAGGTATATAATGATAACCAATCAAAAGGAGCAACAGACATTACCAACAAAAAGGGTAAATGAAAGGCGATCTGCTGAGGATAAATTGCAAGCATCCGACAATTATCGACAGGGACTAGCTGGGGATGCATTGATATACAACCAATGATCCGGGGAACAAATCACTAGCATACGGTGAAAAGACCCACTGGGGATAAAATTGCTAGCATACGGCAATTATCCACAAAACTTGTTGAGAAAATAAGTGCTGATCTGAGCAACTTATCCAAGCAAAGGAAAATCAACATCAAGAACTAGATGAAGATAACCACAAAATTAGGGTTTACATCTACCGAATACGGGGTAGAAGACCAACAACTCCGCGTGGGGATAGAACAAATCACAAATCCGCACGGGAAACCAAAATAGGGTTTATAACAAACCACAAACTGCTGGAGAGCAGGAAAAATAGGGTTTACAACTACCGGGTAGTAGGTAGAAAACCAAAAACTCTGGCTGGAGAATAAAAGGTGTATAACCACAAATTCTGTTAAGAAAGCCAGGAAAGATAGGACTTACAACTGCTGGTTTGTAGGCAGAGGCCCAAAGACATTCCGCTGGGGAACAACCCACTGGGAAACACAAGATATCTGACAAATAGTCAATTCGGGAACGATCCGAAAAGACGGACTGAATCAAGACACGTCCTAATGAGGATGTAACTCAAATAGGAAAATCCATCCCAATATATGTGTTGGGAGGAAACGGAAGAAACCGTCATCCACGAGGATACATCTCAGTGGGGAATTGCAGAAGGAAAGACAACATTTTCTGCTTATGGGGTTGACTCTATATGGAGAGATTTATAAACACCCAACATCTGCTTGGGGAGATCTGTAAAGAGATCTATATCACCATAGCAGGAGACACGACAAACAAAAGATATATGGCAAGAAATGCAACATGAATATCTGAATGTTTTATGAATATGCATGAATATGCGTGATTTATGTTTAATGAATGCTGACAAAACAGACAGTTTTAACACAAACAGATTCAGGAATCAACGTCCGGTATTATACTTCCAGGGGAAAAACCAGCTGGAGAGCCAATCTGCGGAGATCTTCATATGCTGTAAAGCAAAGATCTGCAAGCACTGCTGAAGAAGCAGAGAATCAGAAATATCAGGAAACAACCCAATCAGGGTACAGAAAGTCACAACGGGCAAAGCGGCCACCAAGACGAATCTGTAGGGGAACAAGAGAAGTCCCAAAGTATATCTGCAGGGGATCCCAGTGTCAACTGAGAAACAAAAAGTGCATTGCACAGGCACAAACTGCTGTAGAAGCAAATCCACACAACTCCGCTGGGGAACAACCCACTGAGGGAGAATGATATCATCCAAATAGAATCTACTGCATAAGTAACTCTACTGGGGAAAACTGTCGGCTACTCTCTTGGGGAACAAACCACTGAGGGAGGACAGATCAAACAAGTAGATTCTGCAACGAACCACTCCACTTGGGGAGAATACACAGCAAACTGATCACAACAAGTAGATTCTGCAATATAAGCCACTCTACTGGGGATCACAACTAGTCAGGAATCAATCCGTTCACTGGAGGCAAAAGCCATCATCCGACCATGCCGGGGATTGGAGGAGTATTCAACAGGCGAAACTGCCACAACAAACACTCTGCAGACTAAGCTGAGGAAAAGATGGTTGCAATATACTGGGATGTCAACCCAAATCAACCACTGAATAGGAAAATAAATCCTGCTCTGCTGAAGAGAAAAACTCTGATGGAGATATAGCAACAATTCCGCAGACGACTTCGCCGGGGAAAGGGTAAAGTACCGGGTATCAAACCACTGACTTACCGAGTCTTCAAAAGAAAACAAACGTGCTGAGGAAACAGACAAATCCTGCTGGCACACTGCATGGGGAAAAGTGGTAACGACTCCACTTGCAACCCTGATGGGGAAAAGCGGTAACAACTCCACTTGCAACTCTGATGGGGATGTTAATAACAGCTCTACTCGCGACTCAGAGGGGAATATCAATCAATCAGTTATACTCATGACTGCGCTGAGGAGACAAATAAAGTCTGGGGCATACGTCCCACTGGAGAAAGTGACGGGGCACCAAGATGACAAACCATCAACCACCGAAACTTCTATAAGGAAAACACCCATGCTGGGAAAACTGCTGCTGGAGAAAATGAAGTCCTCAACAACACTCTGCTTGCGACTGTACTGGGGAACAGCCCCAACAACAACTTTGTTTGAGGAACAACCCCAACAAAGATTTGAAGAAAGAAGATACCACCAAACCAGGCATATGAACAAATGTCTTACCTGTTGGAAATCATGTCACCCTCGGGAGAGCACTGAGATATTCTTGAGTATCCTTTCAATCTTGTGAATGTTCACTTTGTTTAAAACAAAAATTTGAAAAAATGATTTGTTTAAAACAATGACATTTTATCAATTTAAAACATGCAAGACATTTGTTGAATTGAAACAAATAAGAATGCAAATAATTGGATAAAAAGCTCAAATTGATTTGATGGAATGGTAGCCTGCAAATGGCAAGACTCCATAGATCTGTACAAATTTGAAATCAGTGATATATATTGGAAGAGGGCTACATTGAACATAATGATCCTTTCTCTACCAATTTGAATCTCGATGTATCCGAAGCTTCGGTTGACGACGAATCGAGAATCTTCTGACGAAATGACGACTGATGAACCAGAAAGTCTTGTCAGGATGCAGTTACTTGCCAAATCCCTAACTTTTGCCTAGATTGCCCCAGGGTGAGGTACTCAATCTAGCGGGATGCAAATATATTCTTTTTTTTCAAGTCTCTAATTTTTGCCTGGATTACCCTTGCGGGTTCTCCACCGAGACGCTCATTTTTGCCTAAGCCGCCCTTTCGGGTTTTCAACTTAGCGAGCTATTCTGTTTTTTTCATTTGCATATACTTTTTTTTTTTTTTTTAGGCAAAGTATCTCTTGACTGCATCTGAATTCACAGGACGAGTGAAATCTTCCCCATCCATTGTTGTAAGCATCAAAGCACCGCCTGAAAAGGCTCTCTTAACAACATATGGACCCTCGTAGTTTGGAGTCCACTTGCCCCTGGAATCGGGCGCGAAAGACAAAACTTTCTTGAGCACAAGGTCACCTTCTCGGAACACACGAGGCTTGACCTTCTTGTCGAATGATTTCTTCATTCTCTGCTGATATAACTGACCATGGCACATGGCAGTTAAACGCTTCTCTTCGATCAAATTCAACTGGTCATAACGACTCTGAATCCATTCAGCATTAGTCAACTAGGGACTTGAGGGTATAATTTTCTTTTTTTCTTTTGGAAAATTTTTGAAAAATTTTCCCTAATTTTTTTGATTTTTTCTTATTTTTCACCCTCCTTTTTTTTTTTTTTTTTTTTTTTTTTTTTTTTTTTACATTTGTAATGCCCCAGTTTGACTGGTTTTGCTGATTCTCAAGATACAGCTGAATGAGCCTCTCTTTGTGCTCAAGAAAGTGGATAATCTCGTCAGGAATCCCCTTCAACATCATCTTCCTCTGCCTCAGATACAAGGACTTCAAGATTGGGAGATGGCGTTGGATCATTATGTTCAATGGGTTTAGAAATCCCTGCATAATGATTCTGGATAATGAAAAGCATTTGTATTTAAACAAGCAAATCAGTTATGCAGATGAAAAAGCTGTTTTCTTGTTTTTCAAGGTTTTTTGTGATCACTGATTTCATGCAAAAAGCAAAAAGTGAAAACAAATGGAAAAACAAATGTTTTAGCAATGCATTAATTGAATGAAAACATCATTGTATTAAATGCTGCCAACAATGTCATTACTTCTCCTTTTGGCATGGGAGAAGGGTTTTGAACAAAATGAACAAATCACGCTGACTTATGAATGACCGTAGGAACATCCGCAGCGACCCAATTGTGGCAGACACCACCAGGAATGATGAAACTGTTCAGATCTTCTGCATATACTTCCAAGATAGCAGCAGCTTCTTCGGGTTGATTGGCATGGATGAATCCTCCACTTGAACAAACCTTTCTCATTAAGTGCCCCAGAACAGTAGCCTATGCCAGCCCGGGATCGATTATCCAGGAATAAATCCATCAACAGGAATAAATCCATCAGCAGGAATAAATCCATTAAAAGCACTTGGTCTGGCAAATTCCTCCTCTGAGTTCACAGTTCTCTTGCTCAGGATGATCCATCAATCTGGCAGAGTTGGCTCTGGTATAATACCGGCAAAGTGCGTCTTCAAAATAAATGAAGATCGCAGGGTCAAACCACAGGACGGAAGACCGGAACAAAACACCTGTTTATGCAAATGATGCATGAAGTGTTTATGCATATGCTTGTTTTTTGTCAAAGGAACCCGAGGGTTTTATTTGCAACCTTTGAAATTTTTAAGCATTTTGATCGGATATGAAAATATCTCATCAGATATATCAGGTGAAAAATTTTTCCCGGTTTTTCATGTTTTGAAATTTTTTGCAAATAAACTCCTTTGAGTTCCTTGAAAATTTTCTTTTTTTCTGATGATATGGATGCGGATGAATGCATGAATGGATGAATGCAACAATCACACTCAAGGATCAAGCAAAGCACACCAAACAAAGGTCGTGGGAAAGCTCATTGTATCCCTAATATCAATCATCCATTTTGGTGGATTTAGGTTTTCACCTTATCGACACCCAAGTTCCATTGATATTAACGGTACATGAACCGGCTCGAACATTCTTAATATCAACCAGCCGCTTTGGTGGATCTTAGGTTTTACACCTGATCCGGGATCCATTGATATTAACAATGTTTGAACGACTCAACCACGAATCACGGGTTTGTTGAGAGTCACGAGCATGGAGTCTCGGTTAAGAACCACCCCAAGGGAGTGTACTAGGGTTTAAACCTGCCAGACATGTTCTATCAGAGGTTCCCATAATCATCGTTCCATCTTTCGAATATTATCGGAGGAACGAATACTCGTATTCCAAGAATATTCTCAAGAGAAACTCTTATGAGTGTAGTATCGCGTAACAATCGTATCAGAACTGACATCTGAACGACCTCCGCACTACGGTCCTAAAAATAGGCCAAGATGGGTTTGGTAAACTAAGGTCCTTGGCTTCTGCGGAACATGATTGAAAGAATAATGCCTAACCACAAATAACTTGTGTGACATTATTAGTTCAACATGACCTCCACCAAGTGAATGGGCTCGCAAGTCAACTGGCTAAGGACTACTCCACACCAGTCAACAAGACTATGCCATTCTCCTATCCTAGAGAGCACTCGAGTTCGGGTATAGAACTCATCTCACAGATCACCAAAGCAAACAGCAAATGTATATCAAGCAATTCACACATTACAATCAATACAGTGATCCCAAATTGTACAAAAATATGTCAAATGACAAATAATAATATAGCACAACAAGGGTGAAAAGTAGGCAATACCACCAGGGATTCTGGTGAGATCTTTCCCCAGCAGAGTCGCCACTTTTCTGTAGCGGTGTATTCGTCGCTATATGATCTATCGATTAAATCATAAGCTAAGAGATACATTGAAATTTCGAGTCGCCACCGCACTTTTATTTATCCAAAGGATTGGCTAAAAAGCGAACAAAAGCCTAAGAAGTTTTACACGTAGAAAACTAATAAAAAGATCAGAGAGTCTGGGTAAGGGGTAAATTACGCAATGGGAAGGTGTTAGGCACCCACTACGTCCTAGGTACTCCTAGGGAGCCCTTTTCACACTTGTTATGCTAGATTATTATTTGTTATGACATAAACATTGTGCAAACATGATTGGGATGATGAGAAAAGAATGTACATTTTTTATTGGGTTATTGGGTTCGAACGGATGAACCCGTTGCCTACGTACCTTCCATCAAAGGTAAGGATCAGAACGCCGTAGTTCGGCTAAAAGATTTCCAAAAGTGGGTTAGGTTCAATTTTAAACACAAACCCTAGGTCTTACGTTATCCACGGGAGAAAACTCAACCTTATACAAACAACAACGTCCACCATGTGAGAACAGCTTCGACTTGCCAGGGAGGGGTTAACCCTATAATAGGCAAGGAAGACTTACAATTCAATCACTAAAGACAGAAGGTGAGATTAACATCAACCACTAAGATAAATCAAACCTATAGCTCATGTATGAAAAGATTAATGGACAAGGCCAAAACAAGTGAATGAGTGAAGTTATTGATTATGAAAATGGAGTCAAAGTATGATTAAGATCAATTCAAATAAGTATTATGAAAATGAAGCTTGAAAAAAGGTCAAGGACTTGAGTCCAGGTTTTTAGTTAGAAAACATGAAGATGTTTGCACAACACTTACGTCAAGTTTAAAAGATAAAGTGTGAAAAGTCTAGGACATAATGAATGATGAATGGATGGAGATGGGATAGTAAAACTTCTTAGAAGGTTCACTTCTTGAAATCATATAGCAAATGATTCAAGTGTGTCCTTTGGAATAGCAATTAATAATAACAAACAAGCAAAGCAAGCAAAAAGCGGATATCGGATGCCAATCACTGGTCTTATACCAATCTCCTAAAACAAAATGGGATATCAGAAGCCACTCAATGGTCTTACACTAATCTCCATAGGCAAAGAAATAAAAAGCGGATACCGGATACCAATAGATGGATTTACACCAGTCTCCTAAAACAGAATAGGATATCAGATGCCACTCAATGGACTTACACTAATCTCCTCAAAAGAAAAAAACAAAGATGAAATGTGGAAGTCAACTGCCAATCTATCTGGACTTAGGTTAACTCCACAGTATGGTCCTAGGAAATCCAATGCCACATCACTGGGACTTATAATGGATCCTCACATACAAGAACAAAAGCAACAATATGATCACAGGAATGCAAAATGCCAACTTACAGGGACTTATAATTGCAACCTCACATACCAATCAAACAGATCAAATTATGATCACAGGACAACAGATGCCAACTTACAGGGACTTATAACTGTATCCTCACATACAAACAGATAACAGAAGATATGAGTGACCAATGAGGTCTTACACTCTATCCTTCCATATCATAGGAGCAAATGCCAAAGAAATGGACTTACAATTGTCCTCAATGGGCAAACAACAAATGATAACATCACAAAGATAAATGAGATGATCATGCATTAATGGCAATTGATGATGATGATAAATGCATAGCATACAGGCAAGCAAGTGCACATGAAGCAATCAATCAGGCAATGAATATCAAACAGCACACTCTATAGCCAAACAATGGGGGCTCACACAAGAGGGTTTGACTATGAAAGTCCACTGTAATAGGTAAAGGTCGCTCTTAACCTGGCCATTGAGGGGCTCAGGTGAAGCAGATGAAAAGGAGATGAGGGGTGTGCCTCATTGCTTCTATCTCAGATCAGAGAGAGCATCAAAGAAAGTGTGGGAGTTCAGAAAGTAGGAACTCTCTCCACATTATTGACTCGATTAGATCTTGGGTATTTATCTCATTGCTTCAACCATGTAATGGGAGCAAAGAGAGGACACACTGAATAGTGGGGGATAGATTACTTATCCCTACCTTCCACCAATTGCCTTACTTGAAGGACTTTTCCTGCTTAGGACAATTTTAAACAAACACAGGCATTGCCTCTTAAGGAGGACTTCAGACAGTTTGCCCGGTCAAATAACAGACCGGGTCTCCAGACTACATGAAGAAGAAGTAATTATACCTCAAAAGCAAATGCTAAATAGCAAAGCAAGCAAGCAAGTTCAAAGAACTTAGGCAACTAAAGTACCTGAAAAAGTCAAACTCATTAGTAAACAAGTCAACAGTCAAAATCAAAAGATAATGAACCAATAGTCAACCCCAAAGGGACCAATTGTGCAAGGCACAAAGACTCAAGCATATGAGTCAACCTACAAAATAAGTGTTAGCACATGATAAACAAACCAACTCAATCAAAATTGAAAGGTCTTTGGGACATTGGTGCTCAACCTGAAACAGATGAACTCAACATAAGCTTAGAAGACCACTAGGACTAGCCTAGGGTCAAAGATGAAAGAAAAAGTCAAGGCAGCAAGAAAAAGTCAACCCAAACCAAGTTTAAACATTCAAGAAGCATTCTCAATTGGATTCATAACCAAATCATGCATCATGGTCATTTCATATGCAAAAGGATGCAAAGCATGGCAAGAGAAGCATACAAAAGTCAACAGCAAAGACTTCATTCAAAAGTCAACTCAAACATTTTCAAAAATTATGAAATAAATCACACTCAATCCTAACACCTAACATGGTAAACATGTAAAATTTCATAGCATTTGGATGAGAGGAAGGCAGTCAAGTAAAATCATGAAGTCAAACCAAATTCAAGTAAGCATGGTGAAAGTCAACAAGCATGGGTCAACTTCAAAAAATCATATCAATTTGAAAACAGAAGAGAAATGAATGAGATTAACACCAATGCAAAGCTTGAGATGTCTAGTTATCACATATGAAATTTCATGGTCATACAATAAGATTTGAGAATTTCACAAAAGATTTGGCAATGTGTAGCACAAAAAGTCAACCAATGACTAAGCATGGAAGAAATTTCTCAAATAAATGGAAAACAGCATGATTAAATCCAAGAAAATTCATACATAAACTAGACATGTGATGGATGATTCATGCAAAATTTCAAGTGATTTGGATAAGAGGAAGCATGTGAACAAAAATTGGGAAAACACATGATCATGGTATAGCACCAAATGTAACACATAACTTCAAAAAATCATAACTCTCAATCCACAAATGATAAATGCACAAACTTTATATGGAAATGAAGGTCAATGTGTCTAGTTTCACCACAAAAAATTTCAAAGGCAAAGGATATAACATGAGTATTTCACAATTGAAATGGCAAAGGGTATCATTTTGGCATACATGTTGGGAAAACAATTATCATTTAAAATCCAGACAATGAAAAATTAATTAAAATTCACAATAAAATAGAGGACACATTCATGAGTTTAATGCAAAAAATCTCACAATTTTTGGAGTTGAAATGAATTTAAAATGAATTGTGGAAGATGAGGAAATAATTGGATGCAAGGTGAACAAATGGTATGGCAAAGGGTCAAACAAGGAGTCAACGAATGGCAGAAGTGTAATTCCCGCGCCACTAATCGAAGTGCTGCGTTTTGGGCTTGCAAAACGAAATATTTTGATTGGCTCTCAGCCAATGAAACAGTGCACAGCCAAACAACTCAAATTTTCTGGTTTTCACATAAACCCTTAGGGTTTCTAACAGCAATGGTTCATGGTATCATGTTATCATGTTCAAAAAAAACAACAAACTAAAATCAAACCAAGCAGAAAAAGACCAACAGCATGGCATTATCAACATCAAGCAACATCAACCAATCGACCAAGCAAACAAATAACAGCATGTGGATTTTATGAGCAAGTTCAAAACAGCAGCAAAGTATATTCATCATCCAATGTTCAACATCATCAAACCAAGAAAAACAAACACTAACATGGCAATGGTAATGTTCCTACTGCAACCAAACAACAGCATACAACATAATCGAATGGATTTTCATGGCAATGCTCATAAGGTTTCAAAACTGCAGCAGGATTTAAACATCATAAAACCAGTTTCGAACAACAAGAACAACAGCAAATCACACCACAGCATGGTATCATGGAATCAATACAAGTTCATCATCATCATGTACTCATCATAACTAACAGCAAATAAGGTTTTCAAGGAGTTTCAAAACCGCAGCAAGGTTATATCAGCAATGGTATCATGTGTTCATCAACATCCAAACAAAACAGACAACAGCATGGTAGTAACCATGTTCTTCGTGACATGAATAACAAAACAAAACAAGCATGAATTTTTGGAAATGAGCCTTAGGGTTTTCAAAACAAGCAGCATGGCATTTTCAAGCAATCAGCATCATGAACCAAAACTAGACCAAGCATACAACAGCATAGCATAATTATGGACAAAGTAATTGGTTTAAACAACAGCAGCATTCATTATCCATATGGATTCTCTAAGCACATTCATAAGGCTTCAAACTGCAGGGCATAATCAGTATGGCAGCTTATGTTCATCATCATCACAACAAAATTCGATCACCAAACAAACAAAATGGTATTGGTACAGGCCATATCAATCAGCGATAAACAAACATAAACATGAAAATCTGGGCAGGGCAAGGTTCCAGCACAACAGCATACATCAAGTTCATGTTCATGATTCATCATCATCTAACAGATTTCGAGCAAAAACACACCATGGCATGGCATATGTTCTTATGTAGCATCATAACACCAACACACAAAACACGATACAAGTGGATTTCTGGACAGGACAAGGGATTAAAACAGCAGAGTATCACCATCATTATGCAAAATCATCAAGAACAATCATGCCCAGAAAAATGAAATGATACATATCAAAATGACAAACAAGCATCACTCATGCATATTCTAACAGCCAACATCACTAAATCGAACTAAAACAAAAGAAACATACCAAAACAACTTTGGACATGTCACTTAAAAATCAGATTTCTCACGCATAACTCTACTAATTTACGTGCTACAAGTTGCAATGGACTCAGTGATGTGTATTCTACCAGAAGCATACCATGGTTTGGAGAAAAAGGAAGGTCGAGAAACTTACTTATTTGTGAAGAAATGGAGATGCAGTGGTCCTTTTGTGGTGGTAAGCAAAAACAGGTGAGCACAATGGTTGATAATGATGGAGGCTTGAAGAAACTTGGCTCAGTAGTGCTTGGAAACCCCCAACACTCGATTTGCCATGTTTGCATATTTGGACAAAACAGAACTCATGATGATTTTCCAGCTGATGAATGTTGCTGCAGCAGGGTTCTAGATGGTGACTAGGTCATGGAATAAGCAAAGGCTGCTTGAGTTCTTGGAGTCTTGGCAGAAAAAATGCTAATCGAACCAAAATGACAGATGGGAGGAAAGAATTTTTCTGTGCAATGGAGGCTGTAGCTTTTTGTCTCTAGGGTTTATTCTGTCAGCAAAATTGCTTTTATATGCCTGTTTAGAGCTGGTTTAAGGAATACTCAGTTTGATTAACTTTTATGACATGATTTGTATTTTGCTAAGTATGTACCAAGGTGGATATGGAGGGTGTGTTTGCTGCGAATTGGGCCTGCTACAGGCTGCAAATGACCACTACCAATGCTGTTTGTGGTCTGTACCAGCAATGTTGTACCTTGCTTTGTTCTTTTAAGCCATTTGCAAATTTGTCCATTTTGCAATAAGTGAAAGAAGGGGTGTGATGGCTTGGTCGAATGGGCCTGAAATGAGCAGAAAAAGACTTTTGCAAATGCTGTTTTGTGTTGCTGAAGGATTGCTGTCCTTGTTGTACTCTCTTATGCTCCCATTTGCAAAACTAACAAATTATGCACTTTTGCCAAAATTATGGTATGGTAATGGTATGGACATGAATTTGGGATTGGAGCAAGTTACAAATGATATATGGAACATTTCCCAATTGGCAAAATGATGAAAAAGTCCATAAATCAAAAAGTCAAAGTTTTGGTCAAACTTTGAATTTAAATGAAAAGGTCCAAAAATGCCATTTTGAATGGTAAGGTTTTAGGTCATGAAATTTATATTTTTGGAAAGAGGATGAAAAATGTGGTTTGTAGGAAAAAACCCCACCAAATTTGGCCTTATGGTTTGAGAGATATGGCTTGTTGAAGTTCAAAAATTGGTGAAAATGATTTGATCATATCTTGACAACCATACATGGGATTTTGATGTTCTTGGACTTTTTGAAAATGGGAAGACAAGATCTTCAACTTTCATGTTGGGCAAAAATTCATTTGGAGCTTGTATCATGATGTAAGTTTAAGATCAAGAAGTTTCCATTTTTGGCAGTTGAAATTACAGGTCCACTTTCTATTTCTGGAAAATTTTCTGATTGGCTTGATTTTCTTCCATGATGAGGTTTGACATGATATATGAGGCTTATACAAGCATGAATGTACTTCTTCAAATCAATTCTATCCATCAAATCCTTGATTAAATCAACTGTTGACCAGGTTTGACTTTCTGTTGACTTTTCTAGGGTTTTGGATGATTGGACCTCTTCTGATGAACTCCAAACCCTAATTCCTTGAGAACTTGATTCCAAATGATGTCACAAGATGTATGAACCTTTGATTATTGATCATGGTGCCCAAATTCTGCAAGAATGGCCACCATCCATTGCTTTGACTGATCAATGACTGACTTTGACCTAATTGCTGATGATTGCTTCAACTGCAAGCAACAAGGTTAGACAGACAATATTTTTGTACTTTTTGAGTGATAAACATATGAAAGGTAAAGATACACAAATGCAAAGTATGCTTGGTGATCAAGAAACAAACCTACAAGGCAATCTACCCACTAGGAGGGGACAAAGGCATGCAATGATCCTTGAGGCCATGACATGATATGGGCCATGAGGGATCTTAGGGCCCAAAATTGGGGTCTTACACTTTCCTATCAACCCTCTGCTGATAGCTCTCCGCTCTGGCTTTGGTATCCTGTTCAAAAATCCTGCAACAATCAACCAAATCAGAAAACACTCTAATCCGTTGATACCCAATAGCCTGCTTAATCTCGGGACGTAACCCGTTCTCAAACTTCACACATTTTGAGAATTCCCCAGTAGCCTCATCATAGGGAGTGTAATACTTCGACAACTCTGTGAACTTAGCAGCATACTCAGTAACAGACCGATTGCCCTGCTTCAATTCTAAGAACTCTATCTCTTTCTTTCCTCTGACATCCTCTGGAAAGTACTTCCTCAGGAATCTCTCTCTGAACACAGCCCAAGTGATCTCAGCATTCCCAACAGATTCCAACTCAGTGCGGGTAGCAACCCACCAATCATCAACTTCCTTTGACAGCATATGCGTACCGAACCTGACCTTCTCGTTATCGGCACACTCAGTCACTCGGAAGATTCTCTCGATCTCCTTTAACCACTTCTGAGCGCCATCTGGATCGTATGCTCCCTTGAACATTGGAGGATTGTTCTTCTGGAACTCACTCAGTTGACGAGCAGCTCCCATTCCCACAACATTCGGATTCCCTCCAAGTACTCCAGCTAGCATACCCAGAGCCTCAGCAATCGCAGCATCGTCTCTACCTCTTCCAGCCATCTCTATTCTGAAAACCCAACAAGCTAAAACAATAAGTACTGATAGGGTTACATAACACCTATCCCGTACAGGGGAAACAGAATAATTACGACTCGACTCGACCGACTATGCTCTGATACCACTAATGTAACACCCTTCTAAAATACCCCAAATATTTAATTAAAACAACGTATATAAATCAGAGTAATTATGCCATCAAGGGTGTCACACAACATTTCACACCATAATAACTGTCATGCTCTTTTATTAACTCAAAACATAAAACATTTGCACAATACCCAGCGGATAGAGATCAAATCGATCATTCAAAACATGTAACACAATACATGTAAACTGGTTCACCACCAACGATAAAACATTTAAAACATCCCATCCCGATGTTACATCTATCAGAGCATGACCCACTAAGGAACTACACTAGACTCCAAGCACTAGCTCCTACTCAATCACTGCTCGTTACCTGAAAAATAGTTGTAAGGGTGAGTTCCTCAATCGATATAATAAGCATTATAAAATATCATGTCATGTTAAGTAATTTAACACATTTCATCACCCTAATCATAACACACATCCAGTAACGGCACATCAACTCAAACATGCTCAATATCAACACATCACACAACATTCAACACACGTATCATACTGGAATACATCCATTCATATTATACGCCATACATACACTATGCAATGAAACTCCATGCATGCGGTACCGACTATTCATGAACATATAGTTCAACTTCACCGACCAAATCCAGGTACGGCTACCAAGCTCACTAGTCCCACTCATTTGAGACCTAGTGACTCACATCACTAATTCCTCACCATGGGAATTAGCTACCACCCCAAGGGCCATGCTATGCACGCTAATTCGCCTAGCAGGCAAACATCAACAACAGTCCAAAATGACTAACATCACTAATTCCTCACCATGGGAATTAGCTACCACCATAAAGGCCATAATATGCATGCTAATTCACCTAGCAATGCAACATCATCAACAATAATCCACAATGGACATATGCTCACACTCTAAGCCATAAAATAGTCCATTCACAAACACATGCATAATATATACACTCATAGCATTATGCATACCATCATACATCATCAACACATTCATCAAAACATCATATCGTGTCAAAATAATTAATCACAGTATTAGCACACTCTACTAATACCTATACTGCTCAAAACAGCGGGAATAATCCCTACTATATCACACACCGATATAGGCCAACCATCACACATACATATAACATTTAAAATATCCATTTTTCCACTTTTTGACAGTGTTAACCGGTTAACGCCCTGGGTTAACCGGTTAACGCAACACAGAACACACTTTCTGGCAAAACGCAACAGTGTTAACCGGTTAACGCCCTGGGTTAACCGGTTAACGCAGACAAAACAGCTGTTTTTCACAATTTATAACAGTGTTAACCGGTTAACACCCTGGGTTAACCGGTTAACGCAAGACAGAAAGCTGTTCCTGCGCTAACACAAAGCAGGATGCAGAATTCTCCGCATTTTCCGCCGTTGGAGGACTTCCGGACCTCCGATTCCAATTCCGTAAAAAGCTACACGTCCAGAAATTTACGACACACATCATTATCGATTCAATTATAGTTTTCACACAACTTATTCATCATAATTTCTCAGCATTCCAAATCCTAATTAGGGTCAATTCAACGGTTTATCACTACCCATTACATGCTAACCCATAATACCCATTAAACGACGATAAACCCCCCTTACCTGATTAATCCGGCAATTCTTTGAGCTCCAAGTTTTTCTTTTCTCCAACCTTTGCCCTTGATCTTCCTCTTTGCCCTTTGTCCACTTTCCACTTTTCAGCCGCTTCTCTGTTTCACGTAAAACTCTTTTTACCAAATGGGATTCTTTTTCCTTATTTCACACTTATATATTTTCCAATAATTATTATTCCAAAATAATAATATTAATAATTCTATAATTCCAATTATTTAATTAAATTAATAAATATAATATTAATTTAAATCAAATAATTATCTTATTTTTATTGGGGTGTTACACACACCCCTCATATCCTTTCATCCGCTTCACCTTGGCTCTCAATGTCAAGGTTAAGAGCACCATTAACCCTATTCCAGTGGGCTTCAATGCCTAACCCTTTGTATGAGCCTGATGCTTGGTTATAGAGTGTGCTAAATGACTTTGGTTGATTGATTACTTAGTTCATTTGTACATGTTTGCTTGCATGCTTTGTGCATTTATCATCATTAATTGCTCATTAGTGCATGATCATTTCATTTGTCTTTGTGACATATCTTTGTTGTTTGCCCATTGAGGACAGTTGTAAGACCATTCATTGGCCATTGTTCCTATGATATGGAAGTGAGTATAAGACCATTTCATTGGCCACTCATCTTCTCTCTGCTTGATGCATTTGTTTGTTGTATGTGAGGATGCAATTGTAAGTCCATGTAATCTGGCATTTGTTTTCCCATGATCATATGTTGGAGGTTAGAGTAAGCCCAGATAGATTGGCATCTGACATCCAAGTGTTTGCTTTGTTTTTGTTGGAGATTGGTATAAGTCCAGAAAGATTGGCATCCGGTATCCACTTTTTTTTATTTCTTGTTGAGGAGATTGGTATAAGTCCATAGAGTGGCCTCTGATATCCAGTTCTGTTTTAGGAGATTGGTATAAGCCCAGTGATTGGCATCCGGTATCCACCTTTGTTGACTTTCTTCCTTTGCTTTGCTTGTTTGTTATCGCTCATTGCCTATTCCAAAGGACACACTTGAGTCATCTTCTATATGATTTCAAGAGGTGAACCTTCTAGGAAGTTTTACACTCCATCTTTATCCGTTCATCCCTCTGTGTCCTAAACCTTTTCACACATTGCTTTCAAAACTTGAGATAAATATTGTGCAAACATCTTCATGCTTTCAAATTAGAAACCTGGACCCTAAGTCCTTGATTTTTCAAACTCTATTTCATAATACTTCTTTTTGAATCAATCTTAATCATACTTTGACCCTCCTTTTGTGAATAATCATAATCAATTAATTTCACCCATTCAATGGTTTTGTGGCTTTGTCCATTCTTGTTAAGTTTTCATACATTAGCCATAGGTTTGATTTATCCTAGTTGGTTGATGTTAATCTCACCTATTTGTCCTTAGTTTATTGAATTGTAAGTCTTCCTTGCTTATTATAGGGTTAACCCCTCACTAGCAAGTTGAAGCTTTTCTCACATGGTGGACTCGTTGTTTCATAAGGTTGAGTTTTCTCCCGTGGATAACGTAGGACCTTAAGGCTTGTGTTTAAAATTGAATCCACTAACTTTTGGAAATCTTTTAGCCGAACTACGGCGTTTTGATCCTTACCTTTGATGGAAGGTACGTAGGCAACGGGTTCATCCGTTCAAACACAAAAATAATTAACTTGTATATTCTTTTCTCATCATCCCAATCATGTTTGCACAATAAATATTTCATAACAAATAACAATTTTATACAACAAGTGTGAAAAGGGCTCCCTAGGAGTACCTAGGACGTAGTGGGTGCCTAACACCTTCCCATTGCGTAATTTACCCCTTACCCAGACTCTCTGATCTTTTCATTAGTTTTCTATGTGTAAAACTTCTTAGGCTTTTGTTCGCTTTTTAGCCAGTCCTTTGGATAAATAAAAGTGCGATGGCGACTCGATTCTTTGTATGCTTTACTTTTGGTTTAATCAATAAACCATATAGCGACGAATACACCGCTACATTCTCTCACCCTTATACCGGTGATTAGATCACATGTCTCATTGAGCTTGTTACCCAGTAACCGGTAACACCTCATCCCGCTGCTCCTCCAGGAGAGTTTTTTTTAAGACATCCCCAGCGAAGTCCCTTGGTGGATTGTTTTTGTCCGGATTTTTTATCCGAAGTATCCATTGCGGATAGTTTTACGGTGTTGGCATATTCCCCAATACACGCATTTTCCCCGGCAGGGATGTTTTGTTCAAATCTTTCCCCAGCCTGAGTCCGGATTTTTATCCGAAGTATCCATTGCGGATAGTTTTGCTGTGTTGGCATATTCCCCAATACATGCATCTTTGAGTCAGCTCGATGTCTTTCCAATGGATTTATTCCCTTTGGAAACTTTTTTCCCCAGCTTCAAGTCGTGACATGCTCGCGCAATTTATCTCCTTTTCTATCCCCATAAGAGTCCTCGGTAGAGTCTATGTTCCCTAGCGAGTGTATTACTACTATGGATTGTCAATTTCTCCGGATGTCTTTTCTTCTTTGTGGACACATATCCCCACAGAGTTTGTTTGTTTTGCATACATACATTTGCATTATGAGGTCTCTTAGGGACCAAAATTTGTCTCTTTGTTATTATTTAAGCCCATTCTACCTCGTCGAGACGAAGATTTTAACCTTCACTTCTCCGGCTAGAATGACCTTAAATACGGGCATCTGTAAGACCCCAATTTTGTCCCTAAGATCCCTCATGGCATCATAGCATTGCATTGCATAGCCTCAAGGATCATTGAGCATCCTGGTTCCCTTTCCCTTTGGGTAGGGATCTCTTGTGAGTGGTTTGAGATCGCCAAGCATGCTTAAATTGTATATCATTGCTTTTCTTGTTTTATTCATTAACCAAAAGCACAAAAATATGTCACTAACATCTTTTGTTGTAGCTTAAGCAATCACCGGGTCAAGAGCTTCAAGAAGATCCTTTGTGTAAGAGATGAGGTATTTTCTTGGGATGAGGACCACATGATTATTATAAGGAGATTACATGAGCTAGGGTTTCATTTTGAAGCAATTTCACCCAAGCGGTAGAGGCTCAAGCTAATCAAGACACTTCAAGGTCATCTCAGGACCAAAAGTCAACTGTGCAGTCAACTGAGGGCTATGAGGTGGGGAAATGAGTTGAGATACCTCAATCATGTTCAAATTAGGTCTATTCATCATTCTAAACATCCATCTTGAAGATTCAAAGGTCATGGCAAAAGTTACTAAAAATGGAAAATGACCTGTAATTCAAAGTTTCCAAATTTGGCAAGTTTTTGGTCCAAATTCAACTTGACTTGTCAATATCAAAGATGTTTCAAATGGATTTTTGGTGAACATTAAATTTGTAGATCTTTGTCTCCCCTTTCCAAAAAGTCCTAATTCATGTCCATATGATGAATGGTTGAGAAGTTATGGTCATTTGATCACAAGGTGTGCATGGAAATTCAAAATGGCATAACTTCTGATACAATGCTCCAATTTGGTTCATTCTTCTTGCAAAAATGTTCAAGGCATCTCAAAATGATATCACTTGGCTCAATTGTGCAAAGGAATCATGGCTTGTATTCTCACTATTTCACACATGTGCATTTTGAAGAAAATATTCATTATTCATTTTTGGCTTAAGGTGCAAGCAAAATAACACTTCCATCATGACCATTGGATAATTTTGAGTGGATTAAAAGCCTTGCATGAGGAAGAGCACGTGGATTATGGCCTTATGAGCTTCATTTGCATTTTTGCATATTGCTTCATAACTCCTTAATCTTGATTAACCATTGGCTTAAGTGATTAGCAGTGTGATTAGCAAGGGATATAAATACCAAAACCTTAATCCTAACTGCCATAACAAGCATTTTCAGATCAAAATTCAAAAACTCCCTCCAATTTTCTCTCACTTATAATTTCATTTTTCTCCACACAAACACCAAAAATTCTTGTAGATTCTTGATTATCATGCTTCATTGAGCAAGAATCAACCACTGTTTTGAGCAATTCAGCTAGGTTTTGAGCAGTGCAAGAGCATGAACATGTTGATGGAATTTGAAAATTGAAGTAGATCCAGGTGGTTTCAACTGATTCTCTTTGTACAAAGCTTCAAGGCAAGGTCAAAGGAGTAGATCTGGAGCTTCATAGCTCTTGAGAACGCGTGAGCAGAGAGCTGCATTTCCAGGTGATGCAAAATTCATCATCTCCTTTTGCTATTTCTTGATCATAGATGTGTAGATCTTGTTGAGTAGAGAATGTACATGTGTTTATATTTTGAAATGGTTGAGAATTGAGCATGTATGATGAACTTTAAGTTTAGATCTAGAAAATGTTTTGCTTCGATCTGGAAAATATAGGAAGAATTAGAAGATTTGGATATGATATTTGGAATCTCCATGGAAAACTGGTTCGAATGATGTATGCATCTTGAATTTCTGGAAATTATTTTGGTCGGAGTCTGCTGGAGTTGGCCGGGGAAGACGACCGGAGCTACAACTCCGGCGTCTGTAAATTGCTAGGGTTTGTGTGACGTGTTTGCCATGTATGCGCTTGCGTGTGTGATTGATTGGTTGTAATTGCTTTGACTGGCCAGGCGTGCGTTTGAATTGGTGATTGTGTATGCTGACTGTTTAATGAAACGCAGTGTTTTGGTTGTTTAAATGAGGACCGTTGATTGCCATGCGCGCCATATCGTGTGGCTATTGTTTTTTCTGATTTTTATTTGAATATTTGAATTTCCCTCCATATTTTCCATGTTATTCCATTTATTTTGTTTGTTTTGTTAAATTCATAAAAAATTTAAAAATGATCCAATTTAATCCCAATTTTTTTTCATAGTTTTGTTTTGATGTCTAGTTTCTTGTGGTATTAATTTCATGAATTGTTGATGTCTGGTTTGTGATGTGTGAATTTTTGAATCCATGTGATGTTAATTTGATATGTTGCATTCAATGCATTGTGAAATCCTCGTTGTTGAGCCATTTGATCCAAATTTTTGTGTGCATGATAATCATATATGATGTGAATTTTTGGTCACTGGTTTGGAATTTTTCTCATATGCTATCATCCTTTTGACACATAGAGAAAAGTGTGACAATTTGTGTCACATATTTGACATTGAATTGTTGCATTTTTGTTCATATATCATCTGAACCTTTCTGGATTTGGTCTTTTTCATATTGATTGTTCATGACATGACGAACTTGTATGAAAAATTTCAAAGTCATTGCATGCATTTCTGATTTGATGTGAATTTTCTAAGTTGGAAGTTCATTTTGTGCACTTTTTTTGTCCTTGCATGACATAGCTCACTTGAGACATTTTCTTTTTGATTTGATGTTGGTCCTTTTGAGGACATTTTGTGACATGTTTGAATGTGCATTGTGTAAAAGATTGGGTTCTGTTTTGATCATTTGACTTGGTTTTGAATCTAGTCTTTGCACTAGTGTTTTGTACATAAACTAACCTTGTTTTGTGTTTCAGGTTTGGACATTTAGCATTGATGGTTGATTTGTTCTCACTTTGTGAGATGCAAATGCATTTGAGTACTAACCTATGTTTGTTTTGTAGGTTTGTTTTGATGTGGTGAACTCATGAGCTCATTTGAGTGCTAAGGCACTTATGCACTGAATTGTGTGACTGTTAGAGGGTTTCACTGTTTGTCTATTGGTTTATGACTGAAGTACTAATTATTTAGTCTTTGTACAGGTACCTTAGTTGCTTGCTTGTTTTAGCTCTTGCTTGAGCATTGGATTGTGGTTGATACACCACTTAGGTAGTTATCTTCTTACTTCATGTAGTCTGAAGTCCTGTCACCTTTTTGGCAGGCATTTTGCTGGAAAGTCCTCCTTCAGAGGCTCTGTTTGTGTTTGTTTAAAAGTGTGCCAAAGACCTCCAAGAGAGGCATGTGTTACTTGATAAGTCCTCCAAGAGTAGAGGCAATTTATGGATAAAAGGGATTAGTAGCCAATCCCCCGTTATTCAGTGAGTCATTCTTTATGCTCGCACCACGTGCTGATGCTTCAAAACATGTGCCCAAAATCTTTGTCCAGTGTTTGTCAAGTGGAATAGGATCCCACTTTCTGGATCCCCACGCTTTCTTTGTCATGAGCTTACCCAAGCCAGGGTTAATAGCATGAGGTCTCATCCTCATTACCATTTTGATCAGCTTCACCCTAACGTTCAATGTTAGTGGTTAAGAGCTACAGATTACCCATTACAGTTTGGCTTGTTTGTCGAGGTTGACATGACCCCTCTTGACTAAAGCCCACCCATTGTTTGAGCCTTTTGTATGGATATAGTGTGTGATGTTTGTTTGCTTGTGGAACTTTTGATGTGTGTGCTCTTGAACTAGGAGTTTCCATTTGAGCTTATTTGAGGATCATTACCTTGTTCATTCAAGTGAGTTACAAGATACATTGAGGATCTCTTATGAGACTTGTTTGATTGCTTATGCTTTGTGCTTGCTAATTCCAAAGGATGGGATCTACTTGGATCATCAATATGATCTCAAGAGAGGAACTCCTAGTGTGGTTTCATTTCTTATCCCTCACCTTTTTGTTCTCTTTATGACTTAGTCCTTCTTCTTCATTTCTCCACCCTAACCCAAGCCAAAACTCTTTTTGTGCAAACATTTGACTTTGTTTTCAACATTAGAAACCTTAGCCTTATGCTTTTGATTTTCAAACTTTCTTTTCATAATACTCATTTTGAATTGAATCTTTAAGTCAACTTTGACCATTTTTGTATATACTTCTAATTGGTAAATATAACCCATTCAAATTCTTTTGTGGTTTCAATGTCCACTTTCTTAATCAAATTTTTCATAACCTTTAGCTATTAGGTTTGAGTTATCTTTGTGGTAAATGTAATACTCACCTTGATCCTTAGTGATGGACAATGAGTCTTCCATGCTTATTATAGGGTTAACCCCTCACTAGCATGTTGAAGCTATCCTCACATGGTGGATTTGTGATTTTAGGTTGAGTTTTCTCCCTTTAATAACAAAAGACCTTAAGGATTTTGGACCAATCAATCCACTCATTTGCTTTTTGAGATTTTTATCCCGAACTACGAGGTTTTGATCCTAATCTTTTTATAAGAGGGTACGTAGGCAATGGGTTTATCCATCCAAACACAAAATGTAAATAACTTGTATATTCTCTTCTCATCTCTTCAATCATGTTTGCACAACTACAATTTTCACAAAACAAACAACCTTCACAAGTGTGAAAAGGGCTCCCTAGGAGTACCTAGGATGTTTTGGGTGCCTAACACCTTCCCATTGCATAACCAACCCCCTTACCCAGATCTCTGTTTCTTTTACTAGTTTTGTTTGTAAAACTTTTAGGTTTTTGTTCGCTTTCTAACCATTCCTTTGGATAAATAGAAGTGCGGTGGCGACTCGGCTTTGTATGATTTACCTTGGATTTAGTCAATATCTCTAATGGTAACGAATACCCCGCTACAGTTAGACATTACTCTTTCCAATATAGACCTTAAAAGCCAAGGACCTTAGTTTACCAAGCCCATCTTGGCCTATTCTTAGGATGTAGTGTGAAAGTCGTTCAAGTGTAAGATTTGATACGATTGTTACGCGATACTACACTCATAAGAGTCTCTTTTGAGAATATTTTTGGAATACGAGTAGTCGTTTATCTGATAATATCCGAAAGATGGGATGATGACTATGGGAACCTCTTGTAGAACATGTTTGGCAGGTTTAAACCCTAGTACACTCCCTTTGGGTGCTTCTTAACCGAGACCTCATGCTCGTGACTTGCAACAAACCCTTGATTCGTGGTTGATCCTTTCTTGTGTATCCTTAATATCAATGGAACTTGGGTGTTGATAAGGTGTAAACCATAATCCACCAAAATGGATGATTGATATTAAGGATGACAGGATCCATCCAATGACCTTTGTTTGGTGTGCTTTGCTTGATCCTTGAGTGTGATTGTTGCATTCATGCATTCATGCACCCATTTGCATCCATATCTTCAATAATAAGAGAATTTTCAAGGAACTTAAGAGGACTATTTGCAAATTTTCAGACATGGAAAGACAAAGAAGGAATACAAAGAAGTACAGTTTGAAACAACCCGACTTGAAAGAGTTAAGGAATTTGACATCCTATGTACTAGATCCCTTGGGTTTCAAGGATCGTTTTGGGAAGCTTCTTTCTCTTCTGACTACTCAAGTGGGCGAAGGATTGATGAGTGTATTGGTGCAGTTTTATGATCCCTTATACCGTTGCTTCACTTTCCCGGATTTCCAGCTTTTACCTACGCTTGTGGAGTATGCCTACCTTGTGGGTATACCTATTCTAGACCAGTTGCCGTTCAGTGGCTTAGAGAGCGTTCCTACTTCTCAAGAGATAGCTGACATGTTGCATATAGATGAATCTCTGGTTGGTGTACACATGACTACCAAAGGTGGAATTCAAGGTATCCCTTCTGAGTTCCTCGTTGCTCAAGCTACTATGTATGCGAAGGCCATGACTGAGGATGCCTTTGAAGCCATATTTGTACTCCTCATCTATGGATAGTGTTGTTCCCCAACATCGACAAGTTTGTGGATGTGAATGCTATTAGGATTTTCTCTGCTCTTAATCCCGTTCCGACTCTGCTGGGTGACACTTATTTTTCTTTGCATATGAGGAATGCAAAGGGTGGTGGAGCCATTGTGTGTTGTTTGCCTCTATTGTACAAGTGGTTTATTTCTCACTTGCCGCAGACGGTCGCCTTCAAGGAGAATAAAGGATGTCTACGGTGGTCCACGAGACTTATGTCTCTCACTAATGATGATATCTTTTGGTAAAACTGTGTGTATGATGGTGTGCATATTATCGACTCTTGTGGTGAATTCTCCAATGTGCCTCTTCTTGGTACATGTGGTGGGATTAACTACAACCCTATTTTGGCACGTCGTCAACTTGGGTTCCCTCTAAAGGATAAACCCAATAACATTCTGTAAGAAGGTGTGTTCTTTCAGGAGGGTAAAGATCCCCAAGGCCTGAAAGGCAGGATGGCCCGCGCTTGGCGCAAGATCCATAGGAAAGGAAGGAAGGAGCTGGGACCGAAGAATTGTATTGCTTTGGAACCTTTACTTATTGGGTTAGGAGGAGAGCTATTGAATACCTCATGCCTTACGAGTATCCGAGACCTACACCTTTGGTTGTGGTTGGGCCTTCAACCCTCCCTGACCAATGAGTAGAGGAGTTGAGAGACGAAGACCGTTCACGTGCTTGGATCCGTGAACGAGAGGAGTTGCTTTAGCAGATTAAGGAGAAGGATGCTTTGATAGAGTTCCTCGAGCATTAGGTTATTGATGATCCTAATGATGCATGGACTTCTCTACTTCCTCAGTCTTCCAGGTTTTGGAAGAGGAAGTACGACCGACTCGCCAAGGAGAAGGCATATATGGAAGCAACCTATGAGGAAGAGGTGAAGAGGCTCTGTGCATCTTATCTTCCAGTCTCTCGAGCTTTAGATGATTGTTTCTAGGGATCCATAGGATGATCATTTTCCTTCTCTCTTGTATTTGGTTACCAATGTTGTACTTCTTTGATGTAAAGACATTTCCCATATATTATTGATATTGTATTTCCATATGTGACAACTGTTTATTATTTCCAACGTTTGCAAATAGAACTCTAAAGTTCCTTTGATAATAAAAACAAATCATATGCACAAGCATTGCATGCATCATGTGCATAAGTAGGTTTTGCTCCAAGCTTCTTGTCCTATGGTCTAACTCTGTGTTCTTCATTTATTTTGAAGACAAGCTGAGTCACCGGTACTACACAAGAGCCAACTCATCGAAACTGATGGATCATTTGGAACAAGAGAACCGCGAGCTGAAGGAAGAAGTAGCCAGATTGACTGCCTTGATGGAGTCATTCATGGCTGCCTAGAGCCAGTCTTCTCCAACACCCTTAACTCCTCCCAAGAGGACGGTCATTTCTGAGATCGTGACTTCTACTGTGCCTGCTGCAACAGCCCATTTTGTGCCATCTATGCCGGCCGGGTTCCCGTGGGGAATGCCTGCCAATTTCATGCCAGAGGGTTTCTCTCCTACTCTTGCTTCTTTACCGGCATCTAGCCCGGTTCTTTCAGTGCCACCTCCCGTTGTGCACACATTACCAAGAGTTGAAGATACCATCTACCATTCTGAACCATCTGAAGGTCTAGATATTTAAGAGAAGATGGATGATATGAAAGACCAATTCCTTGAGCTTCGCAAGGAACTGAAAACTTTGAGGGGGAAAGATCTCTTTGGTAAAAGTGCTGCTGAGTTGTGCCTTGTGCCCAACGTGAAAATCCCTATTAAATTCAAAGTTCCTGACTTTGAGAAGTATAAGGAAAACACATGCCCTCTCAGCCATCTTGTGATGTATGCTCGCAAGATGTCAACGCAAATTGATAATGACCAATTTCTCATCCACTATTTCCAGGACAGTCTGTCAGGTGCCGCTCTTCGGTGGTACATGGGTCTGGAAAGTTCGAACATCCGCTCTTTCAACGATCTTGGCGAGGCCTTCGTCAAGCAATATAAATATAATGTGGATATGGCTCCTGATAGGGACCAACTGAGGGCAATGTCCCAGAAAGAGAAAGAGACCTTCAAAGAATATGCCTAGAGGTGGCGCGAGTTGGCAACTCAGATAGTGCCACCTCTTGAGGAGAAAGAGATGACCAAGATCTTTTTGAAGACCTTGAGTTCATTCTACTGTGAGAAAATGATAGTCAGTGCTCCCTCAGACTTCACCGAGATGGTGAATATGGGAATGAGACTGGAAGAGGAGGTCTGTGAAGGACGTTTAACTCGAGATGAAGGCTCTTCAGCAAAGAGATATGGAAGCTTTGCAAAGAAGAAGGAGGGAGAGACACATGTTGTGTCTTCCCATTCCAA
The DNA here is from genome assembly GCF_024323335.1 of Lathyrus oleraceus. NCBI lineage: Eukaryota > Viridiplantae > Streptophyta > Magnoliopsida > Fabales > Fabaceae > Lathyrus > Lathyrus oleraceus. The sequence continues at coordinate 353,950,225 of NC_066582.1, read as the reverse complement.
GAGAAGACCCTCTGTGAAGAGGAAGATTTCCCGCCCCATTAACAACCAGCATCAGGTGGCTCATATAGCACCTGTTTTCAGAGAAGCCCAACATTATCAACAACAACAATCTCAGCAATATCAACAACAACAACAGCGTCCACAACAACAGGCCTACCAGCCTCGAAACAATAACAACAATACCAGCACCAGCTACGAGAGGAAGAGGGTCACCTTTGATCCAATTCCGATGACTTATGCTGAACTCTATCCATCTTTGATTGATAGAAAGTTAATCACTCCATGAGACCCTCCCACCGTACCTGCCAACCCCCAGTGGTGGTACAAGCCTGAGCTTCACTGCGTATATCATTCCGGTGCTCCCGGACATGACGTGGAGAATTGTTATCCCTTGAAGACCAAGGTGCAAGACCTTGTGAGAAGTGGGATTTTGTTTTTCGAGGACGTATGTCCGAATGTGAAGAAGAACCCATTGCCCGAGCATGGGAAATATGTCAATATGGTCCAGGGTTGTCCTGGCAAGTATAAAGTCAAATACGTCAATCATATCCGACAATCGCTAGTTGAGATGCATCGTTTGTTGTGTGACTATAGCCACTATGAGGACGACCATGATAGATGTTGAGTCTGTTCTGTCAATCAGAGAGGTTGTCGCCAGGTGCGCAAGGATGTTCAGGAAATGCTAGATGAGAGAGTCATTGAGATCCTTCAAAACAGAAATGTTGATGAAGATGATGTTGAAGTCAACGTAATTTCTCCGGTATTCCGGATACCTGAGCCTGTTGTCATCAAGTATGATGGTAGCAAGCAGAAGGTTTCTCCTGCTCTGACTATTAAGCCAGTCGGTCCTATACCGTACTCTTCTGAAAAGGCAGTCCCTTATTGCTACAATGCTGTAGCATTGGAGAATGGGAAGGAGGTGCCCCTGCCCTCTTCATCAATTGTTAATATTGCCGACGTCAGCGGCCTGACCCGCAGCGGTCGTGTTTTCTCGGCTCCGCTGAAGCCGCAAGACGACGCTTGAAGGAATGACAATGCTGATTATGCTGAAAGCCCGATTGGGAATTATGTGAATTCTCCGAATCCGGCACTTGCTGTCAAGCCTACCTCTACATTGAGAACTCATGCTTCTGCTGGCCCGAGTGGCAATACGAAACAAGATTGTGATGAGATGCTGAGGCTCATCAAGAGAATTGAGTACAACGTAGTTGATCAGCTTCTACAAACGCCATCCAAAATCTCTGTTTTATCATTGCTGATGAATTCAGAACCATACCGAGAAGCTTTGTAGAAGGTGTTGGATGTGGCGTACGTAGATCACGACGTCACAATTGAACAATTTGACAGTATTGTTGCAAACATCACCGCTTGTAACAATTTAAGTTTTTGTGATGCTGATCTCCCCGAGGAGGGAAGAGACCACAACTTGGCATTACACATATCCATGAGCTGCAAAGATGATGCCATGTCCAATGTGCTGGTGGACACTGGGTCATCATTGAATGTATTGCCAAAGTCCACTGTTACGAAGTTATCATATCAGGGGCCTCCCATGAGGCAGAGTGGAGTAGTTGTGAAGGCTTTCGATGGGTCTCGCAAAACTGTGATTGGTGAGGTTGATCTCCCAGTCAAAATCGGACCAAGTGATTTCCAGATTACCTTCTAAGTTATGGACATTCACCCATCACATAGCTGTCTCCTAGGCAGACCGTGGATTCATGAGGCAGGCGCCGTGACATCCACTCTACACCAAAAATTGAAGTTTGTGAAAAACAAGAAGCTGGTGGTGGTAGGGGGAGAAAAGGCTCTCCTGGTTAGCCATTTGTCTTCCTTTTCTATATAGATGCTGAGGATGAAGTTGGAACTCCCTTCCAAGCTTTATCAATTGCTGAACCTGTTAAGAAGGGAACTCCTTCATTTGCTTCCTATAAAGATGCAAAGTTGGCTATCGAGCATGGTGCAACTGCTGGCTTGGGGCAAATGATTGAGTTGGAAGACAATAAGTCCCGGGCTGGCATAGGCTATTCTTCTAGGGTCTTCAACAAGCAAGGTTTGTTTAAGAGTGGAGGTTTCATCCACACCGGTCAAGATGAAGAGACTGTTGCCGTTCTGGAAGAAGATGAAGAGGATTCTGGCAATTTCATCATCCCTGGAGGGATCTTCAATAATTGGGTCTGTAGGTGCTTAATTGGCTGCATTATATGGTAAAACACTAGCTGGTTACTAATGTCTTGACTGATGTCATGACATGGTATGTATGTGTGACTACATTGTAGGTTAGAATATCTAACTGTACTCTGATGTCTTGACTGAAGTCATGACACACTTGAGTAGTTACTGCAGGATTAGCTAACACAGGAGTTATTGAATGTCAAACTGGATGTTGTGACATTCATACCTGTCAGCAGATACTAAGGAATAGAACAGCTGGTGTTCTGTTAGAACTTAGTATTTATTTCCAGTCTGGTTATCAAGGAAAGACCAGACCTGGCATAAGGCCTACTGACTGAATGTCAAACTGGATGTTATGACATTCATCATTGACAGCAGCTACTGAACATTAGCCAGAGTGGTGTTCTGCTATACTTCAGCATGTTACTTAGTCTGTTCTTCAAAGAGAATAACAGAACTAACTTAAGGCCAAATGTGTAAATGTTAAATTGGACACTTTAACATTTATTAATGTAAGCTGTTACTGTAGTATGGTCATTTTGATCATGTACAGGTCAGCAAAATTGTACAGTCTGTTTTCTGAAAAAACAGACTCAGCATATGGACCTTGAGGTCAAACTGAATGTCGTGACATTCATTCCTGACAGCATATGCTATATTGTAGGTTGTTCAGTTTTCTGTTTCAGCTTTTTCTCAGGCTATTCTTCAGGGATTCAACAGCTGAGAGAAAATCCAGGAAATCAACAATCAAGCTACATTTAATGAACCTAACAAATAGCCTATTTGTTAGTAACCTAAATGTTGAATTTATGGGAACTCGCGTGACCTTAAATTCAGGAGAATACAGGTGCAAAAGCCCAGGTACTGCAATATAAAAGGAAGGCGTTCCTTCATTCAGTTTCAGGGATTTTGAGGCGTGAAGATTTTGTGTGTCCATCATACTTCACTGCTGTATTTGTGTGAGTCTTGTATTAGACGTATCTTGTAAGCCAAGCCATTATCAAGTAGATGATTGTTGTGGCATAGGGTGTTCATTGAGTTGTAAGTGTTGTGTCGCTCAAAGCTTTTAAGCGTGAGTGTTGTGTATCTTGATTAAAGCTGTGAAGCACAATCAAGAGTTGTTTGAAGGGTGACTTCAAATTATCTTTAATATTGATTAAAGGTTGTAATCACTGAGGTGATTGAGGGGGAGTGAGTAGGAACTCTGATCTTAGTGTAAGATTGAAATTGCATTGGGTAGGGATTAAGTGATAAGTTGTAAACGGGTGAGTTTAGCTTTGAATTGATACTACTAATAGTGGATTTCCTCCCTGGCTTGGTAGCCCCCAGATGTAGGTCATGTTGGACTGAACTGGGTGAACAATTACTTGTGTTATTTACTGCACTTACATTTAAGTTCTGCATAATTCCTGTCTGTGCAGAATTGGATGTCATAACAACCCGTGTGACATCTAAAGTCTGATAACTAGAATTTCAATTGGCATCAGAGCAGGCACCCTGCCTGTGAATTTCTGGGTGAGATCTAGGGAAGTTACTTTCTAGTACCATGGACAAGGATATAGGATACTCAAACAGACCACCCGTGTTGGATGGCTCTAATTATGATGACTGGAAGCCTCGTATGATAGCCTTCTTAAGGTCTCTAGACAACAAAGTCTGGAGAGCTGTCAACAAAGGTTGGGAACATCCAATGAGGACAGGTGAAGATGGAGTCAGTGTGCAGATTCCTGAAGAAGAGTGGGACAAGGAGCAAGAGGCATTAGCTCTTGGAAATTCCAAGGCCTTGAATGCATTGTTCAATGGAATCAGTAAGAACATCTTCAGGCTGGTACACCACTGTGAACTAGCTAAGGAAGTCTGGGATACCCTCAAGGTAACTCATGAAGGTACTTCCAAGGTGAAGATGTCCAAACTTCAGATGCTGACCACCATGTTTGAAAATCTGAGGATGAAAGAGGATGAGACTATTCATGACTTTCACATGAATATTCTTGAAATTGCAAACACCTCTGGTGGACTAGGTGAGAAAATGGCTGAAGAGAAACTTGTAAGAAAGATTCTCAGGTCCTTGCCTAAGAGATTTGCTATGAAGGTCACAGCCATAGAGGAGGTGCAGGACATCTGCAATATGAACGTGGATGAGCTCATTGGTTCTCTCCAAACCTTTGAAATGGGCTCGTATGAGAATACTGAAAAGAAGAACAAAAGCGTAGCTTTTGTATCTAATGTTGTAGAAGAATCAGAAGCAGGATATACTGAAGATGATGAAAGTATATCAGAAACCTTAGCCATGCTTGGGAGACAGTTCAACAAGCTCATAAAGAAATTTGATCAACAGGGTAGACCTAATGTCAAGAACATTCCGTCTGACATAAGAAAAAGATCAACTTCTAAAGAAAAGTTCAACCAAGGCAAGGGAATCCAGTGCCATGGATGTGAAGGATATGGTCATATTAAGGCTGACTGCCCCACCTTTCTCATGAGGCAAAGGAAAGGGCTATCTGTCACCTGGCCAGAAGAAGACACTGAGAGTGAATCTGAAGGAGAATCTGCCAAACATGTCACTGCTCTGACCAGTGTCTGTGCCTCAGAGGATAACTCAAGTGGAGATGAGCTCACCTTGGATGAACTTGCTGCCTCATATAAAGAACTATGTGTTAAAAGTGCAGAAGTTTGTATCCAAGGAGAAAAGCATAAGAAACTCATCAAAGAGCTAGAAGCTGAGAAACTAGAGCAGCTGAAAGTCATAGAGGGTCTGAAGAGTGAGATTTCTTTGCTGACCTCTAAGCTAGACCAAATGACCAAATCCATCAAAATGTTGAATAAGGGATCTGACACCGTGGAAGAGATCCTGAAGATAGGACAGAAGTCTGGAACCTCATCTAGTTTAGGCTCTGGGAAAAGATCCTCAGCTAAACGCAAACGCCCAAAGGCTAAAGTTCAGAAATCCCAAGGGAAGTCACATCCAATGTCTCAACATCGAGGACCCAGAATGAGCAATCATCAGAAGAAGAAATTCAAGAGATGGAGATGCCATTACTGTGGTAGATTCGGTCACATAAAACCCTTCTGCTATAGGCTACATGGTTACCCAAACCAGACCTCACAAGGTAGACCTAAGAAGAAGGTGTCTACGCATAATGTCCTCAGTAAGAAACAAACATGGGCGGCTAAGCAGTCATCTCAGGGCAATCCTAAGCAGCAGGTATCTAAGCATCACTTCACTCCTGAGAATCAACAGTGTGTTGCTAACCTTGCTCACACATCTTCAAGGGAACATATCGGACAAGAATGGTACCTTGATAGTGGTTACTCAAGGCATATGACTGGGGTGAGCAACCCAGGGGTGAATCTGCATCCTCCTTCCAACAAGTTTGTGACATTTGGTGATGGAACTAAAAGAGAAGTCAAGGGTGTTGGCAAGCTGGACTGTCCTGAAGCTCCAAAACTGAATGGTGTATTGTTAGTAAAAGGACTAATTGTGAACCTCATAAGCATAAGCCAGCTATGTGACCAAGGATGCAAGGTGGAATTTACCAAGGGAGGATGTGTGGTGTTGAATGAGTGCAATCAAGAAGTTATGAGAGGAGACAGATCCAAAGATAATTGCTATCTATGGAAATCTAAAGACTCTCTCAAGGGAGACCAGGAAGGGAAGCTGGGGCATGGAAGACTTGATCCCCTTCAGGGAAAAGGAATGGAGAAGAACATTCCCAAGGGAGCTATGTGAAGAGTCTCATATCTGTCTGTAGATAAAAGGGACAGACAGAGGTGTGTACTATTATCGTCTGCAGAAACTCAGTACCCAGGTTGTGGTAGCAGGTGGTCATCCCTAGAATGGAGAAATCTGATGCAGACAGGGTACAATGTCACCCGGAATGTCATGACATTGTACGCTACTAAGTGTGACAATAGTAAGGGCAAAGAGGGAATGCGTGCGTCTGAAAAGTTATAGCAACTAATGAAGTTAGTTAGCTACTGTTTAATAAGTCAAATTATTAAACAACAAATAGTGAGCTCTGAGTGGTCAAAATCTAATAGACCTTACTCTTGCATAAAGCGTTTCACATTCAGTCGCTTCAAACCCCATTCGTGCAAACCCTCTTCCAAAGAAACGGTTCACCTTCCCTCTGAGATATTCAGCATGGCACATCAATCCGATACCACCTCCTATACCACCATGTCCGATTCTCACAGCACGGAGTTCAGCAATCCCAACCGGGAGGAAGTTAGTGTCAACGCTGCAACGACGTCCCATGCAAGAAGACCAAAAGAAACGGTCTCCAGAATCTCCTCAGCGATCGCTCTGGACAACCCTTCCAAGGAAGGATCGAGGTATGTGCACAATGCCATTGCCTCTATGGTCACTAAGATTCTGTCCCGAGATCAGAATGTTCCTGGGGTTTCTGTTCCCTTGAACATTATCGTACCTGATGATGGTGCATGTCGTGAAACCGCAGTTGTGTTAAGGGAAAATGTGGCTGGATTACCTGAAGAAGGTCCTCAGAATGACAAAAATGTAAGCAAGGTGAGAGGTGAGAAAGTAAGTGTCCCTCAAGATGTTGAGGCCAACCCTAGAGCTGACACAGTCAACCTGGATGAGTTCTCTGATAACGAACTGTTGGCCTCGGTTATCCCTAGCATAGCCAAAAGGGTCAGAACTAGGAGAGGGAAAAAGACAGTGATGCAAAGGTCTCCATCCAAGGAAGTTGATGAGACAACTCCTCACAAGCAAACAGGGACAGAGAGTGCACGCAAAAGGAAAAGTCATGGACCTGCCAAATCTTGGAGCAAAGAGGTGCCCAAGAAGTTGAAGACCAAGGCTGTGGTGGTGGAGTCTGAATCTGATGTCCCATGTGATGTCACAACATCCATGTCCAGGAAGAAGCCGTCTTCTAGCAAGTTGGTTGCTAGTGTCCCAGAAGTTCCCATTGACAATGTGTCCTTCCACTTTGCCTCCAGTGTTAACAGGTGGAAGTATGTCTACCACAAAAGGCTGGCCTTGGAGAGAGAACTGGCTCAGAATGCCTTGGAATGCAAGGAGATTGTGGATCTCATCAAAGAGGCAGGGTTGATGAGAACTGTGACTCAACTCCCTAAATGCTATGAGACCTTAGTGAAGGAGTTCATTGTAAATCTATCCGAGGAGTGTGCTGATGGGAAATCCAGAGAATTCAGAAAGGTCTATGTGCGTGGCAAGTGTGTGACCTTTTCCCCCTCAGTGATAAATCTGTATTTGGGAAGAGCAGATGAAGTGCAACCAGAGCTTGAAGTGACTGACAATACAATCTGTCAAGTCATCACAGCAAAGCAAGTCCGGAAATGGCCTCTCAAAGGGAAGCTGGTGGCCAGTCTACTAAGTGTAAAGTATGCAATGTTACACAAAGTTGGAGCAGCCAACTGGGTACCCACAAATCACAAGTCAATTGTGTCTGCGATGTTAGGAAAGTTCATCTATGCAGTAGGAACCAAGGCAAAGGTGGACTATGGTACTTACATCTTTGATCAGACAATGAAACATGCTGGGAGTTTTAGTGTGAAGGGACCTATTGCCTTTCCATCTCTCATATGTGGCATTGTGCTGAATCAATTTCCACACATCCTGACGGATAATGACTTTGTGAAAAGAAGAGAGAGTCCATTGGCCTTCAACTACAAACTGTTCCTGGGCAAGCATGTCCCTGATATTGTCTTGACATCGGGAGAAACATCCAAAGCTGGCAACCAACCAGACAAAGCTGCTGTTATTGCAGTTCTTAGAGAGACCTGCAAAGAGCTGGAGGCTAGAAAGCATGCTTTGGAAAAGCTCATCTTGCAATTGGAGACTTCTATTGAGGACACGGATGGAACTGATAGGCAAAGTTCTGAGGAGGAGGCCAACTCTGAAGAGGAGGCTGATGATGAGGCTGAGGATTAAGTACTTGTCTTTGTGTGTTTTCTGTCATTTGTGTAATTCTACTTACTATTTGTGGATCTGTAATTTAAAGTGTTGCTTTGGCAACATTTTTGGACAAAAAGGGGGAGTGACAACTGATACCCCAGGACAACAGAAGTTTACTTTGTTAAACTTTGTTAAAACAGGTTCTCATTCATGACAGATTGAAGTTTTCCTCTACTGCAGCTGATGTGTGATGAAGTGTGTATTTAGCTTCTGTTTGTATGCTGCTGTGTGTGAAGTTTTTATTTAACTTCCTCCCCTGCAGCTGCTGTGTGTTGAAGTTTAGATTTTAGATTTAACTTCTGTATGGGTGCTGCTTTGTGAAGTTTTTTTATTTAACTTCCATGTGTGTGAGTGTGCTGCCACTCTGAGTGTATTAGCTAGGCTTATTTCCTGCTAGGTGTGTGATTCCGCTGCTATGAACTCTGTTATGGGGATCAAAGTGTTTTAGCCAAAAATTTGCCAAAGGGGGAGTTTGTAGGTGCTTAATTGGCTGCATTATATGGTAAAATACTAGCTGGTTACTAATGTCTTGACTGATGTCATGACATGGTATGTATGTGTGACTACATTGTAGGTTAGAATATCTAACTGTACTCTGATGTCTTGACTGAAGTCATGACACACTTGAGTAGTTACTGCAGGATTAGCTAACACAGGATTTATTGAATGTCAAACTGGATGCTGTGACATTCATACCTGTCAGCAGATACTAAGGAATAGAACAGCTGGTGTTCTGTTAGAACTTAGTATTTATTTCCAGTCTGGTTATCAAGGAAAGACCAGACCTGGCATAAGGCCTACTGACTGAATGTCAAACTGGATGTTATGACATTCATCATTGACAGCAGCTACTGAACATTAGACAGAGTGGTGTTCTGCTATACTTCAGGATGTTACTTAGTCTGTTCTTCAAGAGAATAACAGAACTAACTTAAGGCCAAATGTGTAAATGTTAAATTGGACACTTTAACATTTATTAATGTAAGTTGTTACTGTAGTATGGTCATTTTGATCATGTACAGGTCAGCAAAATTGTACAGTCTGTTTTCTGAAAAAACAGACTCAGCATATGGACCTTGATGTCAAACTGAATGTCGTGACATTCATTCCTGACAGCATATGCTATATTGTAGGTTGTTCAGTTTTCTGTTTCAGCTTTTTCTCAGGCTATTCTTCAGGGATTCAACAGCTGAGAGAAAATCCAGGAAATCAACAATCAAGCTACATTTAATGAACCTAACAAATAGCCTATTTGTTAGTAACCTAAATGTTGAATTTATGGGAACTCGCATGACCTTAAATTCAGGAGAATACAGGTGCAAAAGCCCAGGTACTGCAATATAAAAGGAAGGCGTTCCTTCATTCAGTTTCAGGGATTTTGAGGCGTGAAGATTTTGTGTGTCCATCATACTTCACTGCTGTATTTGTGTGAGTCTTGTATTAGACGTATCTTGTAAGCCAAGCCATTATCAAGTAGATGATTGTTGTGGCATAGGGTGTTCATTAAGTTGTAAGTGTTGTGTCGCTCAAAGCTTTTAAGCGTGAGTGCTGTGTATCTTGATTAAAGCTGTGAAGCACAATCAAGAGTTGTTTGAAGGGTGACTTCAAATTATCTTTAATATTGATTAAAGGTTATAATCACTGAGGTGATTGAGGGGGAGTGAGTAGGAACTCTGATCTTAGTGTAAGATTGAAATTGCATTGGGTAGGGATTAAGTGATAAGTTGTAAACGGGTGAGTTTAGCTTTGAATTGATACTACTAATAGTGGATTTCCTCCCTGGCTTGGTAGCCCCCAGATGTAGGTCATGTTGGACTGAACTGGGTGAACAATTACTTGCGTTATTTACTGCACTTACATTTAAGTTCTGCATAATTCTTGTCTGTGCAGAATTGGATGTCATAACAACCCGTGTGACATCTAAAGTCTGATAACTAGAATTTCAGGGTCGTTGTTGATATTCCGACAGTTATCCATAAGTCAAAGTAATGTTCATTGTGTTTGAAAACCCTTCTCCCATGCCAAAAGGAGAAGTGATGACATTGTTGGCGCATAAATACAATGATATTTCCATTCAATAAACTCATGTTAAATGTTTGTTTTTCCAATTAGTTTCCCTTTTTGCTTTTGCATGAAATTGGTGATCACATAAAACCCTAAATAAGAATAAAATCAATCTTTTCATCTGCATAATGATTTACTTTGTTTGAATTCTAAAATCTCTTTTATATCCAAAGTCATTATGCAGGATGATCAAACCCATTGAACATAATGATCCAACACCATCTCCCAACTTTGAATTCCCTGTATTTGAGGCAGAGGAAGATGATGTTGAAGAGATTCCTGACGAGATCACCCGTCTACTTGAGCATGAGGAGAAGATCATTCAGCCGCATCTTGAGAATCTGGAAACAGTCAACTTGGGGTCTGAAGATTGTGTGCGAGAAGTGAAGATTGGGGCACTTCTGGATGAATCTGTTAAGAAGGGGTTGATTGAGTTGCTACGAGAATATGTCGATGTCTTTGCCTGGTCGTATGAAGACATGCCTGGTCTAGACACAGATATTGTGCAACATTTCTTGCCTCTAAAGCCTGAGTGCGTTCCTGTGAAGCAGAAGCTCAGAAGAACTCATCCCGATATGGCAGTAAAGATCAAGTAAGAAGTTCAGAAGCAAATTGATGCGGGGTTTCTGGTGACTTCTACGTATCCTCAGTGGGTGGCCAATATTGTGCCCGTGCCTAAGAAAAATGGAAAAGTCCGAATGTGTGTGGACTATAGAGACTTGAATAAAGCTTGTCCGAAAGACGAATTTTCCGGATATAATCAGATCAAAATGGCACCCGAGGATCTGGAGAAGACAACATTCATCACACCTTGGGGAACATTATGTTATCGAGTGATGCCCTTCGGTTCGAAGAACGCCGGAGCCACGTATCAACGAGCTATGACCAAGTTGTTTCATGATATGATGCATAAGGAGATCGAGGTATATGTTGATGATATGATTGCGAAGTCAAGAACGGAAGTTGAGCATGTAGAGCACTTGTGGAAGCTTTTTCAGCGTTTGAGGAAGTATAAGCTTCGCCTGAATCCCAACAAGTGTACATTTGGAGTCCGTTCCGGCAAGCTATTGGGCTTTATCGTTAGTGAAAGAGGTATTGAGGTTGATCCTGCAAAGGTCAAAGCAATACAAGAGATGCCTGCGCCCAAAACTGAGAAGCAAGTCCGAGGGTTTCTTAGCCGCTTGAATTATATTTCCAGGTTCATATCCCACATGACTGCCACATGTGCACCATTATTCAAGCTCCTCCAGAAAGATCAGTCTCATGATTGGACTGAGGATTTCCAAAAAGCTTTTGACAGTATTAAAGAGTATTTTTCTGAGCCTCTGATTCTGTCTCCGCCTGTGGAAGGAAGTCCATTGATTATGTATTTGACAATTCTTGAAGACTCAATGGGTTGTGTCCTTGGTCAGCAAGATGCATCAGGGAAGAAAGAATATGCTATCTACTACTTGAGTAAGAAGTTTATTGATTGTGAGTCTCGATACTCAATGCTCGAGAAGACATGTTGTGCTTTGACTTGGGCTGCTAAGCGCTTACGCCAGTATATGTTGAATCATACGACTTGGTTGATATCCAAAATGGATCCAATCAAGTATATATTTGAGAAGCCTGCTTTAACTGGGAGGATTGCCCGTTGGCAGATGTTGTTATCTGAGTATGATATTGAGTATCGGGCGCAGAAGGCCATTAAAGGTAGTATTTTGGCAGACCGATTAAAGGTAGTATTTTGGCACATCAACCGATTGAAGATTATCACTCAGTTCAGTATGACTTCCCAGATGAGGAGATTCTGTATTTGATAATGAAAGATTGCGATGAGCCTACGCTCGATAAAGGGCCAGAACCTGGTTCCAGATGGAGTATGGTGTTTGATGGCGTTGTAAATCCATATGGAAATGGTATTGGGGCAATGATTATTACTCCTCAGGGCATATATTTTCTGTTCACAGCAAGGCTAACTTTCAAATGCACGAATAATATGGCTGAGTATGAGGCCTGTATCATGGGATTGGAAGAATGTATTGATCTTAAAATCAAACATCTTGATGTTTATGGTGATTCGACCCTCGTTGTTAATCAGATTAAGGGTGAGTGGGAAACGAATCAGCCCGGCCTCATTCCATATAGAGATTACGCAATGAGGATTTCGACGTTCTTTACTGAGGTTGACTTCCATCATATTGCTCGAGATGAGAATCGGATGGTAGACGCTCTCGCTACACTTGCTTTGATGATTGTGGTAAGACTTTGGAATGAAGTTCCCAATATCACTGTAATGCGCTTGGACAGACCAGCTCATGTATTTGCAGTAGAGGAGGTGCAAGATGATAAGCCGTGGTATTATGATATCAAGTGCTTCCTTCAGAGCCAGATTTACCCGCCTGGGGCATCTATGAAAGATAGGAAGACTTTGAGGAGATTGTCAGGCAGTTTCTACCTCAATGGAGATGTGTTTTATAAGAGAAATTTTGATATGGCGTTGCTTAGATGCGTGGATAGACACGAAGTAAACCTGTTAATGACTGAGGTCCATGAGGGTTCATTTGGTACTCATTCCAATGGACATGCCATGGCTAGAAAGATGTTGAGAGCAGACTACTATTGGCTGACAATGGAGTCTGATTGCTGCAAATACGTGAAGAAATGCCATAAGTGTCAGATCTATGCGGACAAGATTCATATTCCTCCGACACTTCTGAATGTGATTTCATCACCATGGCCTTTCTCTATGTGGGGAATTGACATGATTGGCATGATAGAGCCAAAAGCGTCCAATGGTCATAAATTCATTCTCGTAGCAATTGATTACTTCACCAAATGGGTTGAAGCGGCATCATATGCAAATGTGACCAGGCAGGTGGTCGTGAAATTTATCAAGAATCAACTCATATGCCGGTATGGTGTGCCAGATAAGATCATTACTGATAATGGATCTAACTTGAACAACAAGATGATGAAAGAGTTGTGTAGCGAGTTCAAGATTTCGCATCATAATTCTTCTCCTTATAGACCCAAGATGAATGGGGCTGTTGAAGCGGCTAATATGAATATCAAGAAGATTATCGAGAAGATGGTTGTTACGTACAAAGATTGGCATGAGATGCTGCCATTTGCTTTACATGGATATCGTACATCTGTCCGCACTTCAACAACGGCAACCCCTTTTTCTCTTGTTTACGGCATGGAGGTTGTGCTCCCAGTAGAGGTGGAGATCCCATCAATGAGAGTCTTGATGGAAGCCAAGTTGACTGATGCTGAATGGGTTCAGAGTGGTTATGACCAGCTGAATTTGATTGAAGAGAAGAGATTGACTGCCATGTGTCACGGCCAGTTATATCAGCAAAGGATGAAGAAAGCCTTTGATAAGAAGGTCAAGCCTCATGGGTGACCTTGTGCTCAAAAAAGTCTTGTCTTTCGCGCCCGATTCCATGGGCAAGTGGACTCCAAACTATGAAGGTCCATATGTTGTCAAGAGAGCCTTTTCAGGCGGTGCTTTGATACTTACAACTATGGATGGGGAGGATTTCACTCGTCCTGTGAATTCAGATGCAGTCAAGAAATACTTCGCCTAAAAAGATAAAAACAGAATAGCTCGCTAAGTTGAAAACCCGAAAGGGTGGCTTAGGCAAAAATGAGCGTCTCGGTGGATTGAAAACCCAAAAGGGCGATCCAGGAAAAAGTTAGAGACATAAAAAATGAATATGTATCCCGCTAGATTGAGTACCTCACCCTGGGGAAATCTAGGAAAAAAAATAGGGATTTGGCAAGTAACTGCATCCTGACAAGACCATGTTCTACAAATTGTCATCCGTCAGAGATTCCTGCTCAGTTGTCATTAACCGAAGCTTCAAATACATCAAATTCGGAGATGATGGAGAAATGGTCATTATGTTCAATGTAGCCCTTTTCCAATATATATCACCACTTTCAAATTTGTAAAGATCTATAGAGTCTTGCCATTTGCAGATTACCATTCCATCAAATAAATTTGAGCCTTTATCCAATTATTCACACTCTTATTTGTTTCTATTCAACAAATGTTTTGCATGTTTTAATTGAGAAATATCATTGTTTTTAAATAATTAAACTTTCCATAACTTATTTTTAAACAAATTCAACATTCCCAATGATGAAAGGATATTGGGGTGTCTTCAGTGCTCTCCCAAGGATGGTAGGATTCTCGACAGGGTAAGACATTTGTTCATTTTCCCGGCATGTTTGTATCCTCTTCCTCCTGAGCCTTTTGTAGTTTCCTCTCCCGAGCAGAGTGTATGATAAAGGTATTCAGCCTCCTTCCTCCTCAGCAGGTGTGAGCTCTTGGTTTGGTGACCTTGGAAGCTCCTGATTGGTGGTTGTATCCCCACAAAGATCCATCATCCCCTTTGATAATTCCCCGGCAGAGCGGCTTCCCAAGCGGAATTTATCTGTGCCATGATCCTATTCCCAGTTGGATTGGTTGTTGATCATTCCCCTGCAGAGGTCCGTGTACCCCTGATCCTCAATAGACGGGATGTTCTCAACTGAGCCTGGCTTTCTCTCTTGAGATGCAGTACCGGATGTTTACTCAATCGATTAGTGGACTTGTTTGTGTTAGATATGTTTGTTCTGTTAGCATTCATCATACATAAACCACGCATATGTGCCTAGTTTTAACATTCAGATATTCATGTTGCATCCTTTGCCATATATCTTTGTTCGTTATCTTCTGCTAGTCGGTAATATATCCCCAAGCAGATTATTTGTGTCTGATCTCTCCATGAAGAGTCAGCCCCATAAGAAGAAAATGTTTATTCTTTCTTCCATATCCCCCACTGAGTTATGTCCTCGTGGATGATGGTTATTTTTGTTACCTTCCAACACATATATTGGGATGGAACCCCCCATTGAGTTATATCCTCATAGGGATGAGTCTTGTTTATTGTGCATCTCTAGTTTGTTCCTAGATTTGGCTTCTGGAGATTATCCTTGCAGTTCCCTATAGTTCAGATGAATGATTGCTCAGTAACCAGTAATTATCCATCTTTTCCACGGTGGAGTCTGTGGTTTTCTACCATCATACCGGTAGTTGTAAACCCTTTTTTTATCCCCTTGGCAGAGTTAACCTTCTATTCATCCTAACCGATGACGGTTACTTTTCCGTGGTTTTCTACCCAGTATCTGGTAGATGTAATCCCCTCCTTGACGGTTATCATTATCCAATATTCGTTATTGATAGTCCTTCACCCTTTTTGAATATATCTCCCGAATCATTGCCTTTGTCAATGTATCCCCGCGCGAGTCATCTTTCATTTTCCGTTTTTCGGTAATGATCGGTCATCATTTTATACTTAGTTTTGGTATTCCCGATGTCCTTTCTTTTCGGTCAATTTATCCTTTATTAACCCAGTAACCGGTTGTAGATAATCCTCCATGCGAGTATGTTATCTATGTTCTGACGGTAATAGATAATATGTCTCATGCACTCTTCGGTCGAAGTCTTTGTTCTTCCCCAGTCGCGTAAGATTCGTATCCCCTTTGCGGAGTCGAATACCCATCCTATTATTGAGTTTTCTTTCTAGCCCTCCCTTGGATGATGAGTGTCTCAGAAATATTCCCCAATTCACGCCCTGGTCGGTCACCTATTATATGCCCAGTAACCGGTATCCCTCGTGTTCCTTCCTCTCTGCTCCCTATTATGACTCTTGTCCCACGTGGAGTCAGATTTTCCTGAGTTGAAATATACCTTTTAGGTTTTCCTCAGATGATTTTGGATGTTTGATATCTCTCACCCTTATACCGGTCTTAGATATTCATTCTCCCCGAGCATATTGTTCTTTCACCCTAATATCGGTGTTCGGATCACATGTCTCTTTGAGCTTATTACCCACTAACCGGTAATACCTCACCCTGGTATTTCCTTAGAGGAGTCCTGTTTGGATGTTCCTCAGAGAGGTCCTTTAGTGGATTTCCCCCATCTGAGTACGGATTTTCATCTGAAGTATCCTTTGTCGATAATTCCGCTGTATTGGCATATTCCCCAATACATGCGCCTTTGAGTCAGCTCGGGTCTTTCCATTGATTTATTCTTTTGGAATTCTGCTCCCCAAGTTTTGAGTCGTGCTCTGCTCACGCAATTTACTTTTTTTTTCTATCCCCATAAGAGTCCCAGAGTCTCTGTCCCATTGAGTGTGTTACTCATATGGATTGTCAGTTTCTCCTGACTTCTTTTCTCTTTGTGGACACATATCCTCCCCCCACGAAGTATTACCCTTTTGCATACATACATCTGCATCATTAGGTCTCGTATGGACCAAAATTCATCTCTTTGTTATTATTTAAGCCCATTCTACCTCGTCGAGACGAAGAATTTAACCTTCATATCTCCGGCTAGAATGACCTTAAATAGGGGCATCTGTAAGACCCCAATTTTGGCCCTAAGATCCCTCATGGCATCATAACATTGCATTTGGAAAGCCTCAAGGATCATGAGCATCTGGGTTCCCTTTTCCTTTGGGTGGGACCTCTTGTGAGTGGTTTGAGATCACCAAGCATGCTTGAATTGTGTATCATTGATTTTCTCATTTTTATTTACTAGTCAAAAGCACAAAAATATGTCACTAACATTTCTTGTTTGTAGCTTGAGCAATCACAAGGTCTAAAGAACTTCTAGGAGATCCTTTGTACAATGATAAAGTCAAGAGGAGATGAAAGCAAGCATGGTAATGGTTCCCAAAGCTCTCATCCATCAAATATACCTCCCTAGTATCTCAATTCATCATTTTGATCAAAGCAAGTCAAGGGGTTTGAGGTTTGTTTCCCAAGGAAACCCTAATTCATCTGTTCATCAATTGTGCCTTACTCATGAAGAAACCTCAACCCATGGTCAAATACAATCAAGGGAAGTTCTTTAATCCATTATTCCATGCATATTTGAACTTATTTGAGTTCCCTCAATCATCAATTCATCAATATTTGAGGCATGGACTTGAGAAGTTGATCAGTCAATTCATCTGACTATTTTGAAATGCACTAAGACCTAACGTTTTATGTGTTGGTCAAATGGAGATGATCCCAAGAGCAAAAATGTTCTTAAGGATAATATGAACAACTTTAATGTTCATCAAAAATTGATTTGAACTTGGAAGATCATCATCCACTCCAAGACATTATAGGTCATTTTGACTGAAACCCTAATTTTGGGTCAACTTCCCAAGAACATAACTCATTCTTTTTTTATGATTTTGAGGTGGAACCAAATTCATTGGAAAGCTTATTTTGTCTACTTTAAATGTTATGTTGAGAACAATTTCAAAATCTCAAAAGAAATACATGTGATAATGCAAAACATTATAGGTCACTTTGGGCCAAATGCATTGAAATGGAAAAAAGTACAACTTCAAGTGCCCATAACATCTTCATCAAAAATCCCAATGATGCAAAATTTAAGTTCAAATTGATTAGCTTGAAAATATATACAACTTTCATGTTGAGGGTTTTATCATTTGGAGCTTGCATCATCAAAATAGAAGGGCTTGAATTTGGTTCATTTTGACAAAATTCTCAAAGGCATATTTTGTGCATTGAACTTCATGGCTTGTTTTCATAAATTTCCACACTCCAAATGAGTTTTTGTTCAACATAACATTTGTTCCTTATGTCAAGATCTTTCCAACCATTACCCACATGCCTATGTTTGGATTTTGCAAAGGGGACTTTCGAAAACTTGAAGCTTTGTGACCAATTATGCATTTCATGATTAAATCTCCATGCACAAGCCATTGCAACTCAGAATGCTCGTCCATTTCAATTTAGTATGATATCAGCTTGCATTTGCACTTGATTTTGGGCCTCACATGCGCCTGTACAGGCCCATGCATGGAGGACCCAACTTCATGCACACACGAGTTCCTCACTTGCTTGCATCCATTTCAGCTATAAATACATGTCTTGCCTCATTCAAATACCATCCTTGAATTAACCTGAAACTCTGCAGAAATTATTCCAAGCCATACTTTAAGGAATTTTCACTTTCTTCTTAAAAATTCAGATCTGAATTTCAACTACCTTGGTTGATTTCCAGACCTATAATTCCTTGGCCTCATCTCCTCTCCACCTCCAGAGCAAGCAACAAGCAAGAGTGTTGAAGGATCGTGCTCCATAGATCTGCATTTTGAAGGTTGATGCTCAAACTTTTTTCCATCGAAACTCCCTAATTATTGCTTGTTCCTTATGTCTCTATGTTTGGCTGAAGTCCTCTCAACAGAGGCAACTTGTTTGTGACCTTAATTTTACAAATTCATGAAGTTCAGTATGAACACCATGATTTTCTCTCTCTGGTTTCTCTCTCTATGAGGATCTAGATGAGAAACCAATGGTACAGGGGTGATGTACATCACCCCAGCTTTCCAATGATATGAGGATCGTCCCTTATGGTTGAGGTTTTATGACCTGCAACTTTGGCCGGAAAATGCAAGCTCACCAGAGAAGACGATGGCGCTGGCCACTGTCTCTTTTCTAGATCAATTGTGGGCCCTTGGATCTCTTTTCCAGTTCGAATCATGGCGATTGGATGTTATGACTTAATTTGATGCATTGTACTTCTCAGTTGACTAATGACTATGGTACGTGCGCGCTCCTGATCCATTGGATGTTGCCACGTCAATTAATGAAGTCATCCAACGCTTCCTGATTTTTGCCATTTTCTAAATTCTTGTTTTATTTTCTTTAATTCCATTTTATTTCAAAAATTCATAACTCTCTCATTTTAATTCCAAAAAATATGGGACCAATTGCATTATTTCTATTTTAATTTTTAGTTTCTAAAAATGATTTTTAATTTTTTTTATTTTATCATTTGCTTTTTTTTAATAATTTTCTCTTTTCGGGTTATTTTTAATTCATTTTAAATAGTTTTTGATATTCAAAAAATACAAAAATATTTTTCTAACCTCTTTGAATGATGATAGGTCTATGAAAAATATTCTCATCAATTTATTAATTGATTTGAGATTTATTTTAGATTTTAGTTCAATTAGGTTATTTTTATTCATATTTAATTGATTAAAAATAGTTTCTGACTTTTAAAAATGCTGGAATTTTTTGTCAAACTTTGTTTGACCATGTTGAACTTGGGATAATTCACTTGGACCTTTTAAAGTTGATTTGAAGTGAATTTGAAGTTTGACCTTTCATTAATATTTTAATTCAAGTTTATTTTTAAATATTAAAAAATACCAAAAATATTTTGTTTATTTCTTGACTTCCAATCTTCATCCCATTTCTGATTTTTATGGTTTGACCTTGATCTCCCCTATCTTTGGTCAACATTTATGGATTGGTACATTCCTTTTTATTTGATGCACTTTATTTTCTTCATTTTCATTATCCATCTTCTTCTTCTTTTCTTTTTTTGATCAATGAGTTAAAGGTTGATAAGTTAGCATTAATTAGGGAGGTTTAATCTTCCTTGATTCAAACGTAATTCATCTTGATCAAATGATCAAGTGAATGGATTTGCATTAAGGATAGGTTGCTTTCTAAATCATGCAACGGACTTAAACCAATACAAGGTCATTTCTCTTCTTCTTTTTGGCATGGCAAGTTGTTGGAACTTGGTTCACTAATCAAGATTTCTAACTTGTGTTGTTGCCTACATTATTATTGACCGGCCTCAGATAGTTGTGACTTCTACATAAGTCCAATTACGATTGCTTAACATAGCGCTAAATTTGCCTTATGGCACACTAACTACTAACATTAACCATTAACAATTAACATTTACTTTTTGCTCTTTACTTTTATGCAACTTACTATTCTTATACATATTATTCATTTGCTTTTTCCTTTGCTCATTTGAGCACATATTTATGTTAATGCAATTTTCCTTTTGCTCACTTTAGCACATAATTGTGTATATATTATTGTGCTTGTGCTTTTGTTTTGATTGTTGTGGACCAATGCAAAGAAATGGATAAATGGACTTAGTTCTCTAGGACTTTCCCTATGCAAATTGGAGTAAAAGGATCTTAATGTGAAGACGGATTAGAAGGACCATGCCTCTAAACTCACTCTTGTCCATTCTTGATTTGTTTCATAAAACTTTTGATGTGTGTGCTCTTGTGCTTGGGAATCCTATGAGAGCTCAAATTGAAGAACCATTACCATGTTCATCCCAGCTGAAAGATACAAGATGCATTGAGGATCTCTTAGAGACTTGTTTGATTGTTGCTTGAGCTTACTATTATTTTGCTTGCATATTCCAAAGGATGGGAGATACTTGGATCATCAATATGATCTCAAGAGAGGAACTCCATTTGTGGTCTTGTTTCTTATCCCGTATCTCTTGTATGATTAGGACTCTAGCCATTCTTCTTCTTCCCTCCACTCTAACCCAAGCCAACACTTTTTGTGCAAACATTAACACTTGTTTTCAAACATTAGAAACCTAAGCATTATACTTTTGATTTTCCAACTTTCTTTTCATAACACTTATTTTGAATTGAACTTCTAAGTCAACTTTGACCATATTTTGTAAATACTTTTCATTGGTAAATATAACCCATTCAAATGTCTTTTTGTGGTTTCAATGGCCACTTTCTTAATCAAACTTTTCATAAACTTTAGCTATTAGGTTTGAGTTATCCTTGAGGTAGATGTAATACTCACCTATATCCTTAGTGATGGACAATGATTCTTCCATGCTTATTATAGGGTTAACCCCTCACTAGCATGTTGAAGCTATCCTCACATGGTGGATTTGTGGTTTTTTTAGGTTGAGTGTTCTCCCTTGGATAACAAAAGACCTTAAGGCTTTTGGACCAATCAATTCACCAACTCATTTTGAGATTTTTACCCCGAACTACGAGGTTTTGATCCTAATCTTTTTTTAAGATGGTACGTAGGCAATGGCTTTATCCATCCAAACACAAAATGTAAATAAACTTGTATATTCTCTTCTCATCTCTTCAATCATGTTTGCACAAACAAATTTTCAAAAAAATACCAACCTTACAACAAGTATGAAAAGGGCTCCCTAGGAGTACCTAGGATGTTTTGGGTGCTTAAAACCTTCCCATTGCATAACCAACCCCCTTACCCAGATCTCTGACATTTTTACTAGTTTTTGATTTGATAAAACTTTTAGGTTTTTGTTCGCTTTCTAACCATTCCTTTGGATAAATAGAAGTGTGGTGGCGACTCGACTTGTATGGTTTACCTTGGATTTTGTCAATATCTCTAATGGTAACGAATACCCCGCTATAGAAAAGTGGCGACTCTGCTGGGGATCATTAACCTAGTGGGTTTTGCCTACTTTTCATATTTGTTGTATTGTATTGTATATTGCTTTGTGACATATTTTTGTACAATTTGGGATTACTGTATTGTATGTAATGATTGATTTTCTTGAATATTAATTCCTTGTATGCTTGGTGATCTTTGTGAGATGAGTTCTATACCCGAACTCGAGTGCACTTAGGATAGGAGAATGGCATAGTCTTGTTGACTTGTGTGGAGTTATTCCTTAGCAAGTTAACTTGCAAGTCCATTCACTTGGTGAAGGTCATGTTGGGATCAATAATGTCACACAAGTAGTTGTGGTTAGACATTACTCTTTCCAATATAGACTTTAGGAGCCAAGGACCTTAGTTTACCAAGCCCATCTTGGCCTATTCTTAGGATGTAGTGCGAAAGTCGTTCAAGTGTAAGATTTGATACGATTGTTACGCGATACTACACTCATAAGAGTCTCTCTTGAGAATATTTTTGGAATACGAGTAGTCGTTTATCCGATAATATCCGAAAGATGGGATGATGACTATGGGAACCTCTTGTAGAACATGTTTGGCAGGTTTAAACCCTAGTACACTCCCTTTGGGTGGTTCTTAACCGAGACTTCATGCTCGTGACTTGCAACAAACCCTTGATTCGTGGTTGATCCGTTCTTGTGTATCCTTAATATCAATGGAACTTGGGTGTTGATAAGGTGTAAACCATAATCCACCAAAATGGATGATTGATATTAAGGATGACAGGATCCGTCCCATGACCTTTGTTTGGTGTGCTATGCTTGATCCTTGAGTGTGATTGTTGCATTCATGCATTCATGCACCCATTTGCATCCATATCTTCAATAATAAGAGAATTTTCAAGGAACTTAAGAGGTCTATTTGCAAATTTTCAGACATGGAAAGACAAAGAAGGAATACAAAGAAGTACAGTTTCAAACAACCCGACTTGAAAGAGTTAAGGAATTTGACATCCTATGTACTAGATCCCTTGGGTTTCAAGGCTCGTTTTGGGAAGCTTCTTTCTCTTCTGACTACTCAAGTGGACGAAGGATTGATGAGTGTATTGGTGCAGTTTTATGATCCCTTATACCGTTGCTTCACTTTCCTGGATTTCCAACTTTTACCTACGCTTGAGGAGTATGCCTGCCTTGTGGGTATACCTGTTCTAGACCAGTTGTCGTTCAGTGGCTTAGAGAGCGTTCCTACTTCTCAAGAGATAGCTGACATGTTGCATATAGATGAATCTCTAGTTGGTGTACACATGACTACCAAAGGTGGAATTCAAGGTCTCCCTTCTGAGTTCCTCGTTGCTCAAGCTACTATGTATGGGAAGGCCATGAGTGAGGACGCCTTTGAAGCCATATTTGTACTCCTCATCTATGGGTAGTGTTGTTCCCCAACATCGACAAGTTTGTGGATGTGAACGCTATTAGGATTTTCTCTGCTCTTAATCCCGTTTCGACTCTGTTGGGTGACACTTATTTTTCTTTGCATATGAGGAATGCAAAGGGTGGTGGTGCCATTGTATGCTGTTTGCCTCTATTGTATAAGTGGTTTATTTCTCACTTGCCGCAGACGGTCGCCTTCAAGGAGAATAAAGGATGTCTACAGTGGTCCACGAGACTTATGTCTCTCACTAATGATGATATCTTTTGGTGAATCCGTTCCAGTTAGTCCTTACTTCAGACGGACTCTCACTGGTTTTGGATTCGTCAGAGAGCTTCTTGAACCTGGAATATGAAATTTCTGAGAATTTGGATAATTCCTCATCAAATGTGGGTAAGGTGAGTTCAGATTCAAAGGGTTCGGGAATTGGTTCAGAGGGTTCAAGTACATAATGAGTCTTTCTAGAATCAGCTGTGGTATGAAGGTCTTCAAGGTTTAGGGAGGTTGGGTCAGGGTAATCTGAACCAGAATGTTCAGGTTCGGAGGTGAGGTCATAGTACAGAGGGGAGTTGTGGGTGGTGGAGAGGGTTGGTGATAAGGGTTCGTTGAACATGAGGGCTTTAGAGTGGGGGATGGATGTCGTTTGGAGGTTGAAGAGAGCTAAAGGAGGAGAAGGTGTGATGGTTCTGAGAGGGATGTGGTCATAGGTTGTGGATTTTGATGGAAAGGTTTGGTTAGATGGGTTTGGTTCATAAAGAGTTGGTATGGATGGTGTAGGTTCGTATGAGGTAGGGAGTAACGTTGTTATGAAGATTTGGATTTTTTTTGTGGGAGCGATAATATGTGTGGTAGACGGAGTGAAGGTTGTAACTGTGGTTGAGAGTGTGGGGGTGGTAGAGGGAGTGGTGAGGCAAGTTTCCTAGAGATAGAGGAATTTAGAGCTTTTGATATAGAGATCTTACCAGAAGGTGCTGAAGAAGAGGTCAAAGGCACTGTCTTCTTCTTGGTCATTGAAGACTCTCCCAGCTTGAGAATCTTCTTCTTCTGACTAGTCGTCTTTTGAGAAGGTTCCCTCTTTCGCTTCAAGAAGTTAAGAGGATGATCTGGGAGCCAATCCAAGCTGAAGCCAAAGATGTTATAGCCTTGAGCTTCCAGATCTTGCAGATAACATGCTATAACTTATGGAGGATCAATCTTGGTGAAGAGATACATCTCATTCGCTTTCTCTCGTTGGTTCTTCAGTGCTTCCCAATGGTGTTTCTGGTGGGTTTGACAAGGACCTTGTCAATCAATGCCATACTCTTTAGATTCCTCCCATTGAGAGGCTTCCTAACGTCCACTATGACGTCTTCCATCAGATTCAACTAAATGAGATGATCCACCTGACCACTCTCAATCAGAACGTCTGAAATCAACCTGCCCAAAGGTATGTAGTTCCTTGGCTTCATGTTGTTTTTGGTATCTCTGATAGAGTACCTTAGGTACTTGAAGAGAAGAGAAGGTAGGTTAAGCTTCAGAACCTTGTGCAAATAGTAGATGATACACTTCTAATCTGTGTTGATTTAGTTAGAAGACCTGGATGATGGACGGTGGTGGATGCATCCCAGAATCATCTTAAGCCACACACTCAGATTCTTGTGGAGCGCTTGATTCTTCGAGGATGTTCGTCCTTCAGGGTTCTGAGAGAAAATGGTGGGGATGATTTCCTGGGACATATACTTAGCCCTAGGATTTATGTTGTAAATTCGTCTTCCCCCAGCCTTCTCCATGTTCAGAAGTGCAACAATAGACTTCTCAGTAATTACTATCTTGATACCTAGAACATGAGAGACGATGTAGTGATCATCGCAGTCAGTAAATCTCCAGAATTCTTTCACCAGATTTGTGTAGATAGGTCCATACAGACGGTTAGAGTAGGTGAGCCAACCCCGATTCTTTAATTCTGGTGTTAGATCCATACCATTTTATTTGAGGTTCTCAAAGTTCACCAGTAACTCACAAAGGACTTCCAGTTGTTCAAACGGTGTTGATAGATTGATGTGGGCTGGACGATCAAGAACATGGGATTCTTGATAAGAGGTTATTGTTTGAAGAACAGTAGTGGATGCAACTTGTTCTGGGGATTCAACCTGTTGTTCTAGGGCATTCATCTCTTGAGAGAACTCGAAGAATTGTTGTGCTTGAGCATTCATGATGAAGTTGCAGAGAAAAAGATGAAGAGAAGTTGCAGAGAAAAGTTGGAGGTTTTAGGTTTATGTAAGTAGTGAAGAGTGAAAGTGTGAAAGTGGTAATCGTGGGAGTATATAAACAAAATTAACATATTGCAAAAACGACAGCGGTAACTTGAGAAGGAACACAAATTTCATTGTTGCTGAAACTAAGTTTTGACAATCATGGGAAAAATTATATGTCGCTAATGATGAAATTCTAATCTCAAGATTTGCACACTGCTCGAGGGGATCTCAACAGTTTGGCCCTTGAGTTCTGAGCTAGACATGTGTCTAGAAGAGCAAGAGCCACATGTTTGAGAGACCACATGTTGATGTATCCGAGTCAAGAATACCAAAAGCTTTATGACTAGAGAAGTTTCTGATAAAGATATCTTCTAACTTGTAGAAGTGTCAGAATCATAATCAGATAAACATCATATGCTTGAGTCAGAATCTAACTTTACATTCGAGATGAGAAGCACAGGTTCAGAGCCATTCTGGGTAATCTGCCATATTTAAATTTTTCAGAGTGAACAAAAATCTATCTTCAGCTAAGGGTTTTTTAAAGATATCAACCCATTGATGGTCTGTATCTATAGGTTTTAAAGTAATTGTCCCTTTCTAAACATGATCTATAATAAAGTGATGTTTAATTTCTATGTGCTTCGCTCTAGAATGTAAAATTGGATTCTTACTTAAGCAAATAGTAGTAGTATTATCACAAAAGATAGGAATGTTACTCTCATAGATCTGAGAGTCCTCAAGATGATTCTTCATCCAGAGCATCAGAGTGCTGCAAAGTGAAGTTGAGATATATTCTTCTTCTGCAGTTGACAGTGCAATGGTTGATTGTCTTTTGCTTGCCCATAAGCTGAGGTTTCCTCCCAGAAACTGATAGTTCCCAGATGTGCTTTTGCATTCTAACCTATCTCCAGCATAATCTGCATCACAATACCTAGAGAGCTCGTACTCTTATGTTTTCTTATACATCAAACCAAGATTAGGTGTTCCAATCAGATACCTAAGGATTCTCTTAACAACAATTAAGTGAGATTCCCTTGGATCAGACTAAAATCTAGCATACAGACATACGTTGAATAATATATAAGGACAAGAAGTAGTCAGATAAAGGAAAGAGCCTATCATACCACAATAGAGTTTCTGACAAACCTTTTGACTTACCTTTTCCTTCTCTGGAATGCAAGTTGGATGCATGAGAGTCTTGGCTGGCTTGCTTTCTGACATGTCAAATTTCTTCAGAAGATCTTTTATGTATTTGCTTTGGTAGACATATGTGGCTTCTGATGTGTGATTGATTTGGATGTCAGAAAGAACTTCAGTTCTTGCATTAAGCTCATCCCAAATTTTGCATGCATTAACTCCGAAAATTCTTGGCAAACAAAGGGGTCAGCAGAACCAAATATTATATCATCAACATAAATCTGACAAATCATAAGTTCGTTTATGATGTTTTCGCAAAAGAGAGTGGAGTCCATTTTGCCTCTAATAAAATCATTTTCCAAAATAAATGAACTAAGTATTTCATATCAAGCTCTGAGAGCTTGTTTTAGACCATAAAGTGATTTCTTAAGTTTGAAAACATGTTTTGGAAGTTTTGAATTTTCAAATCCCGGAGGTTGATGGACATACACTTCTTCAGAAAAGTAACCATTCAGAAACGCACTTTTGACGTCCATTTGGTATAATTTAATAGAATAATTAACAATAAATGATACAAGGAGACAAATATATTCTAACCTCGCGATTGTATCAAAGGTTTCATTGTAGTCAATTCCTTCTTGTTGACTATAACCTTGTGCCATCAATCGTGCTTTGTTCTTGACAACTTCACCTTTTTCATTCAGCTTGTTTCTGTAAACCCATTTAGTTCCAATCACATGGGTTCCCTTGGGTCTTGGTACAAGATCTCAAACGTCATTTCTGGAAACTGATCAAGTTCTTCTTTCATTGCCAGAATCCATTCTTTATCTTGAAGAGCTTCTTCACAGGATGTTGGCTCTATCAGAGATACTAGTCCCATAAATGGTTCTTTAGAAACTTTGAATGTTGATCTTGTTCTGGCAGGTTCATCCTTATTTCCCAGAATAAGTTCTTCAGAAACATTTTGCCTATTTCTTTGTCTTTTCTAATTGATTATGCGTTTAGCTGCTTCTGAAGTTCCTCTTTCTGCTTCTTCAGAATCAATTATCTTTTCGTTAGAACCTGCAAGTGTGATCTCCAGATTTGGAAATTTCTCAACTAGCTTTAGCTTTTCAAAGACAAGCTTATCATCAAATCTGACATGAATTGATTCTTCCACAATTTGTATTTCTGTATTGTATACTCGATATCCTTTATAATGTTATGAGTATCCCAACACAATACACTTTTGTGCCTTAGAGTCAAACTTGTTCAGATAGTCTTTAGTGTTCAAAATAAAACAAGAGCATCCAAAAGGATGAAAGTAAGCAATGTTTGGTTTTCTTCCCTTGCACATTTCATAAGGAGTCTTCTCCAAAATAGGTCTGATAGAGATTCTATTCTGAATATAACATGTTGTATTCATAGCTTCTGCCCAGAAGTGCTTAGCCATATTAGTCTCATTGATCATGGTTCTAGCCATTTATGGGAGAGTTCTATTCTTCCTTTCTACAACTCCATTTTGTTGTGGAGTTTTAGGACGGGAGAAATCATGGGAGATCCCATTAGAGTCAAAAAATTCTTCAACAAGTTTGTTTTCAAATTCGCCACCATGATCACTTCTGACTCTGATAATCTTAGAGTCATGCTCATTTTTCACTTTTGAACAGAACTTGGTGAACACATAATGTGACTCATTCTTGTGCCTTAAGAATTTCACCCATGTCCAATGATTGTAGTCATCAAAAGTGACAAGTTCATACTTCTTACCATTGACTGACGATGTCTTAACATGTCCAAAGAGATCAATGTGTAGAAGTTGTAGAGGTCTAGAGGTGGAAATAACATTTTTGGTTTTGAAAGTGGTTTTAGAAAATTTCCCTATCTGACATACTTCACAAAGAGAATCTGAAGAAAACTTCACCTTAGGCAGGCCTCTGACCAACTCAAGTTTATTTAGTTGAGAAATCCTCCTCAAGCTAATGTGACCCAATCGTCTATGTCACACCCATTGCTCTTCCATAACAGACATCCAGCATTTCATGTTTGGTTTTTCAAATATGAAAGTTTTATTTTATAAATGTTGTTTTTCCTCTTTCCAATGAAAAGGACTGTGCCATTTTTATGATTTACAGTCTTGCACGTTTTTTGATTAAAGATAACATCATAACTATTATTCCCTCAACATAAATAACATCAACAATAGAGGGAAGAGATATGTTATCAACTGTTCCAGATCCTCTAATTCTTCCTTTCTGATTTCCTCTAAAGCCTATGAATCCAGCATCTTTAAGTTCCAGGTCTTTGAACATATGCTTTCTTCCCGTCATGTGTTGCGAGCATCCAGAATCCAGGTACCATGACTGGTGTTTTAGTTCTACTGCATAGGATATCTGCAACATACACTATTTTATCTTTGGTACCCAGAATCTTTTTGGTCCTTTATGATTAGTTTTCCCAGAGTTTCTGAGAACTTTGGGTTTTCTAGCATTACTAAACTTCTATGTCTACGCCGGTGTATGATGGTAAGAAAAAGGATATTTTGGTTTGTTTTATATAGAAGGTTTCTAATCATCTTCATCAGAGTCATAATCAATTCCTCTTTTTCTATTATGACTTACACCATAGATCATAGAAGTCATTTTACTTCTATCTAGTTTGTTGTTCAAATTTTTTTGAAATGCTTTAGCATATTTGTATATGATAGTGGAAGAAGTAGGTGGAGCTTTAGAAAGAATTTCCTTAAGTTTTGAACATTTCTTAGTTGAAAATTCTTTTTCTCTTTCGAGAAAAAAATTATTTTCTTTGAATTCAGAAACTTCTTTCTCAAGCTTATCACACTCTCCAACAGTCTCTTCATGAACCCTTTTTAAGTTCTTAAATTTCTGCCTAAGCTTCTGATACAAGCTCAGAGATTCTGACAAATAAGATTCAAGATCAGAATGAGAAAATTCAGAGAATACCTCTTTAGAGTCAAACTCTGTTTCAGATGAACTTCCAGAGGTAGTGGCCATGAATGCTATGTTTGCTTGCTCCTCTTAAGAATCAGATTCTGGAGCTTCAGATTCATAATCGTCCCATGTTGCCATGAGTCCTTTCTTATTTGTTTTGAATGAGCTCTTCTTGAAGATTTCTTTTCTGGAGCTATCCTTCTTTAGCTTTGGACAATTATTTCTGTAGTGTCCAGGTTGTTTGCATTCATAACATGTTACTTCCTTGTTGGGTCTACCTCTGGAGGTTGAATCTGGACGGTCTCCCTTCTGTTTGGGCCTCCTGAAGTTGTTTTGTCTCTTTCTTCAGAGTTGTTTGATTCTTATTGAAAGAATAGATAATTCTTCTTCATCATTGGAATCTTCATTCTCAGATTCATCAGCTTCTTCCTCTTCGGCTTAAAAGGCTTTGTTCCTTTTTGGATTTCTTTTTTATGGTCTTGACTTTAGAGTCACATATTTTCTTTTCTTATAAGGTTCATCTTCCTCTAGATCTATTTCATGACTTCTAAGAGGGCTAATAAGTTCTTCAAGACTTAGGTTGTTCAGATCCTTTGACACTTTCCGAGTGGTAATCATGGGTCTCCACTTCTTGGGAAGACTTCTAATTATCTTCTTGACATGATTTGCTATAATATATCCTTTTCCCAGAACCTTGAGTCCTACAACCAAGGTTTGTAACCTTCGGAACATCACTTCAACAACTTCATCATCTTCCATTCTAAAGGCTTCATACTTCTGGATTAAGGACAGAGCCTTAGTTTCTTTAACTTGGTTATTGCCTTCGTGCGTCATTTTCAAGGAGTCAAAAATATCTTTGGTTGTTTCCCTGTTAGTTATCTTCTCATACTCGTTGTAGGAAATAACGTTTAACATAATGGTTCTAGCTTTGTGGTGATTCTTGAAATCACGCTTCCGATCATCACTCATTCTGTTTCTTGGAATATGAATACCAATTGCAGAAATGGGTAGCTCATAACCATTTGTAACCATATCCCAGAGATCAGCATCCTAGCCTAGGAAGAAACTCTCAATTTTGTCCTTCTAGTAGTCAATTTTTTCTCCATAAAAAATTGGAGGTTTTGCGTTGTAGCTATCTCTTTCATTTGTGTTCGCCATGAAGTTTTTCTAACCTTGGGTCTCTCTACACGGTTAAGTGTTTGATTCAGAAACCAATAATAGAGTCATAGCTCTGATACCAATTGAAGATAGAGAAAAACAAGAAAGGGGGTTTGAATTGTTTTCACAGGAATTCAAATATTTTTGCAACAACACACACACATAATAAATAATAACAACACAAATGATTTATCCTGGTTTGCTTGAAATTCAAAGATACTCCAGTCCACCCGGCCAGGGTGATTTCGCCTTCATCAAGGACTTAATCCACTAACTTCAACAGATTACAAAGTTCGTCTAAGAGTTCAACAACCTCTTAGCTCTCTCAAGTCTACATACCTAAACAAGTCACTTGAGGAATCACAAACCATTACAAGAATTACAAAGTGTTTCACTAGATTCTTCTAGATAAGCAGTAGACATGATTTAATAACAATGAAAGACAACCACACAATATTGAGCAACAACTCTTATATGGAAATTATTTCTTACAACAATAATGGTGAAGAATATTCAGAGTATGATAAGTTTTTGTATCAAAGTTATGTATTTCAGCAAGTTGCAAGGAGACCCTTATATAGCACATGAGATGATACCGTAAGGGGAAATCAATAAAGATTTAGTGCCAGCTGTGGGAGATAAATGTAGTAAATTTGTTGTCCTTTCCATAGCAGTCTTGGATCATAATCAAATGTTTTCTTAAAAGGAGTGTACTAAAATTTGAATGCTTCCAGCTTAAATTTCTGACCAGGTGACATCTGATGGCGTGTTTCTGAGCATGTGTCCGAGTGAGGTAAGCATGATCAGAGTCTTCAGAGTTAGAGTCTTCAGATATCTCTTGTAGAGTCTTCAGAGTTAGAGTCTTCATATATCTCTTGTTGAGTCTTCAGATAGAGTTCTTAGAATCAAATCATCAGAGCTTGAACTTCAGAGTCAGATTCTTCAGGTTATTGTTCCTAAGATGCATTTTGTTCAGAGTCATATGTGATTTCTCTTTTTGCTGGGTCAGCGCTTCTGGAATAATTCAGATGCCAGATATTTGTTTCTTTATAATCAAAAGGTGACTTGTGAGAGTCATTTTAACTTAGAATCCCGCACACTTAAGAAATTTGTTAGGGTACAAAATTGTTTCATTCTTTATTGTTATCAAAACTTAGAGATATATTGTAGAGTTAAAATTTTGTTGAAGTGAGAACATCACTTCAACAGCTTCATCATCTTCCATTCTAAAGGCTTCATACTTCTGGATTAAGGATAGAGTCTTAGTTTTTTTAACTTGGTTGTTGCCTTCATGCGTCATTTTCAAGGAGTCAAAAATATATTTGGTTGTTTCCCTGTTAGTTATCTTCTCGTACTCGTTATAGGAAATAACATTTAACATGATGGTATTAGCTTTCTGGTGATTCTTGAAATCATGCTTATGATTGTCACTCATTCTGCTTCTTGGAATATGAATACCAATTGTAGAAATGGGTAGCTCATAACCATTTATAACCATATCCCAAAGATCAACATCGTAGCCTAGGAAGAAACTCTTAATTTTGTCCTTCCAGTAGTCAATTTTTTCTCCATAAAAAATTGGAGGTTTTGTGTTGTAGCTATCTCTTTCATTTGTGTTGGCCATGAAGTTTTTCTTACCATGGATCTCTCTACACGGTTAAGTGTTTGATTCAGAAATGAATAACAGAATCGTAGCTCTGATACCAATTGAAGGTAGAGAAAAACAAGAAAGGGGGGTTTGAATTGTTTTCACGGGAATTAAAATATTTTTGCAACAACACACACACATAAGTATTAATAACAACACAAACGATTTATCCTGGTTTTATTGAAATTCAAAGCTACTCCAGTCCACCCGTCCAAGGTGTTTTCTCCTTCAACAAGGACTTAATCCACTAATTTTAACAAATTACAAAGTTCGTCTAAGATTTCAACAACCTCTTAGCTCTCTCAAGTTTACAAACCTAAACAAGTCACTTGAGGAATTACAAACAATTGCAAGAATTACAAAGTGTTTCGATAAATGCTCCTAGATAAGCAGTAGACACGATTTAATAACAACGAAAGACAACCATACAATATTGAGCAACAACTCTTGTATGGAAACTATTTCTTACAACAATAATGGTGAAGAATATTCAGAGTATAATAATATTTTTGTATCAAAGTTATGTATTTCTGCAAGTTGTGAGGAGGCCCTTATATAGCACTTGAGATGATATAATTAGGGGGAAATCAATAAAGATTTAGTGCCAACTGTGGGAGATAAATATAGTAAATTTCTTGTCTTTTCCATAGCAGTCTTGGAGCAAAATCAAATGTTTTCTTAAAAGGATTGTACTAAAATTTGAATGCTTCCAGCTTAAGTTTTTGACCATGTGACATCCGATGGCGTGTTTCTGAGCATGTGTCAAAGTGAGGTGAGCATGATTAGAGTCTTTAGAGTTAGAGTCTTCAGATATCTTCTGCAGAATCTTCAAATAGAGTTCTTAGAATCAGATCATCAGAGCCTGAACTTCATATTCATATTCTTCAGGTGATTGTTCCTCAGATGCATTCTGTTCAGAGTCAGGTGTGATTTCTCTTTTTGTTGGGTAAGCGCTTCTGGACTAATTTAGATGCCAGATATTTGTTTCTTGATAATCAGAAGGTGACTTATGATAGTCATTTTAACTTAGAATCCTGCACACTTAAGAAAGTTATTAGGGTACCAAATTGTTTTATTCTTTGTTATCATCAAGCTATATCTCATCATATAGGTTGTTGCTTTTGTAGGTAGTGTGTGTGTTCACCCATGCTCCATCAAGCTCATATCTAGGGTTTAAGACCCTCAATGCAAGGAGACTAATCAAGATATGGTTCATACTTATTCTAGACATCATATATGGGTCCCCATGGTCTTCACATATCATTTTTATCAAGAAATCATCAAGAGTTTGAAGCTTGTTTACCTTGGAAGCCCTAATTCATCTGGGTATCTTGTGTGACTTCCTTAGCAAGTTTCTTCAACATTTGACCAAATATTTCAAAGTATACTTCATTTTACATCATCTTACACATATATGATCCTCAATGAGTCCCAAATATCAAGATAATGTCAAGTTTGCAAGTTGGTTCATGGTGGTTGACCAGAGAAAGTCAATTGGTCAAAACTGGGGTTCCTTAGACCCTATCTCCTACACTTTTTATCATATGAAAACTATTCCAAGAGAAACGTTACTCCTTATGACATTCCAAACAACTTTCATGTTGAAGTCAAGAGCTAGTTTTTCTTGGAAAGTCATTTTTTATGATGAAAGATTATAGGTCATTTTGTCTAAACCCTAGTTAGGAGGTCAACTTCCAAGGACCATAACTTGCTCAATTTTTATGAGATAAAATCTATTCAAGTTCTATGATTAAATTCAATATGTTCTGTTCAACTTTTATTTTTCGAAATTTTCAAATTCAACTTGTGCCAAGAGGAAACATTATAGGTCATTTTGGGTCATTACCATTGAACAAGTGATTTTCCTCAACTTCTAAAATGCATAACTCCTTCATTCCAAATCCAAATGAGGTCAAATTTGTGACCAAATTTAATAGGTTTGAAATATTTATAACTTTTATGAAATAACTTGTTCCATTTGAAGTCCATATCAAAAGTTATTCAAGGTGGAAGAAGTGAACTTGGTACTTAGAAAATTTTCAAATATGTTTGATTTTCCAAACTTCCACCTCATAATTCATCATGATACAAGCTTCAAATGGAAACGTGTTCAACATGAAAGTTGTTCCCTTGATCTCACCTTTCCAAAAAGTCCAAGATCGTCTCGTTTGGCTAAGAAATGGAGGACTTTCACATGGGTTCTTTTCAAAGGTCCATTTGGATGATTTTCACCTTCACTTTCCAATTTCAAATGCATGGCCACATCGCATGATTTCAGCATTTAACTCAAGTAATTTTGGACCTGATTACATCACTTGATGGGCCTATCACACGCCCATGCAAGCATGCAAGGCAAATTGCTAAATTTGGCAAATTTTTGAAGTGTGTGGAAATGAATCGCATTGGCTATAAATACAACCGTCATGGCTCAGAATTGAGGACCTTTTGCCCAAGCTTTGAACCTGCAATCTAAACCCTCACCATTAAAGGATAATCTTGAAGGTTTTCATTTGAAAATCGAGCTTCAAATCTCATTCTGTTTTGAGATTGAAACTCCAAGAGTCCGGGCTTTTCTTTGGTCCAATTCACCTCCTACAAGCTTCTGAAGCCAAGCGAAGGACAATTGGAAGCAAGATCAAGCAAGGTTGAAGCTCCTTCGAAGGTGATTTTTCAGAATTTTCATCTCTTCGATTCTCACTCAATTCTTCACTATTCTTTATGATTTTTGGTTGGCTGAAGTCCTACCAATGTAGGCAATAAGATTGAGTTGCTTTGAGGTTAAATCGAAGCAACTCAGTTCATGATCCTCAAAATTCAAATTCATGTATCTCTTGATATACTTGTGTAGCGGTGTATTCGTCGCTATATGATTTATTGATTAAACCATAAGCAAAGCATACAATGAATTCGAGTCGCCACCGCACTTTTATTTATCCAAAGGACTGGCTAAAAAGCGAACAAAAGCCTAAGAAGTTTTACGCGTAGAAAACTAATTAAAAGATCAGAGAGTCTGGGTAAGGGGTAAATTACGCAATGGGAAGGTGTTAGGCACCCATCACGTCCTAGGTACTCCTAGGGAGCCCTTTTCACACTTGTTGTATAAAATTGTTATTTGTTATGAAATATTTATTGTGCAAACATGATTGGGATGATGAGAAAAGAATATACAAGTTAATTATTTTTGTGTTCGAACGGATGAACCCGTTGCCTACGTACCTTCCATCAAAGGTAAGGAACAAAACGCCGTAGTTCGGCTAAAAGATTTCCAAAAAGTTAGTGGATTCAATTTTAAACACAAGCCCTAAGGTCTTACGTTATCCACGGGAGAAAACTCAACCTTATACAAACAACAAGTCCACCATGTGAGAAAAGCTTCAACTTGCTAGTGAGGGGTTAACCCTATAATAAGCAAGGAAGACTTACAATTCAATCAACTAAGGACAAATAGGTGAGATTAACATCAACCAACTAGGATAAATCAAACCTACGGCTAATGTATGAAAACTTAACAAGAATGGACAAAGCCACAAAACAATTGAATGGGTGAAGTTAATTGATTATGATTATTCACAAAAGGAAGGTCAAAGTATGATTAAGATTGATTCAAAATAAGTATTATGAAATGGAGTTTGAAAAAAGTCAAGGACTTGGGGCCCAGGTTTTTAATTTAAAGCATGAAGATGTTTGCACATTATTTATCTCAAGTTTTGAAAGTAATGTGTGAAAAGGTTTAGGACAAAATGGATGAATGGATGGAGATGGAGTGTAAAACTTCCTAGAAGGTTCACCTCTTGAGATCATATAGAAGATGACTCAAGTGTGTCCTTTGGAATAGACAATGAGCAATAACAAACAGGCAAAGGAAAGGAAAGAAGTCAACAAAAGCGGATACCGGATGCCAATCACTGGGCTTATACCAATCTCCTAAAATAAAACTGGATATCAGAGGCCACTCTATGGACTTATACCAATCTCCTCAACAAAGAAATAAAAAGTGGATACCGGATGCCAATCTATCTGGGCTTATACCAATCTCCAACAAAAACAAAGCAAACACTTGGATGTCAGATGCCAATCTATCTGGGCTTACTCTAACCTCCAACATATGATCATGGGAAAACAAATGCCAAATTACACGGACCTACAATTGCATCCTCACATAAATCAAACAAATGCATCAAGCAAAGAGAAGATGAGTGGCCAATGAAATGGTCTTATACTCACTTCCATATCATAGGAACAATGGCCAATGAATGGTCTTACAATTGTCCTCAATGGGCAAACAACAAAGATATGTCACAAAGACAGATGAAATGATCATGCACTAATAAGCAATTAATGATGATAAATGCACAAGGCATACAAGCAAACATGTGCAAATGAACTAAGTAATCAATCAATCAAAGTCATTCAGCACACTCTATAACCAAGCAATGAGGCTCATACAAAAGGGTAGGCATTGAAGCCAACTGGAATAGGGTTAATGGTGCTCTTAACCTTGACATTGAGAGCCAAGGTGAAGCAGATGAAAGGATATGAGGGGTGTGCCTCATGCTCTTATCCCTGGTCAGGGAGAGCTTCAAATGATAGAAGGTGTGGGAGTTCAGAAAGTAGGAACTCTCTCCATAAGTTAGACTCTATAGATCTTGGGCTTTTACTCACTATGAATCAACACATGTGGTGTGAGCAAGGTGAGTGACTCACAGAATAGTAGGAGATAGGTTACATATCTCTTTTGTCTACCAATTGCCTCAAATGAGGGCTTTTCCTGCTTGGGACAAAAGTAAACATTCACAAACATTGCCTCTTAAGGAGGACTTCAGACAGTTGCCTGGCCAAGTAACAGGCCAGGTCTTCCAGACTACATGAAGAAGAAGGATTCTACCTCAATGCAAATGCTATCAAGCAAAGCAAAGCAAGTTCTTAAAAGAACTGAGCAACTAATGGTACCTGAAACCAGTCAAACAGAATCAGTATACAACTCAAAGTCAAACCAATATAAGGTAAAGATCAACAGTCAACACAATTAGTCAAATGTGCAATGCATAAAGCTCAAAGCATGTGAGCTAAGCATCCTACAAAACAAAAAAGTTAGTTCATGATGATCAAACAGACTCAAACAACTTGCATAAATCTTCTTAAGGCCTTTGCTTATTATCCTGAAAAAATGAACTCAAACATGAGCAACAAGACCAATAGGACAAGCCTAGGGTCATAAAGAGATAAGAAATTCAAAACAGCAAGTGAAATCTATCCCAAATCAAGTTCAAACAATTAAGAAACAAACCCAAGTGGTTTCACATTCATATCATTCATCATTATCATTTCACAAGCAAATTAGGTCAAGGCATGTCATATAGAAGCTCATAGAAGTCAACAGAATGATTCAGCTCAAATCCAATCACAAACATTTCAAAAAATTCTCAAATAATTCATGATCCATCAACATCCATAACATGATAAGCATACCAAATTTCAGCTTATTTGGATCAACGGAAGTAGGTCAATGAAAATCAGAAAGTCAAAGCAAGTTCAAGCAAACTCATACAAAGCATCAAAACATGCACCAACTTCAATAAATCATAAAACAGTGACAACATATGATAAATGAATGGGACTAAAACCATGACAAACTTTAAGATGTCTACAAATCACATGTCAAGTTTCAAGTCCATCCAATTAAGCATTAGAATTTCACAAATCAAATGAGAACATGTGTCACAAAAAGTCAACAAATGACCAAACAGGGGAGAAAATTCCAAACAAATAGGAAATGCCATCAATAATTCCAGAAATAATTCACATGTATTCTCAACATCCACAAGTATGTTCATGCAACAATCCACACCATTTTGAGTTCAATAAGCATGGTAATAAAAATCCTGAAGTTGGACATGAATGGTGTGACACAAATTGTCACACCTCTATTCAAAAAATCATATCTCATCAACCAGCAATGATAAATTCACAAACTCTACACCAAAATCACCATGAACGTGCTAGTTTAAGCACAAAAAAATTCAAAGGCATTGGATTAAGTATCATCATTTCACAAGCAATTTGGCAAGGCATACACAAAATGGACAACATGAACAAACCCTAGCACATTTAAAAATCCACACGTGCAAAAAATCTGGAAAAATCACCATAATAAAATAGAGATCAAGAGGAGCATTTCACAAAAAATCCCATCAAATTTGGATAAAAAATGAATGACTTATGAATTTTGGAAGATTGGCATACCAAATGAAATAAAATAGAAAAAAGAAATGATTTAAATAAAATATTAAAACGGGAATGGCAAAACGGTAAATATGGGGGTCACTAAGTGAAACGCCGCGTTTCACTTAGTGAGGTGTCGTCCGGCTAATGGCTTCATGGCAATGCAACAGGGATTTCATGCAAAACAACATTCCAGCGGATCAAAACACGACCTGGGTTTAAAAACTAGGGTTTGGCTACTGTTCATCATCATCATCAATCGGGATGAACTTTTGGTTCCAGTTTTTGAAAACAAGCACACCATTCGACTCAGCAAACAACATACATCAATGATCCAGCCTTAATTTTCATTAACTCATGCTAACAAGAATGAATCGAGCACAAACACATTTAACCAACAAAACTTTAAAACAATGTTTCTCTCTCAATAATCAATGGTTTTTCATGATTTAAGTTTTATTGTACTCAGCATGGCAAGACCTTTCTAAAGCATAGCATGATTTTGAAAATAAAGAGGTTCGAATCCTTACCAAATTTGAAGAGCAGTGATGATTTGATGATTTTCTGGCCGTGGAAAGTATAAACAGAAGTTCAATGATGTTTGTATTGATGAATGGAAGCAAGACTTGAAGCTCAGCTGGGACGATTTAGCTCAAACACAAAGCTGCCATGGATGAAGCTTAATGGAACAGTGATGGAGAAAGGCTTTACAGTCGTGATCTTACCCTTGTAAAAGCTTCAACAAGGTTGGTAAATGATGAATCAATGGATAGTAGCACGAGTTCCTTGAATATTTTCAGAAAAAGTTAAGATGAAAAAGTGAGAGGGTTTGAGAGAAAAATGAATTTGGATCTGTTTTGGCAAAGTGTGGCTAGGGTTTTTGCAATCAGAATGCAACATATATACTCTGTTTAGCATTGCTTAAGTTTGGTTAATGAAGTGGTAATTGGAATTAACTTAAATGAAGTGTTTTTGCCAATTAATGAAATTCACTTAAGTTGCATGTGCATGGCTCTACAGTGAGAAATTGGGCTTTAAGCACATCCAAAATGTAATTTCTGAACACTTTCAATTGGTAAAATGCATTGGAAATGGTTAATTTGAAAAGTCACTTTTTCACCTCCCTTTTTTAATTCAATGCACTTTGAAAAAGGCCATTTTGATTGGTTGATTTTTGGTAAAATGTGATGAAGGATTTGGATAGAGCACATCAAATATGACTTGTAGCAAAAAACCTCACTCAATTTGGCCAAATGGTTTGGAAGATATGCCACTTTGAAGTTCAAAAATTTTTTAGAATGATTTGATCATAACTTGCCAACCACACATGAGAAATGAGTGTTCTTGGACTTTTTGGAAATGGGAGAACAATATCTTAAACTTTCATGTTGGACACAAATTCATTTGAAGCTTGTATGATGATGTAAATTTGAGGAGAAGAACTTTCCATTTTTGGCAAATTCCAATTACAGGTCAACTTTCTATTTCTGGAAACTTCTTGTCTGACTTCAAATTCTTCACTGTGGATGTTTGACATGTTATATGAGGCTTATATGGACATGAATGAGATCTCTCAAACCAATTCCCACCATCAAATCACTGATTAAATGCACAGTTGACCACAGTTGACTTTGCTAGGGTTTTGGTCGACTGAACCATGTTCTGATGAATTCCAAGCCCCTACCACTTGATATCTTGATTCAAAATGATGTCACAACTCATATGAACTCTTGATGAATGATCATGGTGCCCAAATTCTTCAAGAATGGCCACCATCTATTTCAATGACTGACTTTGACTGATTTGACCTAATTTGCTTCATCTGCAAGTAGCATGGTTAGATGACAATATTTTTGTACTTTTGGTTAATAGACAAATGAAAATCAATGATATACAAATGCAAAACATGCTTGGTGATCAAGAACCACACTCGCAAGATAACCCACCCACCAGGAGGGAAGCAAAGGTGCACAAAGATCCTTGAGGCAATGGTATGATATGATATGATGCCATGAGGGATCTTAGGGACAAAATTGGGGTCTTACAGATGCCCCTATTTAAGGTCATTCTAGCCGAAGAAGTGAAGTTTAGAAATCTTCATCTCGACGCGGTAGAATGGGCTTAAATAACAGTAATGAGACAAATTTTGGTCCCTAAGAGACCTCATGATGCAAATGTATGTATGCAAAAGACACAAATTCTGTGGGGGATATGATTCACACAGAAGAAAAGACGATCCATCGGAGTAATACACTCACCAGGAACAGAGACTCTAACAAGACTCTTGTTGGGGATAGTACAAGAAAAAGAATGCGTGAGCAGGACACGACTTCAAGTTGGGGAAGACAAAATTGACACAGCGTGAATAAAACACGACTCTGATTAGGGTAATAACAGAAATCAAACCGGAGACCTCACTGGGGAGTGAAGGATTCACACTGGGGAAAAGAAAATTCCAAAGGGAAAAAACATCCATTGGAGAGACACAAGCTGACTCCTGGGAAGAAGCAATAGGAAACTCCACTGAGGAAGCACCAAAGAATGAGATGTTACCGGTATAAGGGCAACAAAAACAGGAAGAATGAATATCTAAGACCGGTATAAGGGTGAGAGATATCAATCAACCAAGCATCTGAGAAAGACCTGAAAAAGGTACATCAACTCAGGAAAATCTGACTCCGCAGGGGGACCGAGGTCATAATAGGGAGTAGAAAGGAAGGAACACCAGGGATACCGAGGTATATAATAGGTGACCGACCAAAACGTGAATTGGTATATATGCCAAAACAGTCATCATCCTGAAGAGAGAGAAAGCAAACTTGTTTATAGGATGGACATTTGATTCTACAAAGAATGCAAATCTTACTCAGTTGGGGAAACAAACAAAGTATTCGACAAAAGAGTGCATGAGATATATTATCTATAGCCGTCAAAACGTAGATAATGTACTCGCATGGAAAATTATCCTGAACCGGGTTGTAGGTTGTTTATAGGATAAGATCCGAAATCGTGAATTGGTTTGTGCTCCAAGACACTCGTCACCCTGAAGAAAGCTAGAACAGCAGACTTGTTTATAGGATTGACATTTGATTCCACAAGGAATACGAATCTTACTCTGCGGAGAAAACAATCAAAAGATTGACCCAAGAGCGAACGAGATATAATATCCATTACCGTCAGAACGTGGATAACATACTCACATGGAAGATTATCCTGAACCGGGTTGTAGGTTGTTTATAGGATAAAAATACGAAATCGTGAATTGGTTTGCGTTCCAAGACACTCGTCACCCTGAAGAAAGCTAGAACAGCAGAC
This sequence comes from Lathyrus oleraceus, assembly GCF_024323335.1. Classification (NCBI taxonomy): domain Eukaryota; kingdom Viridiplantae; phylum Streptophyta; class Magnoliopsida; order Fabales; family Fabaceae; genus Lathyrus; species Lathyrus oleraceus. The sequence continues at coordinate 353,908,748 of NC_066582.1, read as the reverse complement.
TTGTTTATAGGATGGACATTCGATTCTACAAGGAATACGAATCTTACTCGACTGGGGAAGATCAACAAAGGACTCCAACCAAAGAGCGCATGAGACATATTATTCATTACCGGCAGACCGTGAATAATACACTCAAGAGGAAAAGACATCAGAGATACCGAGGTATATAACAGGTGACTAACCAAAAAGAGAGACAATCGATACCAAGCATCCGGGTAAACGAAAGACAACTCAAAGGATAAATTGCAAGCATCTGGCAATTATCCAACAACAAAGAATATTCGATTCCGCAAAGGGAAATAACGAATCTTACTCGACCAGGGAAACACGAAAGGCTTCGACGGAAGAGTGCATGAGATATATTATTCATTACCGTCAGAACGTGAATAATAACCTCGAAAGGAAGATTATCCTTAACCGGGTTGTAGGTTGTTTATAGGATAAAATCCGAAAAGAAAGGCATCGGGATACCGAACTAGGTATATAAAGATGACCACCCAAAGGGAGCAACAGACATTACCAACAAGAGGGTAAATGAAAGGAGACTCGCTGGGGATGCATTGATGAAAATCAATGATCCGGGGAACACAATCACCGACAAAAGGTGAAAGGACCCGCTGGGGATAAAATTGCTAGCATATGGCAATTATCCAAAAAAGACTTGCTGGGGGTATAAGTGCTTATCTGCGCAACTTATCCAAGCGAAGGAAAATCGACATCAAATACTAGATGAAGATAACCACAAAGAGGGAATTACATCTACCAAAAGAAATTGGATAGAAAACCACAGAGGAGTAACCGTCATCGGTTGGGATGAACAACAAAGTTAACTCTGCTAGTGGAGAAAACAGGGTTTATAACTACCGGCTCGTGGGTAGAAAAACCGCAAAGATAGGACTTACGACTGCTGGTTTGTAGGCAGAAGGCCAAAAAGTTCCGCTGAGGATAAGATGAATGAGCGCCGGTTAGTAAGCAACTATTCATTTATACCACAGGGAAGCACGAGAGACAATTTGAAAGAGGGCCGATTTAGGATCAAACCAAAAAGGCGGACTGAATCAAGACTCGTCCTAATGAGGATATAACTCAGAAGGGAAAACCCGTCCCAACGTGTGTTGGGAGGGGACGGAAACAACCGTCGTCCACGAGGATGTATCTCAGTGGGGAAATGGCAGGAAAGGATAGACTCTTTCTACTTACGGGGCCGACTCTATATGGAGAGATTTAACACCCGACATCTGCTAGGGAGATCTATAAAGAAGATCTGTATCACCCAAAAGCAGGGAACAATCAACAAAAGAATATGGCAAGAAATGCAACATGAATATTTGAATGTTTATGAGTATGCATGAATATGCGTGATTTGTGTTTGATGAATGCTGACAAAACAGACAATTCTAACACAAACAAGTCCAGGAATCAAACGCCCGGTACTATACTTCCAGGGGAAAACCAACTGGAAAGCCAATCTGCGGAGATCCATACGCTGAGAAGCAAAGATCTGCGGGTACTGCTGGGGAGCAGAGGATCAGAGATATTAGGAAGCACCAAATATCTGAGTGCTGGATCAGCAAACAACCCGATCAGGGCACAAAAAGTCACAACGGGCAAAACAGCCACCAAGACGAATCTGTAGGAGAACAAGAGAAGTCCCAAAGTATCTGCAGGGGATCCCAGTGTCAACTGAGAAACAAACGGTGCGTTGCACAAGCACGAACTGCTGTAGAAGCAAATCCACATAACTCCGCTGGGGAACGACCCACTGAGGGAGAATGTATCACACAAGTAGATTCTGCAACAAGCCACTCTACCCGGAGAGAATATACATAGGAAGCTGATCACACAAGTAGATTCTGCAATACAAGCCACTCTACTGGGGATCACAAACAGTCAGGAAATCAATCCGTTATCTGGATGCTAGAGCCACTAACCGGCCATACTGGGGATTGAAGGAGTATTCAACAGGCAAAACTACCTCAACAACCACTCTGCAGACTATGTTGGGAAAGAATGGGTGAAAATACTAGGATATCAACCCAATTAACCACTGAGTAGGAAAATAAATCCTGCTCTGCTGAGGAGAACAAACACTTTGATAGAGAGAAAGCAACAACTCTACTGGCAACTGCACTAGGGAGAGTGACAACAACTCTGCTCGCGACTGTGCTGAGGAGACAAATAAAGTCTGGGGATGTCGACCCATTGGAGAAGGTGAAGGGGCACCAGGATGACAAACCATTAACCGCCGAATCTTCCACAGGGAAAGCACCCATGCTGGGGAAGACTGCCGCTGGAGAAAACGAAGTCTTCAACCACACTCTGCTTGGGGAACAACCCCACCAACAACTCTGCTTGAGGAACAACCTCAACAAAGCTCTGGAGAAAGAGGATACAACCAAACCAGGAATATGAACAAATGTCTTACCTGTTGGAGATCATGCCGCCCTCGGGAGAGCACTGAGATATTCTTGAGTATCCTTTCATTATTGTGAATGTTCACTTTGTTTAAAACAACAATTTTGAAAAATCTATTTGTTTAAAACAATGACATTTTATCAATTAAAACATGCAAAACATTTGTTGAATTGAAACAAATAAGAGTGCAAATAATTGGATAAAAAGCTGAAATTGATTTGATGGAATGGTAGCCTGCAAATGGCAAGACTCCATAGATCTGTACAAATTTGAAATCAGTGATATATATTGGACGAGGGCTACATTGAACATAATGATCCTTTCTCTACCAATTTGAATCACGATGTATTCGAAGCTTCAGTTTGACGACGAATCGAGAATCCTCTGACGAAATGACAGCTGGTGAAACAGAAAGTCTTGTCAGGATGCAGTTACTTGCCATATCCCTAATTTTTGCCTAGATTGCCCCGGGGTGAGGTACTCAATCTAGCGGGATGCAAATATTCTTTTTTTTCATGTCTCTAATTTTTGCCTGGATTACCCTTGCGGGTTCTCCACCGAGACGCTCATTTTTGCCTAAGCCGCCCTTTCGGGTTTTCAACTTAGCGAGCTATTCTGTTTTTTCTTTTGCATATACTTTTTTTTTCTAGGCAAAGTATCTCTTGACTGCATCTGAATTCACAGGACGAGTGAAATCCTTCCCATCCATTGTTGTAAGCATCAAAGCTCCGCCTGAAAAGGCTCTCTTAACAACATACGGACCCTCGTAGTTTGGAGTCCACTTGCCCCTGGAATCGGGTGCGAAAGACAAAACTTTCTTGAGCACGAGGTCACCTTCTCGGAACACACGAGGCTTGACCTTATTATCGAATGCTTTCTTCATTCTCTGCTGATATAACTGGCCATGACACATGGCAGTTAATCGTTTCTCTTCAATCAGATTCAACTGGTCATAGCAACTTTGAATCCATTCGGCACCAGTCAACTAGGGACTTGAGGGTATACTTTTTCTTTTTTCTTTTGAAAAAATTTTGAAATTTTTTTTCCTGATTTTTGATTTTTTCTTCTTTTTCACCCTCTTTCTTTTTTCATTTTTTTTTATTTTATATTACATTTGTAATGCCCCAGTTTGACTGTTTTGGCTGATTCTCATGATACAGCTGAATGAGCTCCTTTGGTGCTCAAGAAGGCGGGTAATCTCATCAGGAATCCCCTTCAACATTATCTTCCTCTGCTTCAGATACAAAGAATTCAAAATTGGGAGATGGCGTTGGATCATTATGTTCAATGGGTTTAGAAATCCCTGCATAATGATTCTAGATAATGAAAAGCTTTTTGAATTTTAAACAAGCAAATCATTTATGCAGATGAAAAATGTTGTTTTATTGTTTTTCAGGGTTTTTTGTGATCACTGATTTCATGCAAAAGCAAAAAGTGAAAACAAATGGAAAAACAAATGTTCAACGATGCATTAATTGAATGAAAACATCATTGTATTAAATGCTGTCAACAATGTCATCACTCCTCCTTTTGGCATGGGAGAAGGGTTTTAAACAAAGTGAACAATTACTCTGATCTATGGATGACCGTAGGAACATCTACAGCGACCCAATTGTGGCAGACACCACCAGGTATGATGAAATTGTTCAGATCTTCTGCATCCTCTTCCAAGATAGTAGCAGCCTCTTCTTCAGGTTGATCAGCATGAATGAAACCTCCTCTTTTGAACAAACCTTGCTCATTATATGCCCCAGAACAGTAGCCAATGCCAGCCCGGGATGGGTTAACCAGGAATAAATCCATCAACAGTACATAGTCTGGCAAATTTTTCCTCTGAGTTCACAACTCTCTTGCTCAGGATGATCCATCAATCTGGCAGAATCGGCTCTGGTATAGTACCGACGAAGTGCGTCTTCAAAATAAATGAAGATCGCAGGGTCAGACCACAGGACGGGAGACCGAAACAAAACACCCGCTTATGCAAATGATGCATGAAGTGTTTGTGCATATGCTTGATTTTCATTTCAAAGGAACTCGAAGGTTTTATTTGCAAACTTTGAAATATTTAAGCATTTTGATCGTATATGAGAATATCTCATCAGATATATCAGGTGAAAAAAATTTCCCGGTTTTTTCATGTTTGAAAATTTTTGCAAATAAACTCCTTTGAGTTCCTTGACAATTTTCTCATTATCTGATGATATGGATGCAGATGAATGCATGAATGCATGAATGCAACAATCACACTCAAGGATCAAGCAAGTCACACCAAACAAAGGTCATGGGAAAGCTCATTGTATCCCTAATATCAATCATCCATTTTGGTGGATTCAGGTTTTCACCTTACCGACACCCAAGTTCCATTGATATTAACGGTACATGAACCGGCTCTAACATCCTTAATATCAACCATCCGTTTTGGGGGATTTAGGTTTTATACCTGATCAACGCCCAAGTTCCATTGATATTAAGGTTGTCTGAACGACTCAACCACGAATCAAGGGTTTGCTGAGAGTCACGAGCATGGAGTCTCGGTTAAGAACCACCCAAAGGGAGTGTACTAGGGTTTAAACCTGCCAGACATGTTCTACCAGAGGTTCCCATAATCATCGTTCCATACTTCGAATATTATCGGAGGAACGAATACTCGTACTCCAAAAATAATCTCAAGAGAAACTCTTATGAGTGTAGTATCGCGTAACAATCGCATCAGAACTTACATCTGAACAACTTCCGCACTACGTTCCTAAAAATAGGCCAAGATGGGTTTGGTAAACTATGGTCCTTGGCTTCTGCGGCACATGATTGAAAGAATAATGCCTAACCACAAATAACTTGTGTGACATTATTAATCCAACATGACCTCCACCAAGTGAATGGACTCGCAAGTCAACTGGCTAAGGAATACTCCACACCAGTCAACAAGACTATGCCATTCTCCTATCCTAGAGTGCACTCGAGTTCGGGTATAGAACTCATCTCACAGATCACCAAAGCAAACAGCATTTGTATATCAAGCAATTCAAACATTACAATCAATACAGTTATCCCAAATGGTACAAAAATATGTCATATAACAAATAACAATATATCACACAACAAGGGTGAAAAGTAGGCAATACCACCAAGGAAATTTATCCCCAGCAGAGTCGCCACTTTTCTGTAGCGGTGTATTCGTCGCTATATGATTTATTGATTAAACCATAAGCAAAGCATACAATGAATTTGAGTCGCCACCGCACTTTTATTTATCCAAAGGACTGGCTAAAAAGCGAACAAAAGCCTAAGAAGTTTTACGCGTAGAAAACTAATTAAAAGATCAGAGAGTCTGGGTAAGGGGTAAATTACGCAATGGGAAGGTGTTAGGCACCCATCACGTCCTAGGTACTCCTAGGGAGCCCTTTTCACACTTGTTGTATAAAATTGTTATTTGTTATGAAATATTTATTGTGCAAACATGATTGGGATGATGAGAAAAGAATATACAAGTTAATTATTTTTGTGTTCGAACGGATGAACCCGTTGCCTACGTACCTTCCATCAAAGGTAAGGATCAAAACGCCGTAGTTCGGCTAAAAGATTTCCAAAAAGTTAGTGGATTCAATTTTAAACACATGCCCTAAGGTCTTACGTTATCCACGGGAGAAAACTCAACCTTATACAAACAACAAGTCCACCATGTGAGAAAAGCTTCAACTTGCTAGTGAGGGGTTAACCCTATAATAAGCAAGGAAGACTTACAATTCAATCAACTAAGGACAAATAGGTGAGATTAACATCAACCAACTAGGATAAATCAAACCTACGGCTAATGTATGAAAACTTAACAAGAATGGACAAAGCCACAAAACAATTGAATGGGTGAAGTTAATTGATTATGATTATTCACAAAAGGAAGGTCAAAGTATGATTAAGATTGATTCAAAAGAAGTATTATGAAATGGAGTTTGAAAAAAGTCAAGGACTTGGGGCCCAGGTTTTTAATTTAAAGCATGAAGATGTTTGCACAATATTTATCTCAAGTTTTGAAAGTAATGTGTGAAAAGGTTTAGGACAAAATGGATGAATGGATGGAGATGGAGTGTAAAACTTCCTAGAAGGTTCACCTCTTGAGATCATATAGAAGATGACTCAAGTGTGTCCTTTGGAATAGACAATGAGCAATAACAAACAGGCAAAGCAAAGGAAAGAAGTCAACAAAAGCGGATACCGGATGCCAATCACTGGGCTTATACCAATCTCCTAAAACAAAACTGGATATCAGAGGCCACTCTATGGACTTATACCAATCTCCTCAACAAAGAAATAAAAAGTGGATACCGGATGCCAATCTATCTGAGCTTATACCAATCTCCAACAAAAACAAAGCAAACACTTGGATGTCAGATGCCAATCTATCTGGGCTTACTCTAACCTCCAACATATGATCATGGGAAAACAAATGCCAAATTACACGGACCTACAATTGCATCCTCACATAAATCAAACAAATGCATCAAGCAAAGAGAAGATGAGTGGCCAATGAAATGGTCTTATACTCACTTCCATATCATAGGAACAATGGCCAATGAATGGTCTTACAATTGTCCTCAATGGGCAAACAACAAAGATATGTCACAAAGACAGATGAAATGATCATGCACTAATAAGCAATTAATGATGATAAATGCACAAGGCATACAAGCAAACATGTGCAAATGAACTAAGTAATCAATCAATCAAAGTCATTCAGCACACTCTATAACCAAGCAATGAGGCTCATACAAAAGGGTAGGCATTGAAGCCAACTGGAATAGGGTTAATGGTGCTCTTAACCTTGACATTGAGAGCCAAGGTGAAGCAGATGAAAGGATATGAGGGGTGTGCCTCATGCTCTTATCCCTGGTCAGGGAGAGCTTCAAATGATAGAAGGTGTGGGAGTTCAGAAAGTAGGAACTCTCTCCACAAGTTAGACTCTATAGATCTTGGGCTTTTACTCACTATGCATCAACACATGTGGTGTGAGCAAGGTGAGTGACTCACAGAATAGTAGGAGATAGGTTACATATCTCTTTTGTCTACCAATTGCCTCAAATGAGGGCTTTTCCTGCTAGGGACAAAAGTAAACATTCAAAAACATTGCCTCTTAAGGAGGACTTCAGACAGTTGCCTGGCCAAGTAACAGGCCAGGTCTTCCAGACTACATGAAGAAGAAGGATTCTACCTCAATGCAAATGCTATCAATCAAAGCAAAGCAAGTTCTTAAAAGAACTGAGCAACTAATGGTACCTGAAACCAGTCAAACAGAATCAGTATACAACTCAAAGTCAAACCAATATAAGGTAAAGATCAACAGTCAACACAATTAGTCAAATGTGCAATGCACAAAGCTCAAAGCATGTGAGCTAAGCATCCTACAAAAAAACAAGTTAGTTCATGATGATCAAACAGACTCAAACAACTTGCATAAATCTCCTTAAGGCCTTTGCTTATTATCCTGAAAAAATAAACTCAAACATGAGCAACAAGACCACTAGGACAAGCCTAGGGTCAAAAAGAGATAAGAAATTCAAAACAGCAAGTGAAATCTATCCCAAATCAAGTTCAAACAATTAAGAAACAAACCCAAGTGGTTTCACATTCATATCATTCATCATTATCATTTCACAAGCAAATTAGGTCAAGGCATGTCATATAGAAGCTCATAGAAGTCAACAGAATGATTCAGCTCAAATCCAATCACAAACATTTCAAAAAATTCTCAAATAATTCATGATCATTCATCATCTATAACATGATAAGCATACCAAATTTCAGCTTATTTGGATCAAGGGAAGTAGGTCAATGAAAATCAGAAAGTCAAAGCAAGTTCAAGCAAACTCATACAAAGCATCAAAACATGCACCAACTTCAATAAATCATAAAACAATGACAACATATGATAAATGAATGGGACTAAAACCATGACAAACTTTAAGATGCCTACAAATCACATGTCAAGTTTCAAGTCCATCCAATTAAGCATTAGAATTTCACAAATCAAATGAGAACATGTGTCACAAAAAGTCAACAAATGACCAAACAGGGGAGGAAATTCCAAACAAATAGGAAATGCCATCAATAATTCCAGAAAAAATTCACATGTATTCTCAACATCCACAAGTATGTTCATGCAAAAACCCAGACCATTTTGAGTTCAATAAGCATGGTAATAAAAATCCTGAAGTTGGACATGAATGGTGTGACACAAATTGTCACACCTCTATTCAAAAAATCATATCTCATCAACCAGAAATGATAAATTCACAAACTCTACACCAAAATCACCATGAACATGTCTAGTTTAAGCACAAAAAATTTCAAAGGCATTGGATTAAGTATCATCGTTTCACAAGCAATTTGGCAAGGCATACACAAAATGGACAACATGAACAAACCCTAACACATTTAAAAATCCACACGTGCAAAAAATCTGGAAAAATCACCATAATAAAATAGAGATCAAGAGGAGCATTTCACAAAAAATCCCATCAAATTTGGATAAAAAATGAATGACTTATGAATTTTGGAAGATTGGCATACCAAATGAAATAAAATAGAAAAAAGAAATGATTTAAATAAAATATTAAAACGGGAATGGCAAAACGGTAAATATGGGGGTCACTAAGTGAAACGCCGCGTTTCACTTAGTGAGGTGTCGTCCGGCTAATGGCTTCATGGCAATGCAACAGGGATTTCATGCAAAACAACATTCCAGCGGATCAAAACACGACCTGGGTTTAAAAACTAGGGTTTGGCTACTGTTCATCATCATCATCAATCGGGATGAACTTTTGGTTCCAGTTTTTGAAAACAAGCACACCATTCGACTCAGCAAACAACATACATCAATGATCCAGCCTTAATTTTCATTAACTCATGCTAACAAGAATGAATCGAGCACAAACACATTTAACCAACAAAACTTTAAAACAGTGTTTCTCTCTCAATAATCAATGGTTTTTCATGATTTAAGTTTTATTGTACTCAGCATGGCAAGAACTTTCTAAAGCATAGCATGGTTTTGAAAATAAAGAGGTTCGAATCCTTACCAAATTTGAAGAGCAGTGATGATTTGATGATTTTCTGGCCGTGGAAAGTATAAACAGAAGTTCAATGATGTTTGTATTGATGAATGGAAGCAAGACTTGAAGCTCAGCTGGGACGATTTAGCTCAAACACAAAGCTGCCATGGATGAAGCTTAATGGAACAGTGATGGAGAAAGGCTTTACAGTCGTGATCTTACCCTTGTAAAAGCTTCAACAAGGTTGGTAAATGATGAATCAATGGATAGTAGCACGAGTTCCTTGAATATTTTCAGAAAAAGTTAAGATGAAAAAGTGAGAGGGTTTGAGAGAAAAATGAATTTGGATCTGTTTTGGCAAAGTGTGGCTAGGGTTTTTGCAATCAGAATGCAGCATATATACTCTGTTTAGCATTGCTTAAGTTTGGTTAATGAAGTGGTAATTGGAATTAACATAAATGAAGTGTTTTTGCCAATTAATGAAATTCACTTAAGTTGCATGTGCATGGCTCTACAGTGCGAAATTGGGCTTTAAGCACATCCAAAATGTAATTTCTGAACACTTTCAATTGGTAAAATGCATTGGAAATGGTTAATTTGAAAAGTCACTTTTTCACCTCCCTTTTTTAATTCAATGCACTTTGAAAAAGGCCATTTTGATTGGTCGATTTTTGGTAAAATGTGATGAAGGATTTGGATAGAGCACATCAAATATGACTTGTAGCAAAAAACCTCACTCAATTTGGCCAAATGGTTTGGAAGATATGCCACTTTGAAGTTCAAAAATTTTTTAGAATGATTTGATCATAACGTGCCAACCACACATGAGAAATGAGTGTTCTTGGACTTTTTGGAAATGGAAGAACAAGATCTTCAACTTTCATGTTGGACACAAATTCATTTTAAGCTTTTATGATGATGTAAATTTGAGGAGAAGAACTTTCCATTTTTGGCAAATTCCAATTACAGGTCAACTTTCTATTTCTGGAAACTTCTTGTCTGACTTCAAATTCTTCACTGTGGATGTTTGACATGTTATATGAGGCTTATATGGACATGAATGAGATCTCTCAAACCAATTCCCACCATCAAATCACTGATTAAATGCACAGTTGACCACAGTTGACTTTGCTAGGGTTTTGGTCGACTGAACCATGTTCTGATGAATTCCAAGCCCCTACCACTTGATATCTTGATTCAAAATGATGTCACAACTCATATGAACTCTTGATGAATGATCATGGTGCCCAAATTCTTCAAGAATGGCCACCATCTATTTCAATGACTGACTTTGACTGATTTGACCTAATTTGCTTCATCTGCAAGTAGCATGGTTAGATGACAATATTTTTGTACTTTTGGTTAATAGACAAATGAAAAGCAATGATATACAAATGCAAAACATGCTTGGTGATCAAGAACCACACTCACAAGATAACCCACCCACCAGGAGGGAAGCAAAGGTGCACAAAGATCCTTGAAGCAATGGTATGATATGATATGATGCCATGAGGGATCTTAGGGACAAAATTGGGGTCTTACAACTTGGAATTGGAAAAAAATTGAGGCCAGATTCAAGCTCCTGAGCATTATTTCTTTAAATCCACGTCCTTGTTTTTCATTTCCATGGTGGTTGGTGGTGGACCAGTCCGATGAGGTCCACCGGAGAAGACAACGGGAGCTAGGGCTCCGGTGATGTGGTGCCATGTCTCCTGGCGGTTTGATCTGTTTGAAATATTTTAATCTTAGCCATCTGTTTTGATTACCAACCATATGACGCGTTGACTGGAGACTATGGTGGATAGTGTGCGCGTGGTCATCAAATCTGCCACGTTAATTAATGAGGGAGATCTGATGGCCCTTGTTTTTTCTATTTTTATTTTAATTTCTGATTTTTATGTTTAATCCTTTTATTTTGTTTAATTCATATTAATTTCATTTTTAATCCAAAAAAATATGGGACTTTGACCAAAAATCATTAAATATTTTTCTCTTTCATATTCTGAATTAAAACAATTTTTTGTATTAATTTTGATATTTTTCATGAATTAAATGTTTTGTGCATATTTTTAATTATTTAAAAATACTTCTGACTTTTCCAAAATCATGAAATTTTTAGTCTAAGTTCATTTGACCTTGTTTGACCTAGGATAAATCTCTTGTCCATTTATTTGGTGTTTTGAAGAGGTTTTAGGTTTTGACCAAATTAAATTGTATTTTAATGCATTTTTAATTTGATTTTTAATTGGTTAAATGTGTAAAAATTATGTTTAGCTATTTTTATGGACTTGTGATGTTTGACTATTTGTTTGGATCTTGGTTAAGGTTGATTTGATTTTTTTTGGATTAAAATCATTGGATTTAGGGGATTGATGAAATATACATTTCATCTCCCAAAATGAATGAATGGTCTGAATTTGATAAAATTTCTCCCATGACCAATTTGTGTTTCTCTCATTCCCCTCCCTCTTCATCTTCATCCCTATTCTTTCCCATTCCTTTCATTGACCAATGAAATCTCTAATATCTTAAGGCTAATTGGTTCATCAATGACCTTGTGTTAGATGAACCAATACAAGTATAGATAAGATAGGTTCATCCATCTTGATCTTTTCTTTTAGTGTATGGTATGTTTTAGGAGTTTGGTTCATCATACCAAATCTCTAACATGTATTAACACCTAAATTTTTATTGCCCGGTCTCAGATAGTTGTAACTTCTACATAAGTCCAATTATGATTGCTTAACATAAAGCTAAAGTTGACCCTAAAGGCATACATTATAGTAAGTGAAGTTGTAAGTCTCCCACCCTTCATGGTATTGTGTGGAAACTTGACCTTTTTCCCTTCCCATGGAAGATGTCTTGGTTTAAGGATCCATGATTGTGAATAGGTGGTTGAGTGTTCTCCAAAGAATGACATAATCCATTAAAAAACAAAAACACAACTAACATTTGACTAATTCTTATTAATATTGCTTTACTTTCAAGTCATTTACTTTATGCAATTTAATTTCAGTCATTTATCATTCATTTCCATTTACATTACATTTAACTTGTTTATGTTTATGTCATTTTCACTTTGCTCATTTGAGCCATATCTTGTGATTGTATATATTTGTTTGTGCATTTTGATTTTTGTTTGTGGTCTTAGGACCTTAAAATACTTAATAAACAACAAAAAAATAACCTAAATACATTTGGTGGACTGTTGATCTTGATCTGAACTTTTGGACTTAGGATTAGGCAACATTCCCTGTGCAAAAAGGACTTGGCCAATGCCAACATTTTGAAACCAAGTTATCATGAGATGATCCTTCATCTAATGCAAGCCTTGGGACTCTGTTTAAACTCATATGTTGCTTTGTCTTGGTGCTAATTGTTATTTTGAGCTTATGCCTGATGCTTTCTTCTGAGTTAATCAAGGAATATTTCATCTGATACATGAGAAGACAAAGAAGACTACTAGCTATGGAGTTACTTGCTTGGATATGGCTATCTTTATTTGATGCCTTAATCTTCACGACGTCTGATATTTCTAATTGCTTGATTTAAATTCCAAGGGAAAATGGGTTTCTATGTGACATTCTTGTCTGTTGGTTTGCATCCCATTGGTCAGATCTTTTCAACTCTTAACTTTTAATTTTATGCTTGCATAGCCTCTTCATCTCCTCCCACTTCTTAAATTTCAAAATCTCTCCCCCATTTTTCAAAAACTCTCTTTGCTTGTGATTTCAAACTTATACTTTGCTTAAATGATTAGAAACTTTAGCCTTATGCCATTGAATTTTCAACCTCTTTCTTAAATCAAATTTGTAAATAAACTTAAGCATATCGACTTAACATTTCAAAAAAAAGGACAAAAAGAACTAACAAACCCATTCAATTTTTTTTGGCCCCCTTGGTGCCTTTTCATTTAAACTTTTGTTAAAAGTAATTCTCCAACTTTGAAATTGTTACCACGAACTACGAGGTTTTGATCCCTCATTTTTATGTTGGTACGTAGGTACAAGTCCGAAGGTCTTGTCAAACACAAAAATATAATCAATGAATTCTTTTCTCACCCCTCACACTCTATTTTTCTCAAACATCATTTATACCAAAAACACATATACACATGAAAAAGGGCTCCCTAGGAGTACCTAGGACACTTTTGGTGCTAACACCTTCCATATGTGTAACCAACCCCCTTACGTGTAATCTCTGGCATTTTATTAGTTTTGATTTGAAAACTTCTTATCTTTGGGTTTTGTTCGTACTTCTCCCTTTTTCCTTTGGAATAAAAGCACGGTGACACCTCTGGTTTTATTGACGTTAAGCTTATCCATAGCTTAGTGGTCATGAATTTACCGCTACCAAAATTAAGTGGTGACTCTGCTGGGGAGTAGTCCTCAGTGGGTTTAGCCTACTTTTTATGTGTATATATTTGTATATTTGATGTTTGTATATTTGTTTGTATGATATAATTGTCGTAACGCGAAAAACAACCGGCGGAAAAAATACAGTTTACAGAGCCGCCACCGACGTTATTCATCCTATGACGGAAAGGGAGCGCAGGACTAACCTAAGAAAGGGAAAGGAACGGTCTTACGACCGGAGATTATAAGGTACGGGAGTCGGTTATGCAAGGGGAAGGTATTAGCACCCCTCACGTCCGCCGTACTCGACGGGATCCACGCTCAAAAGATAGCTCAAAGAAAAGGAAAAGGTTGCTAATAAAACTGCTCAACGAAATTGCACAAACTGGAATAATAAACAGGTGGATGAAGAAAGAAAGCGGAGGAAGTGGACTCGGCAGGATGTCGCATCCTGGGCCTACGTAGTTTGTCAGAAACAAACATCAGAGTCAACGTAGTTCGGGGAAAAGGGAGACATGCTCGCTAGGATATCGCATCCTATGCCTACGTATCTTCTCTATCCAAAGGAGAATCAGAGCACTCGTAGCTCGGCTAACGCACGCCGAAACAAAACATCAAAAGGAGACGCTGAGACGTCAAAAGAAACACTCAAAAGGAAACAGAATGCCAATACATGGACTTATATCCGACTCCTAACAACAACAAACAAATAGGAAACATAATGCCAATACATGGACTTACACCCGACTCCTAACAACAAAAAGGAAACAGAATGCCAATACATGGACTTACATCCGACTCCAAACAATAACAAACGTCACAAACGAATCCCAAAGATGAACCCCAATATGACTGACAATCTCCATAAATGAACCCCAAAGATGAACCCCAATATAAACCCCGAGTCAACATAGGTGAACCCCGAATATGAACTCCAATGATAACAATCATCACCAATGAAACCCCGAATATGAACCCCAAATGATAACAGAAGAAGTCCCCAAGGTATGACCATACCACACACATGCACGCTGAACAAACGGGTACTCACACCAAAGAAGACAAACAAAAGGTACACACACACAACAACAAAAAAAGGTTGAACCAACATAGATTCAAAAAAAGAAAAGGGTACCCGGAGAGATTGCTTACAACCTCCTACCTACGTATCTCATCTGGTATGAGAATCAGGGCGACGTAGTTCCCCTTAACAGGGGTACAACACTCTCCTAACCAGAGACCAGGGAAAAAACAAACTAATAGGGAGACTAATACTCGAGCCTAATAATTTTCATGCCATCAATTATCCCTAAGTTGAGGTCTCTAATCATGCATCCTACTTCCTCAGAATCAATCATACAACTCCTACAGAAATGGAGATGAGAAGAGGAAAGCAGATAAACACTTCAACACAAGTGAACAAGCATCACACCCTATATTCATACAAGAGGCCCAAACAATGGGTAGGCTTTAGTCAAGAGGGGTCATATCAACCTCGACAAACAAGCCAAACTGTAATGGTAATCCGTAGCTCTTAACCACTGACATTGAACGTCAGGGTGAAGCTGATCAAAGTGGTAATGAGGATGAGACCCCATGCTTTTAACCCTGGCCTGGGTGAGCTCAAAACAAAGAAAGCGTGGGGATCCAGAGAGTGGGATCCTATTCCACTTTGACAGACACTGGACAAAGATCTTGGGTACATGTTCAAAAGCATCAGCACGTAGTGCGAGCATAAAGAACGACTCACTGAATAACGGGGGATTGGCTACTAATCCCTTTTATCCGTCAATTGCCTCAACTTGGAGGTCTTATCAAGTAACACATGCCTCATCTTGGAGGTCTTTAGCACAATTGTAAACAAACACAAACAGAGCCTCTGAAGGAGGACTTACCAGCAAAATGCCTGCCAAAAAGGTGACAGGACTTCCAGACTACATGGAGTAAGAAGATAGCTACCTAAGTGGTGTATCAACCACAATCCAAAGCTCAAGCAAGAGCTAAAATCAAGCAACTAATGTACGTGTACAAAAGCTAAACAGTTAGTATCTCAATGCATCGGCTACAACATTCGCCTTCCCAGGATGATAATTCAAACCAAAATCATAATCCTTCAAGAATTTCAACCATCTCCTTTGCCTCATATTCAATTCTTTCTGATCGAACAAGTACTTCAAACTCTTGTGATTACTAAACACATCAAACCTCAATCCAAACAAGTAATGTCTCCAAAGCTTTAACACAAACATAACGGCGGCCAACTCCAAATCATGCGTCGGATAATTCTTCTCATGAACGTTGAGTTGCCTCGAAGCATAAGCTACCACTTGCCCCTTTTGCATCAGAACACCTCCCAAACCCAACAAAGAAGCATCGCAATACACCACGAAGGTTTCTAACGGATCCGGTAAAATCAAAATAGGAGCCGTAGTCAATCTTCTCTTAAGCTCTTGAAAATTCGCTTCACACTGCGAAGTCCAAATGAAAGCTTGACCCTTCCTAGTCAACTGCGTCAACGGTAACAACAACTTAGAAAATCCCTCAATGAACTTCCTAATATAACCAGCCAAACCAAGGAAACTTCGAATCTCAGCAACAGACTTAGGAGCTTCCCACTGAGATACAGCTTCGATCTTCGTAGGATCCACAGAAATCCCACCGCCCGAAATCACATGTCCAAGAAAACGTACTTCACTCAACCAAAATTCACATTTAGAGAGTTTAGCAAACAACTTCCTCTCTTTCAACACCGATAACACAACCTTCAAATGCTCTGCATGATCCTCTTCGCCCTTGGAATAAATCAATATATCATCGATGAACACAACTACAAACTTATCCAGATAATCATGAAAGATTCTATTCATATACTCCATAAATACACCAGGTGCATTCGTCACCCCAAAAGGCATCACGGAGTACTCGTAGTGACCGTACCTTGTCCTAAAAGCAGTCTTCTGAATATCCTCAGCCTTTACACGAATCTGATGATACCCAGACCTCAAATCAATTTTGCTAAACACACAAGCTCCAACCAGCTGATCCATCAGATCATCAATCCTCGGAAGTGGATACTTGTTCTTAATCGTCACTTTATTCAGTTGTCTATAATCAACAAATAATCTCATAGAACCTTCTTTCTTCTTGACCAATAACACAGGTGCACCCCACGGCGACACACTAGGACGAATAAACTCCTTCTCGAGTAAGTCTTCAAGTTGACTCTTCACCTCTTTCAACTCAGAAGCGGACATTCGATAGGGAGCCATCGATACAAGACTAGTTCCAGGAACTAAATCAATCGAAAACTCGACCTCTCGTTCCGGCGGTAAATCACTTATATCTTCCGGAAATACCTCCGCAAATTCACAAACTATTGGCAGTTCTTCGATCGTCCTCTTCTCCCGAATATCCAAAGTTGCCAATAACATAAACAACTCGGCACCATCTTGCACGGATTCATCAACTTGCTTAGCAGACACACACCAATCTTCCTTAGCATCAACCTCAGGAAAAATAACCGTCTTCTCGAAACAGTTGATATACACCCGATTAACTTTTAACCAATTCATACCCAAAATCACGTCGAGTTGCTCTAACGGAAGACAAACTAAATCAATTCCAAAATCCCTACCAAATATACTCAACGGACAATTCAAACACACATAGGAAGTAGAAACAGAACCCATAGCAGGTGTATCAATAATCATACTTCTACGCATATCAGATAATATGAGATTCAGCCTCTTAGCACAATCCAAAGAAATGAAAGAATGTGTTGCACCGGTATCATCGGTAGTGGTCTCCGCACCAGACAATGCAAACACCTTTCCCTTCACTTGCTCTTTCTTCGGCTTATCACATTGCGAACTAATGTGACCTTTCTCACCACAGTTGAAACAAGTTACGTTCGAACCAACCCTACACTGGTTTGCTCTGTGACCCATCCTGCCACAATTGAAACATTTCCCAGAATCTCTACTACACTCTGTAGCACGATGGCCTGAAGGAGAATTTGCGACCCAAAGCGCAGCGGAAATTAAAATTTCTCCTTTAGAGATCCTTACGAATGGTCATGATCAGTGATAGAATATTTACCTCTTGTGATGATCGAAACCTTTGGTGCAGATCTCTTGTGACGATCAAAACCTTTGATGCAGATCCACGAAACGATCATGAACGTTGAACGATGACAACGTCTCTACTCAGTCCACACGAACGGTTTCCTTCAATCTCAGTGCTAGCTGGTACGAATGAAGGCTTTGAGTGAGAGAGAGAGAGAGAGAGTGATAGAAAACGAAAATAATGCAACCGCAAATTTTTGCTTCTACACAAGGGTTCTATTTATAGAACCACTTGTGTGGGCTTCAAGCTAAAAGCCCACTTAAGTGTATTTTGGCCCATATCTTATAATAGTCCCAAAATCACTTAAGCCCATGGTACCTTACCATATTTCGTATTCTACTCAAGTACACCGTACCTTACGATGTTCTATAATTCACTTAAGGGCACCGTACCTTACGGTATTCCTTAGTTACTCTATTTCTCATCAATCCGTCCTTTGTGTGTGACCCTGTAGGTTTTCGTGACGTTGGCAATTATATTAAATCTCGCATTTAACATAATAAACAGTGAGCGGTATCTAGCAACACATCACTGCTACCCAAGACACGAAAATGTCATGTGATCTGACAAAACCTTCTGTGATAATAATTATGTGTATAATTACCCTTTTGCCCTTATGTCTCTATTGAACACAAGGTATAGACCGTGTCATCCTTGTCCAGTTCAATATTGGGCCCATAGACATTTATCCTGTTACGCAGGATGGGCAAATTCCATCTAGGACACTCATGTCCCTCAGCATGCTTTGTGGAGTACCCATCAACTGTCTTTATGATTATCCAGTTACGGACAACGTTGGATCAGCAATAAAGCACTCGACTCTACATCTAGGATCCATAGTGGTTTCAGGTCGAAGAGTGGAATACACTATTATCACCATGAGAATAACTTATGACACCTTGCATAACTTTCTATATAGTATTCTCATAGCGGGTCAATCCGGTATAAATATTACTCCTAATATTCATACCTATGTTTAAGACTTGATAACTCTTTATCCATGATCCATGAGATGTGATCATCAGTCTACAAACATAATAGTCTTAATGCTTTAATGTTATCCCATTTCACACTAAAGCTCGACTACGGATGCTTTAAGAATAATGTCCTTATGTTTAATGTGTTCTCATGATTAAGTCACACTTAATACATTAAACGGACTATCTATTCCAGGGACTTTACTAAACAAACGTAATAAAGAAAAAGCCTTTTATTATTAATAAATAATTCGATACAAGTACCAAAAGTATTGGCCTCTAGGGCTTACACCAACAATCTCCCACTAGCACTAGAGCCAATCAGGCATACCCCTTATGCCCATTGATCTAGTATGGCCATCATGCTTCTGCTGCGCAAGAGGCTTTGTCAATGGGTCAGCTATATTGTCAAGTGTAGGTACCTTACATATTTTCACATCTCCTCTATCTATTATCTCTCGAATGAGATGATAACGCCTAAGTATGTGTTTGGATCGTTGGTGAGATCTAGGTTCCTTGGCTTGTGCGATAGCACCATTGTTATCACAGTAGAGACCAATGGGATCCACAATGCTAGGAACTATGCCAAGTTCACTAATGAACTTTTTGATCCAAACAACTTCCTTTGCTGCAATTGAGGCAGCAATATACTCGGCCTCAGTTGTAGAATCAGCAACTGTATCTTGCTTTGAACTTTTCCAGCTCACAGCGCCACCGTTTAAGCAAAACACATAACCAGATTGCGATCTAAAGTCATCCTTATCTGTCTGGAAGCTAGCATCGGTGTATCCAATTACAGCCAACTCTTCCTGACCTCCATATATCAAGAATGAGTCCTTAGTCCTTCTCAAATACTTCAGGATATTCTTGACAGCTACCCAGTGAGCATCACCAGGATCAGATTGGTACCTACTCGTTGCACTTAAAGCATACGAGACATCTGGTCGAGTACATAACATGGCATACATGATAGATCCTATTGCAGATGCATATGGAATATTATTCATGCGATCCCTTTCTTCCTTAGTTAAAGGGGATTGTGTTTTTGATAGACAGAGGCCATGTTGCATAGGTATGAATCCTTTCTTGGAATCATGCATATTAAAGCGTCTCAACACTTTGTCTATGTATGTACTCTGACTTAGGCCAAGCAGTTTTTGTGATCTATCTCTATAGATTCTGATTCCTAATATATAGGCTGCTTCACCTAGGTCTTTCATAGAAAAGCATTTCCCCAACCAAGACTTTACTTGTTGTAGGGTAGGGACATCGTTTCCAATGAGTAATATGTCATCTACATATAATACCAGGAAAACGATCATGCTCCCACTAACCTTCTTGTAGACACAAGGCTCATCTTCGTTCTTGATGAATCCATATTGTTTTACTGTTTCATCAAAACGAAGATTCCAGCTTCTGGAAGCTTGCTTCAATCCATAGATTGATCTTTGTAACTTACATATCTTTTGGGCTTCCTCTGGTATGTCAAATCCTTCAGGTTGTGTCATGTACACATCCTCAAGAAGATTCCCATTAAGGAAAGCAGTTTTGACATCCATCTGCCATATTTCATAATCATGATATGCAGCGATAGCAAGTAAAATCCGAACAGATTTAAGCATTGCAACTGGTGAAAAGGTTTCATCATAGTCAATCCCATGAATTTGTTTGTATCCTTTTGCAACCAGTCTTGCCTTATAGGTATGTACCTTACCATCCATGTCAGTCTTCTTTTTGAAGACCCACTTGCATCCTATAGGGTTAACTCCTACAGGAGGCTCTACCAAGGTCCAAACTTGGTTTGTGTACATGGAATCCATTTCAGATTTCATGGCTTCTAGCCACTTCTCAGACTCGGGACCAGTTATGGCCTCTTGGTAGGTCACAGGCTCATCTTGATCCATGAGTAATACATCACCTTGATCAGTTATGAGATATCCATATCTCTCAGGTAGTTGACGTATCCTGCTTGACCTACGCTGGTTTTGTTCTACTTGAGCAGGTTGCTCTTCCACAACTTCTTGTGTTTCCTGCTCTAATTCCTCCATAGGTGTATCTATGCTTTGTGATTCTTGAATTTCTTCAAGCTCTACTTTCCTCCCACTGGTTCCTTTGGAAAAAAAATCCTTTTCTAGGAAAACTCCAGTTCGAGCGACAAACACTTTGCCCTCAGAAGGATTGTAGAAGTAATACCCTTTTGTTTCTTTAGGATACCCCACAAATAAGCATTTGTCAGATTTGGGCTCAAGCTTAGTTGAAATTTGTCGTTTCACATAAACCTCGCAACCCCAAATCTTTATGTAAGACATATGTGGTTTCTTACCACTCCATATCTCATATGGTGTCTTCTCAACCTTTTTGGATGGAACACGGTTAAGTGTGTAAGTTGCTGTCAATAGTGCATGTCCCCAAAAGGAGTTTGGAAGATCGGCGTGACTCATCATGGATCGGACCATGTCCAACAGGGTTCGATTTCTTCTCTCAGACACACCATTCCATTGGGGTGTTCCAGGAGGAGTGAGTTGGGATAGAATCCCACACTCTTTCAGATGGTCATCAAACTCTAGGCTTAAATATTCACCACCTCGATCTAATCGAAGAGCTTTGATATCCTTACCTAGTTGGTTTTGTACTTCATTCTTGAATTCTTTGAACTTTTCAAAGGACTCTGATTTGTGCTTCATTAAATACACATAACCATATCTACTGAAATCATCAGTGAATGTGATGAAGTACTGAAAACCTCCTCTGGCTGGTATGTTCAATGGACCACATACATCAGTATGTATGAGAGCTAAAAGATCATTAGCTCTTTCACCTTTTCCTGTGAATGGAGACTTTGTCATCTTTCCAATTAAACAAGATCTGCATGTCTCATATGATTCATAATCAAAAGAGTCCAAGAGTCCATCTTTATGGAGTTTGGAAATGCGTTTCTCATTTATGTGGCCTAATCGACAATGCCAAAGGTAAGTTGGATTTAACTCGTTAGGTTTCATCCTTTTAGTATTAATGTTATATATAGGCATTTCGAGATCAATGACATATAGTCCATTGTTCATTTATGCAGTAGCATAGAATATATCATTCAAATAAATTGAACAACAATTGTTCTTTATTACGAATGAAAAACCGAACTTGTCCAAACAAGAAACGGAAATAATATTCCTGCTAATTGGTGGTACATAATAACAGTTCTCTAACTGAATTATTAAACCACTAGGTAAAGTTAATTCATAAGTTCCTACGGCTAAGGCAGCAACCTTTGCTCCATTACCAACTCGTAGGTCGACTTCACCTTTTGCCAATTTTCTACTCCCTTTTAGTTCTTGCACATTTGTACAAATGTGAGAACCGCATCCAGTATCTAATACCCATGATGCAGAAGTAGATAAATTAATTTCAATAACAAAAATACCTGAAGTTGGAGTCTCTACTCCATTCTTCCTATCTTCCAGGTACTTTGGGCAGTTCCTCTTCCAGTATGCGGTCTTACCGCAATGGAAGCAGGTGCCTTCTTTTTCTATGCTTCCACTAGGCTTCAAAGTAGCAATAGTGGGTTTGGGTTTGGCAACTTCCTTGCCTTTCCCTTTATCATGTTTGAGGACAATCCTCATGTTTCGGTACCAATCTAGAAAATTTGTCCCAGACAATTTTTCTTTCTCAAGGATTGATCGCAATATGTTGTTAGAGGTGTTTGTTGTCATGGTTATCTACATAAGGATTAAGAAAATATAAGTATCATTGACATATTTAATTAGGCCTTTAATCAAATATGCTCCCACTATTTTACTCAAAACAAATGACCCTCATCATTTGATTCGGAAAATCCCGTTGGAAGATTTTCTAGTGGGTCGAGATCCATATTTCACTTCGTTCTAAGTCCGCGTAGGCGGATTACACAAAACTAGGTTATTTAGGTAGGAACTCCTTCCAATTGTATCTCATACAACTCTCGAATATTTCAGTTGGGTGAATAACTCCTTATTCCAATCCATCATATGGATCATTCCCAACTCTTGCTTCTAAACATATATATAATCTTATTATAATTTGTTTAGTTAAGTTTGACCCATTGTTTTAACAGTTGGATATTACAATTATCCCATCGCACCTTACTAATATATAGATCATGCACCTCGCGTAGGCGAAACCTACATTATCCATTACTAGTCTTGATGAGTGTTAAAACTTGGAAAGCATAAACTTAATATTTAATTTGAGGGAATTGCAATTTTATGATCTCACCGGCTTATTTATCATATAAATCGTCTCTCACATGCATCAACATACATACACATGCATCAACATACATACACAATGAAACAGTTATGGCCCCTAGCGCAATTTTTCTCCCAAGCCAATGAGAGAACCTAAGCTAACCTAATAACGATCTAAGCTTCTCCAAGCAAGATCTTCAAGGTTGTCCTTCTTTAGTATTGAATTCTTCTCTAAGCTTCTTCAAGCAAGATCTTCAAGGTAGTCCTCCTTTGATCTTGAATTCTTCTCTTTCTTCATATCATTATTCTCCTTTGATATTGAATTCTTCTCTTTCTTCATATCATTACATTACAGAAGAAACTCATTTTACATACGAGGGTTTGAGATGAGAAAAGAAGTTACATTAAGAGATCAAAAGGAGAGGCACGACACGCAGGTCGTATTTAAAAACCCAAAATAAAATAAAGAAAGACTAAGGGCATAACTGATCACAACAAGGCAATAATAACAAACACATTATTATTATTAATTTTAATTCCTTTAATTAATTAAAACCAAATTAAATTTCGGCGACCGATCACACTACGCAGAGTTAGCCGGGGGTTCCGCTGACCGGGGAAGACATCGGCCTTCAGCAAGCATCCTTTGATATCCAACAATGGAGTCTTCAACTTCAACACATCCTTAATGGGCTTGGCTTTTCCCTCTATCATATTAACGTTCGCACCACCATGCTGGGGCATGGGATTGTTGACGACATTCGGAGCTGGTGCAAGGTCGATGGCCTTTGAATCTATGAGATCCTGAACTACGTGCTTAAAAGCTTTGCAGTTCTCAATATTGTGGCCAGGTGCCCCAGAGTGGAAGCTACACCTAGCGTTGGCGTCGTAACCCACCGGAAGTCTACCAACAGGAGGAGCTAGAGTGCGCAATTGCACAAGTTGTAGTTGTTGAAGACTAGAAATCATCTGAGCGTACGACATTGGAAGGGTGTCGAAATGTCGGTCCATCATCCTTTGCCTCTGTTGATAAGCGGGTCTGTTACCCGGTTGTTGCTGCTGTTGATACTGAGCTGGTTGACGTTGTGATTGTTGTTGTTGTAGTGGTGCTGCAGCTGGAATGGTCACAGCCGCAACATACGGTTGCTGATGATAATTCTGAAAATTATTCCTCCGGTTATCCCTGTTATGATAAGAAGATATGGCACTTGCATCCCCTTCTCTCCTCTTCTATCCCTGAATGAACGGCTTCTTCACCCCTGATGAGGATCCAACTCCATTTTGGCTCTTATAGGTCTTTAGGTAATTCTCCACCCTTTCTCCGGTAGAGACCACATCAGCAAAGTTGGAAGCATTGCAACCTACCAGACGCTCCAGATAAGGTCCAGGCAGCGTATTCATGAACATGTTGGCCATTTCCTTTTCCAACATAGGAGGCTGAACACGGGAAGCTGTATCCCTCCAACGTTGAGCGTATTCCCTGAAGCACTCATTGCTTTTAAGAGACAGATTATGAAGTTGAGTTTTGTCCGGAGCCATGTCTGCATTATACTGATACTGCTTCACGAAAGCTTCTGCCAAATCCCTCCAGCAACGGATGTGGGCTCTGTCCAGCCTCATATACCATTCCAAGGATGCCCCAGCTAGGCTATCCTGGAAGAAGTACATAAGTAGCTTCTCGTCATCAGAGTATGCAACCATTTTACGGAAATAGGCTTGCACGTGAGTTTTGGGGCAAGAGCTGCCATTGTATTTGTCAAATATCGGGACCTTGAATTTCGGTGGCACTCGCACACCTGGGACCAGCCCCAAGTCAGCAACATCTACTCCCAGAAGATTCTGTCCTTCCACTGCTTTCAACCTCTCTTCCAATCTTTTAAACATGGGGTCCATGCCAAAGTCTTCCTGAAGCAAAGGGAACTGATCATCCTGACCATCCTGAATGGGTTGTTGACCGGAGGTGACATGTAGGATTGGGATAGGCCCTGGTCCATTGGGACCATTAGCCTCTCCACCTGGAGGATCAGCCAACGTCTCCGGTTGAGTAATAGGGGGATCCCTCTGTACCAACAATCTAAGCTCCTGTTGTCCTTGAGCCACCCCTTGTACCAAATCCATGAATTGATTCATGCGAATCTTCATCTCGGCGAGCTCTGCTTGTAGGCTCTCCATTGCTCTCTGTTGATTCCTTCGGGTACCGTATCGGTGAATGCCTGAGTCAGCTATCCTGCTGATGGGACACCAAACAAACTGAGAACACTGTGGCGGTACCTGTTATGCAAGACATGCGGATGACTATGCAAATGCAATGACATGTTTATCAATTCCAAAAGGCATTCTACCCCCTTGATTCCAGTCTCACATTTGATAAACAGTGTAAGAAGAAAACCCCGACTAGAATCAAGAAGAAGATTTAAACCCCCTTGAAAAGGATAAACATGTGTTAAATGATATGAATGCAAATGATGTGATGATGTGAATGCAATGCAGTGGCATGTCAATCAGGATTGCTGTATCTGCTTGAACATCTGTCAGGTTGCACTGTCTGGAGAGAAATTAAGAGCACACCAAACAAAGGTCATGGGATGGATCATGTTATCCTTAATATCAACCATCCATTTTGGCGGATTATGGTTTACACCTTATCAACACCCGAGTTTCATTGATATTAAGGATACCTGATCGGATCAACCATGAATCAAGGGTTTGTCGCAAGTCACGAGCATGGAGTTTAGGTTAAGAACCACCCAAAAGGAGTGTACTAAGGTTTAAACCTGCCAAACATGTTCTACAAAAAGGTTCCCATAGTCATAATCCCATCTTTCGGATATTATTAGAGAAACGACTACTCGTATTCCAACAATATTCTAAAGAGAGACTCTTATGAGTGTAGTATCGCGTAACAATCGTATCAAATCTTACATTTGAACGACTTTCGCACTACGTCCTACGAATAGGCCAAGATGGGTTAGGTAAACTAAGGTCCTTGGCTTCTTAGGTCTATATTGGAACAAGTAATGTCTAACCACAACTTACTTATGTGACATTATTGATCTCAACATGACCTCCACCAAGTGAATGGGCTTGCAAGTCAACTCGCTAAGGAATACTCCACACAAGTTGACAGGACTATGCCATTCTCCTATCTTAAGTGCACTCGAGTTCGGGTATAGAACTCATCTCACAAAAATCACCAAGCAGCCATAGCCAACCAACAGATACAGCAATGATATGTACACAATGAAATAAGGTAAAGCAGGTAAATAAATAACTGTACAAAAGCATGAACACCCAATAAACAAACAAACTACAAAAGCTAGGAGGGACTCGCTTAGGGAAGATGGACCAGCAAGAGGTCAACTTCTTAAAGTCCCCAGCAGAGTCGCCAGCTGTCGCAACCTGAAAAAATACAGTGCGCGAAAAAAACAACCGGCGAAAGAAAAAGACAGAAGAGTCGCCACCGTGCGTTATTCATCCCAAAGGAGGGAAAGGAAACGCTCGAAGTAAACCTGAAAAAAGGAAAGGACAAGACGGGGTCTCGCAACCAAATCTTGGGTTCGGGAGTCGGTTATGCGAAGGGAAGGTATTAGCACCCCTACGCATCCATAGTACTCTACGGGATCCACTTTTGTAGTTCTTGTCTAAAGGGTGTGGGTTTACCTAACGTGTTTATTTACTAAAAAGGTTAAGAGAAATGACTCGCGCGGATGTCGCATCCACTGCATACGTATCTCATCTGAATATGAGAATCAGAGTCTTCGTAGCTCGGCTGACCTATGAGTTGGGGGGATGTGTGCTCGCTAAGACATCGCGTCTTATGCCTACGTATCTCATCTGGAATGAGAATCAGAGCAAGCCGTAGTTCGGCTAACTACGGGGTTATGGATTGGGTTTTGGACGAACAACGTTACTACGCAATCTACCGGATGCTCGACCTTTGGAGACTTACTCGCCTGTAGTAGAAGGAGTAAACGTGTTGCTTTGGGTTTTAGGGTTTGGGATGCTCGAGGGCAAAAAGGCAG
Source organism: Lathyrus oleraceus (assembly GCF_024323335.1). NCBI lineage: Eukaryota > Viridiplantae > Streptophyta > Magnoliopsida > Fabales > Fabaceae > Lathyrus > Lathyrus oleraceus. The sequence continues at coordinate 353,881,591 of NC_066582.1, read as the reverse complement.
TCCTTGACGAAGGAACCGCGCTACCTGCAGGGATATGAATACAAAACACAAAACATGTATCTCAAAGTAAAATGCCACCAAGGGGCTCAAACATTGCCTCCTATCGAGGTCTTCCAGCTAAGAAAGCGATAAAGTATGAGAAAGGGAAAAAATTACCACACGGATAAAGATCCGAAGCTATAGCAGTTAAAGGGGCAAGAAACCCTGAAATGTCTCTAGCTGGACCGTCAAAGGAAATCAGTCAACACGAATAATCAGAATAAAACTCCAGGGGGTATCCCACAAATAAAGTGGGAAACCACGCGAGTGTCTCTGCGAAAGCCATGTGAGCCCTCACAAAACTCGACAAAGGGTTAGAGTAGTAGGATGAAATCAAGAGAAAACAATGCCATGGAAACACAAGACAGGTTAGAATAAACAAAATAGGGTAACCCAGAGTTGCCCCTAAATCAAAATGTAATCACATGAATAATTCCATCAAAATTCACAAAAGCAATAAAGGGTAGGAGGCCTAAACCTCTTGTCAAACACATGCATCAAAAGGGTATCAAATTCACCCATAATACCTCATATATTTAGAGCATTCAAATTAAAGGCATAAAGATGATGGATATAGGGCAAACCTGATTGGAGAAGAAAAATCAAATGGCAGGGTTTGCTTGAGCTGAAAGTCTGTGAGTCAGAATGAACCTTTCAGAGTTGCCTGGAGGTTGCTGTAGAGTAGTTCCTAGGTTTCCTTCTCTCACTATCTTTTTCCTCGTGGTTTTGTTCTAAGGAAACCTCAGAGTACTTTTGCTTCTCTCCCTTTTTCTCAAGTGAATCTCCCAGTGTAACTCCAAGTGTCACTCCAAGTGTGTTTTCCTCTACTGAAACTTCAGTATTTATAGACTAATTTCGTGGGTAATGGGCTTGGAATGAGGGAGACCCAAGTCCAAAATAATTTGTTATATTTTATTTATTTTATTTATTTATTTATTTAATTAATTAATTAATTAATTAATTAATTAAATTATTTTTTTTTTTTTCGTTTTTTTTTTTCGTTTTTTTTTCATTTTTTTTTTTTCGTTTTTTTTTTTTTTTTTTTTTTTCGTTTTTTTTTTTTTTTTTTAAAGGAAAAATGAAGGGTAAATTTTGGGGTATTACAGCTGCCCCTATTCAATCAACTGGAGACCCGGAAAGAAGATGGCAGTTGCTTTCGTACTTTCGAGGTATCAAGGGATTGAATACAATAAAAGCCCAAAAATTTGCACTGAGGTGAAGTGAAGTAACAATGTCTGTCAGAATCAGCAAAGAGGTGGTCTTGAAAGAAGAATTCGTCTGGTACGGTGAGAGTCAGTCTGAATATCGAAAAAGAATGTTAAACTGGATACCAAAATAAATGGTAACACAGAAATAACCATGGCCTGAATGCCGCTCATCAGTCTGAATACTGGAAAGGATTTCGATCTGAACATCGGAAAATTGGCCTGAATGCCACAAGTCGCATCGACCTGAACGTCGGAAACTTCTTCGATCTGAACATCGGAAAATTGGCCTGAATGCCACAAGTCGCATCGACCTGAACGTCGGAAACTTCTTCGATTTGAACATCGGAAAGACTTGGCCTGAATGCCACTTCGATCTGAATATCGGAAAATTGGCCTGAATGCCACAAGCTGCATCGACCTGAACGTCAGAAACTTCTTCGATCTGAACATCGGAACACTGGCCTGAATGCCACTTCGGTCTGGATACCGGAAAACTGACCTGAATGCCACTTCGGTCTGGATACCGGAAAACTGGCCTGAATGCCACAAGTTGCATCGACCTGAACGTCGGAAACTTCTTAGATCTGAACATCGGAAAATTGACCTGAATGCCACTTCGATCTGAATATCGGAAAATTGGCCTGAATGCCACTTCGGTCTGAATACCGGAAAACTGGCTCGAACGCCACTTCGGTCTGGATACCGGGAAACTGCATGCATGTCAGCATCGGCAGAAATAGGGAATGATAATAGAGGCGGCGCATGGGCCAATGACACTTGCTGGGGATAACCAAGGTAAGTCATGAACAATCTTCAGTCTGAGTACTGGGAACAACTTCCGGCTTATCACTTGGGATACCGAGAATGCTTTATGTTTACAATGCGTATGTTTGAATTTTTTCAATGGCGTAATGCTCCATTAAAATGTAAATGTTATGCGATTTTGGAAGATGCAATGCAAAATGATTCTACATGCAGGGATGCGAAATGCTGGGTAGAATGCCAAGCTAAGGCAAGGGGATCTGCTGGGGAAATGATCACCATCCTCTGGGCTCTGGCCAGGCTGCTGGAGATACACACCACAATGAACTCTGTGGGGAGATGACTAGCCATGCGGTGTTCTGGCCATACCGAGACTCTGATCGGGGAAAGAATGACATTGGAAGCCTGCTGCTGAGGAGAGCTACAATGATTCTGGAAACCACGGTTTGCGAGAGATGACTCAGGAGGGGGAGCAAACACTGATACGGTACCGAGGTTCTGCTTCAAGAAAAGAAACCATGGATCTGGCATTGGGATTATCGATCTGGCATCGAACTCTAAGGAGCAGCCACTTCTGCTGGGAAGATACAGTCTGGCACTGTCAACTCCGCTGGGGAGTGTATGATCTGGCACTGTCAACTCTACTGGGGAGTGTATATCCTGAAACAACCGCTTCGGGAAGTACGGTGGTGAGAAACTGCTGGGGATTGAAGAATCCAACGCTCTGATCAGCTCTGCAGGGATAAGACACCGAATTTGTCTGTTGGTGACTTCACTGAGGAAGATATTCACGATCATCTGCAGGGAATTTTAAGGAAATGCCCCGAGGGTATCTGTTCTGAATAGACGATCCAAAGCACTTAAAATTTACAGTAATTTTAAATGTTTATTAAGCATGTACCTGTAAAGCCCTTATGTGTCATGATGCAATGTTTATCAAAATTCGGACGTCATTTTTGCAAACAAAACAGTAAAATGAAAATGAAAACAGAGATATACTGAATAACATGATTTTATTGATTGAACGGCCTCTGAATAGGCATTTACATCAGGAAGCAATCCCTAGAAAGAGGTAATCGCACAAAAGATAAAAACAGAAATTAATCTAATGGCAATGTGAAATGGATTTCTATTGGGTTCCAATTCTGCTATGACTTGCCCGTCTTCAAGATCCTCCAGATGATCAGCTTTCTGAAAGAGTGATTGGATTGTTTCCTATCCTTCAAAAATTTCCAGTCATTGGCACGAGATGAGATTCAGAACTACTCAGAACGCAGTCATTCGCTTAATCCCTAACTTTTGCCTGGATCGCCCTTTTCGGGTTTTCAATCCACCGAGATACCCATTTTTGCCTAAGTTGCCTTTTCAGGTTTTCAACTTACCGGGTGTACGATCTTTTCATTTTTAATCCCTAATTTTTGCCCGAACCTTTTCATTTTCTTGGTTCGCCGGGATGCCCATTTTTTGCCTGGACTATTCTTTTTTACTGTCCAGCGGGTCTATTTTATGCGAAGTATTTTTTAACTGCGTCTGAGTTCACAGGGGAAGTGAAGTTTTCACCATCCATAGTTGCAAGCATTAAAGCCCCACCATCAAAAACCTTGGTGACGATATACGGTCCATCATAGTTAGGAGTCCACTTGCCCCTGCGATCTGTCTGAGGAGGAAGGATCCTTTTCAAAACTAAATCTCCGACTTGGAAACAACGAGGACGCACTTTCTGATCAAAGGCTCTCTTCATCCGACTCTGATACAACTGCCCATGACAAATGGCTGCCATTCGCTTCTCTTAGATAAGACTCAACTCATTGAACCTTGTCCGAATCCATTCAGCTTCGTCTAGCTTGACATCCAACAAGACTCTTAGAGAAGGAATCTCCACTTCAACAGGTAGGACTGCTTCCATACCATACACAAGGGAGTAAGGGGTTGCCCCGGTCGATGTACGTACTGAAGTGCGGTACCCATGCAAGGCGAAAGGTAGCATCTCATGCCAGTCTTTGTATGTTACTATCATCTTTTGTATGATCTTCTTAATATTCTTATTAGCAGCCTCCACGGCGCCATTCATCTTTGGCCGGTACGGAGAAGAGTTATGGTGTTTTATTTTGAACTGCGTGCAGAGTTCAGCAATCATCTTGTTGTTCTTCCGGAGAGAGCAGGTTTCTCAGATGTATATTTGATAAGATCCATCTTAGAAATCAATAAAGTGGTATGATTCAACATATACTGTCTTAGTCGGCGAGCAGCCTAAGCCAAAGCATAGCAAGCTTTCTCGAACTGGGAGTATCTTGTTTCACAGTCGGTACCTTGTGCTAAGGTAGTATATTGCATACTCTTTTCGACCAGACTCGTCATTTTGCCCCAACACACACCCTATTGAATTTTCTAACACGGTCAAATACATGATTAGAGGTCTTCCTTCAACTGGTGGCATCAGATTTATAGGTTCTTGGAGATACTTCTTGATTTTGTCAAAAGCTTCTTGACATTCATCATTCCATATCATCTCTTGATTTTTCCAGCGAAAACCTCTACATAGTCACGTAACATCCGACTCAATCTTTCTTTGACACTATTTTCCAAGCCTGCTCCTATTTTGACTTCTTTCTTGGCGTCTTCGATGCTGAGATTAATCACTTCAACAGACTCTTGATACGGTTGAATAACCCTTTCCTCTTGTTTCAATAACCTGGTAAGTTCTTCAGGGAGTTCACAGTCTTCATCACCCTCTTCTTCAGCTTGAAAGATTGGATTTTCAAAGTCGAAACGAGCCATAGCAGAACCGTTATCAATAGGATCCGGTGATGTGCATCTGCATGAGTGATGGTATGTGCTTATGAGTGTGAACAAGAAGTGAAAACTAAACAAAACATTGCCATTTTTTTATTTTGAAAAACTGCAAAAATAGAAAGACAGGGAATGAAATATTTGAATGCAAAAAGACGTCCTTTATTTATGATAAAAATGCAATTGTCACATAGATGGGCCCTACAATGAGTCATTACGCCCTGGACGGAACGTAAGACTTGGATATGCATGAATAAACAAAGAAAATTACTCTTCAAGAAGAGTGACTTGGATAATCTCTTCAGAAGACCAATTGTTGATGACTTCACCCGGGATCTTCGGACGCACCCAATTGTCAATGTCACAATCACTATCCCCATCTTCTTCGTTGACTGCAGAGACTTGACCATACTGAATGATGCCAGCACTGGAGAAAGTAATCGGCCCCTGATGAGTCTGAAGTGTTGAAGTTGTAGAAGTCAAAACTGGCTGATACCCAATACCGAACTTATCTTCTTTCACTGGTAATTCCAACAGACGCCCCCAACCAGGAGCAATACCTGAATCCACCACGGCCCGTGCCTGCTTAAAGGATGAGATAGAGGCACCCGTCTTAACCTCTTCCACCGGAGCTGCATCCTTGATTTGAACTGATTCAAAAGCCTGACACAGAGTCTCATGAATTTCACCTTCTACTTCTACATACTTGAATGTAGACAGGTTACTGACCAGGATGTCCTCCTCACCACAGACGGTGATAATTCGTCTGTTGACCGGAAACTTAATCTTCTGATGTAGAGTTGAAGAGACTGCCCCAGCATTATGGATCCAAGGACGACCCAGCAGGCAACTGTAGGAAGGACTGATATCCATCACGTAGAAGACAGTGTTGAAGGTTTGTGATCCAATCAGAATTGGCAATTCTACCTCTCCAAACACCGATCTCTTAGAACCATCGAATGCTCTCACAATAAGATCTGAAGGTTTCAAGACCAAACCCTCTACTTCTAACTTCGACAGGGCTCTCTTGGGTAGCACATTGAGAGAGGAGCCTGTATCCACCAGAACATGCGATAGCACGGTGTCTCTGCATTCCATCGAGATGTGCAGAGCCTTGTTATGATTGCGTCCGGCTGGTGTCAAGTCAGAATCGGTAAAACCCAACCCGTTGCCTATATGAACATTTGCAACGATCCCTTCTAGTTGGTTTACCGAGATTTCTTGAGGTACATATGCAGCATTAAGAACCTTCAGAAGTGCCTCCCTGTGTGCCTCCGAACACAACAGGAGTGAGAGAATGGATATCTTGGACGGAGTCTGAATCAACTGATCGACTACCTTGTAGTCGCTTTTCTTTATGATTCTCAGGAGCTCGTCCACATCCTTTGCAAAAGTGGGCTCAGAACCTCCCTGGGGTGCAGAGGTATCCCCATTCACGGCTTGCTTGCCCTTGGCTTTCGCCACAGCATCAGCATTATCAGCTTGGGTAATCGGTGGTGAGAACAATCTACCACTCCTGGTGAATCGCCCGATTCCTCCAACATTATCCACTGTGGGACCGTCAAGTTCAGGCTTCTGACCCTCTTCTACTTTCAGTGGCCGTTCCACCCCATGATCGTGGGTGTATACATTCCCCCCATAATGCCACGGAATGGCCCTTTCACTGGTGAAGGGTAAAGGACCAGGGGTTGTGATGGTCATAGTAGATCGTCGCACTGGTGGCACGGGTTGCGCTTCTGGCACACTGATCTGATTGGCTGGGTAGAAAATAGTGATAGTAGCAATATCACAGTCGTACTCAGAAATCTCATTCATTGAAATGCAAGCATCCGAAACATCGGAATCAAGTTCAATTACATCATTATGGATTACAGAAACCGTAGGAACAACATCTGCGAATTCATCAGTAGCATCTTCAAACTCTTCTTCCTCAACCCCTTCCACAGACTCTTGGACAGACAAATCTTCAACCTGGAGGATACCTTTGTCGAGCAAGGCCTGGATACCCTGCTGTAACTTCAAACAACCTCCGCCCTGAGTAGCACAATCCAAACAACCCTTCCCACAACCGGGGAAGACATCGGCCTTCAGCAAGCATCCTTTGATATCCAACAATGGAGTCTTCAACTTCAACACATCCTTAATGGGCTTGGCTTTTCCCTCTATCATATTAACGTTCGCACCACCATGCTGGGGCATGGGATTGTTGACGACATTCGGAGCTGGTGCAAGGTCGATGGCCTTTGAATCTATGAGATCCTGAACTACGTGCTTAAAAGCTTTGCAGTTCTCAATATTGTGGCCAGGTGCCCCAGAGTGGAAGCTACACCTAGCATTGGCGTCGTAACCCACCGGAAGTCTACCAACAGGAGGAGCCAGAGTGCGCAATTGCACAAGTTGTAGTTGTTGAAGACTAGAAAGCATCTGAGCGTACGACATTGGAAGGGTGTCGAAATGTCGGTCCATCATCCTTTGCCTCTGTTGATAAGCGGGTCTGTTACCCGGTTGTTGCTGCTGTTGATACTGAGCTGGTTGACGTTGTGATTGTTGTTGTTGTAGTGGTGCTGCAGCTGGAATGGTCACAGCCGCAACATACGGTTGCTGATGATAATTCTGAAAATTATTCCTCCGGTTATCCCTGTTATGATAAGAAGATATGGCACTTGCATCCCCTTCTCTCCTCTTCTGTCCCTGAATGAACGGCTTCTTCACCCCTGATGAGGATCCAACTCCATTTTGGCTCTTATAGGTCTTTAGGTAATTCTCCACCCTTTCTCCGGTAGAGACCACATCAGCAAAGTTGGAAGCATTGCAACCTACCAGACGCTCCAGATAAGGTCCAGGCAGCGTATTCATGAACATGTTGGCCATTTCCTTTTCCAACATAGGAGGCTGAACACGGGAAGCTGTATCCCTCCAACGTTGAGCGTATTCCCTGAAGCACTCATTGCTTTTAAGAGACAGATTATGAAGTTGAGTTTTGTCCGGAGCCATGTCTGCATTATACTGATACTGCTTCACGAAAGCTTCTGCCAAATCCCTCCAGCAACGGATGTGGGCTCTGTCCAGCCTCATATACCATTCCAAGGATGCCCCAGCTAGGCTATCCTGGAAGAAGTACATAAGTAGCTTCTCGTCATCAGAGTATGCAACCATTTTACGGAAATAGGCTTGCACGTGAGTTTTGGGGCAAGAGCTGCCATTGTATTTGTCAAATATCGGGACCTTGAATTTCGGTGGCACTCGCACACCTGGGACCAGCCCCAAGTCAGCAACATCTACTCCCAGAAGATTCTGTCCTTCCACTGCTTTCAACCTCTCTTCCAATCTTTTAAACATGGGGTCCATGCCAAAGTCTTCCTGAAGCAAAGGGAACTGATCATCCTGACCATCCTGAATGGGTTGTTGACCGGAGGTGACATGTAGGATTGGGATAGGCCCTGGTCCATTGGGACCATTAGCCTCTCCAGCTGGAGGATCAGCCAACGTCTCCGGTTGAGTAATAGGGGGATCCCTCTGTACCAACAATCTAAGCTCCTGTTGTCCTTGAGCCACCCCTTGTACCAAATCCATGAATTGATTCATGCGAATCTTCATCTCGGCGAGCTCTGCTTGTAGGCTCTCCATTGCTCTCTGTTGATTCCTTCGGGTACCGTATCGGTGAATGCCTGAGTCAGCTATCCTGCTGATGGGACACCAAACAAACTGAGAACACTGTGGCGGTACCTGTTATGCAAGACATGCGGATGACTATGCAAATGCAATGACATGTTTATCAATTCCAAAAGGCATTCTACCCCCTTGATTCCAGTCTCACATTTGATAAACAGTGTAAGAAGAAAACCCCGACTAGAATCAAGAAGAAGATTTAAACCCCCTTGAAAAGGATAAACATGTGTTAAATGATATGAATGCAAATGATGTGATGATGTGAATGCAATGCAGTGGCATGTCAATCAGGATTGCTGTATCTGCTTGAACATCTGTCAGGTTGCACTGTCTGGAGAGAAATTAAGAGCACACCAAACAAAGGTCATGGGATGGATCATGTTATCCTTAATATCAACCATCCATTTTGGCGGATTATGGTTTACACCTTATCAACACCCGAGTTTCATTGATATTAAGGATACCTGATCGGATCAACCATGAATCAAGGGTTTGTCGCAAGTCACGAGCATGGAGTTTAGGTTAAGAACCACCCAAAAGGAGTGTACTAAGGTTTAAACCTGCCAAACATGTTCTACAAAAAGGTTCCCATAGTCATAATCCCATCTTTCGGATATTATTAGAGAAACGACTACTCGTATTCCAACAATATTCTAAAGAGAGACTCTTATGAGTGTAGTATCGCGTAACAATCGTATCAAATCTTACATTTGAACGACTTTCGCACTACGTCCTACGAATAGGCCAAGATGGGTTAGGTAAACTAAGGTCCTTGGCTTCTTAGGTCTATATTGGAACAAATAATGTCTAACCACAACTTACTTATGTGACATTATTGATCTCAACATGACCTCCACCAAGTGAATGGGCTTGCAAGTCAACTCGCTAAGGAATACTCCACACAAGTTGACAGGACTATGCCATTCTCCTATCTTAAGTGCACTCGAGTTCGGGTATAGAACTCATCTCACAAAAATCACCAAGCAGCCATAGCCAACCAACAGATACAGCAACGATATGTACACAATGAAATAAGGTAAAGCAGGTAAATAAATAACTGTACAAAAGCATGAACACCCAATAAACAAACAAACTACAAAAGCTAGGAGGGACTCGCTTAGGGAAGATGGACCAGCAAGAGGTCAACTTCTTAAAGTCCCCAGCAGAGTCGCCAGCTGTCGCAACCTGAAAAAATACAGTGCGCGAAAAAAACAACCGGCGAAAGAAAAAGACAGAAGAGTCGCCACCGTGCGTTATTCATCCCAAAGGAGGGAAAGGAAACGCTCGAAGTAAACCTGAAAAAAGGAAAGGACAAGACGGGGTCTCGCAACCAAATCTTGGGTTCGGGAGTCGGTTATGCGAAGGGAAGGTATTAGCACCCCTACGCATCCATAGTACTCTACGGGATCCACTTTTGTAGTTCTTGTCTAAAGGGTGTGGGTTTACCTAACGTGTTTATTTACTAAAAAGGTTAAGAGAAATGACTCGCACGGATGTCGCATCCACTGCATACGTATCTCATCTGAATATGAGAATCAGAGTCTTCGTAGCTCGGCTGACCTATGAGTTAGGGGGATGTGTGCTCGCTAAGACATCGCGTCTTATGCCTACGTATCTCATCTGGAATGAGAATCAGAGCAAGCCGTAGTTCGGCTAACTACGGGGTTATGGATTGGGTTTTGGACGAACAACGTTACTACGCAATCTACCGGATGCTCGACCTTTGGAGACTTACTCGCCTGTAGTAGAAGGAGTAAACGTGTTGCTTTGGGTTTTAGGGTTTGGGATGCTCGAGGGCAAAAAGGCAGTCCTTGACGAAGGAACCGCGCTACCTGCAGGGATATGAATACAAAACACAAAACATGTATCTCAAAGTAAAATGCCACAAAGGGGCTCAAACATTGCCTCCTATCGAGGTCTTCCAGCTAAGAAAGCGATAAAGTATGAGAAAGGGAAAAAATTACCACACGGATAAAGATCCGAAGCTATAGCAGTTAAAGGGGCAAGAAACCCTGAAATGTCTCTAGCTGGACCGTCAAAGGAAATCAGTCAACACGAATAATCAGAATAAAACTCCAGGGGGTATCCCACAAATAAAGTGGGAAACCACGCGAGTGTCTCTGCGAAAGCCATGTGAGCCTTCACAAAACTCGACAAAGGGTTAGAGTAGTAGGATGAAATCAAGAGAAAACAATGCCATGGAAACACAAGACAGGTTAGAATAAACAAAATAGGGTAACCCAGAGTTGCCCCTAAATCAAAATGTAATCACATGAATAATTCCATCAAAATTCACAAAAGCAATAAAGGGTAGGAGGCCTAAACCTCTTGTCAAACACATGCATCAAAAGGGTATCAAATTCACCCATAATACCTCATATATTTAGAGCATTCAAATTAAAGGCATAAAGATGATGGATATAGGGCAAACCTGATTGGAGAAGAAAAATCAAATGGCAGGGTTTGCTTGAGCTGAAAGTCTGTGAGTCAGAATGAACCTTTCAGAGTTGCCTGGAGGTTGCTGCAGAGTAGTTCTTAGGTTTCCTTCTCTCACTATCTTTTTCCTCGTGGTTTTGATCTAAGGAAACCTCGGAGTACTTTTGCTTCTCTCCCTTTTTCTCAAGTGAATCTCCCAGTGTAACTCCAAGTGTCACTCCAAGTGTGTTTTCCTCTACTGAAACTTCAGTATTTATAGACTAACTTCGTGGGTAATGGGCTTGGAATGAGGGAGACCCAAGTCCAAAATAATTTGTTATATTTTATTTATTTATTTTATTTATTTATTTAATTAATTAATTAATTAATTAATTAATTAAATTATTATTTATTTATTTTTCATTTTTTTTTTTCGTTTTTTTTTTCGTTTTTTCTTTTTTCGTTTTTTTATTTTTTTCTTTTCGTTTTTTTTTTTTTTCAGGAAAAATGAAGGGTAAATTTTGGGGTATTACAGCAGGATGGGCAAATTCCATCTAGGACACTCATGTCCCTCAGCATGCTTTGTGGAATACCCATCAACTGTCTTTATGGTTATCCAGTTACGGACAACGTTGGATCAGCAATAAAGCACTCGACTCTACATCTAGGATCCATAGTGGTTTCAGGTCGAAGAGTGGAATACACTATTATCACCATGAGAATAACTTATGACACCTTGCATAACTTTCTATATAGTATTCTCATAGCGGGTCAATCCGGTATAAATATTATTCCTAATATTCATACCTATGTTTAAGACTTGATAACTCTTTATCCATGATCCATGAGATGTGATCATCAGTCTACAAACATAATAGTCTTAATGCTTTAATGTTATCCCATTTCACACTAAAGCTCGACTACGGATGCTTTAAGAATAATGTCCTTATGTTTAATGTGTTCTCATGATTAAGTCACACTTAATACATTAAACAGACTATCTATTCCAGGGACTTTACTAAACAAACGTAATAAAGAAAAAGCCTTTTATTATTAATAAATAATTCGATACAAGTACCAAAAGTATTGGCCTCTAGGGCTTACACCAACATGGCCTTCCACACCACATTTGAAGCACTTAAGTGGAATAGAAGATACTCCCCCACTTGGCTTCTTGCCAACACTAGATTGTCTCCTCTTGTCATCATATGGTTTTTCCCCTTCAGACTCTTGTAGACAGAAGCGCTCTCCCTACTATCCTCGTCATAAATCCGGCTCTTGTTAACCAATTCTGTAAAACGAGTAATCTGTTGGTAACTAATGGCCTTCTTGATATCATGTTTCAAGCCATTCACAAACTTCAAACATTTAGATCTCTCAGCATTGGTAGTATTGGAATGAGGACAATACTTGATAAGCTCCTAAAATCTAGCAGCATAATCAGCAACGGTACCATTTCCTTGCTTCAATTCAAGGAACTCCACCTCTTTCTTCCCACGACAATCCTCTGGGAAATAGTTCTCCAAGAAGGTATCACGGAAAAGAGTCCAAGTAACTTCAATGTTGTCTTCTTCGAACCTCTGAAGAGTGTTATTCCACCAATCTTCAGCTTCCTTCTCAAGCATATGGGTACCAAACTGCACTTTCTGAGCATCAGTACAGTTCATGACTCTGAAGATCTTCTCAATTGCTTTCAGCCAAGCTTGAGCTTTCTCAGGTGCATGCTCACCCTCAAAGATAGGAGGATTGTTCCGCTGGAATCTCCCCAAAGCACGGAACTCATCATCATCTCCCTTTTGGTTACCGGCATTCGCATTCGCTTGATAGGCATTCGCTTGATGGATCTGACCCATGGATTCAGCCAGCATCCTCAGCGCCTCAGCAATGGCATCGTCATTCCTGCCTGCAACCATTGTCCTGAACAACCCGAAACATCAAACAAACAGTATCGATCGTGTCAGATACACAAATCAAATACCACGGAAAACCTATTACTATTGACCAACTGGTCGACCATGCTCTGATACCACTAATGTAACACCCCTTTTCTACCCCAAGTTATTTAGCATATAATCAGAGTAAATAAGCACGCATATAAAGAAAAGGGCGTCACATCGACGTTTTCGAAACTTAAAACTTTCAAAAACCAACAATACACCTGGTCATTCAAAATAACACATTTCACTCATCATGAATATTCAAGCAATATGCGTTCGCAGCGGAAAATAAAGAATACTCATGTATTTCATAATATGATCCATGTCCCATACCATGATCATCCCTCAATAATCACTTCAAATAAAATAAAACAATTAATGACGTAAAGCATATCAAAATAAGAGACGAGTTCAATACCACTAATCTACCCAGTGTTACATGACCAGAGCATTGACTCATTACTTAATTTCAAACTAAATACGGAAACTCTCCAGCTATTCTTGAGCGAGCTACCGTCCACCTACTCCAGCAATACTACTTTGTAGTATCTGCACGATACCCATGTAAAGGTAACAGAATGCCAATACATGGACTTATATCCGACTCCTAACAACAACAAACAAATAGGAAACATAATGCCAATACATGGACTTACACCCGACTCCTAACAACAAAAAGGAAACAGAATGCCAATACATGGACTTACATCCGACTCCAAACAATAACAAACGTCACAAACGAATCCCAAAAATGAACCCCAATATGACTGACAATCTCCATAAATGAACCCCAAAGATGAACCCCAGTATAAACCCTGAGTCAACATAGGTGAACCCCGAATATAAACTCCAATGATAACAATCATCACTAATGAAACCCCGAATATGAACCCCAAATGATAACAGAAGAAGTCCCCAAGGTATGACCATACCACACACATGCACGCTGAACAAACGGGTACTCACACCAAAGAAGACAAACAAAAGGTACACACACACAACAAAAAAAAAGGTTGAACCAACATAGATTCAAAAAAAGAAAAGGGTACCCGGAGAGATTGCTTACAACCTCCTACCTACGTATCTCATCTGGTATGAGAATCAGGGCGACGTAGTTCCCCTTAACAGGGGTATAACACTCTCCTAACCAGAGACCAGGGAAAAAACAAACTAATAGGGAGACTAAGACTCGAGCCTAATAATTTTCATGCCATCAATTATCCCTAAGTTGAGGTCTCTAATCATGCATCCTACTTCCTCAGAATCAATCATACAACTCCTACAGAAATGGAGATGAGAAGAGGAAAGCAGATAAACACTTCAACACAAGTGAACAAGCATCACACCCTATATTCATACAAGAGGCCCAAACAATGGGTAGGCTTTAGTCAAGAGGGGTCATATCAACCTCGACAAACAAGCCAAACTGTAATGGTAATCCGTAGCTCTTAACCACTGACATTGAACGTCAGGGTGAAGCTGATCAAAGTGGTAATGAGGATGAGACCCCATGCTTTTAACCCTGGCCTGGGTGAGCTCAAAACAAAGAAAGCGTGGGGATCCAGAAAGTGGGATCCTATTCCACTTTGACAGACACTGGACAAAGATCTTGGGTACATGTTCAAAAGCATCAGCACGTAGTGCGAGCATAAAGAACGACTCACTGAATAACGGGGGATTGGCTACTAATCCCTTTTATCCGTCAATTTCCTCAACTTGGAGGTCTTATCAAGTAACACATGCCTCATCTTGGAGGTCTTTAGCACAATTGTAAACAAACACAAACAGAGCCTCTGAAGGAGGACTTACCAGCAAAATGCCTGCCAAAAAGGTGACAGGACTTCCAGACTACATGGAGTAAGAAGATAGCTACCTAAGTGGTGTATCAACCACAATCCAAAGCTCAAGCAAGAGCTAAAAGCAAGCAACTAATGTACCTGTACAAAAGCTAAACAGTTAGTATCTCAATGCATCGGCTACAACATTCGCCTTCCCAGGATGATAATTCAAACCAAAATCATAATCCTTCAAGAATTTCAACCATCTCCTTTGCCTCATATTCAATTCTTTCTGATCGAACAAGTACTTCAAACTCTTGTGATTACTAAACACATCAAACCTCAATCCAAACAAGTAATGTCTCCAAAGCTTTAACACAAACATAACGGCGGCCAACTCCAAATCATGCGTCGGATAATTCTTCTCATGAACGTTGAGTTGCCTCGAAGCATAAGCTACCACTTGCCCCTTTTGCATCAGAACACCTCCCAAACCCAACAAAGAAGCATCGCAATACACCACGAAGGTTTCTAACGGATCCGGTAAAATCAAAATAGGAGCCGTAGTCAATCTTCTCTTAAGCTCTTGAAAATTCGCTTCACATGCGAAGTCCAAATGAAAGCTTGACCCTTCCTAGTCAACTGCGTCAACGGTAACAACAACTTAGAAAATCCCTCAATGAACTTCCTAATATAACCAGCCAAACCAAGGAAACTTCGAATCTCAGCAACAGACTTAGGAGCTTCCCACTGAGATACAACTTCGATCTTCGTAGGATCCACAGAAATCCCACCGCCCGAAATCACATGTCCAAGAAAACGTACTTCACTCAACCAAAATTCACATTTAGAGAGTTTAGCAAACAACTTCCTCTCTTTCAACACCGATAACACAACCTTCAAATGCTCTGCATGATCCTCTTCGCCCTTGGAATAAATCAATATATCATCGATGAACACAACTACAAACTTATCCAGATAATCATGAAAGATTCTATTCATATACTCCATAAATACACCAGGTGCATTCGTCACCCCAAAAGGCATCACGGAGTACTCGTAGTGACCGTACCTTGTCCTAAAAGCAGTCTTCTGAATATCCTCAGCCTTTACACGAATCTGATGATACCCAGACCTCAAATCAATTTTGCTAAACACACAAGCTCCAACCAGCTGATCCATCAGATCATCAATCCTCGGAAGTGGATACTTGTTCTTAATCGTCACTTTATTCAGTTGTCTATAATCAACAAATAATCTCATAGAACCTTCTTTCTTCTTGACCAATAACACAGGTGCACCCCACGGCGACACACTAGGACGAATAAACTCCTTCTCGAGTAAGTCTTCAAGTTGACTCTTCAACTCTTTCAACTCAGAAGCGGACATTCGATAGGGAGCCATCGATACAGGACTAGTTCCAGGAACTAAATCAATCGAAAACTCGACCTCTCGTTCCGGCGGTAAATCACTTATATCTTCCGGAAATACCTCCGCAAATTCACAAACTATTGGCAGTTCTTCGATCGTCCTCTTCTCCCGAATATCCAAAGTTGCCAATAACATAAACAACTCGGCACCATCTTGCACGGATTCATCAACTTGCTTAGCAGACACACACCAATCTTCCTTAGCATCAACCTTAGGAAAAATAACCGTCTTCTCGAAACAGTTGATATACACCCGATTAACTTTTAACCAATTCATACCCAAAATCACGTCGAGTTGCTCTAACGGAAGACAAACTAAATCAATTCCAAAATCCCTACCAAATATACTCAACGGACAATTCAAACACACATAGGAAGTAGAAACAGAACCCATAGCAGGTGTATCAATAATCATACTTCTACGCATATCAGATAATATGAGATTCAGCCTCTTAGCACAATCCAAAGAAATGAAAGAATGTGTTGCACCGGTATCAATAATGCCAATCAAAGGTGTACCATTAATAAAGCACGTACCTTGGATTAGTCTATCATCGGTAGTGGTCTCCGCACCAGACAATGCAAACACCTTTCCCTTCACCTGCTCTTTCTTCGGCTTATCACATTGCGAACTAATGTGACCTTTCTCACCACAGTTGAAACAAGTTACGTTCGAACCAACCCTACACTGGTTTGCTCTGTGACCCATCCTGCCACAATTGAAACATTTCCCAGAATCTCTACTACACTCTGTAGCACGATGGCCTGAAGGAGAATTTGCGACCCAAAGCGCAGCGGAAATTAAAATTTCTCCTTTAGAGATCCTTACGAATGGTCATGATCAGTGATAGAATATTTACCTCTTGTGATGATCGAAACCTTTGGTGCAGATCTCTTGTGACGATCAAAACCTTTGATGCAGATCCACGAAACGATCACGAACGTTGAACGATGACAACGTCTCTACTCAGTCCACACGAACGGTTTCCTTCAATCTCAGTGCTAGCTGGTACGAATGAAGGCTTTGAGTGAGAGAGAGAGAGAGTGATAGAAAACGAAAATAATGCAACCGCAAATTTTTGCTTCTACACAAGGGTTCTATTTATAGAACCACTTGTGTGGGCTTCAAGCTAAAAGCCCACTTAAGTGTATTTTGGCCCATATCTTATAATAGGCCCAAAATCACTTAAGCCCATGGTACCTTACCATATTTCGTATTCTACTCAAGTACACCGTACCTTATGATGTTCTATAATTCACTTAAGGGCACCGTACCTTACGGTATTCCTTAGTTACTCTATTTCTCATCAATCCGTCCTTTGTGTGTGACCCTGTAGGTTTTCGTGACGTTGGCAATTATATTAAATCTCGCATTTAACATACTAAACAGTGAGCGGTATCTAGCAACACATCACTGCTACCCAAGACACGAAAATGTCATGTGATCTGACAAAACCTTCTGTGATAATAATTATGTGTATAATTACCCTTTTGCCGTGTCATCCTTGTCCAGTTCAATATTGGGCCCATAGACATTTATCCTGTTACGCAGGATGGGCAAATTCCATCTAGGACACTCATGTCCCTCAGCATGCTTTGTGGAATACCCATCAACTGTCTTTATGGTTATCCAGTTACGGACAACGTTGGATCAGCAATAAAGCACTCGACTCTACATCTAGGATCCAGAGTGGTTTCAGGTCGAAGAGTGGAATACACTATTATCACCATGAGAATAACTTATGACACCTTGCATAACTTTCTATATAGTATTCTCATAGCGGGTCAATCCGGTATAAGTATTACTCCTAATATTCATACCTATGTTTAAGACTTGATAACTCTTTATCCATGATCCATGAGATGTGATCATCAGTCTACAAACATAATAGTCTTAATGCTTTAATGTTATCCCATTTCACACTAAAGCTCGACTACGGATGCTTTAAGAATAATGTCCTTATGTTTAATGTGTTCTCATGATTAAGTCACACTTAATACATTAAACGGACTATCTATTCCAGGGACTTTACTAAACAAACGTAATAAAGAAAAAGCCTTTTATTATTAATAAATAATTCGATACAAGTACCAAAAGTATTGGCCTCTAGGGCTTACACCAACATGGCCTTCCACACCACATTTGAAGCACTTAAGTGGAATAGAAGATACTCCCCCACTTGGCTTCTTGCCAAAACTAGATTGTCTCCTCTTGTCATCATATGGTTTTTCCCCTTCAGACTCTTGTAGACAGAAGCGCTCTCCCTACTATCCTCGTCATAAATCCGGCTCTTGTTAACCAATTCTGTAAAACGAGTAATCTGTTGGTAACCAATGGCCTTCTTGATATCATGTTTCAAGCCATTCACAAACTTCAAACATTTAGATCTCTCAGCATTAGTAGTATTGTAATGAGGACAATACTTGATAAGCTCCTGAAATCTAGCAGCATAATCAGCAACGGTACCATTTCCTTGCTTCAATTCAAGGAACTCCACCTCTTTCTTCCCACGACAATCCTCTGGGAAATAGTTCTCCAAGAAGGTATCACGGAAAAGGGTCCAAGTAACTTCAATGTTGTCTTCTTCGAACCTCTGAAGAGTGTTATTCCACCAATCTTCAGCTTCCTTCTCAAGCATATGGGTACCAAACTGCACTTTCTGAGCATCAGTACAGTTCATGACTCTGAAGATCTTCTCAATTGCTTTCAGCCAAGCTTGAGCTTTCTCAGGTGCATGCTCACCCTCAAAGATAGGAGGATTGTTCCGCTGGAATCTCCCCAAAGCACGGAACTCATCATCATCTCCCTTTTGGTTACCGGCATTCGCATTCGCTTGATAGGCATTCGCTTGATGGATCTGACCCATGGATTCAGCCAGCATCCTCAGCGCCTCAGCAATGGCATCGTCATTCCTGCCTACAACCATTGTCCTGAACAACCCGAAACATCAAACAAACAGTATCGATCGTGTCAGATACACAAATCAAATACCACGGAAAACCTACTACTATTGACCAACTGGTCGACCATGCTCTGATACCACTAATGTAACACCCCTTTTCTACCCCAAGTTATTTAGCATATAATCAGAGTAAATAAGCACGCATATAAAGAAAAGGGCGTCACATCGACGTTTTCGAAACTTAAAACTTTCAAAAACCAACAATACACCTGGTCATTCAAAATAACACATTTCACTCATCATGAATATTCAAGCAATATGCGTTCGCAGCGGAAAATAAAGAATACTCATGTATTTCATAATATGATCCATGTCCCATACCATGATCATCCCTCAATAATCACTTCAAATAAAATAAAACAATTAATGACGTAAAGCATATCAAACTAAGAGACGAGTTCAATACCACTAATCTACCCAGTGTTACATGACCAGAGCATTGACTCATTACTTAATTTCAAACTAAATACGGAAACTCTCCAGCTATTCTTGAGCGAGCTACCGTCCACCTACTCCAGCAATACTACTTTGTAGTATCTGCACGATACCCATGTAAAGGTAACATTCAAACAGAAAGGGTGAGAATTCAAATCATTATGAAATAGCATAATAAGGCACAATGAATTAAACACAATTTAAGAATTCATCACACTTGGTATAATCACGTCAATAATATTAACCAACAATCATCTCACATATTTCAAACGTACACAGGGGGATGTAGTGGCTAAGTGCTTGTCAAACTGGCGCCTGTCGACATGATTGATAGGGGGTTTAAAGTACCCCTGATCCGCCTCTATGTTTTCGACGATGCCATTTGGGCGCCAAATTATTATCCTTTGGTGCATTGAAGATGGGACAACTCCGACCCCATGAATTCATTCTCTTCCAAGCAACAGATTATAGTTAGCCTTAGTTTCCACAATCATAAACATTGTGGACCTAGTGACGGTCCCCACAGTTAATTCGACTTGGATAGCCCCCAGGGTGGAACCTACTTTACCTTCATAGTTAGTTAACACCATATTATAAGGTTTGGCACCAGTATCATATTTTCCAATTTTCCTCAGCATGCGGTGAGGCATCAAGTTCACAGTCGCTCCATAATCCACCAATATTTTATTAACGGGGACGTCTTCGACTTTTCCAGTGAAGAATAGGGGTTTCAGGTGGATCTTCATTGCTTCTCTAGGCCTTTCGAAAAAGGCATTTTTCTCTTCAACACAGTCGTTGTTCATTACATAGTAACACAATGGCTTGTGAGTGACCATCTCCATCTCTATGATACTGTCATTGTCTTCGACTTCAGTAATCCTATCGAATTCCATAGGCATTACGGATACTACCCCGACTAAGATGTCTAAGGAAGCTTCCGAACTAGAGTCAAAGTTGTCAGTCAACAATTCGTCTTCGGCGGCCACCTGATTGTATTTTTCACCGGTCGTTTTACCTGAGATATTGGGATCTCTTTTGGTGAAGTTTGGGTCATCCTTTTTCTTTACAATCACATTTCTACTCGACTCAGCTTGATCCCTCTCACCAGCTTCTCTTTAGGCTTTTTGTCTTCTTTGCTCTCTTATCCACTAAGACCTCGTCATAGGGTTTTTTCCCTTATAGTTTTCGGACACATGTGAGGTCCTTTTATCGGTCCGAAATTTCTTACGGTAAGCCAGCGACGAACCCCTCTAAACCTCAAAGTTATACCACTTTCCATGACCGTGTTTCCTGCCATCAGTTTGCTTAACCACTTTCCATTTGACCCCTCGACACTAGGCTTAAAGGAAATGGGTTTGAAATTTCTCCCTGCTTGCTTGGTTTCACTCATCTTCACCATGGGGCGTCTTGGACCAGGATATCTCCTAGGATCGAAATCCCTTCCTGACTCACCCACTTGATGCTTTTGGATGGCTTTATGACCATCTTGGTGATTTACTCTCCTAACCCCTTCGAGATTCTAAGCTGCTTTCTTGTCGAAGATAGCACTGCACCTAGGGCACATCATAACTTCCAACTTCTTTTTCTGACACCTTCGGAGGAAGTCCGACAACATTTCTTCCTCTTGAGGGAAAGCGACCTTGTTATACTCCTCCTGTCGACATTCATCATCGACCTCCATAGAGGTTCCTTGAGATAACTCCACCATATTGACCTCCATGTGGATATCTTCAGTAATATCCAACCTTTGGAATTGTTTTTGAAGGCCTTCAGTAGCCTTGTCCATCTGAACGAAATTATCAGCGGTTTCTTTAGTAATCATCATCAACTTTGAACTTCCAACGTCCTCGGCATCAGAGGCTTCAGCATTTTCCTTGTTGATATCTCCTGTAGCCTTTTGAGCGAAATCATCAAAAGGCGCTTGCTCGAAGTACTCATGAACCTTTGCCATAACAGGTCCATTGACGAAGTCTTCAGTGACTTCAGTCATGTTGAAATCATCAGCGACTTCAATAAGGTTCACTTACTCCGGATCAGTATAATGAGCCTCAGCTACCTGTAGAGGATCAGAGTCGATCTTCATTTGGCTCTGTGTCTTGTCTCCGAACTTTAGTCTTCCTTCCTGGATGGAATTCTGCACAAGATCCCTGAAAAGAAAACATTGAGACGTTTTATGACCCAAAAAACCATGGTATTTGCAAAACCCTCTTTTCTTTCTTTGCTCTAAAGGGGGTACTTTAGCATTCTGAGGTACTATCATCTGACCATCTTTGACTAGTAAGTCAAAAATTTCGTCACATTTTGTAACGTTGAACGTATATGTTTTCTTAGGAAGTTTGTCACTCTTTTCAGGTTCGACAGGATTTTTCCCATTCGAAGGGGCTAAAACTTTGCACGCATATGGTGGCCCTTGTGTCAATTCAGCAAGGTCGATCTCATTGTCGTCGAAGTCTAAAATTTCATGACATGAACCTTCGTCATCATTCTTGAAATTGACATAGGCTACCTTTTTACCTTTATTCGCCCTACCCTTTTCTTCCTTTAAACGTTCTAACTGTCAAACTCTGCCAGCAAATTGGGCCATATCCCTTAGGTACTGAGTATCTAATTTCTTTCTAATCGAATAGTCAAGGCCCCCAACGGCAATTTCGACCAGTTCATGCTCTGGTATTTGCGTAAAACACCTGACTTTGAGTAGTCGAAATCTGTTCAGATAGTCATCAATTGGCTTAGTGAACTTTCATCTGACACTAGCCAACTCTTTCAAACTTATCTTTGTTTGCCCCATGTAAAACTGCTCATGGAACATTCTTTCCAATTGGTTCCAAGTGTGGATCGAATTTTGGGGCAAGGCTATGAACCATGTGAAAGCATTCTTTGTGAGAGAACTTGGAAAAAATTTCATCCTAAGGCTCTCGTTATTTGACATATCTCCAGCCTCGATTAAATATCTTTCCACATGTTCAACAGTAGACTCAGTAGTATCCCCAGCAAACTTGGTGAATTTGGTGATTTTGGTCCTGAGGGGTGCTTCTGCTTGTACGATATACTATGCTAAAGGCGATGTATAATTTGGCCTTCTAAGGCCAAAGTTTACCCCATTTCGAACCATGATTCTTTCGACTATAGTTGCTAGGTTATTATCTGCTGCCACATCATCATGTCGAACTTGACGTATGATATCATCAGCATTTTGGTTTCTATTCACCATTAACATCCTTGGTTCCCTGGATACTTGTGGTTCGATCCTAGGGGGTAGTACTACTCCCCCTTGGTTTTGTGGGATCAGTTTAATGGTGAGGTCTTCCTCAAACGTGGCCTCTTGACTCTCTCTTATCCAATTCCTAAGAGGAGGGCGTTGGTGTTGAGGTATACTAAGAAACTCAAACATTCGAGCCACCTGTGTTGTCATCTGTTGATTCGACTATGTCATATTCTGAATCAGAGGATTCACCATAGCGGTCAAAGTTTGAGTCAACATTTGAACCATTTCATGATTGCTTTCGTCCATCTGTTGCCTCCATGCTGCCGCAGAGTTATTAGTAAGAGTAGGTAGTTGTGTCGAATGTCTCAAACCTAAATATTGGTTAGTTCGACCCATGTTAATCCTAGACCCTTGCACTGGAGAATTTATGTTGACCATCGGTTCCGAAAAAGTAGAACCAGTGTTCTGTAAATTGGCCATCACTGAAGTTGGCATTCCGTACGGCTGCTCCCGACTACCAAATGGTATTGAGAAACCAAGGGGTACCAACGACCTATTTGGATATCTCTAATTGGTGAGGGAGTATGAGGAGGTCCCCTAGGCCCAATGTAAGTTAAAATTGGTTCAGTATGGGAGATTGAATGCGTAGGCATCGAACTCACCGTAGACGGAACTGCTTCGGACACACGCGTTGTTGTCGTGTTTGCCCCTATCGAGGGAGAAGGGGGTGTTATGTTACTAGTTGATGGACTTTGAGAGTTTTGGGTGTCTGGCGGATTCACATTCGCCATCCTCGTATGGGATTCTCTCCCTATTCGTCATTTGTCGTTCGTCGTTTATGGCTATTTTACCACTTCTTAATAACATACAACGAATCTTTCCCAAAAAAAACTTAACAACCAGAACTACACGCCATACGTAACGTTAGCACTGGTCCCACTGGGCGTGCCAATCTGTTTACCTTGAAAAACAATAAACAACCGCTGATCTTCCAAATTTCTAAATTTGGCTGCTTGCAGGATCGATCAGATTGATCCTAGGACATGTCTAAGTGTTTTTGAAATGTGGTAGTGACAAATACTCAATAATAAGCGTCAAATCAGAGTTTGAAAAATAATAGAAAAGGGTGAGTTGAATGAAAGAAACCTTAAAGGATTTATAAATGACAAAGTAAGTGTCGAAAGTGCAGGAATCTTAAAACTGTAAAATAAGTATTGAAAGCGGGGAAAAACAAAGAAAACTTAAAACTGCCAATGACAAA
Organism: Lathyrus oleraceus; assembly: GCF_024323335.1. Taxonomy (NCBI): domain Eukaryota; kingdom Viridiplantae; phylum Streptophyta; class Magnoliopsida; order Fabales; family Fabaceae; genus Lathyrus; species Lathyrus oleraceus. Next base: position 353,857,699 of record NC_066582.1, on the reverse strand, counting down.
GTAAAAGGAGGGTGTTTGAAGTGAAGAAGTAAAGGAGTATATTTCTGGAAAAAGTAAAGACAAATTTATATTGCTTTGAAATAACTAACAATGGTGTAGACAACATACATTCTATGTTTTACGATTCTTCTTCACACAAATACTTAGCAAATTTACAGAATTTGTACACAATTTGATACACACTTTTCTAACACTAAGACCCCATATTTATACTGGATCGAGATAACCGTTTTGATGTTTCTTCAATCATGTCGGGACACCTGGCGCCTTGCATGCGCGCATTCATCCACTATGCTCCACGTGTGCTCCCACGGTTTCTGACGAAGGCAAAGTTCCTTCCCTTATTTGAATTTTGAATCTTTGATCGAAAACCATTTTCAACTGTTTCTCTGAAGAACCCCTCCGGAGTTTCAATTGTATGCTTAATCTTTATTCACCTGGCCAAGTCGACTCACCTCTAGCTAGTCGAATACTACTTCCTGGTCAAAAACAGTTGTACATATAATTTATAATTTTGGTGATTCTTAATGAGCGTCGAAAATATGAGCCAACACCTACCCAGTAACCGGTAATAGGTAATATACTTCTGATACTCCTGCGTTGAAGTTTATCTTTTCCTAGTTGAGTTTGAATGCATATTTCCTCAGTGAAGTCGCCAATCCCATGTTTGGTTTAAGTATTTCAGTTTTTTTCTGATTTACCCATTTCCCCTGCAGATTTCACTTATCCCCAATCAAGTCCTTCCATTGATTTATTTTCTTGGAAATCTCCCTTTTGTCCCCAGTAGTTTATAAGTCGTAGCTTGGCCTACGCACAACTGTTTGTCCCTAGAGTCTTTGTCTCCCTAGTGAGTGTTCCTTATGGAATGCATTATGATCCTGAGGATTTTCAGTCTCTCCGGATTCTTTTCCTTTGTGGCAATATTTTCCCCACAGAGATTATTTTTAACATTTCATATCATATGCATCATGAGGTCTCTTAGGGACCAAACTTTGTTTCTATTGTTGTTATTTAAGTCCATTCTACTGAGTTGATACGAAGATTTTAACCTTCATATCCTCAGTTAGAATTTCCTTATATATGGGCAATTGTAAGACCCCAATTTTAACCCTAAGATCCCTCATGTTATCTCATCATATGCGTTGGCTTTGAGAACACACCTTGGCATCCTCCTTACCCCCTCATTCATTGGGTTTGCATTGGGAGAGACCACCAAGCACATTTGATTGTATCATACTTTGTTTTTCATTATTTACTAACCAAAATTCCAAAGATATGTCAATATATAGTTTGTTGCTTTTGTGGGTAGTGTGTGTGTTCACCCATGCTCCATCAAGCTCATATCTAGGGTTTAAGACGCCCAATGCAAGGAGACTAATCAAGAGATGGTTCCAAATGATTCTAGACATCATATATGGGTCCCCATGGTCTTCACATATCATTTTTATTAAGAAATCATCAAGAGTTTGAAGCTTGTTTTCCTTGGAAGCCCTAATTCATCTGGGTATCTTATGTGACTTCCTCAGCAAGTTTCTTCAGCATATGATAAACTACTTCAAGGGATACTTCATATTACATCATATTACATATATATTATCCTCCATGAGTCCCAAATATCAAGAGAATGTCAAGTTTGCAAGTTGGTTCATGGTGGTTGACTAGAGAAAGTCAACTGGTCAAAACTGGGGTTCCTTAGACCCTATCTCCTACAATTTTTATCATATGAAAATTATTCCAAGAGAAACGTTACTCATTATGACATTCCAAACAACTTTCATGTTTAAGTAAAGAGCTATTTTTGCTTGGAAAGTCATTTTTTATGATGAAAGATTATAGGTCATTTTGTCTGAACCCTAGTTAGGAGGTCAACTTCCAAGGACTATAAATTGCTAAATTTTTATGATATGAAAGCCATTAAAGTTCCATGATTAAATTCAAGATGTCCTATTCAACTTTAATGTTTGGAATAAGTTCAAATTCAACTTTCAAATGCATGTGGCAAGAGGAAACATTATAGGTCATTTTGGGCCATTACCATTGAACAAGTGATTTTCCGCAACTTGTAAAATGCATAACTCCTTCATGCCAAATCCAAATTAGGTCCAATTTGTGACCAAATTTAAGAGGTTTGTAAGAGCGACAACTTTAATGAAGGAACTTTTTCCATTTGAAGTCCATAGCAAAAGTTATTCAAGGTTGAAGAAGTGAATATTTGACTTGGTACTTAGAAAATTTTCAAATATGTTTGATTTTCCAAACTTCCATCTGAAAATTCGTCATGATCCAAGATTCAAATGGAAAAGTGTTCAACATGAAAGTTGTTCCCCTTGATCTCACATTTCCAAAAAGTAAAAGATTGTCTAATTTGGCCACATGACATGATTTAAGCATTGAACTCAAGTAATTTTGGACCTGAATACATCACTTGATGGGCATATCACACGCCCATGCAAGCATGCAAGGAAAATTTCTAAATTTGGCAAATTTTGGAAGTGTGTGGATATGAATTGCATTGGCTATAAATACAACCCTCATGGCTCAGAATTGAGGACCTCATGCCTAAGCTTTGAACCTGCAATCCAAACCCTCACCACTAAAGGATAATCTTGAAGGTTTTCATTTGAAAATCGATCTTCAAATCTCATTCAGTTTTGAGATTGAAACTCCAAGAGTCCAAGCTTTTCTTTGGTCCAATTCACCTTCTACAAGCTTCTGAAGCCAAGCCAAGGACAATTGGAAGAAAGATCAAGCAAGGTTGAAGCTCTTTCGAAGGTGATTTTTCAGAATTTTCATCTCTTCGATTCTCACTCAATTCTTTACTATTCTTTGGGATTTTTGGTTGGCTGAAGTCCTACCAATGTAGGCAACAAGATTGAGTTGCTTTTAGGTCAAATCGAAGCAACTCAGTTCATGATCCTCAAAATTCAAATTCATGTATCTCTTGATATACTTGGAATTGGAGAAAGTTGAGGCCAGATTCGAGCTCCTGAGCATTTTTTCTTTAAATCCATGTCCTGGTTTTTCATTTCCATGGTGGTTGGTGGTGGACCAGTCCAGTGAGGTCCACCGAAGAAGACAACCGGAGCTAGGGCTCCGGTGATGTGGTGCCATATCTCCTGACCGTTTGATCTGTTTGAAATGTTTTAATCTTAGCCATTTGTTTTGATTACCAACCATGTGACGCGTTGACTGAAGACTATGGTGGATAGCGCGCGCGTGGCCATCAGATCTGCCACCTCAATTAATGAGGGAGATCTTTTGACCCTTGTTTTTTCTATTTTTATTTTAATTTCTGATTTTTATGTTTAATCCTTTTATTTTGTTTAATTCATATTAATTTCATTTTTAATCCAAAAAATATGAGACTTTCACCAAAAATCTTTAAATATCTTTATCTTCCATATTCTGAATTCAAATTATTTTTTGGATTAATTTTGATATTTTTCTTGAATTAATGTTTTTGTGCATATTTTTAATTATTTAAAAATACTCCTGACTTTTCAAAAATCATGAAATTTTTTGTCTAAGGTCCTTTGACCTTGTTTGACCTAGGATAAATCTCTTGGCTATTTATTTGGTCTTTTGAAGAGGTTTTAGGTTTTGACCAAATTAAATTGTATTTTAATGCATTTTTAATTTGAATGAATGAATGATCTTAATTTGATAAAATTCCTCCCATGACCAATTTATGTTTCTCTCACTCCCCTCCCTCTTCATCTTCATCCCTATTCTTTCCCATTACTTTCATTGGCCAATGAAATCTCTAATGTCTTAAGGCTAATTGGTTCATCAATGATCTTGCGTCAGATGAACCAATACAAGTATAGATGCGATAAGTTCATCCCTCTTGATCTTTTCTTTTAGTGTGTGGTATATTTTAGGAGTTTGGTCATCATACCAAATCTCTAACATGCATTAACACCTAAATTTTTATTGTCCGACCTCATATGGTTGTGACTTCTACATAAGTCCAATTATGATTGCTTAACGTAGAGCTAAACTTGACCCTAAAGGCATAACATTCTAGTAAGTGAGATTGTAAGTCTCCCACCCTTCATGGTATTGTGTAGAAACTTGACATTTTTCCCTTCCCATGGAAGATGTCTTTGTTTAAGGATTCATGCTTGTGAATGGGTGGTTGAGTATTCTCCAAAGAATGACTTAATCCATTAAAAAATAAAAACACCACTAACATTTGACTAATTCTTATTAATATTGCTTTACTTTTAAGTCATTTACTTTATGCAATTTAATTTTCAGTCACTTATCATTCATTGTCATTTACATTTCATTTAACTTGTTTATGTTTATGTCATTTTCACTTTGCTCATTTGAGCCATATCTTGTGATTGTATATATTTGTTTGTGCATTTTGATTTTTGTTTGTGGTCTTAGGACCTTAAAATACTTAATAAACAACAACAAAAAACCTAAAAAAACATTTGGTGGACTGTTGATCTTGATCTGAACTTTTGGACTTAGGATTGGGCAACATTCCCTGTGCAAAAAGGACTTGGCCAATGCCAACATTTTAAAACCAAGTTATTGTGAATTGAGCCTTCATCTGATGCAAGCCTTGGGAATCTGTTTGAATTCATCTATTGCTTTATTTTGGTGCTAATTGTCATTTTGATCTTGTGCCTAATGCTTTCTTCTGAATTAATCAAGGAATATTTCATCTGATACATGAGAAGACAAAGAAGACTGCTAGCTATGGAGTTACTTGCTTGAATATGGCTATCTTTATTTGATGCCTTGATCTTCATGATGTCTAATATTGCTAATTGCTTGTTGATTATTGTTTGATTCAAAGTCCAAGGGAAAATGGGTTTCTATATGACATTCTTGTCTGTTGGATTGCATCCAATTGGTCAGATCTTTTCAACACTTGACTTTTAATTTTATGCTTAGGATAACCTTTTCATATCCTCCCACTTCTTAAATTTCAAAATCTCTCCCCATTTTTAAAAAACTTTCTTTGCTTCTGATTTCAAACTTAGACTTTGTTTAAATGATTAGAAACTTTAGTCTTATGCCATTGAACTTTCAAACTCTTTCTTAAATCAAATTTGTAAATAAACTTAATCATATTGACTTAAAATTTCATAAAAAGGACAAAAAGAACTAACAAACCCATTCAATTATTTTGGCCCCTTGGTGCCTTTTCATTTAAACTTTTATTAAAAGCAATTCACCAACTTTGAAATTGTTACCACGAACTACGAGGTTTTAATCCCTCATTTTTATGTTGATACATAGGCACAAGTCCGAAGGTCTTGTCAAACACAAAAATATAATCAATGAATTCTTTTCTCACCCCCCACACTCTATTTTTATTAAACATCATTTATACCAAAAAAAAATATACACATAAAAAAGGGCTCCCTAGGAGTACCTAGGACACTTTGGATGCTAACACCTTCCCTCTATGTAACCAACCAATTTACCTGTAATCTCTAACATTTTATTAGTTTTGATTTGAAAACTTCTTATCTTTGGGTTTTATTCGTACTTTTTCCTTTTTTCTTTGGAAACAATAAAAGCGTGGTGGCGACTCTAGTTTTATTGACGTTAAGTTTATCCATAGCTTAGTGGTCATAAATTTACCGCTACACTCCTAAAACCACAAGTGATTTTCAAATCATCAAGTTTAGTTTGTAACAAAATTCATTGTAACCATTTTTTCAGTCAGAGAGAAAGTTAGTTAGAATTCTCTTCCATTTGCTTCTTCTTCATTCTTTTGCCCCAACACACATTACCTATTATTTCAACTAATGAAAGTGATATGAGGTTGATTCTCGCTCCTAAAATCTCATTTGATTTCCAAATCATCAAGTTTAGTTTGTAACAGAATTCATTGTAACCATTTTTTCAGTTAGAGAGAAAGTTAGTTAGAATTCTCTTTCATCTTCTTCTTCTTCATTCTTGTGCACAAACACATATTACCTATTATTTCAACTAATGAGAGTGATATGAGGTTGATTCTCTCTCCTAAAATCACATTTGATTTCCAAATCATAAAGTTCAGTTTGTAACAAAATTCATTGTAACCATTTTTTCAATTAGAGAGAAAGTTAGTTAGAATTCTCTTTCATTTGCTTGATCTTTATTTGATGCCTTGATCTTCATGATGTCTGATATTGCTAATTTCTTGTTGATTATTGTTTGATTCAAAGTCCAAGGGAAAATGGGTTTCTATATGACATTCTTGTCTGTTGGATTGCATCCAATTGGTCAGATCTTTTCAACACTTGACTTTTAATTTTATGCTTAGGATAACCTCTTCATATCCTCCCACTTCTTAAATTTCAAAATCTCTCCCCATTTATAAAAAACTTTCTTTCCTTGTGATTTCAAACTTAGACTTTGTTTAAATGATTAGAAACTTTGGCCTTATGCCATTGAACTTTCAAACTCTTTCTTCAATCAAAATTGTAAATAAACTTAATCATATTGACTTAAAATTTCATAAAAAGTACAAAAAGAACTAACAAACCCATTCAATTTTTTTGGCCCCTTGGTGCCTTTTCATTTAAACTTTTATTAAAAGCAATTCACCAACTTTGAAATTGTTACCACGAACTACGAGGTTTTAATCCCTCATTTTTATGTTGATACATAGGCACAAGTCCGAAGGTCTTGTCAAACACAAAAATATAATCAATGAATTCTTTTCTCACCCCCCACACTCTATTTTTCTCAAACATCATTTATACCAAAAACACATATACACATAAAAAAGGGCTCCCTAGGAGTACCTAGGACACTTTGGATGCTAACACCTTCCCTCTATGTAACCAACCCCTTTACCTGTAATCTCTAACATTTTATTAGTTTTGATTTGAAAACTTCTTATCTTTGGGTTTTATTCGTACTTTTTCCTTTTTCCTTTGGAAACAATAAAAGCGGGGTGGCGACTCTAGTTTTATTGACGTTAAGTTTATCCATAGCTTAATGGTCATAAATTTACCGCTACACTCCTAAAACCATAAATGTTTTCAAATCATCAAGTTCAGTTTGTAACAAAATTCATTGTAACCATTTTTTCAGTCAGAGAGAAAGTTAGTTAGAATTCTCTTCCATTTGCTTCTTCTTCATTCTTTTGCCCCAACACACATTACCTATTATTTCAACTAATGAAAGTGATATGAGGTTGATTCTCGCTCCTAAAATCTCATTTGATTTCCAAATCATCAAGTTTAGTTTGTAACAGAATTCATTGTAACCATTTTTTCAGTTAGAGAGAAAGTTAGTTAGAATTCTCTTTCATCTTCTTCTTCATTCTTGTGCACCAACACATATTACCTATTATTTCAACTAACGAGAGTGATATGAGGTTGATTCTCTCTCCTAAAATCACATTTGATTTCCAAATCATAAAGTTCAGTTTGTAACAAAATTCATTGTAACCATTTTTTCAATTAGAGAGAATTTTAGTTAGAATTCTCTTTCATTTGCTTGATCTTTATTTGATGCCTTGATCTTCATGATGTCTGATATTGCTAATTTCTTGTTGATTATTGTTTGATTCAAAGTCCAAGGGAAAATGGGTTTCTATATGACATTCTTGTCTGTTGGATTACATCCAATTGGTCAGATCTTTTCAACACTTGACTTTTAATTTTATGCTTAGGATAACCTCTTCATATCCTCCCACTTCTTAAATTTCAAAATCTCTCCCCATTTATAAAAAACTTTCTTTCCTTGTGATTTCAAACTTAGACTTTGTTTAAATGATTAGAAACTTTGGCCTTATGCCATTGAACTTTCAAACTCTTTCTTCAATCAAAATTGTAAATAAACTTAATCATATTGACTTAAAATTTCATAAAAAGTACAAAAAGAACTAACAAACCCATTCAATTTTTTTGGCCCCTTGGTGCCTTTTCATTTAAACTTTTATTAAAAGCAATTCACCAACTTTGAAATTGTTACCATGAACTACGAGGTTTTAATCCCTCATTTTTATGTTGATACATAGGCACAAGTCCGAAGGTCTTGTCAAACACAAAAATATAATCAATGAATTCTTTTCTCACCCCCCACACTCTATTTTTCTCAAACATCATTTATACCAAAAACACATATACACATAAAAAAGGGCTCCCTAGGAGTACCTAGGACACTTTGGATGCTAACACCTTCCCTCTATGTAACCAACCCCTTTACCTGTAATCTCTAACATTTTATTAGTTTTGATTTGAAAACTTCTTATCTTTGGGTTTTATTCGTACTTTTTCCTTTTTCCTTTGGAAACAATAAAAGCGGGGTGGCGACTCTAGTTTTATTGACGTTAAGTTTATCCATAGCTTAATTGTCATAAATTTACCGCTACACTCCTAAAACCATAAATGTTTTCAAATCATCAAGTTCAGTTTGTAACAAAATTCATTGTAACCATTTTTTCAGTCAGAGAGAAAGTTAGTTAGAATTCTCTTCCATTTGCTTCTTCTTCATTCTTGTGCCCCAACACACATTACCTATTATTTCAACTAATGAAAGTGATATGAGGTTGATTCTCGCTCCTAAAATCACATTTGATTTCCAAATCATCAAGTTTAGTTTGTAACAGAATTCATTGTAACCATTTTTTCAGTTAGAGAGAAAGTTAGTTAGAATTCTCTTTCATCTTCTTCTTCATTCTTGTGCACCAACACATATTACCTATTATTTCAACTAATGAGAGTGATATGAGGTTGATTCTCGTTCCTAAAACCACACGTGTTTTTTAAATCATAAAGTTCAGTTTCTAACAAAATTCATTGTAACCATTTTTTCAATTAGAGAGAAAGTTAGTTAGAATTCTCTTTCATTTGCTTGATCTTTATTAGATGCCTTGATCTTCATGATGTCTGATATTGCTAATTTCTTGTTGATTATTATTTGATTCAAAGTCCAAGGGAAAATGGGTTTCTATATGACATTCTTGTCTGTTGGATTGCATCCAATTGGTCAGATCTTTTCAACACTTGACTTTTAATTTTATGCTTAGGATAACCTCTTCATATCCTCCCACTTCTTAAATTTCAAAATCTCTCCCCATTTATAAAAAACTTTCTTTCCTTGTGATTTCAAACTTAGACTTTGTTTAAATGATTAGAAACTTTGGCCTTATGCCATTGAACTTTCAAACTCTTTCTTCAATCAAAATTGTAAATAAACTTAATCATATTGACTTAAAATTTCATAAAAAGTACAAAAAGAACTAACAAACCCATTCAATTTTTTTGGCCCCTTGGTGCCTTTTCATTTAAACTTTTATTAAAAGCAATTCACCAACTTTGAAATTGTTACCACGAACTACGAGGTTTTAATCCCTCATTTTTATGTTGATACATAGGCACAAGTCCGAAGGTCTTGTCAAACACAAAAATATAATCAATGAATTCTTTTCTCACCCCCCACACTCTATTTTTCTCAAACATCATTTATACCAAAAACACATATACACATAAAAAAGGGCTCCCTAGGAGTACCTAGGACACTTTGGATGCTAACACCTTCCCTCTATGTAACCAACCCCTTTACCTGTAATCTCTAACATTTTATTAGTTTTGATTTGAAAACTTCTTATCTTTGGGTTTTATTCGTACTTTTTCCTTTTTCCTTTGGAAACAATAAAAGCGGGGTGGCGACTCTAGTTTTATTGACGTTAAGTTTATCCATAGCTTAATGGTCATAAATTTACCGCTACACTCCTAAAACCATAAATGTTTTCAAATCATCAAGTTCAGTTTGTAACAAAATTCATTGTAACCATTTTTTCAGTCAGAGAGAAAGTTAGTTAGAATTCTCTTCCATTTGCTTCTTCTTCATTCTTGTGCCCCAACACACATTACCTATTATTTCAACTAATGAAAGTGATATGAGGTTGATTCTCGCTCCTAAAATCACATTTGATTTCCAAATCATCAAGTTTAGTTTGTAACAGAATTCATTGTAACCATTTTTTCAGTTAGAGAGAAAGTTAGTTAGAATTCTCTTTCATCTTCTTCTTCATTCTTGTGCACCAACACATATTACCTATTATTTCAACTAATGAGAGTGATATGAGGTTGATTCTCGTTCCTAAAACCACATTTGATTTCCAAATCATAAAGTTCAGTTTGTAACAAAATTCATTGTAACCATTTTTTCAATTAGAGAGAAAGTTAGTTAGAATTCTCTTTCATTTGCTTGATCTTTATTTGATGCCTTGATCTTCATGATGTCTGATATTGCTAATTTCTTGTTGATTATTGTTTGATTCAAAGTCCAAGGGAAAATGGGTTTCTATATGACATTCTTGTCTGTTGGATTGCATCCAATTGGTCAGATCTTTTCAACACTTGACTTTTAATTTTATGCTTAGGATAACCTCTTCATATCCTCCCACTTCTTAAATTTCAAAATCTCTCCCCATTTATAAAAAACTTTCTTTCCTTGTGATTTCAAACTTAGACTTTGTTTAAATGATTAGAAACTTTGGCCTTATGCCATTGAACTTTCAAACTCTTTCTTCAATCAAAATTGTAAATAAACTTAATCATATTGACTTAAAATTTCATAAAAAGTACAAAAAGAACTAACAAACCCATTCAATTTTTTTGGCCCCTTGGTGCCTTTTCATTTAAACTTTTATTAAAAGCAATTCACCAACTTTGAAATTGTTACCACGAACTATGAGGTTTTAATCCCTCATTTTTATGTTGATACATAGGCACAAGTCCGAAGGTCTTGTCAAACACAAAAATATAATCAATGAATTCTTTTCTCACCCCCCACACTCTATTTTTCTCAAACATCATTTATACCAAAAACACATATACACATAAAAAAGAGCTCCCTAGGAGTACCTAGGACACTTTGGATGCTAAAACCTTCCCTCTATGTAACCAACCCCTTTACCTGTAATCCCTAACATTTTATTAGTTTTGATTTGAAAACTTCTTATCTTTGGGTTTTATTCGTACTTTTTCCTTTTTCCTTTAGAAACAATAAAAGCGCGGTGGCGACTCTAGTCTTATTGACGTTAAGTTTATCCATAGCTTAGTGGTCATAAATTTACCGCTACACTCCTAAAACCACAAGTGATTTTCAAATCATCAAGTTTAGTTTGTAACAAAATTCATTGTAACCATTTTTTCAGTCAGAGAGAAAGTTAGTTAGAATTCTCTTCCATTTGCTTCTTCTTCATTCTTTTGCCCCAACACACATTACCTATTATTTCAACTAATGAAAGTGATATGAGGTTGATTCTCGCTCCTAAAATCTCATTTGATTTCCAAATCATCAAGTTTAGTTTGTAACAGAATTCATTGTAACCATTTTTTCAGTTAGAGAGAAAGTTAGTTAGAATTCTCTTTCATCTTCTTCTTCTTCATTCTTGTGCACAAACACATATTACCTATTATTTCAACTAATGAGAGTGATATGAGGTTGATTCTCTCTCCTAAAATCACATTTGATTTCCAAATCATAAAGTTCAGTTTGTAACAAAATTCATTGTAACCATTTTTTCAATTAGAGAGAAAGTTAGTTAGAATTCTCTTTCATTTGCTTGATCTTTATTTGATGCCTTGATCTTCATGATGTCTGATATTGCTAATTTCTTGTTGATTATTGTTTGATTCAAAGTCCAAGGGAAAATGGGTTTCTATATGACATTCTTGTCTGTTGGATTGCATCCAATTGGTCAGATCTTTTCAACACTTGACTTTTAATTTTATGCTTAGGATAACCTCTTCATATCCTCCCACTTCTTAAATTTCAAAATCTCTCCCCATTTATAAAAAACTTTCTTTCCTTGTGATTTCAAACTTAGACTTTGTTTAAATGATTAGAAACTTTGGCCTTATGCCATTGAACTTTCAAACTCTTTCTTCAATCAAAATTGTAAATAAACTTAATCATATTGACTTAAAATTTCATAAAAAGTACAAAAAGAACTAACAAACCCATTCAATTTTTTTGGCCCCTTGGTGCCTTTTCATTTAAACTTTTATTAAAAGCAATTCACCAACTTTGAAATTGTTACCACGAACTACGAGGTTTTAATCCCTCATTTTTATGTTGATACATAGGCACAAGTCCGAAGGTCTTGTCAAACACAAAAATATAATCAATGAATTCTTTTCTCACCCCCCACACTCTATTTTTCTCAAACATCATTTATACCAAAAACACATATACACATAAAAAAGGGCTCCCTAGGAGTACCTAGGACACTTTGGATGCTAACACCTTCCCTCTATGTAACCAACCCCTTTACCTGTAATCTCTAACATTTTATTAGTTTTGATTTGAAAACTTCTTATCTTTGGGTTTTATTCGTACTTTTTCCTTTTTCCTTTGGAAACAATAAAAGCGGGGTGGCGACTCTAGTTTTATTGACGTTAAGTTTATCCATAGCTTGATGGTCATAAATTTACCGCTACACTCCTAAAACCATAAATGTTTTCAAATCATCAAGTTCAGTTTGTAACAAAATTCATTGTAACCATTTTTTCAGTCAGAGAGAAAGTTAGTTAGAATTCTCTTCCATTTGCTTCTTCTTCATTCTTTTGCCCCAACACACATTACCTATTATTTCAACTAATGAAAGTGATATGAGGTTGATTCTCGCTCCTAAAATCTCATTTGATTTCCAAATCATCAAGTTTAGTTTGTAACAGAATTCATTGTAACCATTTTTTCAGTTAGAGAGAAAGTTAGTTAGAATTCTCTTTCATCTTCTTCTTCATTCTTGTGCACCAACACATATTACCTATTCTTTCAACTAACGAGAGTGATATGAGGTTGATTCTCTCTCCTAAAATCACATTTGATTTCCAAATCATAAAGTTCAGTTTGTAACAAAATTCATTGTAACCATTTTTTCAATTAGAGAGAATTTTAGTTAGAATTCTCTTTCATTTGCTTGATCTTTATTTGATGCCTTGATCTTCATGATGTCTGATATTGCTAATTTCTTGTTGATTATTGTTTGATTCAAAGTCCAAGGGAAAATGGGTTTCTATATGACATTCTTGTCTGTTGGATTGCATCCAATTGGTCAGATCTTTTCAACACTTGACTTTTAATTTTATGCTTAGGATAACCTCTTCATATCCTCCCACTTCTTAAATTTCAAAATCTCTCCCCATTTATAAAAAACTTTCTTTCCTTGTGATTTCAAACTTAGACTTTGTTTAAATGATTAGAAACTTTGGCCTTATGCCATTGAACTTTCAAACTCTTTCTTCAATCAAAATTGTAAATAAACTTAATCATATTGACTTAAAATTTCATAAAAAGTACAAAAAGAACTAACAAACCCATTCAATTTTTTTGGCCCCTTGGTGCCTTTTCATTTAAACTTTTATTAAAAGCAATTCACCAACTTTGAAATTGTTACCACGAACTACGAGGTTTTAATCCCTCATTTTTATGTTGATACATAGGCACAAGTCCGAAGGTCTTGTCAAACACAAAAATATAATCAATGAATTCTTTTCTCACCCCCCACACTCTATTTTTCTCAAACATCATTTATACCAAAAACACATATACACATAAAAAAGGGCTCCCTAGGAGTACCTAGGACACTTTGGATGCTAACACCTTCCCTCTATGTAACCAACCCCTTTACCTGTAATCTCTAACATTTTATTAGTTTTGATTTGAAAACTTCTTATCTTTGGGTTTTATTCGTACTTTTTCCTTTTTCCTTTGGAAACAATAAAAGCGGGGTGGCGACTCTAGTTTTATTGACGTTAAGTTTATCCATAGCTTAATTGTCATAAATTTACCGCTACACTCCTAAAACCATAAATGTTTTCAAATCATCAAGTTCAGTTTGTAACAAAATTCATTGTAACCATTTTTTCAGTCAGAGAGAAAGTTAGTTAGAATTCTCTTCCATTTGCTTCTTCTTCATTCTTGTGCCCCAACACACATTACCTATTATTTCAACTAATGAAAGTGATATGAGGTTGATTCTCGCTCCTAAAATCACATTTGATTTCCAAATCATCAAGTTTAGTTTGTAACAGAATTCATTGTAACCATTTTTTCAGTTAGAGAGAAAGTTAGTTAGAATTCTCTTTCATCTTCTTCTTCATTCTTGTGCACCAACACATATTACCTATTATTTCAACTAATGAGAGTGATATGAGGTTGATTCTCGTTCCTAAAACCACACGTGTTTTTTAAATCATAAAGTTCAGTTTCTAACAAAATTCATTGTAACCATTTTTTCAATTAGAGAGAAAGTTAGTTAGAATTCTCTTTCATTTGCTTGATCTTTATTAGATGCCTTGATCTTCATGATGTCTGATATTGCTAATTTCTTGTTGATTATTATTTGATTCAAAGTCCAAGGGAAAATGGGTTTCTATATGACATTCTTGTCTGTTGGATTGCATCCAATTGGTCAGATCTTTTCAACACTTGACTTTTAATTTTATGCTTAGGATAACCTCTTCATATCCTCCCACTTTTTAAATTTCAAAATCTCTCCCCATTTATAAAAAACTTTCTTTCCTTGTGATTTCAAACTTAGACTTTGTTTAAATGATTAGAAACTTTGGCCTTATGCCATTGAACTTTCAAACTCTTTCTTCAATCAAAATTGTAAATAAACTTAATCATATTGACTTAAAATTTCATAAAAAGTACAAAAAGAACTAACAAACCCATTCAATTTTTTTGGCCCCTTGGTGCCTTTTCATTTAAACTTTTATTAAAAGCAATTCACCAACTTTGAAATTGTTACCACGAACTACGAGGTTTTAATCCCTCATTTTTATGTTGATACATAGGCACAAGTCCGAAGGTCTTGTCAAACACAAAAATATAATCAATGAATTCTTTTCTCACCCCCCACACTCTATTTTTCTCAAACATCATTTATACCAAAAACACATATACACATAAAAAAGGGCTCCCTAGGAGTACCTAGGACACTTTGGATGCTAACACCTTCCCTCTATGTAACCAACCCCTTTACCTGTAATCTCTAACATTTTATTAGTTTTGATTTGAAAACTTCTTATCTTTGGGTTTTATTCGTACTTTTTCCTTTTTCCTTTGGAAACAATAAAAGCGGGGTGGCGACTCTAGTTTTATTGACGTTAAGTTTATCCATAGCTTAATGGTCATAAATTTACCGCTACACTCCTAAAACCATAAATGTTTTCAAATCATCAAGTTCAGTTTGTAACAAAATTCATTGTAACCATTTTTTCAGTCAGAGAGAAAGTTAGTTAGAATTCTCTTCCATTTGCTTCTTCTTCATTCTTTTGCCCCAACACACATTACCTATTATTTCAACTAATGAAAGTGATATGAGGTTGATTCTCGCTCCTAAAATCTCATTTGATTTCCAAATCATCAAGTTTAGTTTGTAACAGAATTCATTGTAACCATTTTTTCAGTTAGAGAGAAAGTTAGTTAGAATTCTCTTTCATCTTCTTCTTCATTCTTGTGCACCAACACATATTACCTATTCTTTCAACTAACGAGAGTGATATGAGGTTGATTCTCTCTCCTAAAATCACATTTGATTTCCAAATCATAAAGTTCAGTTTGTAACAAAATTCATTGTAACCATTTTTTCAATTAGAGAGAATTTTAGTTAGAATTCTCTTTCATTTGCTTGATCTTTATTTGATGCCTTGATCTTCATGATGTCTGATATTGCTAATTTCTTGTTGATTATTGTTTGATTCAAAGTCCAAGGGAAAATGGGTTTCTATATGACATTCTTGTCTGTTGGATTGCATCCAATTGGTCAGATCTTTTCAACACTTGACTTTTAATTTTATGCTTAGGATAACCTCTTCATATCCTCCCACTTCTTAAATTTCAAAATCTCTCCCCATTTATAAAAAACTTTCTTTCCTTGTGATTTCAAACTTAGACTTTGTTTAAATGATTAGAAACTTTGGCCTTATGCCATTGAACTTTCAAACTCTTTCTTCAATCAAAATTGTAAATAAACTTAATCATATTGACTTAAAATTTCATAAAAAGTACAAAAAGAACTAACAAACCCATTCAATTTTTTTGGCCCCTTGGTGCCTTTTCATTTAAACTTTTATTAAAAGCAATTCACCAACTTTGAAATTGTTACCACGAACTACGAGGTTTTAATCCCTCATTTTTATGTTGATACATAGGCACAAGTCCGAAGGTCTTGTCAAACACAAAAATATAATCAATGAATTCTTTTCTCACCCCCCACACTCTATTTTTCTCAAACATCATTTATACCAAAAACACATATACACATAAAAAAGGGCTCCCTAGGAGTACCTAGGACACTTTGGATGCTAACACCTTCCCTCTATGTAACCAACCCCTTTACCTGTAATCTCTAACATTTTATTAGTTTTGATTTGAAAACTTCTTATCTTTGGGTTTTATTCGTACTTTTTCCTTTTTCCTTTGGAAACAATAAAAGCGGGGTGGCGACTCTAGTTTTATTGACGTTAAGTTTATCCATAGCTTAATTGTCATAAATTTACCGCTACACTCCTAAAACCATAAATGTTTTCAAATCATCAAGTTCAGTTTGTAACAAAATTCATTGTAACCATTTTTTCAGTCAGAGAGAAAGTTAGTTAGAATTCTCTTCCATTTGCTTCTTCTTCATTCTTGTGCCCCAACACACATTACCTATTATTTCAACTAATGAAAGTGATATGAGGTTGATTCTCGCTCCTAAAATCACATTTGATTTCCAAATCATCAAGTTTAGTTTGTAACAGAATTCATTGTAACCATTTTTTCAGTTAGAGAGAAAGTTAGTTAGAATTCTCTTTCATCTTCTTCTTCATTCTTGTGCACCAACACATATTACCTATTATTTCAACTAATGAGAGTGATATGAGGTTGATTCTCGTTCCTAAAACCACACGTGTTTTTTAAATCATAAAGTTCAGTTTCTAACAAAATTCATTGTAACCATTTTTTCAATTAGAGAGAAAGTTAGTTAGAATTCTCTTTCATTTGCTTGATCTTTATTAGATGCCTTGATCTTCATGATGTCTGATATTGCTAATTTCTTGTTGATTATTATTTGATTCAAAGTCCAAGGGAAAATGGGTTTCTATATGACATTCTTGTCTGTTGGATTGCATCCAATTGGTCAGATCTTTTCAACACTTGACTTTTAATTTTATGCTTAGGATAACCTCTTCATATCCTCCCACTTTTTAAATTTCAAAATCTCTCCCCATTTATAAAAAACTTTCTTTCCTTGTGATTTCAAACTTAGACTTTGTTTAAATGATTAGAAACTTTGGCCTTATGCCATTGAACTTTCAAACTCTTTCTTCAATCAAAATTGTAAATAAACTTAATCATATTGACTTAAAATTTCATAAAAAGTACAAAAAGAACTAACAAACCCATTCAATTTTTTTGGCCCCTTGGTGCCTTTTCATTTAAACTTTTATTAAAAGCAATTCACCAACTTTGAAATTGTTACCACGAACTACGAGGTTTTAATCCCTCATTTTTATGTTGATACATAGGCACAAGTCCGAAGGTCTTGTCAAACACAAAAATATAATCAATGAATTCTTTTCTCACCCCCCACACTCTATTTTTCTCAAACATCATTTATACCAAAAACACATATACACATAAAAAAGGGCTCCCTAGGAGTACCTAGGACACTTTGGATGCTAACACCTTCCCTCTATGTAACCAACCCCTTTACCTGTAATCTCTAACATTTTATTAGTTTTGATTTGAAAACTTCTTATCTTTGGGTTTTATTCGTACTTTTTCCTTTTTCCTTTGGAAACAATAAAAGCGGGGTGGCGACTCTAGTTTTATTGACGTTAAGTTTATCCATAGCTTAATGGTCATAAATTTACCGCTACACTCCTAAAACCATAAATGTTTTCAAATCATCAAGTTCAGTTTGTAACAAAATTCATTGTAACCATTTTTTCAGTCAGAGAGAAAGTTAGTTAGAATTCTCTTCCATTTGCTTCTTCTTCATTCTTGTGCCCCAACACACATTACCTATTATTTCAACTAATGAAAGTGATATGAGGTTGATTCTCGCTCCTAAAATCACATTTGATTTCCAAATCATCAAGTTTAGTTTGTAACAGAATTCATTGTAACCATTTTTTCAGTTAGAGAGAAAGTTAGTTAGAATTCTCTTTCATCTTCTTCTTCATTCTTGTGCACCAACACATATTACCTATTATTTCAACTAATGAGAGTGATATGAGGTTGATTCTCGTTCCTAAAACCACATTTGATTTCCAAATCATAAAGTTCAGTTTGTAACAAAATTCATTGTAACCATTTTTTCAATTAGAGAGAAAGTTAGTTAGAATTCTCTTTCATTTGCTTGATCTTTATTTGATGCCTTGATCTTCATGATGTCTGATATTGCTAATTTCTTGTTGATTATTGTTTGATTCAAAGTCCAAGGGAAAATGGGTTTCTATATGACATTCTTGTCTGTTGGATTGCATCCAATTGGTCAGATCTTTTCAACACTTGACTTTTAATTTTATGCTTAGGATAACCTCTTCATATCCTCCCACTTCTTAAATTTCAAAATCTCTCCCCATTTATAAAAAACTTTCTTTCCTTGTGATTTCAAACTTAGACTTTGTTTAAATGATTAGAAACTTTGGCCTTATGCCATTGAACTTTCAAACTCTTTCTTCAATCAAAATTGTAAATAAACTTAATCATATTGACTTAAAATTTCATAAAAAGTACAAAAAGAACTAACAAACCCATTCAATTTTTTTGGCCCCTTGGTGCCTTTTCATTTAAACTTTTATTAAAAGCAATTCACCAACTTTGAAATTGTTACCACGAACTATGAGGTTTTAATCCCTCATTTTTATGTTGATACATAGGCACAAGTCCGAAGGTCTTGTCAAACACAAAAATATAATGAATGAATTCTTTTCTCACCCCCCACACTCTATTTTTCTCAAACATCATTTATACCAAAAACACATATACACATAAAAAAGAGCTCCCTAGGAGTACCTAGGACACTTTGGATGCTAAAACCTTCCCTCTATGTAACCAACCCCTTTACCTGTAATCCCTAACATTTTATTAGTTTTGATTTGAAAACTTCTTATCTTTGGGTTTTATTCGTACTTTTTCCTTTTTCCTTTAGAAACAATAAAAGCGCGGTGGCGACTCTAGTCTTATTGACGTTAAGTTTATCCATAGCTTAGTGGTCATAAATTTACCGCTACACTCCTAAAACCACAAGTGATTTTCAAATCATCAAGTTTAGTTTGTAACAAAATTCATTGTAACCATTTTTTCAGTCAGAGAGAAAGTTAGTTAGAATTCTCTTCCATTTGCTTCTTCTTCATTCTTTTGCCCCAACACACATTACCTATTATTTCAACTAATGAAAGTGATATGAGGTTGATTCTCGCTCCTAAAATCTCATTTGATTTCCAAATCATCAAGTTTAGTTTGTAACAGAATTCATTGTAACCATTTTTTCAGTTAGAGAGAAAGTTAGTTAGAATTCTCTTTCATCTTCTTCTTCTTCATTCTTGTGCACCAACACATATTACCTATTATTTCAACTAATGAGAGTGATATGAGGTTGATTCTCTCTCCTAAAACCACACTTGATTTCCAAATCATAAAGTTCAGTTTGTAACAAAATTCATTGTAACCATTTTTTCAATTAGAGAGAAAGTTATTTAGAATTCTCTTTCATTTGCTTGATCTTTATTTGATGCATTGATCTTCATGATGTCTGATATTGCTAATTGCTTGTTGATTATTGTTTGATTCAAAGTCCAAGGGAAAATGGGTTTCTATATGACATTCTTGTCTGTTGGATTGCATCCAATTGGTCAGATCTTTTCAACACTTGACTTTTAATTTTATGCTTAGGATAACCTCTTCATATCCTCCCACTTCTTAAATTTCAAAATCTCTTCCCATTTATAAAAAACTTTTTTTCCTTGTGATTTCAAACTTAGACTTTGTTTAAATGATTAGAAACTTTGGCCTTATGCCATTGAACTTTCAAACTCTTTCTTAAATCAAATTTGTAAATAAACTTAATCATATTGACTTAAAATTTCATAAAAAGGACAAAAAGAACTAACAAACCCATTCAATTTTTTTGGCCCCTTGGTGCCTTTTCATTTAAACTTTTATTAAAAGCAATTCACCAACTTTGAAATTGTTACCACGAACTACGAGGTTTTAATCCCTCATTTTTATGTTGATACATAGGCACAAGTCCGAAGGTCTTGTCAAACACAAAAATATAATCAATGAATTCTTTTCTCACCCCCCACACTCTATTTTTCTCAAACATCATTTATACCAAAAACACATATACACATAAAAAAGGGCTCCCTAGGAGTACCTAGGACACTTTGGATGCTAACACCTTCCCTCTATGTAACCAACCCCTTTACCTGTAATCTCTAACATTTTATTAGTTTTGATTTGAAAACTTCTTATCTTTGGGTTTTATTCGTACTTTTTCCTTTTTCCTTTGGAAACAATAAAAGCGGGGTAGCGACTCTAGTTTTATTGACGTTAAGTTTATCCATAGCTTAGTGGTCATAAATTTACCGCTACACTCCTAAAACCATAAATGTTTTCAAATCATCAAGTTCAGTTTGTAACAAAATTCATTGTAACCATTTTTTCAGTCAGAGAGAAAGTTAGTTAGAATTCTCTTCCATTTGCTTCTTCTTCATTCTTGTGCCCCAACACACATTACCTATTATTTCAACTAATGAAAGTGATATGAGGTTGATTCTCGCTCCTAAAATCACATTTGATTTCCAAATCATCAAGTTTAGTTTGTAACAGAATTCATTGTAACCATTTTTTCAGTTAGAGAGAAAGTTAGTTAGAATTCTCTTTCATCTTCTTCTTCATTCTTGTGCACCAACACATATTACCTATTATTTCAACTAATGAGAGTGATATGAGGTTGATTCTCGTTCCTAAAACCACACGTGATTTCCAAATCATAAAGTTCATTTTCTAACAAAATTCATTGTAACCATTTTTTCAATTATAGAGAAAGTTAGTTAGAATTCTCTTTCATTTGCTTGATCTTTATTTGATGCCTTGATCTTCATGATGTCTGATATTGCTAATTTCTTATTGATTATTGTTTGATTCAAAGTCCAAGGGAAAATGGGTTTATATATGACATTCTTGTCTGTTGGATTGCATCCAATTGGTCAGATCTTTTCAACACTTGACTTTTAATTTTATGCTTAGGATAACCTCTTCATATCCTCCCACTTCTTAAATTTCAAAATCTCTCCCCATTTATAAAAAACTTTCTTTCCTTGTGATTTCAAACTTAGACTTTGTTTAAATGATTAGAAACTTTGGCCTTATGCCATTGAACTTTCAAACTCTTTCTTCAATCAAAATTGTAAATAAACTTAATCATATTGACTTAAAATTTCATAAAAAGGACAAAAAGAACTAACAAACCCATTCAATTTTTTTGGCCCCTTGGTGCCTTTTCATTTAAACTTTTATTAAAAGCAATTCACCAACTTTGAAATTGTTACCACGAACTACGAGGTTTTAATCCCTCATTTTTATGTTAATACATAGGCACAAGTCCGAAGGTCTTGTCAAACACAAAAATATAATCAATGAATTCTTTTCTCACCCCCCACACTCTATTTTTCTCAAACATCATTTATACCAAAAACACATATACACATAAAAAAGAGCTCCCTAGGAGTACCTAGGACACTTTGGATGCTAACACCTTCCCTCTATGTAACCAACCCCTTTACCTGTAATCCCTAACATTTTATTAGTTTTGATTTGAAAACTTCTTATCTTTGGGTTTTATTCGTACTTTTTCCTTTTTCCTTTAGAAACAATAAAAGCGCGGTGGCGACTCTAGTCTTATTGACGTTAAGTTTATCCATAGCTTAGTGGTCATAAATTTACCGCTACACTCCTAAAACCACAAGTGATTTTCAAATCATCAAGTTTAGTTTGTAACAAAATTCATTGTAACCATTTTTTCAGTCAGAGAGAAAGTTAGTTAGAATTCTCTTCCATTTGCTTCTTCTTCATTCTTTTGCCCCAACACACATTACCTATTATTTCAACTAATGAAAGTGATATGAGGTTGATTCTCGCTCCTAAAATCTCATTTGATTTCCAAATCATCAAGTTTAGTTTGTAACAGAATTCATTGTAACCATTTTTTCAGTTAGAGAGAAAGTTAGTTAGAATTCTCTTTCATCTTCTTCTTCTTCATTCTTGTGCACCAACACATATTACCTATTATTTCAACTAATGAGAGTGATATGAGGTTGATTCTCGCTCCTAAAACCACACGTGATTTCCAAATCATAAAGTTCAGTTTCTAACAAAATTCATTGTAACCATTTTTTCAATTAGAGAGAAAGTTAGTTAGAATTCTCTTTCATTTGCTTGATCTTTATTTGATGCCTTGATCTTCATGATGTCTGATACTGCTAATTACTTGTTGATTATTGTTTGATTCAAAGTCCAAGGGAAAATGGGTTTCTATATGACATTCTTGTCTGTTGGATTGCATCCAATTGGTCAGATCTTTTCAACACTTGACTTTTAATTTTATGCTTAGGATAACCTCTTCATATCCTCCCACTTCTTAAATTTCAAAATCTCTCCCCATTTATAAAAATCTTTCTTTCCTTGTGATTTCAAACTTAGACTTTGTTTAAATGATTAGAAACTTTGGCCTTATGCCATTGAACTTTCAACCTCTTACTTCAATCAAATTTGTAAATAAACTTAATCATATTGACTTAAAATTTCATAAAAAGGACAAAAAGAACTAACAAACCCATTCAATTTTTTTGGCCCCTTGGTGCCTTTTCATTTAAACTTTTATTAAAAGTAATTCACCAACTTTGAAATTGTTACAACGAACTACGAGGTTTTAATCCCTCATTTTTATGTTGATACATAGGCACAAGTCCGAAGGTCTTGTCAAACACAAAAATATAATCAATGAATTCTTTTCTCACCCCCCACACTCTATTTTTCTCAAACATCATTTATACCAAAAACACATATACACATAAAAAAGAGCTCCCTAGGAGTACCTAGGACACTTTGGATGCTAACACCTTCCCTCTATGTAACCAACCCCTTTACCTGTAATCCCTAACATTTTATTAGTTTTGATTTGAAAACTTCTTATCTTTGGGTTTTATTCGTACTTTTTCCTTTTTCCTTTAGAAACAATAAAAGCGCGGTGGCGACTCTAGTCTTATTGACGTTAAGTTTATCCATAGCTTAGTGGTCATAAATTTACCGCTACACTCCTAAAACCACAAGTGATTTTCAAATCATCAAGTTTAGTTTGTAACAAAATTCATTGTAACCATTTTTTCAGTCAGAGAGAAAGTTAGTTAGAATTCTCTTCCATTTGCTTCTTCTTCATTCTTTTGCCCCAACACACATTACCTATTATTTCAACTAATGAAAGTGATATGAGGTTGATTCTCGCTCCTAAAATCTCATTTGATTTCCAAATCATCAAGTTTAGTTTGTAACAGAATTCATTGTAACCATTTTTTCAGTTAGAGAGAAAGTTAGTTAGAATTCTCTTTCATCTTCTTCTTCTTCATTCTTGTGCACCAACACATATTACCTATTATTTCAACTAATGAGAGTGATATGAGGTTGATTCTCGCTCCTAAAACCACACGTGATTTCCAAATCATAAAGTTCAGTTTCTAACAAAATTCATTGTAACCATTTTTTCAATTAGAGAGAAAGTTAGTTAGAATTCTCTTTCATTTGCTTGATCTTTATTTGATGCCTTGATCTTCATGATGTCTGATACTGCTAATTACTTGTTGATTATTGTTTGATTCAAAGTCCAAGGGAAAATGGGTTTCTATATGACATTCTTGTCTGTTGGATTGCATCCAATTGGTCAGATCTTTACAACACTTGACTTTTAATTTTATGCTTAGGATAACCTCTTCATATCCTCCCACTTCTTAAATTTCAAAATCTCTCCCCATTTATAAAAAACTTTCTTTCCTTGTGATTTCAAACTTAGACTTTGTTTAAATGATTAGAAACTTTGGCCTTATGCCATTGAACTTTCAACCTCTTACTTCAATCAAATTTGTAAATAAACTTAATCATATTGACTTAAAATTTCATAAAAAGGACAAAAAGAACTAACAAACCCATTCAATTTTTTTGGCCCCTTGGTGCCTTTTCATTTAAACTTTTATTAAAAGTAATTCACCAACTTTGAAATTGTTACCACGAACTACGAGGTTTTAATCCCTCATTTTTATGTTGATACATAGGCACAAGTCCGAAGGTCTTGTCAAACACAAAAATATAATCAATGAATTCTTTTCTCACCCCCCACACTCTATTTTTCTCAAACATCATTTATACCAAAAACACATATACACATAAAAAAGAGCTCCCTAGGAGTACCTAGGACACTTTGGATGCTAACACCTTCCCTCTATGTAACCAACCCCTTTACCTGTAATCTCTAACATTTTATTAGTTTTGATTTGAAAACTTCTTATCTTTGGGTTTTATTCGTACTTTTTCCTTTTTCCTTTGGAAACAATAAAAGCGCGGTGGCGACTCTAGTCTTATTGACGTTAAGTTTATCCATAGCTTAGTGGTCATAAATTTACCGCTACACTCCTAAAACCACAAGTGATTTTCAAATCA
Source organism: Lathyrus oleraceus (assembly GCF_024323335.1). Classification (NCBI taxonomy): domain Eukaryota; kingdom Viridiplantae; phylum Streptophyta; class Magnoliopsida; order Fabales; family Fabaceae; genus Lathyrus; species Lathyrus oleraceus. The sequence continues at coordinate 353,833,009 of NC_066582.1, read as the reverse complement.
TCAAGTTCAGTTTGTAACAAAATTCATTGTAACCATTTTTTCAGTCAGAGAGAAAGTTAGTTAGAATTCTCTTCCATTTGCTTCTTCTTCATTCTTGTGCACCAACACACATTACCTATTATTTCAAATAATGAGAGTGATATGAGGTTGATTCTCGCTCCTAAAATCACATTTAATTTCCAATTCATCAAGTTTAGTTTGTAACAAAATTCATTGTAATCATTTTTTCAGTTAGAGAGAAAGTTAGTTAGAATTATCTTTCATCTTCTTCTTCTTCATTCTTGTACACCAACACATATTACCTATTATTTCAACTAATGAGAGTGATATGTGGTTGATTTTCGCTCCTAAAACCACACGTGATTTCAAAATCATAAAGTTCAGTTTGTAACAAAATTCATTGTAACCATTTTTTCAATTAGAGAGAAAGTTAGTTAGAATTCTCTTTCATTTGCTTCTTCTTCATTCCTGTGCACCAACACACATTACCTATTATTTCAACTAATGAGTGTGATATGAGGTTTATTCTCGCTCCTAAAATCACATTTGATTTCCAAATCATCAAGTTTAGTTTGTAACAGAATTCATTGTAACCATTTTTTCAGTTAGAGAGAAAGTTAGTTAGAATTCTCTTTCATCTTCTTCTTCATTCTTGTTCACCAACACATATTACCTATTATTTCAACTAATGAGAGTGATATGAGGTTGATTCTCGCTCCTAAAACCACACGTGATTTCCAAATCATAAAGTTCAGTTTGTAACAAAATTCATTGTAACCATTTTTTCAATTAGAGAGAAAGTTAGTTAGAATTCTCTTCCATCATCTTCTTCTTCAATCTTGTACACCAACACACATTACCTATTATTTCAACTAATGAGAGTGATATGGGGTTTATTATCGTTCCTAAAACCACAAAATGATTTCCCAATCTTCAAACTTTCAATTATGATCGTCAATGTGACTCTACCTGAATCATTGTTTTTTAACGATAACATCTTATGAATAATTACACTGTAATCTGCTTCATTATAGATGGTTTTATTCTCTGTATATTTGTTCTTGTGAGTGAAGAAATAAAAAAAAACTTTATATTTCTTTAGTCCATTCTTCATAAAATTCCCCTTCTTGTTTTTCTACATGTTTTATATTAGGTTTATATCAACTTCAATTATCTTATTTAAGTAAAAAATAAAATTATAAATAAAACAAATTTAAATAAAGACTAAAATTAACCTAAAACCACACGTGATTTCCAAATCATAAAGTTCAGTTTGTAACAAAATTCATTGTAACCATTTTTTCAATTAGAGAGAAAGTTAGTTAGAATTCTCTTCCATCATCTTCTTCTTCAATCTTGTACACCAACACACATTACCTATTATTTCTATTAGAAGTAATTCATATTTAGTTGTACTATTTTCTTAGCCCCTAAGTTTGTTAGAGGGTATTTTAGTATTTTATCCTATTCTAGTAACCCTAGTTTTAGCTTATAAATAGGATGGCAATCATTGTAACTTTTATCATGTTTTGTAGCCGTCATTCTCTTAATAGAATATTTCCGTTCATCATTCATTCTACCTTTGCACCAACAATTGGTATCTAGAGCTCCGGTTCGGATTCATTGGGAAACACGGGAAACACGAGTGAACGTGAGGTCTTGTGTGTTTGATTTTGATTCTTAGATTCGTGTTGAATCTTGAACAAAATCTGATCAGAATTTTAATTTTGTGGGTTGGGAAACACTGTGTGAGAAATCTGAGTGTATTGTGCAAGGTAGAAAGATGAACGGAAACGGCAACATGAATACCAAACTTCCAGTATTTGATGGTAAAAACTGGAATCGTTGGATGATCTAAATGCATGTACTGTTCGGTGCTCAAGATGTTCTAGATCTTGTCACTGATGGTTATGTTCCGGTAGCAGCAGATGCGACGGATGAACAGAAAAACACACAAAAGGAAGTAAGGAAGAAGGATCAGAAAGCATTGTTCTTCATTCATCAATGTGTTGATGTAAATGTGTTTGAGAAGATTGCAGATTCAACAACAGCAAAGGCTGCGTGGGACACACTGGTTAGATGTTATGGTGGTGACGCATCAGTGAAGAAGGTGAAGCTTCAGTCCTTGAGAAAACAATATGAGAATCTCAACATGAAGAATAATGAGAAAGTTTCTGAATACATCTCCAGAGTGATTCTGATCACTAATGAGATGAAAGCGTGTGGAGAAACTCTTTCTGAAGAAACAATCATGGAGAAGGTATTGAGATCCCTTACCTCTCAATTTGATTACATTGTGGTAGCAATAGAACATTCCAAAGATCTGAGCACCATGAGAATTGAAGAGCTGCAGAGCAGTCTAGAAGCGCAAGAGTTGCGTTTGACTGAGAGAACTTCTGAAAGGGAAGTAGAGCAGTAGGCTCTGAAAGCAACTTCTGATAGGAGGTATCAGAAGCAGTCAGAAGCCAGGAGAAGATCTGATGGTGGTCAGAAGTCAGAAAGCTCAACCTCTGATAGACAAAAGATTGCTCATAAGGGAAAATAGAAGTATGACAAGAAGAAGATCCAATGTTACTGTTGTAAGAAGTTTGGTCACTTTGCTAGAGACTGTTGGTCAAACAAGGAGAGAAAATCAGAAGAAGCAAATATAGCCAGAAGTTCTGATGACGAATCTGTGCTATTGATGGCCTCTGAATCTGATGATATGGATCTGATAGACTGGTGGTATATGGACACTGGCTGTTCAAATCATCTTACTGGAAACAAGAAATGGCTGGTTGACTTTGACTCTGAAAAGAGGACAAAGATCAGATGTGCTGATGACAAATATCTTAATGCAGAAGGTATGGGAAATGTCAGAGTGATTCTGAACAATGGGAAAACAGCATTGATTCAGAACGTGTGGTATGTACCTGGCATCAGAAGCAATCTGATGAGTATGGGACAATTAATTGAGAAAGGTTTTTCAGTTACCATGAAGGACAATCTTCTGAAGCTGTATGACTGCAATCAGAAGTTGATTATGGAGTCAGAACAGGGAAGGAATAGAACATTCAAGGTGAATGTCAGAACTGCAGACTCAGAATGTCTTAGTGCAACAAGTACTGAGAAGGAGAGTGATTTGTGGCACAAAAGATTTGGTCATTTGAATTTCAGAAGCTTAAAACATCTGAATTCAAAGAAGTTGGTACATGGAATTCCTGCAATTAAGAAGCCTGAAAAGTCATGCAAAGTTTGCATGGAAGGAAAACAACCACGATTGCCATTTGCATCAGAAACTGCTCCAAGAGCAAAACATGCCTTGGGAGTTGTACATTCTGATGTGTGTGGTCCATTTCCAATAGCATCGACTGGAGGGAATAAATACTTTGTGTTATTTGTTGATGAATTCACAAGAATGACATGGGTATCCCTTATTAAGTTTAAACACTAGGTGTTTGATGAATTCAAGAAGTTCAAAATGAAGGCTGAGAATTAGAGTGGTCAGAAGTTGAAGATTCTTAGAACTGACGGTGGAGGTGAGTATAACTCCGAAGAGTTCCAGAAGTTCTGTGAGGAGAATGGAATTGAGCATGAGGTTACTGCTCCTTATACCCCTCAACACAATGGTCTTGCTGAAAGAAGAAACCGCACTTTGCTTGATATGGTGAGAAGCATGCTAAAGGAGAAGAAACTTCCTCAGAAGCTCTGGGGAGAAGTTGTTGCCACTGCAACGTATGTACTCAATCGATGTCCTACGAAGAAGTTGAAGGAAATAGTTCCAATACAAAAGTGGACTGGAGATAAGCAAAGTGTTAGTCATCTGAAGGTGTTTGGTTCTGTTTGCTATAAACATGTTCCAGAAGTCAGAAGACATAAGCTGGATGATAGAAGCAAAGTGATGATTCTGATAGGGTACCACAGTACAGGTGCATACAAGCTCTATTGTCCAGAAACCAACAAAATTGAATTCAGCAGAGATGTGATTGTGAAGGAATCAGAATTTTGGAATTGGGATAAGTCTCAATCTGATTCTGATGTTAGAACTTTTGAAGAAAGGTCAGAGTTAAGAATTTCTGAAGTTGGAGTAAACTCTGACGTTGATTCTGATTCTGATAGTGATTCTGACTCTGGAGAAGACTCAGAAGATGAAGGTGACTCTGATGATCCAGACTCTGATGACCCAGACTCTGATGGTAATCCAGATTCTGGTGGCAATTTAGACTCTGGAAATATGCCAGCCCCTGAAGATGGTCAAAGCTCTGGAGGAAGTCAACCATCTGAAGTTAGAAACTCTTAAGCTCAAGACTCTGAACAAGTTCAGAGACCACAAAGAATCAGAAACATCCCCAGAAGATATGCAGAATTTGACATGCTACAAGACACTGAAGTAGACTCTGAAGGAGAAGTTATTCAGTGTGCCATGTTAGTAGACTCTGAACCCATAAGTACAGAAGAGGCTCTTAAGCAGAAGCTCTGGTTGAAGGCCATGAAAGAAGAACTTGATGCTATAGAGAGAAACAAGACTTGGAAGCTGACAGAACTTCCAAAAAACAAGAAAGCCATCAGCGTCAGATGGGTTTTCAAGCAGAAGTTAAAGCCAGATGGTTCAATTGGCAAACATAAAGCAAGGTTGGTAGCTAGAGGATTTCTACAGAAACCTGGGCTGGATTACTCTGAAGTGTTTGCAAATGTAGCAAGACATGAAACAATCAGAATGGTGATTGCAATAACTGCTAACAGGAATTGGCCTCTGATGCATTTAGATGTAAAATCTGCATTTCTGAACGGTCCATTAGAAGAAGAAGTTTACGTGTCACAACCTCCTGGGTTTGTGAAAAAGAATCAGGAAGGGATGGTGTACAGATTATACAAAGCTCTATATGGATTGAAACAAGCACCCAGAGCTTGGAATCAGAAGATTGATTCATTTTTCAAGAAGCAAGGTTTTCAGAAATGTGAGATGGAGTACGGTGTATATGTTCAGCATACTTCTGAAGGAAATATGACTCTGGTATGTTTATATGTTGATGATATACTGCTGACTGGAAGTTCTGAACAGGAGATAGCCAAGTTCAAGAAAGTTCTGATGAATGAATTCGAAATGACTGATCTAGGCAAAATGACATACTTTCTAGGGATGGAGTTCAGATACTCTGAGAAAGGTATTATTTTGCATCAGCTCAAGTATGAATTAGAACTTCTGAAGATATTTAATCTGAAGAATTGTAAGATTGCTGTCACACCTTCTGATACAAATCAGAAACTGGATTCTGACTCTGATGGAAAGGATGTGGACGCTACAACCTTCAAACAGTTGGTTGGTTCTCTGAGGTATTTGTGCAATACCAGACCTGATATTTGCTATTCAGTTGAGATGGTTAGTAGGTTCATGAGTAAACCTAAGTGGTCCCATTACCAAGCTGTTGTCAGGATTCTGAGGTATATCAAGGGAACTCTGAAGTATGGAGTATTATTTCCTTCTGGAAGAAAGGATGAGTCAGAACTTCTGAGTTATTCAGATTCTGATTGGTGTGGAGACAGAGTTGACAGAAGAAGTACGTTTGGGTACTTATTCAAATTTCTGGAAGGTCCCATTTCTTGGTGTTCCAAGAAGCAACCTGTTGTGGCGTTGTCAACTTGTGAAGCTGAATACATTGCAGGTGCTGTTACTGCATGCCAAGCTGTGTGGATTCTGAATCTATTGCAGGATCTGAAGATTAAAGTAAACAAACCTCTGAAGCTGATGATTGACAACAAGTCTGCAATTAATCTTGCCAGAAACCCAATGTTGCATGGGAGAAGCAAGCACATTGAGACCAAGTATCATTTTCTGAGACATCAAGTTCAGAGGGGAGTGTTAGAAGTTGTACATTGCAGCACTCAGAAACAGTTGGCAGATGTTCTGACGAAAGCTATCAAGACTGATCAATTTCTCAGATTAAGGGATGGAATTGGTGTTACAAGTTTTGATGGAATATGAATTAAGGGATGGTATTAGAAGTAATTCATATTTAGTTGTACTATTTTCTTAGCCCCTAAGTTTGTTAGAGGGTATTTTAGTATTTTATCCTATTCTAGTAACCCTAGTTTTAGCTTATAAATAGGATGACAATCATTGTAACTTTTATCATGTTTTGTAGCCGTCATTCTCTTAATAGAATATTTCCGTTCATCATTCATTCTACCTTTGCACCAACAATTTCAACTAATGAGAGTGATATGGGGTTTATTATCGTTCCTAAAACCACAAATGATTTCCCAATCTTCAAACTTTCAATTATGATCGTCAATGCGACTCTACCTGAATCATTGTTTTTTAACGATAACATCTTATGGATAATTACACTGTAATCTGCTTCATTATAGATGGTTTTCTTCTCTGTATATTTGTTCTTGTGAGTGAAGAAATAAAAAAAAAACTTTATATTTCTTTAGTCCATTCTTCATAAAATTCCCCTTCTTGTTTTTCTACATGTTTTATATTAGGTTTATATCAACTTCAATTATCTTATTTAAATAAAAAATAAAATTATAAATAAAACAAATTTAAATGAAGACTAAAATTAATGGATAATTAAACTAAAACGTTTAGGGTAGTTTTTTTCTTACATTAGAGTTGAATTAAACTTATTTTTGATTTGTTAAGATTGAATAATATCTAAAGTAAACATAAATTAAAACAAAGAAAGTTGTATCTAGCCAACAAACTAGTAGCTCATTCATTATCTAAAATAGTGGTGGGGTATGGGGGGAGAGGTGAGGAACATAGTTACTGCAAGGCATCATCTCGAGTGATGAGTGATGAAAGCAAGCACATCCCTACTAACCTCTCCCTAAGGTTCATCATGGATCCAGCACGTGCGAGGCATCAGTGTTTCATTTTTAAACTGACAAGGGGAAAACACAGGCGAATCACCCCAAAGATTAAATTAACCTCTACTGAGAGAGAGGGATGGGTTTAGGGTTTACTAAGTCACGTGCTTCACCGAACCACATACCGCAAGTTGTGCGAGCCTCCTATAAACTGTATATATAAATATCAAAAGTAGTAAACAATGGTTCGATGTGGAACTTGCAATATGTCATCAAAATAGTTCATCAAACTTGCATAGTGTTTTTTGGTGATTGCATAGTTGTGTTCTATTGCAAGCCGTATATGATTTTATTTTACTGGTATATGCGGTATATGAAGTCACCCCATTTTTTGAATAGTTGTTTTCACTGTTTTCTACAGGTAACTAGTTTCTTTTAGTTGGTTCATATTCTTAATCTGCAAGTTAAAACCTATTTCCTCTGGCCTAGCAGTAAGAACTAAGAAGAAAGCAAGAGAAAATTGATCAAATTCAAAAACAAAGAAAATAATGCATGAGCTACGAATCTTATGCTGTTTGTACATGGAAGGATGTCATATCCTAGCCAAGACTTGAAACAATTTGTTTTCATGTCTGGTATAATAGAAAACAACACAAGGAATCCTTCACACAGGAGAAAGATTTATTACTACTAGGCTTTTCTCAACTGTCTTAGTTTTTGTCATTGCCTTTACACATGATATTCAATAGGATACCAAAGATTCTATAAGATTCTTCTGTTAGATGTACAAAGGAAGAGAGAGTAAACCCTTGGGTGGTCAAAACAAAAGCTTCATCATGGGTGGTCAAAACAAAAGCTTCATCATGGGTGGTCAAAACAAGAGCATCATCATGGGTGGTCAAAACAAGAGCATCATCATGGGTGGTCAATCTCGAAGATATGGATGGTCAAGAGCTTCATAAGCTGAAATCCTGCCATTTGGGCACAGACAAAGCATTTTCTGTCCAACACAACACCGGGCATAAATAAACTTTCAGTAGATCAATAAAAGAGTTGAGTAATTTAGGCGAAGAAACGTAAACAGTAATGTGTACGGGGCAGTTAACTTACCGAAAGAAGATCAAGACCAGCAGGATCGAGGTTTGGGAACTCTAATACTAGGTCCTACAATAGTTTCCATACATTGTTTATTTGCTGTTCTAAATTTATAAAATGAGATGGAATAAAAAATTGATCAGAAGCAGAACATGAATACCTTTGGCATGATTGAAGGATCAATAAGATGTTCAATAAAGGCGCATATAGAAGACACACCAGGCCAGGATTCTTGTGTTGGCGCACCAAGCAAACTTGATATATAAAATGTCCAATTCATTATTTCAGTTTGTTTCATATAAATGCAAAGAAATTACACAAATAATTATTGTAATTTTGGTGAAATTACCAAAATATCTCAGTCAACATCTGTACTTCGTCTATACCGACGAACAGAGGTTTGAGCTTAATCATCTCAGCAAATATGCAGCCCATCGACCAGATATCAACTGCAGTTGAATAACGGGTAGAACCCATCAAAAGTTCAGGTGCTTTATAGCAAGGAATGCCCATCTGAAAATTGAAAAATAATATTACAAAAAACATTAATTTCAAATTGATTAAATAGTACTAGCATTTATTCATTAAATAAACTAGACCATATAACTCAAATTCAAAGCTTATTATGATATTTAGTTTTAAGATAGGAAAGAAAAAAAGACTAAAGTATTATATTACCTTGTTAGAGTAGGGTGATAGAGGAGGTTCAAAAGTTTTTGCCACATCAAAGTCACATAGCTTGATTTGACCAATGTCCGGATAATCTCTGAATGAAACCAGAATATTATTAGGTTTGAGATCTCTGTGTAGAATTTTGAGAGAATGGCAGTATGCCAATCCAGTAAGAGCTTGACGTAGAAAAAACTGCAAGAAGAAGATGAAAGTGTATAATAATAATTCAAAACCTGAATCAACATAGAAATCAGATATCTGTAATGAACATACTACAAAAATTGACATACTTTTTCCCGGCCTCGAATGTCGAAAAGGAAGCAATTGTCTATGTATCTTCTAAGACTCGTGTCAAAAAACTCAAAAACAAGAAACACATCATCAACTGTTTCCATCACTTTCAGCAAACTGTGAATAACACCAATCATCATCATTTTTGAGATTTCATTTTTGCATGATCAAAAGGAATGAATTCAAGAAATTTGAGGTGACCTGACAATATTGGGATGGAATAACATTTTGAGGATAGAGACGTGATTCAAAATTTTGTATGGAACTCTATAGATTTTCTGGTTTTCCGGAATGTTCAAAATCTTGATAGCTACTACCTCATTGGTAGCAATATTGGTGCACTTGAGCATGTTGCCGAACCTTGGACCTTCAGCGCAGATTGTAACACCCCGATAATAATATAATAATTATTTAAATTAAGTTAATAATATATTTATTAATTTAATTAGATAATTGGATTATTATTATTATTTTTGGAATAATAATTATTGGGATAATTATTTATTGGAATATATAAGTTGGAATAATAAAAAGTCCCAATTTTTGGAAAAAGGGTTTTCACGTGAAAAGGAAAAGAGAAGCGGCTGAAAGAGAAAGGGCAAAGAGGCAGAGCAAGAGAAGAGGAAAAGCTTGAAGCTAACGGAATTTGCCGGATTAACTCAGGTAAGGGGGGTTTATCATCGGTTAACGGGTATTATGTGATGATATGTACTGGGTAGTAATAAACTATTGTTTTACCTCTGATTAGATTGATGTATGCTGAAAATGGTGAAATATTGGATGAACGAAATTGGGATTTTAATCGAAGGAATTCGTAGAAATTATATGTAGTGATGTTAGGATTTGTGAAATCGAATAGGGGATGATTCGGATTAGATGATATGAGTAATATTGTGTGAAATTTGGACTGTGGAAGGGTGAATTGGATAGATCTCGTAGCAGAGAAAGCCATTGCAGATCTGAGAGTTCTGGTTTCTGGTCATACGCGTATGGCACTAGGCAATACGCGTATGAGATGGCTGGTACGCGTATGGCACTAGGCAATACGCGTATGGATGAGGAAGATGATGTTTTGAACGTAAATTGGTCTCTGTTGGTACGCGTATGGGAATGTGATACGCGTAGCATACGCGTATGGGCGTGGGCAATACGCGTATGGATTTGGTCAAGCGTGGGCAATACGCGTATGGGCATAGGCAATACGCGTATGGGCAGAATTGAGATTTTCTGTGCTGTTGTTGTGCAGTTTTTGGCTGTTTAGGCTGAGTGATGTGACTTAGCTGATGCATGATGTAGTAGGGATCATTTCCCATTGTTTTGAGTAGCATAGGTATTAGTAGAGTGTGCTAATACTATGATTGATTATATGGCATGATATGATATGCTTTTGTGATAAATGTGTTGATGATATGTGATGGTATGCATTATGCTGTGAATGTATCAGTTATGTATGCATTGTGAATAGACTGTTTTATGGCTTAGAGTGTGAGCATATGTCTATTCTTGAGTTGTTGTTGATGCTGCATTGCTAGATGATTAGCGTGCATGGCATAGCCTGTGGGGCTGTAGCTAATTCCCATTGTGAGGAATTGGTGAGTGAATCGTTGTGAATTGTTGTTGATGTTTGCATGCTAGATGATTAGCTTGCATAGTCTAGCCTTTGGGGCTGTAGCTAATTCCCATGGTGAGGAATTAGTGAGTGAGTCATTAGATCTCAATGAGTGGGACTAGTGAGCTTAGTAGCCGTATCCGGAGGGATCGGTGAGCTTGAACTGTATGTTCAAGAATAGTCGATACCGCATGTGTGGAGTCTCATTGCATGAGTCATGTATGGCGTATAATATGAATGGATGTATTCCAATATTATACGTGTGTCGTGTTGCTATTAAGTATGAATATGAGTTGTATTGATGTTGAGTATGATGATTGAGTTGATATGCCGTTACTGAATGTATTAATCTGACTTGGGTGATGAAATGTGTTATTTACTTAGCATTACATGTTGTTCTATAATGCTTATTATATTGATTGAGGAACTCACCCTTACAACTGTTTTTCAGGTAACGAGCAGTGAGTTGAGTAGGAGCTAGTGCTTGGAGTCTAGTGTAGTCTCCTAGTGGGTCATGCTCTGATAGATGTAACATCGGGAGGGGATGTTTGACTATATTTTCTTTTAGTTGTTGATCAACTTTACATGTAATGTAATACATGATTTGAATGTCGATATTTTGTATCCGCTGCGAATTATGCAAAAGTATCTTATTTTGATTAAATACATGAGCATGACAGGATATTTTGACGAATGTTGTGTGACACCCTTCGGGGCATAATTACTCTGATTGATATGTTATTATTTTAAATTAAATATTTTGGGGTATTTAGAAGGGTGTTACATTAGTGGTATCAGAGCATAGTCGGTCGAGTCGAGTCGTAATTATTCTGTTTCCCCTGTACGGTATGGGTGTTGTATAACCCTATCAGTACTCATTGTTTTAGTTGTTTGGGTTTTCAGAATAGCGATGGCTGGAAGAGGTAGAGATGATGCTGCAATTGCTGAGGCTCTGGGTATGCTAGCTGGAGTACTTGGAGGAAATCCGAATGTTGTGGGAATGGGAGCTGCTCGTCAACTGAGTGAGTTCCAGAAGAACAATCCTCCAATGTTCAAGGGAGCATACGATCCAGATGGTGCTCAGAAGTGGTTGAAGGAAATCGAGAGAATCTTCAGAGTGACTGAGTGTGCCGATAACCAGAAGGTCAGGTTCGGTACGCATATGCTGTCAGAGGAAGCTGATGATTGGTGGGTTGCTACCCGCACTGAGTTGGAATCTGCTGGAAATGCTGAGATCACTTGGGCTGTGTTCAGAGAGAGATTTCTGAGGAAGTATTTTCCAGAGGATGTTAGAGGGAAGAAAGAGATAGAGTTCTTGGAATTGAAGCAGGGTAACAAGTCTGTTACTGAGTATGCTGCTAAGTTCACAGAGCTGTCAAAGTATTATACTCCCTACAGTGAGGCTACTGGGGAATTTTCCAAATGTGTGAAGTTTGAGAACGGGTTGCGTCCCGAGATCAAGCAGACGATTGGATATCAGCGGATCAGGGTGTTTTCTGATTTGGTTGACTGTTGCAGGATTTTCGAACAGGATTCCAAGGCTAGAGCAGAGAGCTATCAGCAAAGGGTTGATAGGAAAGGTAAGAATCAGATTGATCGTGGGAAACCGTATGCAGCTGGCAAAGGTTTCCAGAGGCAGAGTGGGATGAAGAGGCCTAGTGGGGGAGACTCTAGTGCTCCTGTTAAGTGTTACAGATGTGGTCGGGCTGGACATCGTGTTCATGAGTGTACCAGTGCTGAGATGAAGTGTTTCAAGTGTGGAAAAGGTGGTCATTTGGCTGCAGAGTGTCGGTTGAAGACTGTGACTTGTTTCAACTGTGGAGAAGTGGGTCATATCAGTCCACAGTGTCCTAAGCCGAAGAAAGAGAATCAGTCAGGAGGCAAGGTCTTTGCTTTATCAGGTTCCGAGACTTCTGCAGATGATCGTTTGATCCGAGGTACGTGTTATATTAATGGCTTTCCTCTTGTAGCTATTATTGACACAGGTGCGACTCATTCTTTTATATCCTTGGATTGTGCTGTGAAACTTAAGTTAGAGATATCTGAGATGTTGGGTAGTATGGTGATTGATACTCCTGCGAAGGGTTCAGTGACTACTACTTCAGTTTGTTTAAGTTGTCCTTTGAGTATTTTTGGTAGAGATTTTGGGATAGATCTTGTGTGTCTTCCACTAGTGCAGATTGATGTTATTCTGGGCATGAACTGGTTGGTGTTTAACCGAGTCTATATCAATTGTTTTGATAAGACTGTGATTTTTCCTGAGATTGAAGAAGGAAAGAGTTTGTTTCTATCAGCAAGGCAGGTGGATGAGGAAGTAGCTGATGGGGCGGAGTTGTTTATGCTGTTAGCGACTATGGAAGCTAAAGATAAACTGGTGATTGGTGATCTAGCTGTGGTGTGTGATTTTCCTGATGTGTTTCCGGAAGAAGTGAATGAATTACCGCCAGAGCGTGAAGTTGAGTTCTCGATTGATTTAGTACCTGGTACTAGACCGATATCGATGGCGCCGTACCGTATGTCTGCTGTTGAGTTAGCTGAATTGAAGAGTCAGCTGGAAGATCTGTTGGATAAGAAATTTATTCGTCCGAGTGTGTCACCGTGGGGTGCTCCAGTGTTATTGGTTAAGAAGAAAGAAGGTACTATGAGGTTGTGTGTGGACTACAGGCAACTGAATAAAGTGACGATCAAGAATCGGTATCCTTTACCGAGAATTGATGATTTGATGGATCAGTTGGTTGGTGCGAGTGTGTTCAGCAAGATAGATTTGAGATCTGGGTATCATCAGATACGTGTGAAAACTGAGGATATTCAGAAGACTGCTTTCAGAACAAGGTATGGACATTATGAATATTCTGTAATGCCTTTTGGTGTGACTAATGCGCCTGGAGTATTCATGGAGTATATGAATAGGATTTTCCATCCGTACCTAGATCAGTTTGTTGTGGTGTTTATTGATGACATTTTGGTGTATTCGAAATCTGAAGAAGAGCATGCTAAGCATTTGAGAGTAGTTTTAGAAGTTCTACGAGAAAAGAAGTTATTTGCTAAACTATCCAAATGTGAATTTCGGTTAGAAGAGGTTAGTTTTCTTGGTCATGTGATTTCGAGAGGTGGTGTTGCTGTTGATCCTTCTAAGATAGAAGCGGTATCTAAGTGGGAAGCTCCGAAGTCTGTTGCTGAGATTCGAAGTTTCCTTGGTTTGGCTGGTTATTATAGGAAGTTTATTGAGGGATTTTCTAAGTTGGCGTTACCATTGACGATGTTGACTAGAAAGGGGCAAGCGTTTGTTTGGGACTCGAAATGTGAAGAAGGTTTCCAAGAGTTAAAGAGAAGGTTGACTACTGCTCCTATTCTGATATTACCGAGTCCGTCAGAATCATTTGAAGTCTACTGTGATGCTTCATTGTTGGGTTTGGGTGGTGTGTTGATGCAGAATAAGCAGGTTATAGCTTATGCTTCGAGACAACTGAGGATTCATGAAAGGAACTATCCGACGCACGATTTAGAGTTGGCAGCCGTGGTATTTGTTCTGAAGTTGTGGAGGCATTATTTGTATGGATCAAGATTTGAGGTTTTCAGCGACCATAAAAGTTTGAAGTATTTGTTTGACCAGAAAGAGCTGAATATGAGACAGAGGAGATGGTTAGAATTTCTGAAGGATTATGATTTTGGTTTGAATTACCATCCGGGTAAAGCAAACGTAGTAGCTGATGCATTGAGTCGGAAGTCATTACATATGTCTATGTTAATGGTTAAAGAGTTGGATTTAATTGAGCAGTTTAGAGATTTGAGTTTGGTGTGTGAGAGTACTCACAATAGTGTTAAATTGGGAATGTTGAAGTTAACGAGTGGGATTCTGGATGAGATCAGAGAGGGTCAGAAATCCGATATGCTTTTGGTTGATAAGTTGACTTTAGTGAATCAAGGTCAAGGTGGTGAATTCAGAGTTGATGAGAATGGTATTTTGAAATTTGGTAGTCGGGTGTGTATTCCGGATGTTACTGAGCTTAAGAAGAGTATTCTTGAGGAAGGACATCGTAGTGGCTTGAGTATTCATCCTGGGGCTACGAAGATGTATCATGATTTGAAAAAGTTATTTTGGTGGCCAGGAATGAAAAGGGGAATTGCGAGTTTTGTTTATTCCTGTTTGACTTGTCAGAAGTCAAAGATTGAGCATCAGAAGCCGTCTGGGCTAATGCAACCGTTTTCTATTCCAGAGTGGAAGTGGGATAGTATCAGTATGGATTTTGTTTCTGGTTTGCCGAGGACGAGTAAGAATTTTGAGGCTATTTGGGTGATTGTTGATAGATTGACGAAGTCGGCTCATTTCATTCCGATCAGAATGGATTATCCGTTAGAGAGGCTAGCTGAGTTGTATATTGAGAAGATTGTAAGTTTGCATGGTATTCCGTCGAGTATTGTTTCGGACAGAGATCCTAGATTTACATCGAAATTTTGGGAAGGTTTGCAGAGAGCTTTGGGAACTAAGCTGAGATTGAGTTCTGCATATCATCCGCAGACTGATGGTCAGACTGAGAGGACGATTCAGTCATTAGAGGATCTTTTGAGAGCTTGTGTTTTGGAAAAGGGAGGTGCTTGGGATGGTTATTTGCCTTTGATTGAGTTTACCTACAACAATAGTTTTCATTCGAGCATTGGTATGGCACCGTTTGAAGCTTTGTATGGTAGGAGATGTCAGACACCTTTATGTTGGTATGAGTCCGGTGAGAGTGCTGTGGTTGGACCGGAGATTGTTCAACAAACTACAGAAAAGATTAAGATGATTCAGGAGAAGATGAGAACTGCTCAGAGTCGTCAGAAGAGTTATCATGATAAGAGGAGGAAGTCACTTGAGTTCCAAGAGGGAGATCATGTGTTTCTTCGTGTTACTCCGATAACTGGTGTTGGTCGAGCCTTGAAGTCGAAGAAGCTGACACCTCGATTTATTGGTCCTTATCAGATTTTGGAGAGGATAGGAGAGGTAGCCTATCGTATCGCTTTACCGCCGTCGCTTGCGAACTTGCATGATGTTTTTCATGTGTCTCAGTTGAGGAGATACATTCATGATCCGTCGCATGTAGTCCAAGTAGATGATGTACAGGTGAGAGATAACCTGACTGTTGAAACATCACCTATGAGGATCGAGGATCGAGAGTTGAAGCAGTTGCGGGGTAAAGAGATTGCCTTGGTGAAGGTAGCTTGGGGAGGACCAGCAGGTGGCAATGTGACTTGGGAACTTGAGAGTCAGATGAAGGAGTCTTATCCGGAGTTATTTTCTTGAGGTATGTTTTCGAGGACGAAAACTCTTTTAGTGGGGGAGAGTTGTAACACCCCGATAATAATATAATAATTATTTAAATTAAGTTAATAATATATTTATTAATTTAATTAGATAATTGGATTATTATTATTATTTTTGGAATAATAATTATTGGGATAATTATTTATTGGAATATATAAGTTGGAATAATAAAAAGTCCCAATTTTTGGAAAAAGGGTTTTCACGTGAAAAGGAAAAGAGAAGCGGCTGAAAGAGAAAGGGCAAAGAGGCAGAGCAAGAGAAGAGGAAAAGCTTGAAGCTAACGGAATTTGCCGGATTAACTCAGGTAAGGGGGGTTTATCATCGGTTAACGGGTATTATGTGATGATATGTACTGGGTAGTAATAAACTATTGTTTTACCTCTGATTAGATTGATGTATGCTGAAAATGGTGAAATATTGGATGAACGAAATTGGGATTTTAATCGAAGGAATTCGTAGAAATTATATGTAGTGATGTTAGGATTTGTGAAATCGAATAGGGGATGATTCGGATTAGATGATATGAGTAATATTGTGTGAAATTTGGACTGTGGAAGGGTGAATTGGATAGATCTCGTAGCAGAGAAAGCCATTGCAGATCTGAGAGTTCTGGTTTCTGGTCATACGCGTATGGCACTAGGCAATACGCGTATGAGATGGCTGGTACGCGTATGGCACTAGGCAATACGCGTATGGATGAGGAAGATGATGTTTTGAACGTAAATTGGTCTCTGTTGGTACGCGTATGGGAATGTGATACGCGTAGCATACGCGTATGGGCGTGGGCAATACGCGTATGGATTTGGTCAGGCGTGGGCAATACGCGTATGGGCATAGGCAATACGCGTATGGGCAGAATTGAGATTTTCTGTGCTGTTGTTGTGCAGTTTTTGGCTGTTTAGGCTGAGTGATGTGACTTAGCTGATGCATGATGTAGTAGGGATCATTTCCCATTGTTTTGAGTAGCATAGGTATTAGTAGAGTGTGCTAATACTATGATTGATTATATGGCATGATATGATATGCTTTTGTGATAAATGTGTTGATGATATGTGATGGTATGCATTATGTTGTGAATGTATCAGTTATGTATGCATTGTGAATAGACTGTTTTATGGCTTAGAGTGTGAGCATATGTCTATTCTTGAGTTGTTGTTGATGCTGCATTGCTAGATGATTAGCGTGCATGGCATAGCCTGTGGGGCTGTAGCTAATTCCCATTGTGAGGAATTGGTGAGTGAATCGTTGTGAATTGTTGTTGATGTTTGCATGCTAGATGATTAGCTTGCATAGTCTAGCCTTTGGGGCTGTAGCTAATTCCCATGGTGAGGAATTAGTGAGTGAGTCATTAGATCTCAATGAGTGGGACTAGTGAGCTTAGTAGCCGTATCCGGAGGGATCGGTGAGCTTGAACTGTATGTTCAAGAATAGTCGGTACCGCATGTGTGGAGTCTCATTGCATGAGTCATGTATGGCGTATAATATGAATGGATGTATTCCAATATTATACGTGTGTCGTGTTGCTATTAAGTATGAATATGAGTTGTATTGATGTTGAGTATGATGATTGAGTTGATATGCCGTTACTGAATGTATTAATCTGACTTGGGTGATGAAATGTGTTATTTACTTAGCATTACATGTTGTTCTATAATGCTTATTATATTGATTGAGGAACTCACCCTTACAACTGTTTTTCAGGTAACGAGCAGTGAGTTGAGTAGGAGCTAGTGCTTGGAGTCTAGTGTAGTCTCCTAGTGGGTCATGCTCTGATAGATGTAACATCGGGAGGGGATGTTTGACTATATTTTCTTTTAGTTGTTGATCAACTTTACATGTAATGTAATACATGATTTGAATGTCGATATTTTGTATCCGCTGCGAATTATGCAAAAGTATCTTATTTTGATTAAATACATGAGCATGACAGGATATTTTGACGAATGTTGTGTGACACCCTTCGGGGCATAATTACTCTGATTGATATGTTATTATTTTAAATTAAATATTTTGGGGTATTTAGAAGGGTGTTACACAAATCAGTTCAAAATCTTTGTACAACGGAGTTAGCACATTCAATTGATTTCTTGATAGATACGGTCTGCATCAAAATCAAACAGAGTTCAAGATTTTGCTACCAAGAAAGTGAGGAAATAGTTAACAACAAAATGAAAATTGAAACCCTAGAATTCCAATTTAGATTGAAAGAAATTGAGGAATTTGTAAATACTTACTTTCTTAGTTGCTCTATTTCCTCCATTTCAGAACAAACGAGAGTGAGAGTGAGAGAGAGAGAATGAGAGGGAGATTGTTTATGGAAAGAGTTTGAATAGATTGGTAGTTAGATAATGTGATTCGCATCATGTATATATATAGCTTTATAATTCTACATCGGTCTCTTTTTCTCTCTTTCCATTGAGATGATTACTATCATGTTGAAAGAAAATCATGTCAATAATAATTATTTTGGTAGCAAAATTTTGATCCCAATATTGGAGTTTTAATTATCTTTCTAAAAAAAATTGTTTTTCCTCTGCTTCTTTTTGGGTTAACTATTCTTTTATAAATATCTCAAATTTGTTTAATTTTTTTTACAAATTAAAGAAAAAACATACATACAAAACCTTTTACAAGAGTTAAAAATGGTAATAAAAACAGGCAAAAATAAAAAAATAAAAAATTTCCTAAAATATTTTAGGAAATTAAAAAAAATGAAACTTCAAATATTTACTTAACCAATAATTTATTTAATCATTTAGTTATTTATTTATGAAATTCACATTTCCATCATTTTAAAATTAATTTGATTTATTTATGTGGGATCTTGTTAAGGAGACCGTCAGTCGTATGAAAATTTCTTGAAGAAGATGCCTACTCCGGGGTAAGAAATAAGTCGGGAATTTCCATCCAAAAGAAAAAGAAGTACCTCGTCAGGCCAATCGATAAGAGTAGCCTCATGGTCCTAAGACGCAAAAGTTCGTCCCCAAGTTACGACACCCGAATAGTCGACCATTCGAGTAACCGCTTAATACATATTATTTGGCAAAGCAAGCTCACTGCCTTAATTTAGGAGTGAAAGAGCCCGAACAGCTTTTATTGCACCAAGAGCGGGAACTCAGACAGCGTATGAGTAGCTCGGATCTAGCTAGACTGCTCGCTAGGCCCCCTGCCTCTCTTTAAGCATCAAAATAGGAGATCTTTGGGTCTCGGCTATCACTTTACTTTCCTAAGTTTCAAAGGATTGAAGAAGCTGACTCTCGCAGCGGTTAGTGATTCAATCACACCGGAAAGGATAATTCTCAGAGCGTCAAGGCTTAGAGCTTTTTCTCAAGCTGCCTATTTTGTGCGTGGGTTAACTATTGATTCAATTGCGCAAAGAAGCCTAGTTATCCTAAGAGCTGATTCGGGAACTGCTTCAATTCCAAGAGGAGCGCTTACTCTTGCAGCAAAACGGATTTCTCCGTCTTTGTTTGCTAGCATAACTGATCCTATGTCTGACGTTCACAAATTTTAAGAAGTCAGAGATTGGCTACGAGGGTTAATACGTAAACTAGCCAATCGGTACCTATATCAAGCCCTCTCACGCCCCCTTTACCAGGGAATCTCGTGGGAACCGACTTGGAAGGCTCTGCCAACGGATCGTAAGCGACCTGGTCAGTCTCGCCGTGAAAGAGGCATATTTGCCAATTTTACATCACAGTGACTCTGGTTCGCTATGCTCCGTTTATCGATGTTAACCCTGCATTAGCATTAGGAATGACGCAGAAGCTTACATCGAAAGGATCAACAACCTTTTTTATGGTCATCCATTACCACCTCGTGATGAATGGGATGATTGGCTATCCAATATATCAGCCAATAGTTCTGTTACAATTCAAAAATGTATTCTGATGGAGTTTGACAGTACTGGTGACTTATTTTGCTATCCTGGCGGGTTGGTTCTCGCATTCAGTTGAGTCTGGTGCAGGCAAGAGGAGGGCGTTTGCCATAGGAAACTATGTCAATCAGAGGCTTCTCCGACCTCGCTTATGACAAGTTGTGGCACTCCAAATCTGGGAAAGATATTATTCTTGAACATCTTGATGACTACTCTTGTGTCGTTGGTGGGTGCGGCTATAGCTTCTATCCACTTGGACACATAGTCAACTGTTACCAAAATGTACTTGTTTCCCAATGAAGATGGAAAAGGTCCCATGAAATCTATACCCCAAACGTCAAATAGTTCTACTTCTTGGATGTTCTTCAAAGGCATTTCGTCACGTCTTGATATGTTCCCAGCGTGCTGGCACCGATCACATCAGACAATATAAGCATGGATATCACGCCATAATGTCGGCCAATAAAGACCAGCTTGAAGGATCTTAGCGTATGTCTTGGATGTGCTTGAATGTCCACCATAGGGTGAAGAATGACAATGCTCTATGATGTTTCTGACTTCTTCTTCCGGGACGCAACGTCAAAATATGTTATCAGTTCCTCTTTTGAAAGGAGTGGTTCGTCCCAATAGAAGTGTCTTATATCTTTAAAGAACTTCTTCTTCTGTTGATAGTTGAGGTCAGGTGGTATGATATCAGCGGCTAAATAGTTCACAAAATCAACGTACCATGGTACTCTGCTAATTTCTGAAATCTTCCCAAGGTTATCTCTATCAGGTTCAAGGGGAGTGGTATCTATCTTAGCTACTAGTCTGTCATAGGTGAAGTCATCATTTATAGGCACATGATCTGGCTTTAAATGCTCTAATCTGGAAAGATGGTCAGCAACTACGTTTTTTGTTCCTTTTTTGTCTCTAATGTCTAAGTTGAATTCTTGTAGCAAAAGGATCCACCTGAGTAATCTAGATTTTGCATCCTTTTTGCTCAGAAGGTAATAAATAGCTGCATGGTCTGTATAGACTATAATCTTAGATCCTACAAGATAAGACCTAAATTTATCGATTGCGAAAACTACAGCTAGGAGTTCCTTCTCTGTTGTTGTATAATTTAATTGAGCGGCGTCTAGGGTTCTACTAGCGTAATATATTACGTGTAGTTTCTTATCTTTTCTTTGCCCTAAAACAGCTCCTATAGCGAAATCGCTAGCATCACACATTATTTCGAAGGGTTTAGTCTAATCTGGGGTTTGTAGAATGGGTGCTGAAATTAATGCTTGTTTCAACTGGTTAAAGGCTTTAATGCATTTCTCATCGAAAATAAATTCGATGTCTTTCATCAAAAGGCCGGTCAGGGGTTTTGTTATTTTAGAGAAGTCTTTTATGAAGCGTCGGTAGAAACCGGCGTGTCCAAGGAAACTACGGATTTCTCTAACTGTCTTAGAAGGGTTAAGATTTTCTATAACTTCTATTTTTTCTTTATCGACCTCAATGGCTCTTTCATATATTATATGTCCTAACACTATGCCTTCTTTAACCATAAAGTGGTACTTCTCCCAGTTTAACACAAGGTTAACTTCTACGCATCTCTCTAGGATTTTCTCAAGATTAATAAGGCAGTCTTCAAAGTCTAATCCATACACCGAGAAGTCGTCCATGAATACTTCCATGATTCTGTTGAGATAATCTGCGAAGATTAACATCATACAACATTGGAAAGTAGCTGGCGTATTACAGAGTCCAAACGGCATTCGTCTGTAAGCAAACAATCCGTACGGACAGGTAAAGGTTGTTTTCTCTTGATCCTCAGGGTGAATGGGTATTTGGAAAAATCCAGAATATCCATCAAGATAACAAAAGTAAGAGTGCCTGACAAGACGCTCCAGCATTTGATCTATGAATGGAAGGGGGAAATGGTCTTTCCTAGTTTCCTTATTGAGCTTCCTATAATCTATGCACATACACCATCCGCCTTCTACGCGTTTAACAACATGCTCTCCCTTTTCGTTCAGCACAACTGTGATGCCTCCCTTCTTGGGTACCACATGTACAAGACTTACCCACTTACTATCAGAAATCTGATAGATTATACCAGCTTCCAGTAGTTTAAGGACTTCCTTCTTCACCACCTCGCTCATCACAGGGTTAATTCATCTCTGATGTTCTCTTGAAGGTTTTGAATCCTCCTCTAGTGAGATCCTATGCATACACACGAATGGGCTAATACCTTTTAAATCAGAGATATTGTACCCTAAGGCAGAGGGGTATCTTCTTAAAACGTTCAAGAGTCGATTCGTCTCGTCTTGGTTTAAGGTGGCACTAACTATTACTGGGCGGTTCATTTCTTCATCCAAAAACTCATATCTTAGGTTCTTGGGTAGTTCCTTAAGTTCTTGGGTTGGTTTTTGAGAATTAGGCGAAGGGTCTTCAGTAAGATCCAAACATTCGTGAGGTTCTGCTTCCTCTTACTCATCATCCTTTTCGGGTTTGAAAATGGTTCGATCTTAGGTTCTCCCTGATCAAATTCTCTTATGCACTCATCTATGATATCGATCGCATAACATGCGTCTCCTAGAATTTGTGCCATCAGGAATTTTGAAAGAATGAACTCGATCTTTTCATCCCCTACTTCGAAGGTTAATTTCCCTCTTTTGACATCTATTATAGCTCCGGCTGTTGATAAGAATGGTCTACCTAAAAGGATAGGGATATCTTCGTCTTCTTTTATATCCATGACCATAAAGTCTGTTGGGATATAAAGTTGACCGATCCTAACTGGGATGTCTTTTAAAATGCCTACAGGATACTTAACCGACCTATCGGCTAATTGAAGGAACATCTTAATTGGTTGCAATTCTCCTAAGTTTAACCTCTTACATACAGCTAAGGGCATTAAACTTACACTAGCGCCTAAGTCTAGGAAAGCTTTGCCGATCACATGATTTCCTAAAATGCAAGGTATAGAAAAACTACCAGGGTCTTTCTCCTTCTTAGCAAGTTTATCCTCAGAAATAAAGTTGCATTCCAAGGGTTTTGGATCGTCGAGCCTACGCTTGTTAGTTAAGATGTATTTGAGAAATTTGGTGTAAGACGAAATTTGGGTGATAACTTTGGTGAAAGGAATCTCTACATGAAGCTTTTCTATCACTTTTATAAATTTTGGGTATTGGTTATTGACTTTGGTTTGTTTAAGTCTTTGTGGATATGGGATTGGTGGTTTGTACGGGGGTGGTGGTTTGTAAGTTTTATCCTTGGCTTCACCTTCTTGGTTGGTTTGTTTCTCAGGTTCCTCTAGTTCCTCTTCTTGGTTGGTAGGCATATTTTCTTTAGAAGTTTTGGACTCGCTCATTGCTGGGTTCTGAGGCCCTTCGTAAGCGATCCCACTTCGTAACGAGATAGCGTTAGCTTGCCCTCGAGGGTTTGGTTGAGGTTGCCCAGGAAATTGGCCTCCAGGTGTAGTTTGTGGGGCTTAGTTTTGTGCTACCTGTGAGATCTGGGTTTCAAGCTTCTTGTTGTGAGTGATTATCTGATCAACCTTGGTTCCTAATTGCATTATAACTTCGTTTACGTGAATGTTTTGGTTTAGGAATTCTTTATTTTGCTGAGTCTGGCCCGATATAAAGCTTTCCATGATCTTCTCAAGGTTAGACTTCTGGGACACAACTTGCATAGGTTGATTTGGTTTTTGGGCTTGATAACCTTGCGATCTCTGAGGTGCATTATTTTGGATAGGTTCTGGTTTTTATAGGAGAAACTCGGATGATTCTTCCATCCAGGGTTGTAAGTGTTTGAAAATGGGTTACCTTGGGCGTAATTCACTTGGTCGGTATTTAGTTCGTTCAAAAGGTTACACTCCGCTGATTCGTGTCCTTTAGATCCACAGAGTTCACACTCTGTATGGACTACTGCTATGGTGTTAGTGTTGGTAGACATATGTTCGATCCTAAGGGCTAAAGTGTCCATTTTTGCCTGCATCATGTCTAGAGAGCTCACCTCATGTATTCCACCTTGGGTCTCCTTTTTCTCTATTGATGCTCGTTCAGTTCCCCATTAATAATGGTTTTGGGCCATATGCTCTATTAGGTCACAAGCTTCTGGATAAGGTTTGTTCATCAGCACGCCACCTGCGGCAGCATCGATGCTCATCTTGGTGTTATAATGGAGTCAATTGTAGAAGGTATGAACGATCAGCCATTGTTCTAGGCCATGGTGTGGGCAGACTCTTAATAGCTCTTTATATCTCTCCCAAGCTTTAAAAAGCGATTCTCCTTGGTTTTGAGAAAATCTAGTTATTTGGTTTCGAAGAACACCAGTCTTACTAGGGGGGGAAATATCTAGCAAGGAATACTCTCCAAAGGTTTTCCCAGGTAGTTATTGAATTAGCTGGATGTGAATCTAGCCATGAACGTGCTCTATCCCTGAGGGAGAAAGGAAATAATCTTAAACGGATTACATCGGGTGAAGCGCCGTTAGATTTAAAGGTGTCGGCTAGTTGGATAAAAACTTTTAAATGTTGATTCAGGTTCTCAGTAGCGAGACCCGCGTATTGGTTTTGTTGCACTAATTGCGACAAAGACGGTTTTAGTTCGAAATTGTTAGCAGGTATAAGGGGGTTTACTATACTCGAACTAGGTTCCTCATCAGAGGGTTGGGCAAATTCCTTAAGAGGTCGCCTATCGCGATTCTCGGCCATAGCTTTCTTAATTCGGATGAGTAAGAGGCGTGTATGAGTATAACGTTCGGGTTCCGCTAAAGGATCTACTAAATTTCTGGTACTACGGGTTTTTCGCATTTACTGGCTAATAATGCCTTAGTCAATACGGTGTAATAACAGGGTACGAAATTTGACGAAGTTGGTCCCCGGCAACGGCGCCAAAAACTTGATCGCTTGTTATTCGCAAGTGCACGAATCACGTCAAAGTAATATAAAAGAATATCAATCCCACAAAGACCAATCGTCAATCTATCGATTACTATTGTTACGGTGTTTATCTAAGGCGGTATAAAAGAGATATTGGGTTTGCGAAATAACGGTAAATGATAAATGCAGGTAAAGACAGGTTGAATGTAATTCACGCCAGTTAAGTGATGTTTGGATTGTCTAAATAAAACTACTTATGAGGCAATATTTTCTACTCTTGAAAAGAATCCATTTAACAGGAACTGTCGCTTTCGCGTATTCAGAACCGAGATTACCCTTAAATTAAGGCCTTTTATTGTCACTTATAAAAGGTGCGCAGAACGCTAAAGTAGTAAACCTATTTTTAAGAAATGAGACTCGTAAACTTAGTTGAAAAGTGATTTTGATTTGGAAAGTTTACCCAAGGAGTTTCCTGATTTTAATTCTATTAACGCATCCGAAAACAGTTTCAAAAATAGTTTTTCCTTAAAGTGATAAAGATTCCTAGTTACTAAGCCAGGGTGCTTTCGCACTCCTCGAATAGTTAAAACTAACCAAGTCTGTTTTAGAAAACTCAAGTTAAAAATCAAAACAACCTTTTAAGTATTTCTACAGTTTTCAATATGTGAAACATTACTTTAACCTCAATCCTTACATTCTAACCTTTAAAAGATTTAGCCAGACATGGTAACACAAACAAACACAACGGTGTTAATCATGATGAAGAGTTTGTTTTAGAATGTGAGGCTTAGAGAGCGAGTAAAGTGCATAAAGTAAATAAAGTAAAGCGAGTGCGGAAAATAAATAAAGTAAGCGAGTGCCGAAAATAAATAAAGTAAAGCGAGTGTGGGAAATAAATAAAGTAAAGCGAGTGCGGGAATTAAATAAAGTAAAAGCGATGCGGGAAATAAATAAAGTAAAAGCGATGCGGGAAATAAATAAATAAAGCGATAAATAAGAACCTGCTCCAAATGGAGGCTTCGATTCTGGTACAAAAATAAACCTCCGACTCCTGAAGCTAAAGACAACAGAAACTCGAAGTGACCCAACTCAATCTTACAAAGGTGTGATAACCCCCCGATGTGATAGATTATCGCTATTACAAATGATAAATATATGCTTAGTGTTGTAAAACTAAGGTGGATGCTAGAAAACGAAATAGAATGAGCTATTTATAGAGATTCTCAGCAGTTTGTAAAGACCATGGTGCCCTCCAACTTCTCCTTAGTGGAACTTAGTGGGAACGTGATTTACAAAGGTGGCGCCCGCCATCCCTTCATGGCGCCCGTTATGTGTGTAAATGGGGTGGATCATGGGAATGTGGCGGTTACCTCCTAGTTGAGGGCTAATGGCTTCCCCTATAGCGGCCGCCATGTGTGTAATTTTGCCGAAAAACCCTAATTTTAGGTCTTTTTGCTTCGTTTCTTCCAAAAGAGTCATAAAGTGCTAAATATCTGAAAACAAGAGAAAATAGAGCATAAATAAAGTCCTAATAAACATGTGAAATCTGAGTAAAAAACACGGTGTAATTCGGTGTGATCACCACTCATGAAGGTACCTCTAGAGTGAAAATGTCTAGATTTCAGATGCTTACTATCAAGTTTGAAAATTTGAGGATGAAAGAAGATGAAAATATTCATGACTTTCATATGAATATCGTTGAAATTGCTAATGCCTCAGGAGCCCTGGGTAAGAAGATGTCAGATGGAAAACTAGTGAGGAAAATACTCAGGTCACTTCCCAAGAGATTTGCCATGAAAGTGACAGCCATAGAAGAATCTCAAGACATTTGCAATATGAGAGTGGATGAGCTAATTGGATCCCTCCAAACATTTGAGTTTGGAATGTGTGATGGATCTGAAAAGAAAGTCAAAAGCATAACCTTCATGTCTAACACTAAAGAGAAAAAGGAAGAAAGTGGTCAAGATACTGATGAAGATCTGGCAAATGATGTAGCATTACTGGGGAGACAATTCAACAAACTTCTGAAAAAGATGGATGTAAGGTCTAAGTCTAATGTCAAGAACATCTCATCTGACATCAGTAGGTCCAATGACGCTGGAAGAAGAACAAGATCTGATGAAAAGTCTAAACAAGGAAAAGGAGTTCAGTGCCATGAATGTGATGGGTATGGACACATTAGAGCTGAATGTGGGACCTACCTCAAGAAACAGAAGAAGAGTCTTGCTGCTACTTGGTCTGATGGAAGTGAAACAGAAGGAGAGTCTGCCAATCTTGTGACTACCTTGACTGGAAGATGGGGTTCTGATGAAGACTCAAGTGATGATGAAGTAACCTTTTATGAGTTAGCCACTACCTACAAAAAGTTGTGTTACAGAAGTGAAGAAGTGTGTCAACAAGTTGAAAATCAGAAGAAATTGATAACACAACTAGAGGATGAGAAGACAGAACACTTGGAAACCATCTCTAAGTTGAAGATTGAAGCAGTGTTCTTGAACTCAAAACTGGATGAGATGACAAAGTATGTCAAAATGCTAAACAATGGATCTGACACCTTAGACAAAATTCTCCAGACTGGAAAAATGGCAGGAAACAAGTCTGGCCTTGGGTTCAATGAATCCAAACCTGAGAGTAGTCACACTGGTAGCAAACCAAAGATGTCACATCATGTGTCACAACATCATATGGAAAGACAACATAAAGGAAAACACCAAAGATGGAGATGTCACACTGGAGATGCCATTCTGCTTTAAGTTGTATGGCTATCCTAGTCCTTCTCATCATCAACCTAGACCCAAACACCACATCCCTGTCAACAGAAAACAGTGGGTTCCTAGGACTGGTGCTATTAACCTGATAGCTCACACTTCCTTCAGAGCTTCAGCCAAAGAAGATTGGTATTTTGACAGTGGATGCTCCAGACACATGACTGGAAGCAAAAACCTGCTAATTGACCTTCATCCTCATGCCACCAGCTATGTAACCTTTGGTGATGGAGAAAAGGGTGAAATCAAGGGGATTGGAAAGCTAAACTTCCCTGGAGTCCCTAACCTTGACAATGTGCTACTTGTTAAAGGACTGACTGCAAACCTAATAAGCGTCAGTCAACTGTGTGACCAAGGTCTAAATGTAAACTTCACAAAAACTGAATGTCAGATTACTAATAAAGAAAATGAAGTGATCATGAAAGGAGTCAGGTCTAAAGACAACTGCTATATGTGGAGTTCTCAAGAAACTGTTTATTCATCAATGTGTACTCTAGCCAAAGAAGAAAAAGTGAAGCTATGGCATCAAAAATTGGGCCATCTGCATCTTAAAGGAATGAAGAGGATTATATCTGTTGAAGCTGTCAGAGGAATTCCAAACTTAAAGATTGATGAAGGAAGAGTTTGTGGGGAGTGTCAGATTGGAAAACAGACAAAGATGTCACATCAGAAGATCAAACAGGACACTACTTCCAGAGTGATGGAACTTCTCCACATGGACTTGATGGGACCTATGCAGGTGGAAAGTCTTGGTGGGAAAAAGTATGCTTATGTGGTGCTGGATGACTTCTCCAGATACATCTGGGTCAATTTTATAAGGGAAAAATCTGATGTATTTGAGGTATTCAAAGATCTTTGCATAAGACTTCAAAGAGAAAAAGAAAGTCAGGTTATCAGAATCAGAAGTGATCATGGGAAAGAATTTGAGAACAGTAAATTTGCTGGATTATGTTCATCTGAAGGAATTAGTCATGAGTTCTCATCTCCCATTACCCCTCAGCAAAATGGTGTGGTAGAAAGGAAAAATAGAACTCTCCAAGAATCTGCCAGAGCTATGATTCATGCTAAGAAATTGCCCTACCACTTCTGGGCTGAAGCTATGAACACATCCTGCTATGTTCACAACAGAGTAACCTTGAAGAAAGGAACTCCAACTACTTTATATGAAGTATGGAAAGGAAGAAGACCTACTGTCAAATACTTCCATGTGTTTGGTAGTAAATGTTATATCCTGACTGACCATGAACAAAGAAGGAAGATGGATCCCAAGAGTGATGAAGGAATATTTCCGGGTTACTCAACAAACAGCAGAGCATTTAGGGTCTTTACTTCCAGAACAAAAGTAATGATGGAATCTATCAATGTGGTGGTTGATGATCAACATACTGATGTCACAGACGATGTTGAGACATCTCTAAATGATGCCCCAGCTGAGTTCCCAGACAAAAGTAATGAGAGTGAACCTACTCAAGCTGAACCTGAAGCTGATAAAATTAATAAGGGACCCTCTATCAAAATTCAAAAGGATCATCCTAAAGATCTCATTATAAGAGACCCAAATACAGGGGTCACAACTATATCAAGGGAAGTGATCTCACATGGCTGTTTTGTGTTCAAGATTGAGCCTAGGAATGTCAAGGAAGCCTTAACTGATGAATTCTGGATCAATGCCATGCAGGAAGAGTTAGGCCAATTCAAGAGAAATGAAGTATGGGAACTGGTTCCAAGACCTAAAGGAATAAATGTTATTGGAACAAAATGGGTTTACAAGAATAAATTTGATGAACAAGGGGTGGTTACTAAAAATAAAGCAAGATTAGTAGCACAAGGATACACTCAAGTTGAAGGAGTTGAATTTGATGAGACATTTGCTCCTGTAGCTCGCCTTAAGTCCATTAGACTATTGCTTGGAGTGGCATGTATTCTGAAGTTTAAACTGTTCCAAATGGATGTAAAAAGTGCCTTCTTGAATGGTTACTTAAATGAGGAAGTGTATGTTGAACAACCTAAAGGGTTTACAGATCCAAATCTTCCAAAGCATGTGTATAAGTTGAGGAAAGCCCTCTATGGTTTGAAACAAGCTCCTAGGGCTTGGTATGATAGACTCACAGTGTTTCTCATTGATAATGGATACAGGAAGGGAGGCATTGGTAAAACCTTATTTATTAAAAATGAAGGAGGAAAACTCATGGTGGCTCAGATATATGTGGATGATATTGTGTTTGGTGGGATGTTAGATAAGATGGTCGAACATTTTGTTAAACAAATGCAATGTGAATTTGAAATGAGCCTTGTTGGAGAGCTGACCTATTTTCTTGGGCTACAAGTCAAGAAGATGGAAGATTCTATATTTCTATCTTAAAGCAAATATGCCAAAAACATTGTTAAGAAGTTTGACATGGAGAATGCAAGTCATAAAAGGACACCTGCTCCTACTCATCTGAAAGTCTCTAAATATGAAAATGGTGTTAGTGTAGATCAAAGTCTCTACAGAAGCATGATAGGGAGTCTGTTATATCTCACAACAAGCAAACCTGACATTGCTTTTGCTGTAGGTGTTTGTGCTAGATATCGAGCTGAACCAAACGTCAGTCACATAAACCAAGTGAAAAGTATACTGAAATATGTCAATGGCACCAATGACTATGAGATGCTGTACACTCATGGATTTCGATCTGTGCTGACTGGATATTGTGATGATGATTGGGCTGGAAGTGCTGATGATAGGAAAAGCACATCAGGAGGATGCTTCTTCTTGGGGAACAACTTAATATCATGGTTCAGTAAGAAACAAAATTGTGTGTCTCTGTCCACTGCTGAAGCTGAATATATAGCAGCTTGAAGTAGTTGTTCTCAACTGGTTTGGATGAAACAGATGCTGACTGAATACAATGTCACGCAAGATGTCATGACATTGTACTGTGATAACCTGAGTGCTATAAATATTTCTAAGAATCCTATTCAGCATAGCAGAACAAAACATATTGATATCCATCATCATTTTATTAGAGAACTAGTGGAAGATAAAATCATAGCCCTAGAGCATGTTGCTACTGAAATGCAGTTAGCTGATATATTTACAAAGGCTTTGGATGCAAATCAATTTGAATCTCTAAGAGGGAAATTAGGGATTTGTATTTATGAGAATTTGTAGCAATTAATTTGGAGTGGAAAAGGTAATAAAAATATTGTCTGCCCACTTAAAATAAAGTGCCCCATTTATGGTAAATCATCACCTAGTATTGGAAATTCCATCTATTGCCTTTTCACACGCAACCTCTACTCAAACATTTCCAACTTCCCGCGACTTCATCAAATTTCTCTGCTAGGGAAACTGAAACCTTTCCATAAAAACAACAAGATGTCACAACATCCAACACCATCTGGTTCTAAAGCTACCAAACCTACTCACAAAGATAGAACGCCTTCTATGGACTTTCTTGATGAAGATATTTTGGACGTGATTCCCCTATCTATCATTCCAGGCGAAGCTCCTGACTCCAACCATCCCATGGATGCATCTGCCACTGCATGACCTACTCAAGGTAACAGTTCCAATATCCCCTCCAGCTCTACTCATACTCCTAGTTCTAAGGACGACATGCATCACACTGATCGTGTCATAAGAAACCTAGTCACTAGGATTGTCAATGAAGGACATTCTGTAAAATGAGTTTCTACTCCTCTATCAAGAAGGGACCCATCTCCTGAGGTTGGAACTCATAATAAGAAGAATGATGATTCCTCTAGGTTTGAAAAGGATATGGCTGCTGAAGGTTTGTGCTCTTTAGGGAAAACTTTGTCTGGTAAGAAATCGGTGGCATCACCTACTGCCAATGCTTCACAGTCTAAGAAGCATGATTCTATAAAGAAGGTGATTGACCTAGAAGTTGATAGTTCGAATGATCAAGATGATAGCCTGCTTCATCACTTGAAGCCTAGTGTGGCTAAGAGGATGAAGACTAGAAAGGGTAGGTCTGTGGCTGAAATGATGTCAGCCAATACTGCTAAGAAGACTACTGGTGTAGGCCCCTCAAAATCTTGGAGCAAAGTTGAGGTGAAGAAGAGGAAAGTGAGAGAAATTTCTGACTCAGATGAAGATGTTGAAGAAGATGTCCCTGGCATCTCCCCTGTCAAGAGGACAATTGTTAGGAAATCCCCTATAAAAGTTGTTGTTGTACACTTGGACAATATTTCTTTCCATCTTAAAGATGGAGCAGCAAAATGGAAGTTTGTAATCCAAAGAAGGGTGGCGGTGGAGAGAGAATTGGGCAAGGATGTTGTGGAGGTCAAAGAGGTCATGGACCTGATTAAAACTGCTGGATTAATGATAACTATTGCTGGGTTATCTCAGTGTTATGAAGGACTGGTTAAAGAATTTGTGGTCAACATTCCTGAAGACATTGCTGATAAAAACAACAAAGAATTTTGTAAAGTGTTTGTAAGAGGGAAATGTATCACATTTTCTCTAACTATGATTAACAAGTTTTTAGGAAGAGGAACAGAAGGTGCATGTGAACTGGAAGCCACAGATAATGAGGTATGTAGGGAAATCACTACAAGACAGGTGAAGGAGTGGACTAGCAAGAAGCATCTCCCTGTTGGGAAGCTGATTGTGAAATATGCTATATTGCACAAGATAGGGTCAGCAAATTGGGTACCAACCAACCACATCTCTACAACTTCAAATGCCCTTGGAAGGTTCATCTTTGCTGTTGGAACCAAGCTGAAATTTGATTATGGTAGATTTATGTTTGAACAAATTGTCAAACATGCTTCTACAAATGCAGTGAAGCTGCCCATAGCTTTTCCCTCAATGATTTGTGGGATTATCCTGAGCCAGCAACCTGGAATTCTGAGCACAAATGATCTTCCTAGTAGAACAAAACCTCCTATATCAGTTCATTACAAATTGTTTGAAGGAAGTCATGTCAAATACATTGTCATGACATCTGCTGTGAAGAAGCCAACCTCAAAAGGTGGTCTCATTGCTGAACTGAAAGAAACTTGTAAAGAATTGGATACAGGGATAAGGGTAGCAAAAGTCAGGAAAGAAGCTTTGGAGGCTCTAATTGCAAGCTTGGAGCAAGATGAAAGAGAGAATGTTGAACAAGACAAGGAAACAGAAGCCAAAACCTCTAGTGAGCGGTCTGAATCTAAAGATGAAACAAGTGGCAGTTCTGGTTCTGATGCTAATGAAGATGCAAGCTCCTCTGACTAGTTTTGTTGAAGTTGTCCCCCACTCTTCTGATGATGTGTTGTGCTGGATGTTCTAGTGTTCCTGTTGGTAGTCATGTTCTGCTACCTTGATGTATTTTTTTGGGTTCTTTTTGGTTTTTCTGGATTTTTATCTCAGCTTGTATAGCTGTGTGTGTTCTGGGATCTGTAACACTTAACAATCTACTTTGACATTCTGTGTGACATTTTGTTTGACTAATAGACATTTATTTTGTCTCTTTGGTATCTTTTGGCTAAAAAGGGGGAGAAGTAGCTAAAGTAGCTATGCTATACTATAAATAGATGACAGATGATGTTGAAGATGATGTATGTTGGAGATAATCTGTTTAGTACAGGTGATGTTGAAGGAGATGTTAGATGGGGAGGTGTATGTTACAGGTGATGTTGAAGGTGATGTTATATGGGGAGGTGTATGTTACAGGTGATGTTAGAGAGGGAGAAGTGTTCTGTCTGTGTTGAGTAGACTCGTGCTACCTGGAGGGGGAGGAGGAGCACAAGCGCATGTATGTTTAATATGTGTTTACTAGTTGCTATCTTAGCTAGTAATGTGTGTTTTATTACTTCTGCTGCTAAACTGATGATGTGATTATTCTCTTGTGAAAAAAATGATCTGATGTATGTTTTAGCCAAAATTTTCCAAAAGGGGAGTTTGTTGGTTCTATGTGTTGACATCAATTTTGGTAAAACCTAGAGTTTTCACAAGTTGTCACAAGTGTTGTCTTGACATGAGATAACAGGTGTAGCACCTCAAATTTGCACCCCCCATTTGTACATTCATTTCATTTTTTTGGTCATTAACATTGCATTAACATTACATTAACACTGCATAGTACATTGCATCTTATCAGTCAAGACTGGTATCAGGAGAATTCATCTGTGCAAGAGACCAGACATTTCCATGAGATAAAGGCCCTATGGTTGTTCTAGAGAGCTCACATGAATCAAGGTTCATTTTGAAGCCATTGTACCAAGTGCTAGAGACTCAGAAGTCATCAGTGCAGTTTCAGGTCATCTGGGGCCCATAAAAGTCAACAGAAAGTCAACTGAGGGCTAGGAGGTGGAGAAATGGTTTGAGACACTTCATTCATGTCCCAAAGAGGTTTATTCAACATGTCAAACCCATGCCTTGAAGATTTTGAAGCCAGACCAAAAGTTTCCCAAAATGGAAAGTGACCTGTAATTTCAAGTTTCCAAAAATGGCAAGTTTTTGGACCAACTTCAACTTGACTTTCCAACATCAAATAAGCTTCAAATGAAATTTTGTCCAACATGAAAGTTGAAGATCTTTCTCTCCTATTTCCAAAAAGTCCAAGATCATGAGAATCTGATGAATGGTTGAGGAGATATGATCAAATCATTGCCAAGTGTGCATGGAACTTCAAAAGGCCATAACTTTTGACTCATAACTCCAAGTTGAGTGGCTCTTTTTGCATATTTCTTCTCATGACATGAACTTTCCAAATCATTCATCACATTGCATGAAATTTCATCATATGATCATTGGTTCAATCATGCTCATTTTGGAGGGAAAATCATAAATTCAAAATTGGTGAATCATGTGGACTTTTTAACCATTCCAACATGTTCATATGAGGATTTTAAGTGAAAATGCATGGCCATTGTTACTGTTCACGTAGGATTGCATGCATGGGGTGAAAAAACCAAATTTTGCATAACACCTCTTTTCTCATTAAAATTTAATTAGCCAAGCCTAAGCATGATTAGGAAATGGATTAACATGTCATATAAATAGCTAATCATAACAGAATTTTCAGGATTCACAATTCTAGATCTAGATTGAAAATTTCCCTCCAAAATTTCTCTTCTTCCAAATTCAAAAATTCTTCAAAGAACACTTGATTTTTATTGCATATTTGTATTCTTGGATCATTATTCAGTATAGATCAAGCCATTGATTGCAGAATTTGGTGAAGAATTGAACACATAAAGATCAAGAACATGATAATGGAGATTCAAATCTAAGCTAGATCCAAGCCATTCCAAGCTTCAATTTCAACTTCAGAAGTCATTACAAGGTTGATAGAAGGGATTTGGATGCTTGCCAAGCCTTGAATCTACCACTGCCATTGTTGAAGCTTCAAGAAGGTCAGAATTTCGCGCCTCATAATTCTTGTTTTTATTGCTATATACTTGTAGTGCATTGCTTGCTGATTCCACTGGTATAAAGAACATGAAATTTGGTGCAATATTGAGGAAGATACATGAGATTAAAGTTTGAATGTTCATGTTGTTTTCTCTTCGATTTGTTGTGTTCATGATGAATTAATGTGAATGGATGATAGATTTGAATTGTACACGAGCTAAGCTTTTGATTGATGTCATTTTTACGAAATTCTGAAAAAAAAAGTATGTTCATCACTGTTCCTTCACCGTCTCCACGAAGGAGACGGTTGTTTCCTCCGCGAGCTACAGTACCGCCGCCGTCTGCAAGTGACGAGGCTAGGGCTTACTTGAGCATGCCACGCGAGCGCTTGCATAGCAAAACGAGTGGCCAACGTTCCTTTGACTCATCCACATGGCTTTGGACCTGCTGACATGGACGCCAGCGTGCTTTAATTAAACTCTGCGTTTTTGACACCAACACGGTTCGATTCCTGCCAGAACCATGTTTTCAAATCAATTCCACATTTACCTTTCCCTCCATTTATTTCCATGTACATGATTCATATTAATTCAAAAAAATTTGTCCAACTTCCAAAAATCATAATAAATTGAAAATTGATCCAATTAATTCCAGATTTTTTTCTATATGATCCTTGAGATGTCCTCTATTTTGTGATGTGGATTTCTGAAATTGTGCATGGCTGGATTTTTAGTTGTGCTAGACTCTTTGAACATGTATGCATATGTGACCTTGCTTCATTCTTTCTAACGTGAAATGCTCAAAAATGATCCAATTGCCATGAAATTTTGCATGATGATCCTTGACATGTTGATGGATTTGTATGATTTTATTTGGCATTTTTTGCTATTGTATTCACTGTTTGGGACACATGTACTTTAGGTGTGACAATTTGTGTCACACAATTGGATGTCTAGCTTATGCATTTTTATATCCAGGTCAATTGAACTCTGATGATTCTGATTTTTGATATGATGATTGTATTTGACATCTTGTATGCTCATGAAAATTTCCAGAATTGTTTGAGTCTTTTCTGTTTTAATATGGAATTTTGATTCTCAATGGTCAATTGTGAGCTTTGAATTTGCCTTTGCCTTCTCTTGCACATGAAATGGCTTTGCTTGATGATTTTGATTTGGTCCTTTTTAGGACATGTTCATGATAGAGTAAATGTGATTCATGTTGAGTTTTAGTTTTTGTTTTGACTTTTTGCCCCACCTTTGACCCTAGCCTTTGAGCTAGTTGTCGCAACCTGAAAAATACAGTGCGCGAAAAAAACAACCGGCGAAAGAAAAAGACAGAAGAGTCGCCACCGTGCGTTATTCATCCCAAAGGAGGGAAAGGAAACGCTCGAAGTAAACCTGAAAAAGGAAAGGACAAGATGGGGTCTCGCAACCAAATCTTGGGTTCGGGAGTCGGTTATGCGAAGGGAAGGTATTAGCACCCCTACGCATCCATAGTACTCTACGGGATCCACTTTTGTGGTTTTTGTCTAAAGGGTGTGGGTTTACCTAATGTGTTTATTTACTAAAAAGGTTAAGAGAAATGACTCGCGCGGATGTCGCATCCACTGCATACGTATCTCATCTGAATATGAGAATCAGAGTCTTCGTAGCTCGGCTGACCTATGGGTTGGGGGATGTGTGCTCGCTAAGACATCGCGTCTTATGCCTACATATCTCATCTGGAATGAGAATCAGAGCAAGCCGTAGTTCGGCTAACTACGGGGTTGTGGATTGGGTTTTGGACGAACGACGTCACTACGCAATCTACCGGATGCTCGACCTTTGGAGACTTACTCGCCTGTAGTAGAAGGAGTAAACGTGTTGCTTTGGGTTTTAGGGTTTGGGATGCTCGAGGGCAAACAGGCAGTCCTTGACGAAGGAACCGCGCTACATGTGGGGATATGAATACAAAACACAAAACATATATCTCAAAGTAAAATGCCACCAAGGGGCTCAAACATTGCCTCCTATCGAGGTCTTCCAGCTAAGAAAGCGATAAAGTACGAGAAAAGGAAAAAATTACCACACAGATAAAGATCCGAAGTTACAGCAATTAAAGGATTAGCAACCCTGAGATCTCTCCAGCTGATGAGAGAGATTGATTAAGATTGAATGGTACGACCGGATCTGCAAAGTAATACTAGGGTTTGTGTGAGGCGGAGTGAACTTCTCAGGGCTGCCTGAAGGTCGCTGCAGAGTAGTTCCTAGGTTTCCTTCGCTCAAAATCTTTCTCTAGTGAATCTCCCAGTGTAACTCCCAGTGTGTTTTCCTCTACTGAAACTTCAGTAATTATAGACTGATTTTCGTGGGTAGTGGGCTCAAATGAGGGAGACCTAAGTCCAAAAAAAAATTTGTTATATTTTATTTATTTATTTAATTAATTTTATTTATTTATTTATTTTTAACTTATTTTCTTTTTTTCGTTTTTTTTTTCATTTTTTTTTCTTCGTTTTTTTTTTCTTTTTTTTTCGTTTTTTTTTTTTAAGTTTCTTGGATCTAATTCTGATTGACATGATAAAATACAATGTATCTAATGTTAAATGACCTAAAAATGAATGCATGCATGAGGTGTAAAGCGTATGCTTCCAGGAAAAATGAAGGGTAAATTTTGGGGTATTACACTAGTGGTTTGTTCTCATCCTTTGGACTTTGTGTTTCAGGTTTCAAGCAATTAGCCACATTGGTTGATATGATCTCATCACTTGAGATACAAGTTATTTTGGTTGACTAACCTTGCTGTTTTGTAGGTCTTGTGGATGATGAATTAATTTAGTTTGCTTGCATCTTATGCCTTGCATTGATGTTGTCTGATGATTGGTTATCTCACTGTTGGACTTTCTGATTGTTTTGTCTGAATACTATACTGATTGTTTGGTTATTCACACAGGTACATTAGCTGCTTTAAGTTCATTATTTGAACTTTGCTTTGCTTGTGGTTGGCATACCACCTAGGTAATTTCCTATTCTCCATGTAGTCTGGAAGACCTGTCATGTTATGTTGGCAGGCACCTGTCTGAAGCCCTCCTTAAGAGGCAATGTTTGTGCTTGTTTATCTTTGTGCCTGGTACATTCAAAGACCTCCTAAGTGAAGAGGCATTGGCAGATAGAAGGGATGTGCAATCCATCCCCTGCTACTCAGTTGAGTCTTTCATCTTGCTCGCACTACATGCTGATGCATTTTGAATAAACACCCAAGATCATTGTCCAGAGTCAGTCATTTGGAGTAGAGTTCCTCATTCTGGACTCCCACACTTTCATTGTTTCAAGCTCTCCCAGGCCAGGGATAAGAGCTATGAGGTCTTGCCCTCATTTCCTGTTTCATCTGCTTCACCCTAACTCTCAATGTTAGGGTCAAGAGCTCAAAACACCCCTTCCAGTTGGCTTGTTTGTCGAGGTTGACATGACCCCTTGACTAAAGCCCAGCCTTGTATGAGCCACTTGTTTGCATATAGTGTGGGTGCTTGCTCTCTTGTGCTTGTGTTTGCTTACTTGATTTATGTTTAGGCTAGCTTGCTTCCTGTGCGAGTTAGGATTAGAGACCTCAACATAGGGATCGTATGCATGACAACTTCTAGGCTCGAGTCGTAGTCTCCCTAGTAGCTTGTTATCTCCCTAGTCTCTGGTTAGGATAGAAGTTTTTTCCCTGTTAAGGGGAACTACGTCGCCTTGATCCTCATACCAGATGAGGTACGTAGGCAGGAGATGAGCTGATCTCTCCGGGCGCCCTTTTTCCTTTTCAACCCCTTGTGTGCGTGTGGAGTCTGACGTAAGTCCAGCGATTGGCAGTCGGTTTCCTGTGTTTGTTTGTTTGTGCGGAGTCTGACGTAGGTCCAACGATTGTCAGTCGGTTTCCTGTGAGTGGTTTGTTTGTTTGGAGTCTGACGTAAGTCCAGCGATTGGCGGTCGGTTTCCTGGTTGTGTTTTGTTTGGCGTGCGTTAGCCGAGCTACGAGTGCTCTGATTCTTTCTCTGGTTAGAGAAGATACGTATGCATAGGATGCGACATCCTAGCGAGCACGTTTCCCATTCCCCCGAACTACGTCGACTCTGATGTTTGTGTCTGACAAACTACGTAGGCCCAGGATGCGACATCCTGCCGAGTTACCTTTCCTCCGTCTTTCATCGGTGTTTTATCCTAGTCTTGTGCAGTGTTTGAGCAGTTATTTAGCAACCTTTCTTCTATTCTCTCTGAGCGTGGATCCCATCGAGTACGATTGATGCGTAGGGGTGCTAATACCTTCCCTTCGCATAACCGACTCCCGATCCTCTCAATCTATGGTCGCGAGACCATTCCTTTCCAGGTTTACTTCGAGCGTTTTCTTTCCCTCCTTTGGGATAAATAACGCACGGTGGCGGCTCTGTGTCTTTTCCCGCCGGTTTTTCGCGTAATGCGACAGCTGGCGACTTTGCTGGGGAATTTAAGAAGTTGACCTTCTGCTGGTCCATCTTCCCTAAGCGAGTCAATCCTAGCGCTCTCTAGGATAGTTCTGGTTGCTTTTGCTGCTTTATTTATTGCATTCATTATCATGTTGTGATTGTATATATGTGCATATGTGATCAATCACCATTTATGCTAGACATTCCACTATTTAACCGTAAATAAATCAGGTAAAAAACTAGTTTGGAAGCTCAGAGGATCAAACGTCAGATGCGAAATTGAGCCCGAGCAAGAAAACGGAAGAAAAAATCAATTTTTGGAGAACCTGCTGTCCATACGCGTATGGCCTTACATGATACGCGTATGGACCTTCCCAGTACGCGTAGCATATGCAAATGACCAGAGGGGTTGAAAATCAAGCAAAAAGACAAGCTTCTGGTGATACGCGTACCAAACTGGTGATACGCGTACCAGTCCGGGCAATACGCGTACCAGACTGGGCAATACGCGTATCAGAGGCTGTCTTATGTGCAATACACGTACCAGACTGGGCAATACGCGTATGAGACTGGGCAATACGCGTATCAAGCCCAGAATCAGGAAAAGCCCAACTGAATAGCTATTTAGAGGGGAGAAAACGATTTTTCAAGGGTTGGACGATTTTGGAGAGAAAAGAGACGCGTTTGAGACCTGGAGACTCTACGATTATTAGAGGATTCATATGTTCGAGAGTTTTCCGACGATTGAAGATTGATTCCTCAAGAAATTCTGTAATGACAACATTGTTCATCTTTGTTTTTTTTTTGTTATGAGTAGCTAAACCCCCCATTGCTAGGGGGGTGACCCTGATTCTGAATGTGGCCGTTTTTATGTTTGTGAATGCATTGACTATTTCTTCCTCTCAATTGATTTGTTCTTATTACCGTTCTTTATGCTTTATTCGTCGGACCAACGAATGATGATTAATATGAGTAGTTTAAGCTGGACAGCAATTATTCATTGATTTGTATAAGAACTTTGGATAGTAAAGATCGCCTAGGACTAGGGATTTTCTGTCTGACCGGAAATTCTTGATATTCGAATGCTTGAGTATGAACTTAATTATTTATGGACATAGTAATTAGGTTACATAATCAAAGGTCTTTTCACTAAGGACTTAGGAATAGATACCCTTGAGGACCGGAATCAATAGGACGAGATTATTGTCAAAGCCTTCATAAATTATATCTGTTCCAGGAAGTTTCATTCACCGTACCCTAGCAATCTACTCTAATTTGTCTCTCGTTCAACCATTTTATTTGTTTTATTTAATTGCAATTGATAGTATAAATACTCATATCACAAAAACCAAAGGCTTTTTGTCTAATTGAAACAATCTATAAACTCTGTATCGTCAAGCAGTCCTTGAGATCGACAAACGGGGAATTTCCCTTTTATTACTACAGTGAGAAAAATAGTACACTTGTTATTTTCCCATCAAGTTTTTGGCGCCGTTGTCGGGGACTGCCAAAGATAATTGAGTTTATTAATTTATTTTCAATTAGAATTTTGTTGCTCTGCATCCAAAATTTTATTTACAGTTTAATTTTAATTTTTATTGTTATTATAACTAATTTCTGTCTAATCTGTGTAGAGGTAAGGCCTCAGCTAATTTTCATTTTGACTCAGAACCAGAGAGAACATTGCGCGCAAAGCTCAGAGAAGCTAGAAGAAAGAAACTGGCAAACTCTGACACCGAAGAACCGGTCACACCTGGCACACCAGTCTCTGTTCACTCCGAAAAATCTGAGTCAGACACAAATTCACATCCAGACACTGTAAACATGGCTGCAGACCCACCCCCAGCGGAAAGACTTTTAGGTGACTATGGCAGACAGAATAACCCAGCAGTGCGGTTGACCATTGTTAACCAACCTGTTAATGTTGCTCACTTCCAGTTACACCCCTCAACTCTCCGTCAGTTAGAAAGCAAACCTTTTGCAGGAAAGATCAATGAGGATGCAAACAAGCATCTGCAGAGGTTTCTGACTATGACTACATCATTAAAAATTGATGGGCATTCTGAAGAGGCAAAGAGATTGGTCATGTTTTCATTCACGTTATCTGAGGATGCTGAGGAATGGTTCTATTCCCTACCCGCAGGAAGCATTACTACTTGGCAACAAATGGAAACAACATTCTTGAACGAGTATTTTCCCGCTTCTGTGTATATCCGTAAGAGGTATGACATTGTGAATTTTAAACAGAAAGACGGAGAGACACTTGGAGATGCATACAAAAGATTCAAAAGATGTTTAGTTGCATGTCCTACACATAATCTGGATGCAACTGAACAAATGCAAAATTTTGTAAACGGGCTGAAGATGAGAACGAAGCAACTCATTGACACAGCTGCTGGTGGCTCGTCTAATTTTTCAACAGCAACCGGTATTAAAAAGATCATCGAAGCTATTGCAGCTAATGAGCATTTGGAATTATATGACCGCACTGTGAATCAGCCGGAGGGAAAAATTGACTTGAAATTAGCAAATCAGGTAGTGAAAATGGAAGACCAGATTGCAGCTGAGGTTGAAAGAAGATTGAAAGCTATGAATTTAGGTACCCAGACTGTTGCTCAAGTTCAACCGGTTCAGACCATGATTTATGAGATTTGTAGTGGACCACACTTTACCATGCATTGTGTTGCAACCGCAGAACAAGTGCAAGCTATAAATTACCTGAGGCAGAATAATCCCTACTCAAATACATATAATCCGGGGTGGAAAAATCATCCTAATTTCTCTTGGAAGGATCAGCAAGGTGATATTCAGAAGCAAGGACCTCCACAACAACAACCATCTTACCAACCACAATATCAGCCGCAACAACAACCTTATCAGCAACAAGTACCAAAGAAAGCGGATTGGGAGATTGCTATAGAGAAGATGGCAACTCAGAATATGCAATTTTAGGAAGAAACCAGGAATAATCAGAAGAGCACCAATGCATCCATTAAAAATCTGGAGATTCAATTGGGTCAGATAGCACAACAGATAACAAATTTTCAAGCACCGGGCGCATTACCTAGTGCAACAGTGACAAATCCGAGGGAGCACCATAATGTGAGTGCGGTAACAACAAGAAGCGGAAGATTTGTTGAAGATCGTAAGAAGAAGGATGAAGAAGAAGATCAGTTACTTGAAGTGGACCTGGAAATCTTAGAAAACAAGACACCACCTGAGGAAGAAATTGTAATACTGCCGGTGGTACAAGAAAAGCTCCCTGAACCAAAACCCATCATTAAGCTTCCTTTCCCACAAAGAAACAAAAAGAAGAAGCAAGATGAGAAATTTTTTCAGAAATTCATGGAGTTGTTCAAGAAATTAGAAATCAATATTCCATTCTCTGAGGCACTCGAGCAGATGCCTATATATGCGAAATTCATGAAAGATATCATCTCCAAGAAGCGCA
This sequence comes from Lathyrus oleraceus, assembly GCF_024323335.1. Taxonomy (NCBI): domain Eukaryota; kingdom Viridiplantae; phylum Streptophyta; class Magnoliopsida; order Fabales; family Fabaceae; genus Lathyrus; species Lathyrus oleraceus. The sequence continues at coordinate 353,790,535 of NC_066582.1, read as the reverse complement.
CCACTGACACTGACCCTGTTATACTAACTGAAACTTGTAGTGCTATTTTGCAGGATATGAAGATTCCAGTGAAGAAGCCAGATAGAGGCTCTGTGACCATCCCGTGTACCATTGGAGATAGGTCCTTTAAAAGGGCGCTGATTGATTTGGGGGCTAGTGTTAGCCTTATGCCTTTGTCTATTTACAGGAAGCTAGGAATTGGAAAGGTTCAAGATACCAGAATGACACTTCAATTTGCTGACCACTCAGTGAAGAGACTTTTTGGGGTAGTTGAGGATGTTCTGGTCAAAGTTGATAAATTTGTTTTTCCTGTTGATTTTGTAATTTTGGAAATGCCAGAAGATGAAGAGATACCTCTGATTCTGGGCAGACCTTTCTTAGAAACAGGTAGATGCATGATAGACATGGAGGGAGGTACCTTGACCCTAAAGGTATATGATGAAGAGCTCCGAATTGATGTCCGAGATACTATGAAACATAAAGAGAATATGTGTACAAACCACTCCGTGGAAGTAATTGATCAAATTGTAACTAGCACAATTCAAAGAAAGCTTCCTGAATTACCGTTGGAAAGAGTTCTTAGTCTGTCGGTCAGAGAGATTGAGGAGAAGGATGATGAAAAAGAAAAAGAAGTGGTAAGGAAAGAGGTTGTAAAGTTGTTAGATTCGGGAATGATTTACCCCATTTCTGACAGCTCGTGGGTAAGTCCTGTGCCTGTGGTACCAAAGAAAGGAGGAACCACAGTAGTTTTAAATGAGAAGAATGGCGACACCTTCAAGGTTAATGGTCAGAGGTTGAAACTATATAATCCCGATGAAGGGGGACCAATTGAAACTGTTAAACTCATCTGAGTGTGAGGTGTCCCGTCGAGCCATGCGACGTTAAACGAAGCGCTGCTTGGGAGGCAACCCAAGGGAGGTTTGAAATGTCTTTGTGTATTTTTCTTTTTGGTTTATTCAGTTTTTATTTTCTTTTGCCTTGATGTAATCACCTATTATGGGTTGTCTTAATCTAATGAATGTGATTTTGTTTACCTCCAGTTTCCTGTTTATTTCGTTAGATATGTGACTATGTCTGGCTATTGGTTATCTTGATCACTTACACCAAATACTTGGGCGTCCTCTCTTTCAGTCCCCTGACTGTAGATACTGTTGTTTATGATTGGACGCACTGGTTAAGATTAACATCAGAACCACGAGCATGAGCTTTGAACTCAGAGGTATGATAGAACAAGTCAGCTTAACCCGTCCTGGTGAGATCAGAAAAAGCCAAACACTTATCATCATATGAGAGATATCAGGTATGTCTTTATCAATCTTGATTTGCGTATGTTCTTTTGTTATTATTAGCTGTACGAATACACACACTGAGGCATGTTTTTTGTTTATCACCTAGAGCCTTTCTAGCCATCCCATTATTATTATTATCCATTGTTTTACCCTGTTGAGCCTGTTAATCATTTATTTTTGATATAACCGTTTTTTTTTCTAAATCCATGACCTTGAACCTATCCTACCCTGTTGAGCCTGTTAATCATTTATTTCTGATATACCCGGTTTTTCTAAAGCCATGACCTTGTACCTATCCTACCCTGTTCAGAGTATGTGAGGATTGATTTCATCTCTACGTTTCTATCTAAGTTTGGGGTTGCTGTTGGAATAGCAACCTTTAAGTTTGGGGTAGCTTTGCAGTACGTGAATAGTAAGTGAATGTCGTATAAAAGAAAAAAAAAGAAGAAAAAACAAAAGAAGAGAAAAAGAGAAAGAAAAAAAAGAAAAACAACAACAACATGAAAAGAAAGAAAGAGAAAAGCGAAAAACAATAAAAGAACAACTTTTGAAAAATGCTACATTCACTATTGAAAAAAGGATTGCAAAACCCTACAGGAATAATAGGAAAGAAACGTAGTGAGAGAATGATTTCATGTACTCTGAACCAAAAGACCCAAAAACCGTTGTTCCAATTTCATACCCTACCTAAACCAAAGCCCCGTTACAACCCAAAAGACCTCAAAAAGTGTGTGTGATTGTACATGTTGATAGGATGAGAGAATTTATTCAAACTTCTGATTTGATATTGCATATTGTGATTTGAGAGTGATAACACTTTAACCCAGAGAGACTTGGTGAGAGTGTGATATAAGCTGACAGGTAAAGTCATATCTCTGAGGGAAAGAGTTTCTAGCTCGTTGGCTATGCGGAAGAATCAGAAAACCTGAAAAAACATCAAGAGGTCCAGTGCGAAAGATTTCAGCAGTATTGTGGTAAGAACTGTTTCACAATAAGTTTGGGGTGACATGATCTTTGATGGTAATAAAATGTTACTTGAGGACAAGCAACAAGCTAAGTTTGGGGTTGTGATCAGTCACCATTTATGCTAGACATTCCACTATTTAACCGTAAATAAGTCAGGTAAAAAACTAGTTTGGAAGCTCAGAGAATCAAACGTCAGATGCGAAATTGAGCCCGAGCAAGAAAACGGAAGAAAAAATCAATTTTTGGAGAACCTGCTGTCCATACGCGTATGGCCTTACATGATACGCGTATGGACCTTCCCAGTACGCGTAGCATACGCAAATGACCAGAGGGGTTGAAAATCAAGCAAAAAGACAAGCTTCTGGTGATACGCGTACCAGACCGGGCAATACGCGTACCAGACTGGGCAATACGCATATCAGAGGCTGTCTTACGTGCAATACGCGTATCAGACTGGGCAATACGCGTATGAGACTGGGCAATACGCGTATCAAGCCCAGAATCAGGAAAAGCCCAACTGAATAGCTATTTAGAGGGGAGAAAACGATTTTTCAAGGGTTGGACGATTTTGGAGAGAAAAGAGACGCGTTTGAGACCTGGAGACTCTACGATTATCAGAGGATTCATATGTTCGAGAGTTTTCCGACGATTGAAGATTGATTCCTCAAGAAATTCTGTAATGACAACATTGTTCATCTTTGTTTTTTTTTTGTTATGAGTAGCTAAACCCCCCATTGCTAGGGGGGTGACCCTGATTCTGAATGTGACCGTTTTTATGTTTGTGAATGCATTGACTATTTCTTCCTCTCAATTGATTTGTTCTTATTACCGTTCTTTATGCTTTATTCGTCGGACCAACGAATGATGATTAATATGAATAGTTTAAGCTGGACAACAATTATTCATTGATTTGTATAAGAACTTTGGATAGTAAAGATCGCCTAGGACTAGGGATTTTCTGTCTGACCGGAAATTCTTGATATTCGAATGCTTGAGTATGAACTTAATTATTTATGGACATAGTAATTAGGTTACATAATCAAAGGTCTTTTCACTAAGGACTTAGGAATAGATACCCTTGAGGACCGGAATCAATAGGACGAGATTACTGTCAAAGCCTTCATAAATTATATCTGTTCCAGGAAGTTTCATTCACCGTACCCTAGCAATCTACTCTAATTTGTCTCTCGTTCAACCATTTTATTTGTTTTATTTAATTGCAATTGATAGTATAAATACTCATATCACAAAAACCAAAGGCTTTTTGTCTAATTGAAACAATCTATAAACTCTGTATCGTCAAGCAGTCCTTGAGATCGACAAACGGGGAATTTCCCTTTTATTACTACAGTGAGAAAAATAGTACACTTGCTATTTTTCCATCAATATGTGTTTGCATGCATCATATTTTCATTGTGCTGGATTCTGTACAGGTTGGTTCCTCTGATTTGGGGTGGGTGTTCTGAGTGGGGCTAAAACCCAGGCCCGAGTATACACCTAGGATTAGCGTGGTCTCACGTCTCCTCACTTGCTGTATCAACATGTTGTTGCGATGTGACATACCACAGCCGGTCGAGGTTCATTTGAGAGAGTCCTTCCGTTTGGAGTATTCCACTCAGGTTGGGTTATCTCATCTGAGCTATTGACTTCGGTGACCGTTCTTTCCCGGATCTTTGGGTTAGACGTTCTTATGAGAGTTGCAACGGCACATCCGAAAGGGCAAACCCGTTGAGTATCTTGTCCTATTGTCGAGACCATTATCTGCCTTAGGAAGACCTTATTAGAATTCACCTGTGAGGGGAGGGTTTGATTCTTGCAAGTACAGGTTCCGCCAGTGATTCTATGATGGTGGCTATGGTTCAGTTGGACTTATGGGTACTTATTGTTGGTGTAAGCCCTAGAGGCCAATACTTTTGGTACTTGTATCGAATTATTTATTAATAATAAAAGGCATTTTCTTTATTATGGTTGATTAATAAAGTCCCTAGAATAGATAGTCCGTTTAATGTATTAAGTGTGACTTAATCATGAGAACACATTAAACATAAGGGCACTGTTCTTAAAGTATCCGTAGTCGAGCTTTAATGTGAAGTGGGATAACATTAAAGCATTAAGACTATTATGTTTGTAGACTGATGATCACATCTCATGGATCATGGATAAAGAGTTATCAAGTCTTAAACATAGGTATGAATATTAGGAGTAATATTTATACCGGATTGACCCGCTATGAGAATACTATATAGAAAGTTATGCAAAGTGTCATAAGTTATTCTCATGGTGATAATAGTGTATACCACTCTTCGACCTGAAACCACTATGGATCCTAGATGTAGAGTCGAGTGCTTTATTGCTGATCCAACGTTGTCCGTAACTGGATAACCATAAAGACAGTTGATGGGTACTCCACGAAGCATGCTGAGGGACATGAGTGTCCTAGATGGAATTTGCCAATCCTGCGTAACAGGATAAATGTCTATGGGCCCAATATTGAACTGGACAAGGGTGACACGGTCTATACCTTGTGTTCAATATAGACATAAGGGCAAAGGGGTAATTATACACATAATTATTATCACAAGAGGTTTTGTCAGATCACATGACATTTTCGTGACTTGGGTAGCAGTGATGTGTTGCTAGATACCGCTCACTGTTATTATGTTAAATGCGTGATTTAATATAATTGCCAACGCCGCGAAAACCTATAGGGTCACACACAAAGGACATATTGATGAGAGATAGAGTAACTAAGGAACATCGTAAGGTACGGTGCACTTAAGTGGGAGACGAAATTGAAGGAGAATTGCCATCCAAGGCGCAGCGGAATTTAAAATTTCTCCTTTAATGATCCTTACGAATGGGCATGATCAGTGATAGAATCGTTACCTCTTGTGGCGATTCAAACCTTTGGTGCAGATCTCTGATAATGATCGAATCCTTTGAAGCAAATCTACGGGGCGATCACGAACGTTGAATGATGACAACGTCTCTACTCAGTCCACACGAACGGATTCCTTCAATCGCAGTGCTAGCTGTTTGTGAGTGAAGGCTTTGAGTGAGAGAGAGAGAGATACGAAATTCCAACTCTTCAGTTGTGTTGTCTGGAGTGTGAATGCTTCTACCCAAGGGGTTCTATTTATAGAACCACTTGTGTGGGCTTCAAGCCAAAAAGCCCACTTAAGTGCATTTTGGCCCATATCTCAGAATATGCCAAAATCACTTAAGTATTTGGTACTTTACCATATTTCGTATTCTTCTTAAGTACACCGTACCTTACGATGTTCCTTAATTATTCTATCTCTCATCAATCCGTCCTTTGTGTGTGACCCTATAGGTTTTTGCGGCGTTGGCAATTATATTAAATCACGCATTTAACATAATAAACAGTGAGCGGTATCTAGCAACACATCACTGCTACCCAAGTCACGAAAATGTCATGTGATCTAACAAAACCTCCTGTGATAATAATTATGTGTATAATTACCCTTTTGCCCTTATGTCTATATTGAACACAAGGTATATACCATGTCACCCTTGTCCAGTTCAATATTGGGCCCATAGACATTTATCCTGTTAAGCAGGATTGGCAAATTCCATCTAGGACACTCATGTCCCTCAGCATGCTTCGTGGAGTACCTATCAACTGCCTTTATGGTTATCCAGTTACGGACAACGTTGGATCAGCAATAAAGCACTCGACTCTACATCTAGGATCCATAGTGGTTTCAGGTCGAAGAGTGGTATACACTATTATCACCATGAGAATAACTTATGACACTTTGCATAACTTTCTATATAGTATTCTCATAGCGGGTCAATCCAGTATGAATATTACTCTTAATATTCATACCTATGTTTAAGACTTGATAACTCTTTATCCATGATCCATGAGACGTGATCATCAGTCTACAAACATAATAGTCTCCATGCTTTAATGTTATCCCATTTCATAATAAAGCTTGACTACGGACACTTTAAGAATAGTGTCCTTATGTTTAATGTGATCTCATGATTAAGTCATACTTGATACATTAAATGGACTATCTATTCCAGGGACTTTATTAAACAAACATAATAAAGAAAAAAATGCCTTTTATTATTAATAAATAATTCGATACAAGTACCAAAAGTATTGGCCTCTAGGGCTTACACCAACAATCTCCCACTAGCACTAGAGCCAATTAGACATATCCCTAATGCCCATAGATCTAGTATGGCCATCATGCTTCTGCTGCGCAAGAGGCTTTGTCAGTGGGTCAGCAATATTGTCGAGTGTAGGTACTCTACATATTTTCACATCTCCTCTATCTATTATCTCTCGAATGAGGTGATAACGCCTAAGTATGTGTTTGGATCGTTGGTGAGATCTAGGCTCCTTAGCTTGTGCGATAGCACCATTGTTATCACAATAGAGACCAATGGGATCCACAATGCTAGGAACTATGTCAAGTTCACTAACGAACTTTTTGATCCAAACAGCTTCCTTTGCTGCAGTTGAGGCAGCAATATACTCGGCCTCGGTTGTAGAATCAGCAACTGTATCTTGCTTTGAACTTTTCCAGCTCACAGCGCCACCGTTTAAACAAAACACATAACCAGATTGCGATCTAAAGTCATCCTTGTCTGTCTGGAAGCTAGCATCGGTGTAACCAATTACAGCCAATTCTTCCTGACCTCCATATATCAAGAATGAGTCCTTAGTCCTTCTCAAGTACTTAAGGATATTCTTAACAGCTACCCAATGGGCATCACCAGGATCAGATTGGTATTTACTCGTTGCACTTAAAGCATACGAGACATCTGGTCGAGTACATAACATGGCATACATGATAGATCCTATTGCAGATGCATATGGAATCTTATTCATGCGTTCCCTTTCTTCCTTAGTTGAAGGGGATTGTGTTTTTGATAGACACATGCCATGTTGCATAGGTATGAATCCTTTCTTGGAATCATGCATATTAAAGCGTCTCAGCACTTTGTCTATGTATGTACTCTGACTTAGGCCAAGCAGTTTTTGTGATCTATCTCTATAGATTCTGATTCCTAATATATAGGCTGCTTCACCTAGGTCCTTCATAGAAAAGCATTTCCCCAACCAAGTCTTTACTTGTTGCAGGGTAGGGACATCGTTTCCAATGAGTAATATGTCATCTACATATAATACCAGGAACACGATCATGCTCCCACTAACCTTCTTGTAGACACAAGGCTCATCTTCGTTCTTAATGAATCCATATTGTTTTACCGTTTCATCAAAACGAAGATTCCAGCTTCTGGAAGCTTGCTTCAATCCATAGATTGATCTTTGTAGCTTACATATCTTATGGGCTTCTTCTGGTATGTCAAATCCTTCAGGCTGTGTCATGTACACATCCTCAAGAAGATTCCCATTAAGGAAAGCAGTTTTGACATCCATTTGCCATATTTCATAATCATGATATGCAGCGATAGCAAGTAAAATTCGAATAGATTTAAGCATTGCAACTGGTGAAAAGGTTTCATCATAGTCAATGCCATGAATTTGTTTATATCCTTTTGCAACCAGTCTTGCCTTATAGGTATGTACCTTACCATCCATGTCAGTCTTCTTTTTGAAGACCCACTTGCATCCTATAGGATTAACTCCTACAGGAGGCTCTACCAAGTTCCAAACTTGGTTCGTGTACATGGAATCTATTTCGATTTCATGGCCTCTAGCCACTTCTCAGACTCGGGACCAGTTATGGCCTCTTGGTAGGTCACAGGCTCATCTTGATCCATGAGTAATACATCACCTTGATCTGTTATGAGATATCCATATCTTTCAGGTAGGTGACGTATCCTGCTTGACCTACGCTGGTCTTGTTCTACTTGAGCAGGTTGTTCTTCCACAACTACTTGTGTTTCCTGCTCTAATTCCTCCATAGGTGTATCAATGCTTTGCGATTCTTGAATTTCTTCAAGCTCTACTTTCCTCCCACTGGTTCCTTTGGAAATAAAATCCTTTTCTAGGAAAACTCCAGTTCGAGCGACAAACACTTTGCCCTCAGAAGGATTGTAGAAGTAATATCCTCTTGTTTCTTTAGGATACCCCACAAATAAGCATTGGTCAGATTTGGGCTCAAGCTTAGTTGAAATTTGTCGTTTCACATAAACTTCGCAACCCCAAATCTTCATGTAAGACATATGTGGTCTCTTACCACTCCATATCTCATATGGTGTTTTATCAACCTTTTTGGATGGAACACGGTTAAGTGTGTAAGCTGCTGTCAATAGCGCATGTCCCCAAAAGGAGTTTGGAAGATCGGCGTGACTCATCATGGATCGGACCATGTCCAACAGGGTTCGATTTCTTCTCTCAGATACACCATTCCATTGGGGTGTTCCAGGAGGAGTAAGTTGGGATAGTATCCCACACTCTTTTAGATGGTCATCAAACTCTAGGCTTAAATACTCACCACCTCAATCTGATCGAAGAGTTTTAATATTCTTACCTAGTTGGTTTTGTACTTCATTCTTGAATTCCTTGAACTTTTCAAAGGACTCTGATTTGTGTTTCATTAAATACACATAACCATATCTACTGAAATCATCAGTAAATGTGATGAAGTATTGAAAACCTCCTCTGGCTGGTATGTTCAGTGGTCCGCATACATCAGTATGTATAAGGGCCAAAAGATAATTAGCCCTTTCACCTTTTCCTGTGAATGGGGACTTTGTCATCTTTCCAATTAAACAAGATCTGCATGTCTCATATGATTCATAATCAAAAGAGTCCAAGAGTCCATCTTTATGGAGTTTGGAAATGCGTTTCTCATTTATGTGGCCTAACCGACAATGCCAAAGGTAAGTTGGATTTAACTCATTTGGTTTCATCCTTTTAGTATTAATGTTATAAATAGGCATTTCAAGATCAAGGACATATAGTCCATTGTTCATCTGTGTAGTAGCATAGAATATATCATTCAAATAAATTGAGCAACAATTGTTCTTTATTATAAATGAAAAACCAAACTTGTCCAAACAAGAAACGGAAATAATATTCCTGCTAATTGCAGGTACATAATAACAGTTCTCTATCTGAATTATTAAACCACTAGGTAAAGTCAATCCATAAGTTCCTACGGCTAAAGCAGCAACCTTTGCTCCATTGCCAACTCGTAGGTCGACTTCACCTTTTGCCAATTTTCTACTCCTTTTTAGTCCCTGCACATTTGTACAAATGTGAGAACCACATCCAGTATCTAATACCCATGTCACAGAAGTAGATAAATTAATTTCAATAACAAAAATACCTGAAGTTGAAGTCTCTACTCCATTCTTCTTATCTTCCAGGTACTTTGGGCAGTTTCTCTTCCAGTGTCCGGTTTTACCACAATGGAAGCAGGTGCCTGCTTTTGCTATGCCTCCACTAGGCTTCAAAGCAGCAACGGTGGGTTTGGGTTTGACAACTTCCTTGCCTTTCCCTTTATCACCCTGCTTGATGGGCCTTTTGTTCTGTCTCTTTCCATTTCCGATCATCAGAATGGACTTCCCTTTTGACTTCAGATTCTGCTCAGCCGTTCTTAACATGGCTAGCAGCTCAGGAAGCGATTTGTCCATATCATTCATATTGACATTTAGGACAAACTGACTGAATCTATCTGGCAACGATTGCAAGATCAAATCAGTCGCAAGTTCCTTTCCGAGGGGAAAACCCAGTCTGTCAAGGTTTTCCACATACCCAATCATCTTGAGTACATGGGGACCTACAAAGGCTCCCTCAGCTAACTTGCCTTGAAAAAGGGCTTTTGAAACTTCAAACCTCTCATGCCTTGCTTGCTCTTGATAGAGCAGCTTCAGGTGTTCGATCATATCGAATGCTGACATGTTCTCATGTTGCTTTTGCAATTCTGAGTTCATGGTAGCTAGCATGAGACAAGCAGTTTCATTGGCATCATCGACATGCTTCTTATAAGCATCTCTTTCTGCCTTAGGTGCAGAACTAGGAGGTTCCTCTTCAGGAACAGGTGTCTCCAAGACATACAGCTTTTTATCATGTTTGAGGACAATCCTCAGGTTTCGGTGCCAATCCAGAAAATTTGTCCCAGACAATTTTTCCTTGTCAAGGATCGATCGCAAAATGTTGTTAGAGGTATTTGTTGTCATGGTAATCTACATAAGAAATAATGAAAATATAAGTATCATTGGCATATTTAATTAGGCCTTTAATTAAACATGCTCCCACTATTTTACTCAAAACAAATGACCCTCATCATCTGATTCGGAAAATCCCGTTGGAAGATTTTCTAGTGGGTCGAGATCCATATTTCACTTCGTTCTAAGTCCGCGTAGGCGGATTACACAAAACTAGGTTATTTAGGTAGGAACTCCTTCCAATTGTATCTCATACAACTCTCGAAAATTTCAATTGGGTGAATAACTCCTTATTCTAATCCATCATATGGATTATTCCCAACTCTTGCTTCTAAACATATATAATCTTATTATAATTTGTTTAGTTAAGTTTGACCCATTGTTTTAACAGTTGGATATTACAATTATCCCATCGCACCTTACTAATATATAGATCATGCACCTCGCGTAGGCGAAACCTACAATTTCCATTACTAGTCTTGATGAGTGTTAAAACTTGGAAAGCTTAAAACTTAATATTTAGTTTTGAGGGAATTGCAATTTTACTGATCTCACCGGCTTGTTTATCATATAAACCGTCTCTCACATGCATCAACATACATGCAAACAAAATGAAACAGTTATGGCCCCTAGCGCAATTGTTCTCCCAAGCCAATGAGAGAACCTAAGCTAACCTACGACGATCTAAGCTTCTCCAAGCAAGATCTTCAAGGCTGTCCTCCTTTGGCACTGACTTCTTTGCTTTCTTCATATCATTACATTACATGAAAGAAACTCGTTTTACATACGAGGGAGTGAGATGAGAAAAGAAGTTACATTTGGGAGATTAAGAGAGAGGCACGACACGCAGGTCGTATTTTAAAATCCAAAACAAAACAAAGGAAAACTAAGGCCATAACCGATCACCACAAGACAATAATAAACACTTTATTATTATTATTAATTCCTTTAATTAATAAAATCAAATTAAATTTCGACGACCGATCATACTACGCAGAGTTAGCCGGGGGTCCGCTGCCCGGGCAGCGGGAACGGGTGTTCCGCTGCCCGGTCAGCGGACAGGGGTCAAGGGGGCAGCGCCCCTTGCGGGGTCTAAGGGGCAGCGCCCCTGCTCGAAAATTTTAATGAACAATTCATTTAAAATTGACGTCGTTTTTCGTATCAACACTTGATACTTCAAAGCACTTTTTCTAGCCGAACCGGTGAATTTTTCCTTGCGTTAACCGGTTAACCATATGCGTTAACCGGTTAACACTGTTTGAAAACATTTAAAAAACTCTTTTCTGCCTTGCGTTAACCGGTTAACCAAATGCGTTAACCGGTTAACACTGTTTGGAAATCTCAAAAACTTTATTTCGCATTCCGTTAACCGGTTAACCATATGCGTTAACCGGTTAACACTGTTCCAAAAATTAAAAAAAATTATTTCGAATTACGTTAACCGGTTAACCATACGCGTTAACCGGTTAACACTGTTCGGAAAAGTGTTTAGGACGCACAACTCTTGTGCAATCAAACCCCAATCGCATAACTCTCTAACAACACAACCCTTGTGTCGTCACTAACCCTGATGCACCAATTTCAGACCGTCAAACACGTCTCGATTGTTAATTCAGTATGATTGATCAACACGTCATTGCTTCACCATACTAATGTCGGATCAAGAAGCAAACAACCATTGATCGCTCAAAGGAAAACAATCATCGAGGTTTTTGAATGAACGAAACGAGAACACTATATCATATATAATGTATTTTGCATCAGGATCACATATATCGCATATATGTAACTTGATCGATCTCAATTTAACCTTTGATTCATTCTGTTTTAATCATATTATTACAGAACAAAAACAGATATCAGATTCATGGTTTCGTAAGTGGCTCTGATACCACTGAAGGAGAATTGCCATCCAAGGCGCAGCGGAATTTAAAATTTCTCCTTTAATGATCCTTACGAATGGGCATGATCAGTGATAGAATCGTTACCTCTTGTGGCGATTCAAACCTTTGGTGCAGATCTCTGATAATGATCGAATCCTTTGAAGCAAATCTACGGGGCGATCACGAACGTTGAATGATGACAACGTCTCTACTCAGTCCACACGAACGGATTCCTTCAATCGCAGTGCTAGCTGTTTGTGAGTGAAGGCTTTGAGTGAGAGAGAGAGAGATACGAAATTCCAACTCTTCAGTTGTGTTGTCTGGAGTGTGAATGCTTCTACCCAAGGGGTTCTATTTATAGAACCACTTGTGTGGGCTTCAAGCCAAAAAGCCCACTTAAGTGCATTTTGGCCCATATCTCAGAATATGCCAAAATCACTTAAGTATTTGGTACTTTACCATATTTCGTATTCTTCTTAAGTACACCGTACCTTACGATGTTCCTTAATTATTCTATCTCTCATCAATCCGTCCTTTGTGTGTGACCCTATAGGTTTTCGCGGCGTTGGCAATTATATTAAATCATGCATTTAACATAATAAACAGTGAGCGGTATCTAGCAACACATCACTGCTACCCAAGTCACGAAAATGTCATGTGATCTGACAAAACCTCCTGTGATAATAATTATGTGTATAATTACCCCTTTGCCCTTATGTCTATATTGAACACAAGGTATAGACCATGTCACCCTTGTCCAGTTCAATATTGGGCCCATAGACATTTATCCTGTTAAGCAGGATTGGCAAATTCCATCTAGGACACTCATGTCCCTCAGCATGCTTCGTGGAGTACATATCAACTGCCTTTATGGTTATCCAGTTACGGACAACGTTGGATCAGCAATAAAGCACTCGACTCTACATCTAGGATCCATAGTGGTTTCAGGTCGAAGAGTGGTATACACTATTATCACCATGAGAATAACTTATGACACTTTGCATAACTTTCTATATAGTATTCTCATAGCGGGTCAATCCAGTATGAATATTACTCTTAATATTCATACCTATGTTTAAGACTTGATAACTCTTTATCCATGATCCATGAGACGTGATCATCAGTCTACAAACATAATAGTCTCCATGCTTTAATGTTATCCCATTTCATAATAAAGCTTGACTACGGACACTTTAAGAATAGTGTCCTTATGTTTAATGTGATCTCATGATTAAGTCATACTTGATACATTAAATGGACTATCTATTCCAGGGACTTTATTAAACAAACATAATAAAGAAAAAAATGCCTTTTATTATTAATAAATAATTCGATACAAGTACCAAAAGTATTGGCCTCTAGGGCTTACACCAACAGAAATATGGTAAGGTACCAAATACTTAAGTGATTTTGGGCATATTATAAGATATGGGCCAAAATACACTTAAGTGGGCTTTTTAGCTTGGAGCCCACACAAGTGGTTCTATAAATAGAACCCCTTGGGTAGAAGCATTGTCACTCCACTCCACTCAGACTGAAATTCAAGTAGAGACTTGGAATTTTGTTTCCCTCTTTCTCTCACTCAAAGCCTTCATTCATAACAGCTAGCACTGCGATTGAAGGAATACGTTCGTGTGGACTGAGTAGAGACGTTGTCATCGTTCAACGTTCGTGATCGCCCCGTGGATCTGTATCAAAGGTTTTGATCATTATCAGAGATCTGCACCAAAGGTTTGAATCGCCACAAGAGGTAACGATTCTATCACTGATCATGCCCATTCGTAAGGATCACTAAATGGAGAAATTTTTAAATTCCGCTGCGCCTTGGATGGCAATTCTCCTTCAGTGGTATCAGAGCCACTTACGAAACCATGAATCTGATATTTGTTTTTGTTCTGTAATAATATGATTAAAGACAGAATGAATCAAAGGTTAAATTGAGATCGATCAAGTTACATATATGTGATATATGTAATCCTGATGCAAAATACATTATATATGATATAGTGTTCTCGTTTCGTTCATTCAAACCCTCAGTGATTGTTTTCCTTTGAGCGATCAATGGTCATTTGCTTCTTGATCCGACATTAGTATGGTGAAGCAATGACGTGTTGATCAATCATACTGAATTAACAATCGAGATGTGTTTGACGGTCTGAAATTGGTGCATCAGGGTTAGTGACGGCACAAGGGTTGTGTTGTCAGAGAGTTATGCGATTGGGGTTTGACTGCACAAGAGTTGTGCTTTCTAAACACTTTTTTGAACAGTGTTAACCGGTTAACGCATAGGGTTAACCGGTTAACGAGAAACTGAATACAGCCTTCTAAACATTTTTGGAACAGTGTTAACCGGTTAACGCATATGGTTAACCGGTTAACGCAATGCGAAATAAATTTTTTGAGAATTTCAAACAGTGTTAACCGGTTAACGCAAGGTGGAAAACAGTTTTCCAAGACATTTTCAAACAGTGTTAACCGGTTAACGCAAGGCAGAAAAGAATTTTCTAAAAGTTTTCAAACAGTGTTAACCGGTTAACGTATATGGTTAACCGGTTAACGCAAGAAAAAATGCACCCGTTCGGCTAGAAAAAGTGCTTTGAAGTATCAAGTGTTGATACGAAAAACGACGTCAATTTTAAATGAATTGTTCATTAAAATTTTCGAGCAGGGGCGCTGCCCCTTCGACCCCGCAAGGGGCGCTACCCCCTTGACCCCTGTTCCCGCTGTCCGGGCAGCGGATCCCGGCTAACTCTGCGTAGTGTGATCGATCGTCGAAATTTAATTTGATTTTAATTAATTAAAGGAATTAATAATAATAATAATAAAGTGTTTATTATTGTCTTGTGGTGATCGGTTATGGTCTTAGTTTTCCTTTGTTTTGTTTTGGGTTTTTAAATTACGACCTGCGTGTCGTGCCTCTCTCTTAATCTCCCAAATGTAACTTCTTTTCTCATCTCACTCCCTCGTATGTAAAATGAGTTTCTTTCATGTAATGTAATGATACGAAGAAAGCAAATAAGTCAGTGCCAAAGGAGGACAACCTTGAAGATCTTGCTTGGAGAAGCTTAGATCGTTGTAGGTTAGCTTAGGTTCTCTCATTGGCTTGGGAGAACAATTGCGCTAGGGGCCATAACTGTTTCATTATGTATGTATGTATGTTGATGCATGTGAATGTATGTTGATGCATGTGAGAGACGGTTTATATGATAAACAAGCCGGTGAGATCATAAAAATTGCAATTCCCTCAAATTAAATATTAAGTTTATGCTTTCCAAGTTTTAACACTCATAAAGACTAGTAATGGATAATGTAGGTTTCACCTACGCGAGGTGCATGATCTATATATTAGTAAGGTGCGATGGGATAATTGTAATATCCAACTGTTAAAACAATGGGTCAAACTTAACTAAAAAAATTATGAGAATATTATATATGTTTGCTTTCCAAGTTTTAGCACTCATCAAGACTGGTATCGAATAATGTAGGTTTCGCCTACGCAAGGTGCATGTTTTGTATTAGTTAAGGTGCGATGGGATAATTGTAATATCCAACTGCTAAAACGATGAGTCAAACTTGATTATAATTTTCTTATATATGTTTAGAAGCAAGAGTTGGGAATAATCCATATGATGGATTGGAATAAGGAGTTATTCACCCAATTGAAATTTTCGAGAGTTGTATGAGATACAATTGGAAGGAGTTCCTACCTAAATAACCTAGTTTTGTGTAATCCGCCTACGCGGACTTAGAACGAAGTGAAATATGGATCTCGACCCACTAGAAAATCTTCCAACGGGATTTTCCGAATCAGATGATGAGGGTCATTTGTTTTGAGTAAAATAGTGGGAGCATGTTTAATTAAAAGGCCTAATTAAATATGTCAATGATACTTATATTTTTCATTAATCCTTGTGTAGATTACCATGACAGCAAACACCTCTAACAACATCTTGTGATCAATCCTTGATAAGGAAAAATTGTCTGGGACAAATTTTCTGGATTGGCACCGAAACCTGAGGATTGTCCTCAAACATGATAAAAAAGCTGTTGATCGCGACTTTATGAGTCGAATTTGGGGTACAAACTGCAAGTGCACAGTTCTATCGCGTAGTTTTAAAAGATATCGATCCCACAGGGACTTATGAATCGATATACCGTTATCTAAGGTTACTTCGTAAAGCTAAGGTGGATAATGTTTGATTGTTTAGGGAAAAGCTAAAAACTAAACTAAGATCTAGATTAAATATTAATAAAGCGGATATCGGTATGTAGTTCGTCGCAATTAGGGAATCAATCCTTTGTCGGTCGCTTGGTTTTAAAATAAATCTTTTCAGTTGACTTTATTGATTAAAAGTTTTATCTCAAACTCTCTCTCTGTTGAATAAACCATGATTTTATGTTAATGTAGCTGTCACTTATAATTAAGTCAAAAAACCATTTTTTGAAAGCAATACAGTCCATAGAAACTCTTTTCAAGAAAACACTGACCGTTTAAACACCCTTATCTCAAACTCTCGCTCTGTTGACTTAGGTTATATAATTAAATTCGAATGCTTAACTCTCGTCCTCACATTCAATCTTTAAAAATACTTTTTGGAAAAGATCGGAATTTAATTAACTCTAAAACTTGCTCTCGCCCTGATCTAGAATTAATGTCTAATTTACACTGTCCAGTTAAAACCTCAAACTCTCGCTCTATTGATTTTAACCTCTTTATGTCTTTTACTTTCGTAAAAACCTTTGTTATTAAACCTGTAAATTGAGACCGTAAAAAGAGTGATTTTAATTTTAAATTTAATTAAACCGACTTAGTTTTGATTCCTTATTCCGCTTACTTTACATACCGATATCTAAGCGAATTAGCCAGACATGCTAAATAAACTTAAATACTTATCATGCATAAACAGAGTCATTCCAGGCAAATAGTATAAGTAAATAATAAAACAAAACATTAAATAATAATTAAAGAACCTGAATGAGTTAAACAATAGTCTTGAACACTCCACCACAAGCCGGTAGGATTTGTTCTTGGATTCTTCAATTAAACAACAAATTAAAACGAAGGAGATAAAAACTAGATTCTAACGTAAGGTTAGATCCGGTAATAAGGTACACAATAGTTTCCGGTGTAGAAACTATTGTGCAAAAAGAATTAACTAAATGCTAAAAAGGAAAATAGAAATTGCAGGGGAAATAGTGTAGAACTCGTACAAACAATGCTGTAAAAATAATGCTTAAATTGCTGGAAAAGAAAAATTGCAAAAGCGAAAACGGCAAAGGAAAAAATGTGGAAAAGCTTCGGAACAGCGTGGAACCCTTTTAGGTTTGGCAAGTGGCTATTTATATTGGTGCCTTGAGTAACTGCTTCCGCTTCCAAAGGTATTCAACGTGCAAAGTACTTAGGCGTGGACATCGGCTTCAACTCTCCCTCAACGTCTCTGAAGCGTTCCTTGCGCCAAAAATGTAGGGGAATGGTGTGACGTTCGTCACACCATGTGTGACGTTCGTCACAGGAGTGTGCAAGGCGTGACGCTCGTCACAGCCTCTGTGACGTCCGTCACAGGCACAACACTTGCGTTTGATGCTTTGGGCTGGGCTTTGACATTTGGTTCATTTTCTTTCCTTTTTGCACCTCCTTTTCTTCCATTTTTACTTGTGCTTCAAAATAAGCCACCTGAGACAAATAGGAAGAAAATACCGCGTAATATCTAATAAAATGAAGTGAACTGAAATAAATAATAATAAAATTTAATTGAATTA
Organism: Lathyrus oleraceus; assembly: GCF_024323335.1. Lineage (NCBI taxonomy): Eukaryota > Viridiplantae > Streptophyta > Magnoliopsida > Fabales > Fabaceae > Lathyrus > Lathyrus oleraceus. The sequence goes on along the minus strand of NC_066582.1, from coordinate 353,772,519 downwards.
AGTCCTAAAATATGATATAATTTCGTGTTATCAAACTCCCCCATACTTAGATCTTTGCTTGTCCTCAAGCAAAATTCAGTATAGAACTCGTTAAAGGTTTTAGCCAGATAAAATTTCAAAACACACATCAATTCGTAATAGGTTGCAAGTGGATTTAGTTTAGAAGCAACTTGAGTTTAATCTTGACATCAACGACCGCCGTCACAACCTAGATACCCCTGCCTTATGCAAATCAGTTCAAGTACACTATGATAGCTATCCTGGTTCCTTTACTCTTATTTCACCCGTTTTCATTCTAGCGAAATCACATTAAGCCCTTTATCTTTTCACGCACATAGTGGAGTGACCGGTTAGTGATTCTGATTCCCTTTTTAGCTTGAAGCTCTGGTACATAAGTCGGATAACTTCGTTATTCAGCCCATTGCAAATTGCGGGGGATCGAACCTAGTTCGCCCTACCAAGTTCAGCACCAGATACCTGCTGAACCAACTCATAATGGATCTTTCATATTATGCTTTTGTATGATCTGCAACCTTTAGATTAAATGATCTGGTAAGGATCACCTAACTTAATTAGTGCATTTCCTGATATATATATATATATTTTTATGTTACTTTGGGAGTCATTCACTTATATTCATCGGCTCTCCACGTAGTTTGCTATTAAGATGGTGCTGACTTCTCGTATAAACTACTCGGGGTTACTATAAAACTAAAAGTTCAAGGGATTGGTATAATAGGTACTTATCCTGATCTAACGTGTTGAGGTTCGTTTAGAGTGTTTGGCGGTAGTAGTCTTTGTCTTGATTCGTCTCAAGATCGATAAGATGAGCAACCTTTATACTTATTGGGTGTTGAATTTTTGTTGTGGCTTATGAAAATTTGAGGGAATAGATAATAGAAATTTGTTCACACTCGGGACTTAACTTAAAATAATAGATTTTTTTTTTTTTTTTTTTTTTTTTTTTTTTTTTTAATAAATAACAATTAAAATAGCAATGAAAGGAAAGGTACATACTTGAAAAAATGGAAATAGAAAGAACATGGTTTCCCCCCCATACTTAAACTAAACATTGTCCTCAATGTTTTAAGGAAATGAAATACAATATGGAAAGGAAAAAGAAACTACAACTAAGGCTGCCTTCCGCCTCTGGTTCTTGGGGCAGGTAATCTCTGACGTAAGTCTAAGTTGTCGAACCTGCTGAACAACTCAGTAAACCGCTGGTCGGTTATGGCATTCCTAGCATCCTGTTGTTGTTGCATTTGACGCATCATTTGCATCATCTCGACATTCTGTGCCTACATACCATCAATAGCATCCATGATGTCGTTGTTGGTTGCAGGCCTTCTTCGTCGACGACGTTGGGAGGATGGGCCAGTTGCATTACCGGAAGGGTTGAGCGGGACTGATTGTTGTGCAGGAGCATGATCACCTTGCTCCATTGCTTCAAACTCGTCTGTGGGCGAGTTTGCATGTGAAGGATCGGTGGCTTCGGGAGCGTTTAGATCATAGAGGTGGCGGTCGGGGTTTGTGACATCAGTTAGGGCGATATTGGGTAGAACGACGCTTGGGACTGCCTGGTTGTTCACCATAAGATAATATCCTCCGCCTACTCTGTTCTTAATCAGGCGGCTGGATCGACAGTAGCTGATATCCATAAATAGGGGGGGTAGGGATTCTAAGGTTTGGAGTTTATCCCCTAGGTTTAGGCCAAGTGCTATGGTGGTGATTAATCCACCAATTATAAAAGGTTGCCGGCCTCTAGCACATAAGGTGCGGATATGATGAAATAGAAAGGAGGCGGCGTTTACCTTAGTATCCGGTTCGAAGACGCATTGGAGGAAGAATAGCTCCTTTGAGTTGACCTTGCTGTTGTTTGGTCTTCCAAAAACTGTGTTCTGCAGGATGCGGATAAAGTACCGGATAGTTGGGTTATGTATATGGGAAAGAAGGAGCTCTTCCCAGTTGTAGGCATCTATACCGGAAATTTTCTTGAAAAGGTCGAAAACGTCAACTGTGTTCCAGTTTGAGTTTGGAGGGATTCTGGGGTGTACCTGACCTTCTATGGGAAATTGTAGCATGGTACTCAATTGGTTTTGGGTTAAGGAGTACTCGGTGTTAAACATACGGAAGGTTGCGGTACCGGTTAAAAATTCGTCTTCACCGGCGGGAGTGGTGTAGTCGTATGAACTTAAGAATTCTAAGGTTAGGGATGGGTAGGTGGGTTGATTATGAGTGCAAAGGAAGGTTAAGTCGGCTAGGCGGAGCATCCATTCGATACCTTGGAGTAATGCTAATTGTTGTAAAAAGGTTAAATCGGGATACCTGGTGGAGACGACGCCTCGCTGTTGGAAACGCTCGAATTGCTCCCTTTGATAATTTTCATCTTATAAACTAGGTAGCATCTCTCTAGTGGCTAGTTCGTCGAACTTTTGTTTCTGAGCCATTCCTCTGAATTTGATACCCATACGATCAATATGTCCCATCTGGTTAGTGTTAGCTAGAGAAAAGAAAACATGAGTTTTAGTCAGGATTTGGCCAAATGCCGAAAGAAGAGAAAAGTTTTTAATAAATTAAAATGAATTAGGAATGAATACTAAACAGAAATTAAAAGAATAATTAAGGAAGAAATAGGAAGATAATAATAATAATATAAGGAAATAATAAAATAATTGTGGGTTGTCTCCCACTAAGCGCTTTGTTTAAATGTCGCAAGCTCGACAAAGAAACTGTTAAATATAATCTATTAATCCTGGAGGCATTTCGTCTAAGTGTAGGATTTGCGAATCTCCATTGGTTTTCGCATAGTGATAGTGTTTTAGACGTTGCCCGTTTACGGTGAACGGTTCTGTGGATTTGCCTTTAATTTCTATCGCTCCACTGGGAAAGATGTTAGTGATATGAAAAGGACCTGACCATCTGGATCGTAGTTTTCCCGGGAATAACTTTAGTCTAGAGTTAAATAAAAGGACTGCGTCGCCTTGCTTGAAGATTTTCCTTGATATACGCTTGTCATGCCATTGTTTTGTTCTTTCTTTGTAGATTCTGGCATTTTCATAGGCGTCTCTTCTGAGTTCCTCTAATTCGTTTATGTCAAGGATTCTCTTTTCACCGGCGGCTTTATAGTTTAGATTCAGATTTCTAATAGCCCAATAGGCTTTATGTTCTAATTCTACCGGGAGGTGGCAGGATTTTCCATATATGAGCTTAAATGGGGTCGTCCCTATGGGGGTTTTATAAGCAGTCCGGTATGCCCACAAAGCTTCTGGTAATTTCAATGACCAGTCTTTCCTTGAAGCGGCGACTGTTTTTTCTAGTATTTGCTTGATTTCTTTGTTAGATACTTCCACTTGTCCACTGGTCTGAGGGTGGTAAGGTGTCGCTATCCTATGTCTCACGCCATATTTAAACAATAGTTTTTCGAGTACCTTGGATATAAAGTGCGATCCACCATCACTGACTACTATTCTTGGGATGCCAAATCTCGGAAATATTATATTCTTAAAGAGTCTAGTTACTACTCGGGTGTCATTTGTTGGAGAAGCTATAGCTTCGATCCATTTTGATACGTAGTCAACTGCCACGAGTATGTATTTGTTACCGAAAGAGGATGGAAAAGGTCCCATGAAGTCTATTCCCCACACGTCGAAGATCTCTACTTCCAAAATACCTTTTTGTGGCATCTCGTCACGTCTAGATATGTTTCCTGTGCGTTGACATCTGTCACATTCCTTAATAGCCGCATGTACGTCCTTCCATATAGTTGGCCAATAAAAGCCGGCTTGTAGGATTTTAGAGCAGGTCTTGGATGTACTTGTGTGTCCACCATAAGGAGCGGAGTGGCAATGTTGGATTATATTTTCTACCTCTTCTTCGGGTATACATCGACGGAAAATACCATCGGGGCCCCTTTTGAAAAGTAAGGGATCATCCCAGTAATAGTGTTTTATATCGTAGAAGAATCGTTTCTTCTGCTGGTAAGACAAAGTAGGCGGAACTATTCCGGCAGCTAAATAATTGACAAGATCAGCGTACCATGGTGTGACAGATATAGCTAAGGTGGTTTCTACTTGTTTGTCGGAGTTGTTCTCTTCCAAAGTAGCTATAAGTTTATCGTACGAGAAATCATCGTTAATTGAGGTTCTTTTCGGTTCAAGGTTCTCAAGTCTAGAGAGGTGGTCTGCTACTACGTTTTCAGTTCCTTTCTTGTCTTTGATTTCTAAATCGAACTCTTGTAGCAACAAGATCCATCTTAGGAGTCTAGGTTTAGCATCCTTTTTTGTTAAAAGGTACTTGATAGCAGCGTGATCAGTGTAAACTATTATTTTGGCTCCGACCAAGTAAGAACGAAATTTATCTAGTGCAAATACAACTGCTAGGAGTTCTTTCTCGGTAGTGGCGTAATTCATTTGCGCTTCATCTAGGGTTCTACTTGCGTAATATATAACGTGAAGCTTTTTATCCTTTCGTTGTCCTAAAACAGCACCTACAGCATAATCGCTGGCATCACACATTATTTCGAATGGTTCATTCTAGTCGGGTGTCTGCATTATGGGTGCGGAGATCAATGCTTGCTTAAGAGCTTGAAATGCTTTTAAACAGTTATCGTCGAATATGAAATCAGCATCTTTCATCAATAGTCCGGTTAAAGGTTTAGTTATCTTAGAGAAGTCTTTGATGAATCGTCGGTAAAAACCGGCGTGTCCTAAGAAGCTTCGTACTTCTCTCACGGTTCTCGGGGGTTGAAGGTTTTCGATTACCTCTATTTTGGCTTTGTCTACTTCAATTCCTCTATTCGAGATGATGTGTCCTAAAACGATTCCTTCTTGTACCATAAAATGGCACTTCTCCCAGTTAAGTACTAAGTTTACTTTTACGCATCGCTCAAGAACTCTTTCTAGGTTTTCAAGGCATTCTTCAAAACTTTGTCCGTATACGGAAAAGTCATCCATAAATACTTCCATGATGTTTTCGAGAAAGTCGGCGAAAATTGCCATCATGCATCTTTGAAAGGTTGCAGGAGCATTACACAGGCCAAACGGCATTCGTCTATAAGCGAAGGTACCAAAAGGGCACGTGAACGTTGTCTTTTCTTGGTCATCAGGGTGAATTGGTATTTGAAAGAAGCCTGAATAACCGTCTAGATAACAGAAATGTGAATGTTTTGCTAATCGTTCTAACATCTGGTCAATGAATGGTAAAGGGAAATGATCTTTTCGGGTTGCTTTGTTTAGTTTCCTATAGTCAATGCACATTCTCCATCCCGATTCGATTCGTTTAGTTATAGTTTCCCCTTTTTCGTTTTCAATAACGGTTATGCCTCCTGTCTTTGGTACTACGTGTACAGGACTAACCCATTTGCTATCAAATATAGGATATATAATACCTGCTTCTAATAACTTGGTTATTTCCTTCTTTACTACCTCACTCAGGATCGGATTTAGTCTCCTCTGGTGTTCCCTAGAGGTTTTACAGTCTTCTTCTAGCATGATGCGGTGCATACAAATAGAAGGACTTATTCCTTTAAGATCGGTGATGTGGTAACCTAGTGCGGTTGGATACTTTCTTAAGATATGTAGGAGTTTTTCTGTTTCGAGTCTTCCTAGGTCTGCATTAACTATCACAGGTCGTTCAAGTTCTAAGTCTAGGAATTCATATCTCAGATTTTTGGGAAGTGTTTTCAGGTCAAGGGTTGGTTTGTTAAGACATTGCGTGGGGTCCGGTGTTATCGCTAAACATTGGTTAGATTTGTCTTTTAAAAGATGGTCTGATGATTTGTCTTCTCCTAACTCTGCTTCTTTTATGCATTCATCGATGATATCCATGAAGTAACATGTATCTTCTATTGCAGGTGCTTTCAAGAATTGGGAAAGAATGAACTCAATTTTCTCTTCACCTACTTCGAAGGTGAGTCGTCCTCGTTTTACGTCTATGATTGCACCGACAGTTGCTAAAAACGGTCTTCCCAGTATAATGGGTGTAATATCATCTTCTCTAATGTCCATAATTGTAAAATCAGTTGGAATGTAGAATTGACCTATGCGTACGGGAACGTTTTCAAGAATTCCTACAGGATATTTGATGGAACGATCTGCTAGTTGCACAGACATTTTGGTTGGTCTTAATTCTCCCATTTCCAGTTTCTTACATATGGATAAAGGCATAACGCTAATTCCGGCTCCTAAATCGCATAAGGCTTTGTCGATGACAAATTTTCCTATGTGACAGGGTATAGAGAAACTACCCGGATCCTTGAGTTTAGGAGGCATGTTTTGGATTATAGCGCTACATTCGGCAGGGAGTGTAACGGTTTCGCTATCTTCAAGTTTCCTCTTATTAGAAAGAATTTCTTTTAAGAATTTAGCATATGAGGGCATCTGCGTAATAGCTTCGGTGAACGGAATTGTAACGTTTAATTGTTTAAGGAGATCAACAAATTTTCTAAATTGGCCCGCATCTTTGGTTTTAACAAGCCTTTGAGGGTAAGGGATAGGTGGTTTGTAAGGTGGTGGAGGTACATAAGGTTCCTTCTTTTCTAGGGTTTCCTTATTACTCTCTTCCTTTTCCTTAGGTTCACTTTCCTCAGTTGATTTCTTAGGGTTTTGGTTTTCTATCCTTGGATCAGACGGTCCTTCCACTTCCGTTCCACTTCTTAATTTAATTGCATGAGCGTGGCTTCTCGGGTTAGGTTGGGGCTGTCCAGGGAATGTACCAGTTGGGGCAGCAGTAGGTGCTTGTTGTTGAGCTACTTGTGATATTTGTGTTTCCAGCATTTTGTTATGGGTAGCCAGGGCATCTACTTTGCTTGCTAGTTGTTTAAGTTGTTCGCCAGTGTGTACATTCTGGTTTAAGAAATCTTTATTGGTTTGTTGTTGGGAAGCTATAAAGTTTTCCATCATGATTTCCAAGTTGGATTTCCTAGGGGCGTTATTGTTAGGCATGGATGGGTTCGGTTTCTGATATCCCGGAGGTATAGCTGGGGCTTGATTTGGAGACTGTCCAGGTGCGTACAAAGCATTATTACTCTTATATGAAAAGTTTGGATGGTTCTTCCAATTTGAGTTATAGGTATGCGAGTAGGGGCTTCCTTGAGCATAGTTCACTTGCTCTGCTTGGATTCCTGTCAAGAGTTGACAATCCGTAGGGGTGTGACCTTGGATTCCACAGACCTCGCAATTCTGAGTTATAGCAACCACGGCGGTTGGAGGCGATACATTTAAACTTTCAATTTTCTGGACCAGAGCATCCACTTTTGCATTAACGTGATCAAGGTTATTTATCTCGTACATGCCAGTTTTCGTTTGAGGTTTTTCCACCATTGTTCGTTCGGTTCCCCACTGATAGTGGTTTTGGGCCATGCTCTCGATAAGCTGGTAAGCATCAGCATAAGGTTTGTTCATTAGTGCACCACCTGCAGCGGCGTCTATTGTTAACCTTGTGTTGTACAAGAGACCATTATAAAATGTGTGAATTACTAACCAGTCTTCCAAGCCATGGTGTGGGCAAAGTCTCATCATGTCTTTGTATCTTTCCCATGCTTCGAAAAGAGACTCGTTGTCTTTCTGTTTAAATCCGTTTATCTGGGCTCTTAACATAGCTGTTTTGCTTGGCAGAAAGTATCGGGCAAGAAAAACTTTCTTCAACTCGTTCCATGTGGTGACAGAGTTTGAAGGGAGAGACTGAAGCCATCTTCTAGCGCTATCTCTTAATGAGAAAGGAAAAAGACGAAGTCGAATTGCCTCCGAAGTTACACCATTAGCTTTAACAGTATCAGCGTATTGGACAAATACGGATAAATGAAGGTTTGGATCCTCGGTAGGGTTTCCAGAGAATTGGTTCTGTTGCACAGCCTGCAACAGCGAAGGTTTAAGTTCGAAGTTGTTTGCTTCGATTGTGGGCGGAGCAATACTTGAATGCGGTTCATCTTGCGATGGAGCGGCGTAATCTCTAAGAGCACGAGCTGGTTCTGCCATCTCGGTTATCGAAGGAAAAATGTTTTTGAAATCAGGAAGTTCTACAGGAGGGAGATTGTTTGCAGCACGATATTCCCGAATTCGTCGTAGGACTCGGAGATATAGTTCGATATCGTTCGATATCGTTGATTCGTAAATAGAGCGGTTCGCCTTGTGAGCGAGTGCGTGGCATACAAATCAACGAAAGAAAGAATAGAAGAAAAAAGAAACCTTAGTCTCTACAGTGTAACGGAAGAGTTACGATATCGATTAAATAAAAGTCCCCGGCAACGGCGCCAAAAACTTGATCGCGACTTTATGAGTCGAATTTGGGGTACAAACTGCAAGTGCACAGTTCTATCGCGTAGTTTTAAAAGATATCGATCCCACAGGGACTTATGAATCGATATACCGTTATCTAAGGTTACTTCGTAAAGCTAAGGTGGATAATGTTTGATTGTTTGGGGAAAAGCTAAAAACTAAACTAAGATCTAGATTAAATATTAATAAAGCGGATATCGGTATGTAGTTTGTCGCAATTAGGGAATCAATCCTTTGTCGGTCTCTTGGTTTTAAAATAAATCTTTTCAGTTGACTTTATTGATTAAAAGTTTTATCTCAAACTCTCGCTCTGTTGAATAAACCATGATTTTATGTTAATGTAGCTGTCACTTATAATTAAGTCAAAAAACCATTTTTTGAAAGCAATACAGTCCATAGAAACTCTTTTCAAGAAAACACTGACCGTTTAAACACCCTTATCTCAAACTCTCGCTCTGTTGACTTAGGTTATATAATTAAATTCGAATGCTTAACTCTCGTCCTCACATTCAATCTTTAAAAATAATTTTTGGAAAAGATCGGAATTTAATTAACTCTAAAACTTGCTCTCGCCCTGATCTAGAATTAATGTCTAATTTACACTGTCCAGTTAAAACCTCAAACTCTCGCTCTATTGATTTTAACCTCTTTATGTCTTTTACTTTCGTAAAAACCTTTGTTATTAAACCTGTAAATTGAGACCGTAAAAAGAGTGATTTTAATTTTAAATTTAATTAAACCGACTTAGTTTTGATTCCTTATTCCGCTTACTTTACATACCGATATCTAAGCGAATTAGCCAGACATGCTAAATAAACTTAAATACTTATCATGCATAAACAGAGTCATTCCAGGCAAATAGTATAAGTAAATAATAAAATAAAACATTAAATAATAATTAAAGAACCTGAATGAGTTAAACAATAGTCTTGAACACTCCACCACAAGCCGGTAGGATTTGTTCTTGGATTCTTCAATTAAACAACAAATTAAAACGAAGGAGATAAAAACTAGATTCTAACGTAAGGTTAGATCCGGTAATAAGGTACACAATAGTTTCCGGTGTAGAAACTATTGTGCGAAAAGAATTAACTAAATGCTAAAAAGGAAAATAGAAATTGCAAGGGAAATAGTGTAGAACTCGTACAAACAATGCTGTAAAAATAATGCTTAAATTGCTGGAAAAGAAAAATTGCAAAAGCGAAAACGGCAAAGGAAAAAATGTGGAAAAGCTTCGGAACAGCGTGGAACCCTTTTAGGTTTGGCAAGTGGCTATTTATATTGGTGCCTTGAGTAACTGCTTCCGCTTCCAAAGGTATTCAACGTGCAAAGTACTTAGGCGTGGACATCGGCTTCAACTCTCCCTCAACGTCTCTGAAGCGTTCCTTGCGCCAAAAATGTAGGGGAATGGTGTGACGTTTGTCACAACATGTGTGACGTTCGTCACAGGAGTGTGCAAGGCGTGACGCTCGTCACAGCCTCTGTGACGTCCGTCACAGGCACAGCACCTGCGTTTTGTGCTTTGGGCTGGGCTTTGACATTTGGTTCATTTTCTTTCCTTTTTGCACCTCCTTTTCTTCCATTTTTACTTGTGCTTCAAAATAAGCCACCTGAGACAAATAGGAAGAAAATACCGCGTAATATCTAATAAAATGAAGTGAACTGAAATAAATAAAAATAAAATTTAATTGAATTAAGTCCTAAAATATGATATAATTTCGTGTTATCAGCTGTATGTCTTGGAGACACCTGTTCCTGAAGAGGAACCTCCTAGTTTTGCACCTAAGGCAGAAAGAGATGCTTATAAGAAGCATGTCGATGATGCCAATGAAACTGCTTGTCTCATGCTGGCTACCATGAACTCAGAATTGCAAAAGCAACATGAGAACATGTCAGCATTCGATATGATCGAACACCTGAAGTTGCTCTATCAAGAGCAAGCAAGGCATGAGAGGTTTGAAGTTTCAAAAGCCCTTTATCAAAGCAAGTTAGCTGAGGGAGCCCCTGTAGGTCCCCATGTACTCAAGATGATTGGGTATGTGGAAAACCTTGAGAGATTGGGTTTTCCCCTCGAAAAGGAACTTGCAACTGATTTGATCTTGCAATCGTTGCCAGACAGTTTCAGTCAAGTTGTCCTAAATTTCAATATGATTGATATGGACAAACCTCTTCCCGAATTGCTCGCCATGTTAAGAACTGCCGAGCAGAATCTGAAGTCAAAAGGGAAGTCCATTCTGATGATCGGAAATGGAAAGAGACAGAACAAAAGGCCCACTAAGAAGAGTGATAAGGGGAAGGGCAAGGAAGTTGCCAATCCCAGACCCACTGCTGCTTTGAAGCCTAGTGGAGGCATAGCAAAAGAAGGCACCTTCTTCCATTGCGGTAAGACCGGACACTGGAAGAGGAACTGCCCAAAGTACCTGGAAGATAAGAAGAATGGAGTAGAGACTTCAACTTCAGGTATTTTTGTTATTAATTTATCTACTTCTGCATCATGGGTATTAGATACTGGATGCATTTCTCACATTTGTACAAATGTGCAGGAACTAAAAAGGAGTAGAGATTTGGCAAAAGGTGAAGTCGACCTACGAGTTGGCTATGGAGCAAAGGTTGATGCTTTAGCCGTAGGAACTTTTGTATTGACTTTACCTAGTGGTTTAATAATTCAGTTAGAGAACTGTTATTATGTACCTGCAATTAGCAGGAATATTATTTCCATTGCTTGTTTGGACAAGTTTGGTTTTTCATTTATAATAAAGAACAATTGTTGCTCAATTTATTTGAATGATATATTCTATGCTACTGCACAAATGAACAATGGACTATATGTCCTTGATTTTGAAATGCCTATTAATAACATTAATACAAAAGGGTGAAACCTAACGAGTTAAAACCAACTAGGTAAGAATATTAAAACTCTTCTATCAGATCGAAGTGATGAGTATTTAATCCTAGAGTTTGATGACCATCTGAAAGAGTGTGGGATCCTATCCCAACTTACTCCTCCTGGAACATCCCAATGGAAGGGTGTATCTGAGAGAAGAAATCGAACCCTGTTGGACATGGTCCGATCCATGATGAGTCACACCAATCTTCCAAACTCCTTTTGAGGACATACACCATTGACATCAGCTTACACACTTAACCGTGTTCCATCCAAAAGGTTGAAAAGACACCATATGAGATATGGAGTGGTAAGAGACCACATATGTCTTACATGAAAATTTGGGGTTGCTAAGTTTATGTGAAACAAAAAATTTCAACTAAGCTTGAGCCCAAATTTGACAAATGCTTATTTGTGGGGTATCCTAAAGAAACAAGAGGATATTATTTCTACAATCCTTCTGAGGGAAAAATGTTTGTCGCTCGAACTTGAGTTTTCCTAGAAAGGGATTTTATTTCCAAAGGAATCAGTGGGAGGAAAGTAGAACTTGAAGAAATTCAAGAATCACAAAGTATCGATACACCTATGGAGGAATTAGAGCAGGAAACACAAGTAGTTGTGTAAGAGCAACCTACTCAAGTAGAACAAGACCAGCGTAGGTCAGGCAGGATACGTCACCTACCTGAAATATATGGATATCTGATCAAGGTGATGTATTACTCATGGATCAAGATGAGCCTATGACCTACTCATGGAATCTTCGTTCTGATGAAACATTAAAACTGTATGGATTCATCAAGAACGAAGATGAGCCTTATGTCTACAAGAAGGTTAGTGGGAGCATGATCGTATTCCTGGTATTATATGTAGATGACATATTACTCATTGGAATCAATATCCCTACCCTGCAACAAGTAAAGTCTTGGTTGGGGAAATGCTTTTCTATGAGGGACCTAGGTGAAACAGCCTATATATTAGGAATCAGAATCTATAGAGATAGATCACAAAACTGCTTAAGTCAGAGTACATACATAGACAAAGTGCTGAGACGCTTTAATATGAATGATTCCAATCTGGTTATGTGTTTTGCTTAAATGGTGGCACTGTGAGCTTGAAAAGTTCAACGCAAGATGCAATTGCTGATTCTACAACTGAGGCCGAGTATATTGCTGCCTTAAGTGCAGCAAAGGAAGCTGTTTGGATCAATAAACTTGGCATAGTCCCTAGCATTGTGGATCCCATTGGTCTCTATTATGATAACAATGGTGTTATCGCATAAGCTAAGGAGCCTAGATCTCACCAACGATCCAAACACATACTTAGGCGTTGTGCGAAAATATGTAAAGTACCTACACTTGACAATATAGTTGACCCACTGACAAAGCCTCTTGCGCAGCAGAAGCATGATGGCCATACTAGATCAATGGGCATACGGGGTATGCCTGATTGGCTCTAGTGCTAGTGGGAGATTGTTGGTGTAAGCCCTAGAGGCCAATACTTTTGGTACTTGTATCGAATTATTTATTAATAATAAAAGGCATTTTATTTATTATGGTTGATTAATAAAGTCCCTAGAATAGATAGTCCGTTTAATGTATTAAGTGTGACTTAATCATGAGAACACATTAAACATAAGGGCACTGTTCTTAAAGTATCCGTAGTCGAGCTTTAATGTGAAGTGGGATAACATTAAAGCATTAAGACTATTATGTTTGTAGACTGATGATCACATCTCATGGATCATGGATAAAGAGTTATCAAGTCTTAAACATAGGTATGGATATTAGGAGTAATATTTATACCGGATTGACCCGCTATGAGAATACTATATAGAAAGTTATGCAAAGTGTCATAAGTTATTCTCATGGTGATAATAGTGTATACCACTCTTCGACCTGAAACCACTATGGATCCTAGATGTAGAGTCGAGTGCTTTATTGCTGATCCAACGTTGTCCGTAACGTGATAACCATAAAGACAGTTGATGGGTACTCCACGAAGCATGCTGAGGGACATGAGTGTCCTAGATGGAATTTGCCAATCCTGCGTAACAGGATAAATGTCTATGGGCCCAATATTGAACTGGACAAGGGTGACACGGTCTATACCTTGTGTTCAATATAGACATAAGGGCAAAGGGGTAATTATACACATAATTATTATCACAGGAGGTTTTGTCAGATCACATGACATTTTCGTGACATGGGTAGCAGTGATGTGTTGCTAGATACCGCTCACTGTTTATTATGTTAAATGCGTGATTTAATATAAATGCCAACGCCGCGAAAACCTATAGGGTCACACACAAAGGACAGATTGATGAGATATAGAGTAACTAAGGAACACCGTAAGGTACGGTGCACTTAAGTGGGAGACGAAATATGGTAAGGTACCAAATACTTAAGTGATTTTGGGCATATTATAAGATATGGGCCAAAATACACTTAAGTGGGCTTTTTAGCTTGAAGCCCACACAAGTGGTTCTATAAATAGAAACCCTTGGGTAGAAGCATTGTCAGTCCACTCCACTCAGACTGAAATTCAAGTAGAGACTTGGAATTTTGTTTCCCTCTTTCTCTCACTCAAAGCCTTCATTCATAACAGCTAGCACTGCGATTGAAGGAATCCGTTCGTGTGGACAGAGTAGAGACGTTGTCATCGTTCAACGTTCGTGATCGCCCCGTGGATCTGTATCAAAGGTTTTGATCATTATCAGAGATCTGCACCAAAGGTTTGAATCGCCACAAGAGGTAACGATTCTATCACTGATCATGCCCATTCGTAAGGATCACTAAATGGAGAAATTTTTAAATTCCGCTGCGCCTTGGATGGCAATTCTCCTTCAGTGGTATCAGAGCCACTTACGAAACCATGAATCTGATATTTGTTTTTATTCTGTAATAATATGATTAAAGACAGAATGAATCAAAGGTTAAATTGAGATCGATCAAGTTACATATATGTGATATATGTAATCCTGATGCAAAATACATTATATATGATATAGTGTTCTCGTTTCGTTCATTCAAACCCTCAGTGATTGTTTTCCTTTGAGCGATCAATGGTCGTTTGCTTCTTGATCCGACATTAGTATGGTGAAGCAATGACGTGTTGATCAATCATACTGAATTAACAATCGAGATGTGTTTGACGGTGTGAAATTGGTGCATCAGGGTTAGTGACGGCATAAGGGTTGTGTTGTCAGAGAGTTATGCGATTGGGGTTTGACTGCACAAGAGTTGTGCTTTCTAAACACTTTTTCGAACAGTGTTAACCGGTTAACGCATAGGGTTAACCGGTTAACGAGAAACTGAATACAGCCTTCTAAACATTTTTGGAACAGTGTTAACCGGTTAACGCATATGGTTAACCGGTTAACGCAATGCAAAATAAATTTTTTGAGATTTTCAAACAGTGTTAACCGGTTAACGCAAGGCGGAAAACAGTTTTCCAAGACATTTTCAAACAGTGTTAACCGGTTAAGGCAAGGCAGAAAAGAATTTTCTAAAAGTTTTCAAACAGTGTTAACCGGTTAACGTATATGGTTAACCGGTTAACGCAAGAAAAAATGCACCCGTTCGGCTAGAAAAAGTGCTTTGAAGTATCAAGTGTTGATACGAAAAACGACGTCAATTTTAAATGAATTGTTCATTAAAATTTTCGAGCAGGGGCGCTGCCCCTTCGACCCCGCAAGGGGCGCTGCCCCATTGACCCCTGTTCCCGCTGTCCGGGCAGCGGACCCCCGGCTAACTCTGTGTAGTGTGATCGATCGTCGAAATTTAATTTGATTTTAATTAATTAAAGGAATTAATAATAATAATAATGATATAGTGTTTATTATTGTCTTGTGGTGATCGGTTATGGCCTTAATTTTCCTTTGTTTTGTTTTGGGTTTTTAAAATACGACCTGCGTGTCGTGCCTCTCTCTTAATCTCCCAAATGTAACTTCTTTTCTCATCTCACTCCCTCGTATGTAAAACGAGTTTCTTTCATATAATGTAATGATATGAAGAAAGCAAATAAGTCAGTGCCAAAGGAGGACAACCTTGAAGATCTTGCTTGGAGAAGCTTAGATCGTTGTAGGTTAGCTTAGGTTCCCTCATTGGCTTGGGAGAACAATTGCGCTAGGGGCCATAACTGTCTCATTATGTATGTATGTGTGTTGATGCATGTGAATGTATGTTGATGCATGTGAGAGACGGTTTATATGATAAACAAGCCGGTGAGATCAGAAAAATTACAATTCCCTCAAATTAAATATTAAGTTTATGCTTTCCAAGTTTTAACACTCATCAAGACCAGTAATGGATAATGTAGGTTTTTGCCTACGCGAGGTGCATGATGTATATATTAGTAAGGTGCGATGGGATAATTGTAATATCCAACTGTTAAAACAATGGGTCAAACTTAACTAAAAAAATTATGAGAATATTATATATGTTTGCTTTCTAAGTTTTAGCACTCATCAAGACTGGTATCGAATAATGTAGGTTTCGCCTACGCGAGGTGCATGTTTTGTATTAGTTAGGGTGCGATGGGATAATTGTAATATCCAACTGCTAAAACGATGAGTCAAACTTGATTATAATTTTCTTATATATGTTTAGAAGCAAGAGTTGGGAATAATCCATATGATGGATTGGAATAAGGAGTTATTCACCCAATTGAAATTTTCGAGAGTTGTATGAGATACAATTGGAAGGAGTTCCTACCTAAATAACCTAGTTTTGTGTAATCCGCCTACGCGGACTTAGAACGAAGTGAAATATGGATCTCGACCCACTAGAAAATCTTCCAACGGGATTTTCCGAATCAGATGATGAGGGTCATTTGTTTTGAGTAAAATAGTGGGAGCATGTTTAATTCAAAGGCCTAATTAAATATGTCAATGATACTTATATTTTTCATTAATCCTTGTGTAGATTACCATGACAGCAAACACCTCTAACAACATCTTGCGATCAATCCTTGATAAGGAAAAGTTGTCTGGGACAAATTTTCTGGATTGGCACCGAAACCTGAGGATTGTCCTCAAACATGATAAAAAAGCTGTATGTCTTGGAGACACCTGTTCCTGAAGAGGAACCTCCTAGTTCTGCACCTAAGGCAGAAAGAGATGCTTATAAGAAGCATGTCGATGATGCCAATGAAACTGCTTGTCTCATGCTGGCTACCATGAACTCAGAATTGCAAAAGCAACATGAGAACATGTCAGCATTCGATATGATCGAACACCTGAAGTTGCTCTATCAAGAGCAAGCAAGGCATGAGAGGTTTGAAGTTTCAAAAGCCCTTTATCAAAGCAAGTTAGCTGAGGGAGCCCCTGTAGGTCCCCATGTACTCAAGATGATTGGGTATGTGGAAAACCTTGAGAGATTGGGTTTTCCCCTCGAAAAGGAACTTGCAACTGATTTGATCTTGCAATCGTTGCCAGACAGTGTCAGTCAAGTTGTCCTAAATTTCAATATGATTGATATGGACAAACCTCTTCCCGAACTGCTCTCCATGTTAAGAACTGCCGAGCAGAATCTGAAGTCAAAAGGGAAGTCCATTCTGATGATCGGAAATGGAAAGAGACAGAACAAAAGGCCCACTAAGAAGAGTGATAAGGGGAAGGGCAAGGAAGTTGCCAATCCAGACCCACTGCTGCTTTGAAGCCTAGTGGAGGCATAGCAAAAGAAGGCACCTACTTCCATTGCGGTAAGACCGGACACTGGAAGAGGAACTGCCCAAAGTACCTGGAAGATAAGAAGAATGGAGTAGAGACTTCAACTTCAGGTATTTTTGTTATTAATTTATCTACTTCTGCATCATGGGTATTAGATACTGGATGCATTTCTCACATTTGTACAAATGTGCAGGAACTAAAAAGGAGTAGAGATTTGGCAAAAGGTGAAGTCGACCTACGAGTTGGCTATGGAGCAAAGGTTGATGCTTTAGCCGTAGGAACTTTTGTATTGACTTTACCTAGTGGTTTAATAATTCAGTTAGAGAACTGTTATTATGTACCTGCAATTAGCAGGAATATTATTTCCATTGCTTGTTTGGACAAGTTTGGTTTTTCATTTATAATAAAGAACAATTGTTGCTCAATTTATTTGAATGATATATTCTATGCTACTGCACAAATGAACAATGGACTATATGTCCTTGATCTTGAAATGCCTATTAATAACATTAATACAAAAGGGTGAAACCTAACGAGTTAAAACCAACTAGGTAAGAATATTAAAACTCTTCGATCAGATCGAAGTGATGAGTATTTAATCCTAGAGTTTGATGACCATCTGAAAGAGTGTGGGATCCTATCCCAACTTACTCCTCCTGGAACATCCCAATGGAAGGGTGTATCTGAGAGAAGAAATCGAACCCTGTTGGACATGGTCCGATCCACGATGAGTCACACCAATCTTCCAAACTCCTTTTGAGGACATACACCATTGACATCAGCTTACACACTTAACCGTGTTCCATCCAAAAGGTTGAAAAGACACCATATGAGATATGGAGTGGTAAGAGACCACATATGTCTTACATGAAAATTGGGGTTGCGAAGTTTATGTGAAACGAAAAATTTCAACTAAGCTTGAGCCCAAATTTGACAAATGCTTATTTGTGGGGTATCCTAAAGAAACAAGAGGATATTATTTCTACAATCCTTCTGAGGGCAAAATGTTTGTCGCTCGAACTATAGTTTTCCTAGAAAGGGATTTTATTTCCAAAGGAATCAGTGGGAGGAAAGTAGAACTTGAAGAAATTCAAGAATCACAAAGTATCGATACACCTATGGAGGAATTAAAGCAGGAAACACAAGTAGTTGTGTAAGAGCAACCTGCTCAAGTAGAACAAGACCAGCGTAGGTCAGGCAAGATACGTCACCTACCTGAGATATATGGATATCTGATCAAGGTGATGTATTACTCATGGATCAAGATGAGCCTATGACATACTCATGGAATCTTCGTTCTGATGAAACAGTAAAACTGTATGGATTCATCAAGAACGAAGATGAGCCTTATGTCTACAAGAAGGTTAGTGGGAGCATGATCGTATTCCTGGTATTATATGTAGATGACATATTACTCATTGGAATCAATATCCCTACCCTGCAACAAGTAAAGTCTTGGTTGGGGAAATGCTTTTCTATGAGGGACCTAGGTGAAGCAGCCTATATATTAGGAATCAGAATCTATAGAGATAGATCACAAAACTGCTTAAGTCAGAGTACATACATAGACAAAGTGCTGAGACGCTTTAATATGAATGATTCCAATCTGGTTATGTGTTTTGCTTAAATGGTGGCACTGTGAGCTTGAAAAGTTCAACGCAAGATGCAATTGCTGATTCTACAACTGAGGCCGAGTATATTGTTGCCTTAAGTGCAGCAAAGGAAGCTGTTTGGATCAATAAACTTGGCATAGTCCCTAGCATTGTGGATCCCATTGGTCTCTATTATGATAACAATGGTGTTATCGCACAAGCTAAGGAGCCTAAATCTCACCAACGATCCAAACACATACTTAGGCGTTGTGCGAAAATATGTAAAGTACCTACACTTGACAATATAGTTGACCCACTGACAAAGCCTCTTGCTCAGCAGAAGCATGATGGCCATACTAGATCAATGGGCATACGGGGTATGCCTGATTGGCTCTAGTGCTAGTGGGAGATTGTTGGTGTAAGCCCTAGAGGCCAATACTTTTGGTACTTGTATCGAATTATTTATTAATAATAAAAGGCATTTTATTTATTATGGTTGATTAATAAAGTCCCTAGAATAGATAGTCCGTTTAATGTATTAAGTGTGACTTAATCATGAGAACACATTAAACATAAGGGCACTGTTCTTAAAGTATCCGTAGTCGAGCTTTAATGTGAAGTGGGATAACATTAAAGCATTAAGACTATTATGTTTGTAGACTGATGATCACATCTCATGGATCATGGATAAAGAGTTATCAAGTCTTAAACATAGGTATGAATATTAGGAGTAATATTTATACCGGATTGACCCGCTATGAGAATACTATATAGAAAGTTATGCAAAGTGTCATAAGTTATTCTCATGGTGATAATAGTGTATACCACTCTTCGACCTGAAACCACTATGGATCCTAGATGTAGAGTCGAGTGCTTTATTGCTGATCCAACATTGTCCGTAACTGGATAACCATAAAGACAGTTGATGGGTACTCCACGAAGCATGCTGAGGGACATGAGTGTCCTAAATGGAATTTGCCAATCCTGCGTAACAGGATAAATGTCTATGGGCCCAATATTGAACTGGACAAGGGTGACACGGTCTATACCTTGTGTTCAATATAGACATAAGGGCAAAGGGGGTAATTATACACATAATTATTATCACAGGAGGTTTTGTCAGATCACATGACATTTTCGTGACTTGGGTAGCAGTGATGTGTTGCTAGATATCGCTCACTGTTTATTATGTTAAATGCGGGATTTAATATAATTGCCAACGCCGCGAAAACCTATAGGGTCACACACAAAGGACAGATTGATGAGAGATAGAGTAACTAAGGAACACCGTAAGGTACGGTGCACTTAAGTGGGAGACGAAATATGGTAAGGTACCAAATACTTAAGTGATTTTGGGCATATTATAAGATATGGGCCAAAATACACTTAAGTGGGCTTTTTAGCTTGAAGCCCACACAAGTGGTTCTATAAATAGAAACCCTTGGGTAGAAGCATTGTCACTCCACTCCACTCAGACTGAAATTCAAGTAGAGACTTGGAATTTTGTTTCCCTCTTTCTCTCACTCAAAGCCTTCATTCATAACAGCTAGCACTGCGATTGAAGGAATCCGTTCGTGTGGACTGAGTAGAGACGTTGTCATTGTTCAACGTTCGTGCTTGCCCCGTGGATCTGTATCAAAGGTTTTGATCATTATCAGAGATCTGCACCAAAGGTTTGAATCGCCACAAGAGGTAACGATTCTATCACTGATCATGCCCATTCGTAAGGATCACTAAATGGAGAAATTTTTAAATTCCGCTGCGCCTTGGATGGCAATTCTCCTTCAGTGGTATCAGAGCCACTTACGAAACCATGAATCTGATATTTGTTTTTATTCTGTAATAATATGATTAAAGACAGAATGAATCAAAGGTTAAATTGCGATCGATCAAGTTACATATATGTGATATATGTAATCCTGATGCCAAATACATTATATATGATATAGTGTTCTCGTTTCGTTCATTCAAACCCTCAGTGATTGTTTTCCTTTGAGCGATCAATGGTCGTTTGCTTCTTGATCCGACATTAGTATGGTGAAGCAATGACGTGTTGATCAATCATACTGAATTAACAATCGAGATGTGTTTGACGGTCTGAAATTGGTGCATCAGGGTTAGTGACGGCACAAGGGTTGTGTTGTCAGAGAGTTATGCGATTGGGGTTTGACTGCACAAGAGTTGTGCTTTCTAAACACTTTTTCAAACAGTGTTAACCGGTTAACGCATAGGGTTAACCGGTTAACGAGAAACTGAATACAACCTTCTAAACATTTTTGGAAATGTGTTAACCGGTTAACGCATATGGTTAACCGGTTAGCGCAATGCGAAATAAATATTTTGAGATTTTCAAACAGTGTTAACCGGTTAACGCAAGGCGGAAAACAGCTTTCCAAGACATTTTCAAACAGTGTTAACCGGTTAACGCAAGGCAGAAAAGAATTTTCTAAAAGTTTTCAAACAGTGTTAACCGGCTAACGTATATGGTTAACCGGTTAACGCAAGAAAAAATGCACCCGTTCGGCTAGAAAAAGTGATTTGAAGTATCAAGTGTTGATACGAAAAACGAAGTCAATTTTAAATGAATTGTTCATTAAAATTTTCGAGCAGGGGCGCTGCCCCGTTGACCCCTGTTCCCGTTGTCCGGGCAGCGGACCCCCGGCTAACTCTGCGTAGTGTGATCGATCGTCGAAATTTAATTTGATTTTAATTAATTAAAGGAATTAATAATAATAATAATAATAATAATAAAGTGTTTATTATTGTCTTGTGGTGATCGGTTATGGCCTCATTTTTCCTTTGTTTTGTTTTGGGTTTTTAAAATACGACCTGCGTGTCGTGCCTCTCTCTTAATCTCCCAAAAGTAACTTCTTTTCTCATCTCACTCCCTCGTATGTAAAACGAGTTTCTTTCATGTAATGTAATGATATGAAGAAAGCAAAGAAGTCAGTGCCAAAGGAGGACAACCTTGAAGATCTTGCTTGGAGAAGCTTAGATCGTTGTAGGTTAGCTTAGGTTCTCTCATTGGCTTGGGAGAACAATTGCGCTAGGGGCCATAACTGTTTCATTATGTATGTATGTATGTTGATGCATGTGAATGTATGTTGATGCATGTGAGAGACGGTTTATATGATAAACAAGCCGGTGAGATCAGAAAAATTGCAATTCCCTCAAATTAAATATTAAGTTTATGCTTTCCAAGTTTTAACACTCATCAAGACTAGTAATGGATAATGTAGTTTTCGCCTACGCGAGGTGCATGATCTATATATTAGTAAGGTGCGATGGGATAATTGTAATATCCAACTGTTAAAATAATGGGTCAAACTTAACTAAAAAAATTATAACAATATTATATATGTTTGCTTTCCAAGTTTTAGCACTCATCAAGACTGGTATCGAATAATGTAGGTTTCGCCTACACGAGGTGCATGTTTTGTATTAGTTAAGGTGCGATGGGATAATTGTAATATCCAACTGCTAAAACGATGAGTCAAACTTGATTATAATTTTCTTATATATGTTTAGTAGCAAGAGTTGGGAATAATCCATATGATGGATTGGAATAAGGAGTTATTCACCCAATTGAAATTTTCGAGAGTTGTATGAGATACAATTGGAAGGAGTTCCTACCTAAATAACCTATTTTTGTGTAATCCGCCTACGCGGACTTAGAACGAAGTGAAATATGGATCTCGACCCACTAGAAAATCTTCCAACGGGATTTTCCGAAACAGATGATGAGGGTCATTTGTTTTGAGTAAAATAGTGGGAGCATGTTTAATTAAAAGGCCTAATTAAATATGTGAATGATACTTATATTTTTCATTAATCCTTGTGTAGATTACCATGACAACAAACACCTCTAACAACATCTTGCGATCAATCCTTGATAAGGAAAAATTGTCTGGGACAAATTTTCTGGATTGGCACCGAAACCTGAGGATTGTCCTCAAACATGATAAAAAAGCTGTATGTCTTGGAGACACCTGTTCCTGAAGAGGAACCTCCTAGTTCTGCACCTAAGGCAGAAAGAGATGCTTATAAGAAGCATGTCGATGATGCCAATGAAACTGCTTGTCTCATGCTGGCTACCATGAACTCAGAATTGCAAAAGCAACATGAGAACATGTCAGCATTCGATATGATCGAACACCTAAGGTTGCTCTATCGACGTTCGTGATCGCCCCGTGGATCTGTATCAAAGGTTTTGATTATTATCAGAGATCTGCACCAAAGGTTTGAATCGCCACAAGAGGTAACGATTCTATCACTGATCATGCCCACTCGTAAGGATCACTAAATGGAGAAATTTTTAAATTCCGCTGCGCCTTGGATGGCAATTCTCCTTCACTTATCTCTGAGACACCGGAGTTCTGTCCGTGATATCTATCAGCGGGTTCCGTTTATTTCGGATCCCCGGGTTGAATTTGAGGATATTGGTTCAGAGGATTTGGTTGTCATCCGTTCAGTGGATTTCCTGTGACGATAGTGATATATCCCCCGGTTCCGTTTATTTCGGAACTCCCCAAGTATGATTTATGGTTACTCGGGCCCTCAGATGATTGTAATCAGTTCAGAGACCGGTCCAGTACAGTTGATCCTCAGATGACTTGGAAGATGGCACAGTGACCTGCCTGCATGCATTTGCATCATTCCCATTTCGCATTCATCTGCATTTAACCCATGTCTATCCGTACTCAGGGTCCACTTTTGATTGATATCAGAATGTTATTGTCGAATTATTATCCGTCTCGAGGAAGCCATAATCAAAGGACAGAATATTCCTAGTACGGATAGGCATTGCATGTGTGAGTCATATTAACCTGTTTTCTGTTTTGTAGGTGTCAGTATCTAACCGGTGCGCATAGCTCTTCCGTTTAGATATCCTGCCAGACTCAACAAATCCAAGCTGATGGATCCACCCAACGCCGACATTCTCGAATTGAAAGAGATGATGAGAGAGTTGTTCAAAGTCGTGCAAGGGCTCGCCTTGGGGCAGAAAGCAGTTGCTGAGAGGTTGGAGAGAATTGAAAACTGGATGATAAAGGAGAAAGTTCAGGGAAAGGCTCCGTCGTTTGGAGTAAAGAAGCCCTCTGGCAATGGTCAGCCCGAGAAGGAGGTTGAATCAAGTGGTGTGCATGCCAAAAAGGGACACGGTAAGGATCGTTACCACCCTTATGCTGCCACTGTAACCACTCCTGTTGGTAATCCACCGGTACAGCAGCAACAACTGCCACCTCAACAAAAAGCACAGAAAGCTAAGGGCCAAGTGAAGAAGGGGACGACGGATCGTCAGTTGGATAAGCCACCCGTGACTTATACCCTTCTGTTCAAGAGGTTGAGGGATCTTGGGTTAGTTCAGCCGAGGATATTGGTTCCTGTAGAACTGCATCGGAGGCCTGCAAACTACGATGAGAAAGCCAGGTGCGAGTTCCATTCTGGGGCACCCGGACATAACGTTGAGGGTTGTAGAGCTTTTAAGCATGCCGTCCAGGATATGATGGATTCTAAGGCCATCAGTTTGGCACCGACACTGAATATTAATGCTAACCCCGTGCCAATGCATGGTCCTGTGGGGGTGAAGGTGATGTCAAAGGACAAGAGAAAAATGGAGGAAACGAATGAAGATTAGTTAAAAACTCCAATGTCTATGGTCCAGAGGCATCTAATGAAGAGTGTAGCTTTCCCTGGTGGTGATAACTGTTGTGCGGCTGTCGCTACGAATGGGTGTGCAGTGATGAGGGAAACGATTCAGGGAATGATGGAAGTAGGAATGGACGGTGTACTATGTGAAACACCGAGTCAGGCAGTTGAAATCGGTAAGGTGGAGAAGACCATCTGTGCTGAGAAAGAGAAGAAGCTGTCCATTTCTTCTTACAAACAGGCCATGGAAGTGGTGAAGAATGGAGAAGCCCTGGGCTGGGGAAAGATCATAGACATTGTGGTGAAAGCAGATATGTTCAGGGTTGGCTATCAGCCAGGCTAAGACTCGTTTGGGAAAAACAGAGGACGTCGTCAACCGTTCACATTCGTCAGTGCTGGAATGCTGGATCCAGGTCACGCCTGTGCGGTGGGTGAAGAGATTGACAGTGACTGCGAGCTTGACTCGTGGATAAAATCGTGCGTACCAGGGAACTGGAAGGCCTCAAAGATCATCACTGTCACTCATCATGAAGAGTAACATTTCTGTTTTTCAAATTCTGTTTGCATGAAAGCCATACGTTTTGCCCGAAACGTAATGGTCCATTGTAAGGGCCATCTCATGTATTTCATTTTGAAACATTTTGCATCATTAATAAATGGATGTTTTTATGATTAAAAGTGGTGTTGCCTGTTTTTCATTTAGTTTTGCAGTTAAAAAAAATAATAAAAATGGCAATGCTTGTTTTCATTTTCTTTCCTTTTGATTCGTCTTGTTCCGACCTCAAAAGAGACTATCCTCCTGATCTCATTGATAACAATTTGGTTACACCTCTGTATAACTTCGACAATCCGATCTATCATGCCGAAGAAGAAGGCGAAGAAGATTGTGATCTGCTGGAATTAGCCAGGTTGTTGAAAAAAGAGGAGAAGGTGATTCAACCGCACGAGGAGCGAGTTGAGATTGTTAATCCAGGCACCGAGGAGGTCAAAAAGTGAAAGTTGGGGCCGCTTCAGAGGTAAGTGTCAAGAGCAGAATGGTAGCACTGTTGAAAGTGTATGTTGATATCTTCGCCTGGGCTAATCAGGATATGCCAGGGTTGGATACCGATATCGTGGTGCACAAGCTACCATTGAGAGAAGACTGTCCTCCAGTGAAGCAGAAGCCGATGCTGAAAAAGGATGAGAAGGTGAGGATGCGTGTGAACTACCGAGATTTGAATAGAGCTAGTCCGAAAGATGAATTCCCGGTACTTCACATTGATGTATTGGTTGATAATACTGCTCAGTTCTCAGTGTTTTCCTTCATGGATGGCTTTTCTGGCCAAAATCAAATTGAACTGTCGCCAGATGATATGGAGAAAACAATGTTCAACACACCAGAGGGCACCTTCTTGTTATAAGGTGATGCCATTCAGTCTCAAGAATGCCGGTTCCACGTATCAAAGGTCTATGGTGACTTTGTTTCATGATCCGATTCATCATGAAATCGAATGCTATGTTGATGACATGACAGCAAAGTCCCAAACAGGAGAGGGGCATCCGGTAGACCGGGGCAAGTTGTTTGACCGGTTGAGACAACTCAGACTGAGGTTGAGTCCGAATTAGTGCACTTGTGGAGTGCTGTCCGGTAAACTGCTGAGGCTTATTGTGAGCGGATAAGAGGAATCGAGGTTGATCCTGCTAAAAATAAAAATAAAAAGAAAAAAAGAAAAAAGCAATACCTGAACCGAAAACAGAAAAAGAGGTTCGTGGTCTTTTAGGCAGATTGAACTACATTTCATGGTTCACATCTCATCTAACGGCCACGTGTGAACCCATCCAAGCTGTTGAAAAAAAAAGGGGTCAAACGGTCAGGTGGAATGATGATTGCCAAGTGGCATGTAAAAAAGTAAAAAAATATTGGCAGGAATCGGACCTGTGGAGGGACGACCATTAATTATGTACTTGACGGCCCTCGAGGGGTCTATGGGGTGTGTACTGGGGCAGCATGACGAGTCTGGTCGAAAAGAGCATGCAATTTACCTTGGCAAAAAGTTTACCGACTGTGAAACAAAATATTCACTGCTCGAGAAAACTTATTGTACTTTGGCATAGGCTGCTCGCTGACCGAGACAGTGTATGCTGGTTCATACCACTTTGTGGATTTCCAAGATGGGTCCGATCAAGTAGATTTTGAGAAGCCAGCATTGACCGGACGGGCTGCAAGATGGCAAATGATTTTAACTGAATACGATATTCAGTATACCTCTCAGAAAGCAATAAAAGGGGAGTGTACTGTCTGATTACCTCGCCCAGCAGCCCATTGATGATTATCAATCGAGGAAGTCTGAATTCCCTGATGAGGACATCGAGGTTCTCAAATCGAAAGATTGTGAGGAACCGATCCTGGAGGAGGGGCCTGACCCTGAATCCGAACGGATTCTGATGTCTGATGGGGCTGTCGACGTGAATAGAAACAAAGTTGGTGTTGCTTTGGTTACGCCAAAGGGATCCCACATTCCTTTTGTTGACCGGATAATAGTTGAATACACCAACGATGGTGGCTGAGTACGAAGCCTGTATCCTGGGTATCGACCTTCGGTGCATACGTCTACTGGGGCAACGCCTTCCTCGCTCGTGTATGGGATAGAAGTGGTGTTACCTGCTGAGGTCTAGATCCCATTGTGGAGAGTCTTGAGGGACGTGAGATTGAAAGAGGCTGAGTGGATCAGGACTCGGTATGAAGGGAGCCTGATTGAGGAAAAAAAAGGCTGGCAGTTATTTGTCATGGGTAGTTGTACCCAGTGAATGAAGCGTGTTGTTGACCAAAAGGTGCGGCCTCGTGCGTACCACGTGGGAAAGCTGGTGTTGAAAAGGATCCTTCCTCCTCAGAATGATTGCAGGGGCAAGTGGACACACGATTATGCAAGTCCATTCGTGGTCAAGAAGGTTTTCTCTGGCAGAGCTTTGTTGTCAACGACCACGAATGACGAAGGTTTTCCATCCCCTGTGAAGGTGGACGCAGTTAAAAGATACTTCGTAAAAAGAGACCCGTTGGACAAAAAGAATAAAAGAGTCCAGGCAAAAAAGGGCATCCCGGCGAACAAAAGAAAAAAAGAAAAAGGTTCGGGCAAAAATTAGGGATAAAAAAGAAAAAACTGTACACCCGACAAGTCGAAAACCCCACAAAGGCGGCTTGGGCAAAAAAGGGTATCCTGGTGGACTGAAAACCCGAAAGGGCGGTCCAGGCAAAAGAGGGATAGAAGCGAACAACTGCGTCCAGCATGATCGTTGTACTTTGGTTAAGACGCCATGGATAATCACCGACAGAGATCGATCGGAAGCGTCTTGTTCAGAAGGCAGAAAGTGCGGAAAGTCTGGAGGACATATGGGGTGTAACCGAGTTGGAACTCGATGAGACCACGGTTTCACATTGCCATTAGGATAGATTTTTCCTTTTGTGCGCAATCACCTCTTTTCAGGGATTGCTTCCTGTGTGTTTCTCGGTTCTGAGCCACCTTTTGTTCAGTCAATAAAGTGCATGTTCAGTCAAATAATTTTGTTTTTGTTTTCATTACCGTTTTGATTTCAAAAACATCCGTTATTTTGATAAGAATGGTTTCATTTTGAGACATAGAGGTCCCTTCCGATGCATGTTTACGAGATTGAAGACGTGAAATCTTATTCAGAAGCTTGAGTGACCTAGGTGTTGAAATTTTGGCACGCCTGGGGCACGCTTTTATCTGACGATCTCTTTTTGCAGGTGCTGTTAGATATTCTCACTCGCTTGCAGGTTGTGATGTGAAGCATTTTGACAAGAAATCCCCGCCGAGTCCAATCAGGGGGAAGGGATAGAAGAACGGTGAAAAGACGATGAAAGAATTGCGACAATGATCCTAGAGGGTAATCAAGAAGACTCTTCAAATTCTGAAGATTAGAGAGTTAGCCCGGATCTGAGGAGATCAATTGTCTCGAAGCAAAGAAAAGCCGAGAATACAAGGTGATGAATCAGAAAAGACCGGATGAGTCTGGGAGTTCTCAAAAGTGAAAAGTTGACATTGTGGTTGGATGGTGATCCCTAGTGTTTGATGAGTCGACGGGTGTTCCGGGTCAAATAGGCCGTATATCCCCGAGTGGTTTGAGAATGTTATCTCCCCAGCGGAATTGAGGTCGGTGTGTTCTCGGCAACTAGGCCCGAGATTGGTTATTTTCCCCAGTAAAGGTTGAGAGTGTAATCCCCAGCAGGGTGGAGTTTGCAGTCCCCCCAGCTAGGTCTGGAGTTCGCTGTATGGCAAGGTTGAGAATGTTTTTCCCCAAGCAGGGTTGAGAATGATCCCCAGCGGAGGTTTGCATTGGTTGTTTCCCCCCGCGAAGTCCCCAAGCGGATCGGGTACAGTGGAGGCCGTCCCCAGCAAGGATCATCCTTTCCCCAACAGCAATGCTATTCCCCAGCAGGATGGGGATTGGAATGATATTGAATTCCTCAGCAGAGTGCCTCGAGCTCTCAGTGTTGTCCCAGAAGGGGGATGTGTGTTTTTATGCATTCATCATTTAGAAAAGCATAGCATATTACATCCTTAAGTGCATAGCATTTCCATGATTATGGAGCGTTACGCTGAAAAAAACCCATGCATCAGCATTGCAAGCATAAACTAGCCCTAAGCCGTGGTTACCATCCGAGAATGGGTTTATCGGAAGTGTTTAACATCGCGACATTGGGTCGATTTCAGAATTGGGTTCCCCAGCATGGTTAAAAGGTTGGTGTTTTCCCAACAGGTGACTCCCTAGTTGAGTGGGTATCCCCAGTAGTGCTACTTCCCACAGAGTTGGCAGATCGAATCAGAATTGTGTGCTCAGCAGGAGTTTTTCTCCCTTAGCATCTTGCAAGCTTGGATCAGGTCCCCAGCAGAGGTGGATCATTGTGCAAACATATGTACGGCACATTTGCTACAGTTGCTCTTGACAGACAGGATTCAGGATTGATAATCCCCCAGAGAGGTTTATTTCCTCACCCGCTCGTGAACGGAAAGCTTGACTCCCCAGAGTAGTCCCCGGCGAGTGTCTGGTCTTGTCTTGACATATGTAGGTGTCATCCTTGCAATACCAGTGGGTGCCGTGTTGATCCCCGTGTGGGTCCAGTCTTTTGGTGTCTGTAGACATCATATTTCGATGTCCGTAACATCAGCCTCTCTTCTCCCATTCATCCGTTGATGTCTGGTTGAGTCTTTCCTATTCGTCCGTTGGCGTCTAGTCGTGGTTTCTTTCTCCCATTCATCCGTTGATGACTGGTTGAGTCTTTCCTATTCGTCCGTTGGCGTCTAGTCGTGGTTTCTTTCACCCATTCATCCGTTGATGTCTGGTTGAGTCTTTCCTATTCGTCCGTTGGCGTCTAGTCGTGGTTTCTTTCTCCCATTCATCCGT
This sequence comes from Lathyrus oleraceus, assembly GCF_024323335.1. Lineage (NCBI taxonomy): Eukaryota > Viridiplantae > Streptophyta > Magnoliopsida > Fabales > Fabaceae > Lathyrus > Lathyrus oleraceus. Next base: position 353,743,056 of record NC_066582.1, on the reverse strand, counting down.
TGATGTCTAGTTGAGTCTTTCGTATTCGTCCGTTGGCGTCTAGTCGTGGTTTCTTTCTCCCATTCATCCGTTGATGTATGGTTGAGTCTTTCCTATTCGTACGTTGGCGTCTAGTCGTGGTTTCTTTCTCCATTCATCTATTGATGTCTGGTTGAGTCTTTCCTATTCGTCCGTTGGCGTCTAGTCGTGGTTTCTTTCTCCCATTCATCCGTTGATGTCTGGTTGAGTCTTTCCTATTCGTCCGTTGGCGTCTAGTCGTGTTTTCTTTCTCCCATTCATCCGTTGATGTCTGGTTGAGTCTTTCCTATTCGTCTGTTGGTGTCTAGTCGTGGTTTCTTTCTCCCATTCATCCGTTGATGTCTGGTTGAGTTTTTCCTATTCGTCCGTTGGTGTCTAGTCGTGGTTTCTTTCTCCCATTCATCCGTTGATGTCTGGTTGAGTGTTTCCTATTCGTCCGTTGGCGTCTAGTCGTGGTTTCTTTCTCCCATTCATCCGTTGATGTCTGGTTGAGTCTTTCCTATTCGTCTGTTGGCGTCTAGTCGTGGTTTCTTTCTCCCATTCATCCGTTGATGTCTGGTTGAGTCTTTCCTATTCGTCCGTTGGCGTCTAGTCGTGGTTTCTTTCTCCCATTCATCCGTTGATGTCTGGTTGAGTCTTTCCTATTCGTCCGTTGGCGTCTAGTCGTGGTTTCTTTCTCCCATTCATCTGTCGATGTCTGGTTGAGTCTTTCCTATTCGCCCGTTGGCGTCTAGTCGTGGTTTCTTTCTCCCATTCATCCGTTGATGTCTGGTTGAGTCTTTCCTATTCGTCCGTTGGCGTCTAGTCGTGGTTTCTCTTCCCATTCATCATCTTTCGGTGTCTGGTCGTGGCTTCTTTCTCCCATTCATCCGTTGATGTCTTGTCGAGTTTTTCCCATTCGTCCGTTGACGTCTGGTTGAGTATCTTTTTCCAGTCATCAGTAAATGTCTGGTTATCCTTTTGTTGGTGTCGGTAAACATCATCCTTCGATGTCGGTAAACGTCGAGTTTTTTCCCATTCGTCCATTGACGTCTGGTTGTATATCCTTTTTCCCAGTCATCGTTCAATGTCTGGTCATATATCCTTTCTTTGGTACATATCAAAATCCCCAGTAGAGTCGTCGGTAAACGTCATGTCTGGTTCCAGTTGTGAATGTCTTGTTCCTCTCCCGTGAAAGCCGCCATCGATAAATGGCCTCGCTTTCCTTGATATCCGCGTATATCAAGTCGACTGTTCAAGCCGCCATCGGTAAATGGCCTCGCGTTCCTTGGGATCAGTGTATACCAAGTCGACTGTTTTGATCATCCCCCGCAGAGTGCAAATTTCTACGGTTCTTTGGTATTCAATCCTTGTGTACCTTGAAGGTCTGACAACCGTTGCTCTCATTCGTTCAGGTTCCCAGTTGATTGAATAGGGGCAGTTGTATCACCTCAAATTTTCACCCCCCATTTGTACATTCATTTCATTTTTTTGGTCATTAACATTGCATTAACATTACATTAACACTGCATAGTACATTGCATCTTATCAGTCAAGACTGGTATCAGGAGAATTCATCTGTGCAAGAGACCAGGCATTTCCATGAGATAAAGGCCCTATGGTTGTTCTAGAGAGCTCACATGAATCAAGGTTCATTTTGAAGCCATTGTACCAAGTGCTAGAGACTCAGAAGTCATCAGTGTAGTTTCAGGTCATCTGGGGCCATAAAAGTCAACAGAAAGTCAACTGAGGGCTAGGAGGTGGAGAAATGGTTTGAGACACTTCATTCATGTCCCAAAGAGGTTTATTCAACATGTCAAACCCATGCCTTGAAGATTTTGAAGCCAGACCAAAAGTTTCCCAAAATGGAAAGTGACCTGTAATTTCAAGTTTCCAAAAATGGCAAGTTTTTGGACCAACTTCAACTTGACTTTCCAACATCAAAGAAGCTTCAAATGAAATTTTGTCCAACATGAAAGTTGAAGATCTTTCTCTCCTATTTCCAAAAAGTCCAAGATCATGAGCATCTGATGAATGGTTGAGGAGATATGATCAAATCATTGCCAAGTGTGCATGGAACTTCAAAAGGCCATAACTTTTGACCCATAACTCCAAGTTGAGTGGCTCTTTTTGCATATTTCTTCTCATGACATGAACTTTCCAAATCATTCATCACATTGCATGAAATTTCATCATATGATCATTGGTTCAATCATGCTCATTTTGGAGGGAAAATCATAAATTCAAAATTGGTGCATCATGTGGACTTTTTAACCATTCCAACATGTTCATAAGAGGATTTTAAGTGAAAATGCATGGCCATTGTTACTGTTCACGTAGGATTGCATGCATTGGGTGAAAAAAACAAATTTTTCATAACACCTCTTTTCTCATTAAAATTTAATTAGCCAAGCCTAAGCATGATTAGGAAATGGATTAACATGTCATATAAATAGCTAATCATAACAGAATTTTCAGGATTCACAATTCTAGATCTAGATTGAAAATTTCCCTCCAAAATTTCTCTTCTTCCAAATTCAAAAATTCTTCAAAAAACACTTGATTTTTATTGCATATTTGTATTCTTGGATCATTATTCAGTATAGATCAAGCCATTGATTGCAGAATTTGGTGAAGAATTGAACACATGAAGATCAAGAACATGATAATGGAGATTCAAATCTAAGCTAGATCCAAGCCATTCCAAGCTTCAATTTCAACTTCAGAAGTCATTACAAGGTTGATAGAAGGGATTTGGATGCTTGCCAAGCCTTGAATCTACCACTGCCATTGTTGAAGCTTCAAGAAGGTCAGAATTTCGCGCCTCATAATTCTTGTTTTTATTGCTATATACTTGTAGTGCATTGCTTGTTGATTCCACTGGTATAAAGAACATGAAATTTGGTGCAATATTGAGGAAGATACATGAGATTAAAGTTTGAATGTTCATGTTGTTTTCTCTTCGATTTGTTGTGTTCATGATGAATTAATGTGAATGGATGATATATTTGAATTGTACACGAGCTAAGCTTTTGATTGATGTTATTTTTACGAAATTCTGAAGAAAAAAAAGTATGTTCATCATTGTTCCTTCACCGTCTCCACGAAGGAGACGGTTGTTTCCTCCGCGAGCTACAGTACCGCCGCCGTCTGCAAGTGACGAGGCTAGGGCTTACTTGTGCATGCCACGCGAGCGCTTGCATAGCAAAACAAGTGGCCAGCGTTCCTTTGACTCATCCACATGGCTTTGGACCTGCTGACATGGACGCCAGCGTGCTTTAATTAAACTCTGCGTTTTTGACACCAACACGGTTCGATTCCTGCCAGAACCATGTTTTCAAATCAATTCCACATTTACCTTTCCCTCCATTTATTTCCATGTACATGATTCATATTAATTCAAAAAAAAATTGTCCAACTTCCTAAAATCATAATAAATTTAAAATTGATCCAATTAATTCCAGATTTTTTTCTATATGATCCTTGAGATGTCCTCTATTTTGTGATGTGGATTTTTGAAATTGTGCATGGCTGGATTTTTAGTTGTGCTAGACTCTTTGAACATGTATGCATATGTGACCTTGCTTCATTCTTTCTAATGTGAAATGCTCAAAAATGATCCAATTGCCATGAAATTTTGCATGACGATTCTTGACATGTTGATGGATTTGTGTGATTTTATTTGGCATTTTTTGCTATTGTATTCACTATTTGGGACACATGTACTTTAGGTGTGACAATTTGTGTCACACAATTGGATGTCTAGCTTATGCATTTTTATATCCAGGTCAATTGAACTCTGATGATTCTGATTTTTGATATGATGATTGTATTTGACATCTTGTATGCTCATGAAAATTTCTAGAATTGTTTGAGTCTTTTCTGTGTTAATATGGAATTTTGATTCTCAACGGTCAATTATGAGCTTTGAATTTGCCTTTGCCTTCTCTTGCACATGAAATGGCTTTTCTTGATGATTTTGATTTGGTCCTTTTTAGGACATGTTCATCATAGAGTAAATGTGATTCATGTTGAGTTTTAGTTTCTGTTTTGACTTTTTGCCCCACCTTTGACCCTAGCCTTTGAGCAAGTGGTTTGCTCTCATCCTTTGGACTTTGTGTTTCAGGTTTCAAGCAATTAGCCACATTGGTTGATATGATCTCATCACTTGAGATACAAGTTATTTTGGTTGACTAACCTTGCTATTTTGTAGGTCTTGTGGATGATGAATTAATTTAGTTTGCTTGCATCTTATGCCTTGCATTGATGTTGTCTGATGATTGGTTGTCTCACTGTTGGACTTTCTGATTGTTTTGTCTGAATACTATACTGATTATTTGGTTATTCACACAGGTACATTAGCTGCTTTAAGTTCATTATTTGAACTTTGCTTTGCTTGTGGTTGGCATACCACCTAGGTAATTTCCTATTCTTCATGTAGTCTGGAAGACCTGTCATGTTATGTTGGCAGACACCTGTCTAAAGCCCTCCTTAAGAGGCAATGTTTGTGCTTGTTTATCTTTGTGCCTGGTACATTCAAAGACCTCCTAAGTGAAGAGGCATTGGCAGATAGAAGGGATGTGCAATCCATCCCCTGCTACTCAGTTGAGTCTTTCATCTTGCTCGCACTACATGCTGATGCATTTTGAATAAACACCCAAGATCATTGTCCAGAGTCAGTCATGTGGAGTAGAGTTCCTCATTCTAGACTCCCACACTTTCATTGTTTCAAGCTCTCCCAGGCCAGGGATAAGAGCTATGAGGTCTTTCCCTCATTTCCTGTTTCATCTGCTTCACCCTAACTCTCAATGTTATGGTTAAGAGCTCAAAACACCCCTTCCAGTTGGCTTGTTTGTCGAGGTTGACATGACCCCTTGACTAAAGCCCAGCCTTGTATGAGCCACTTGTTTGCATATAGTGTGGGTGCTTGCTCTCTTGTGCTTGTGTTTGCTTACTTGATTGATGTTTAGGCTAGCTTGCTTCCTGTGCGAGTTAGGATTAGAGACCTCAACATAGGGATCGTATGCATGACAACTTCTAGGCTCGAGTCGTAGTCTCCCTAGTAGCTTGTTATCTCCCTAGTCTCTGGTTAGGATAGAAGTTTTTTCCCTGTTAAGGGAAACTACGTCGCCCTGATCCTCATACCAGATGAGGTACGTAGGAAGGAGATGAGCTGATCTCTCCGGGCGCCCTTTTTCCTTTTCAACCCCTTGTGTGCGTGTGGAGTCTGACGTAAGTCCAGCGATTGGCAGTCGGTTTCCTGTGTTTGTTTGTTTGTGCGGAGTCTGACGTAAGTCCAGCGATTGGCAGTCGATTTCCTGTGAGTGGTTTGTTTATTTGGAGTCTGACGTAAGTCCAGCGATTGGCGGTCGGTTTCCTGGTTGTGTTTTGTTTGGCGTGCGTTAGCCGAGCTACGAGTGCTTTGATTCTTTCTCTGGTTAGAGAAGATACGTATGCATAGGATGCGACATCCTAGCGAGCATGTTTCCCATTCCCCCGAACTACGTCGACTCTGATGTTTGTGTCTGACAAACTACGTAGGCCCAGGATGCGACATCCTGCCGAGTTACCTTTCCTCCGTCTTTCATCGGTGTTTTATCCTAGTCTTGTGCAGTGTTTGAGCAGTTATTTAGCAACCTTTATTCTATTCTCTCTGAGCGTGGATCCCATCGAGTACGATGGATGCGTAGGGGTGCTAATACCTTCCCTTCGCATAACCGACTCCCGATCCTATCAATCTCTGGTCGTGAGACCATTCCTTTCCAGGTTTACTTCGAGCGTTTCCTTCCCCTCCTTTGGGATAAATAACGCACGGTGGCGGCTCTATGTCTTTTCCCGCCCGTTTTTCGCGAAATGCGACAACAGGTTCCTGCAGGGTGTTTAAAATGTGGATGTGTAGGATTTAGCTAAGATGTCAGTCCCGATGTCAAGACATCTGTATACAGAACATTCAGTCTAAATGTTATGTACTTTATGATTACGCTTTTTATGTTAATCTATGTGTGATTGATGTGAAGATTGAACACGCCATTCAATCAGGAATTAAAACCAGATTGACTTATTTTCCAACAAGATATGATCAACTGTCATGAGAAGATATGAATGGAAAATAGTTTTAGGGTTTTATGATGTCCAAGCCCAGTCAAACGCTTCTATATAAAGGGCATAGAGAACCTGGTTTTAACACGTAAGAAATAATGAACGAAATAGTGAGAGAGAACAAGGGTTTTAGTCTTGTGTGAGCGTGTGCATTGTGAGCCATTCATTCATCCATAGATGATTGAATTGGACTGACTTTTGAGTTGTAATTTATCCACTCTAAGCTTTGAAGCATGAGCGTGTGTTTACTTAGTTGAAGCTTTTAAGCAAGATCAAGTATGTGTTCTTGAAGAAGTGTCTTCTTTCATTGTAATATTTGTTTTTACATCACTGCTTTGATTGAGGGGGAGTGAGTAGGATCTCTTATCTAAGAGTTCTTAGATAGAAGTCACACGGGTAGAGATTAGGTGAAAATACTGTAACTTGAAGTTGTTTACTGAGAGTCTTTGAACTAATTCTGTTTAGTGGATTTCCTTCCTGGCTTGGTAGCCCCCAGACGTAGGTGAGTTTGCATCGAACTGGGTTAACAATTGCTTGTGTCACTTGTACTATTGTTCTTTATCTTTTATCCTGTTTATATTGTTCAGATATTAGTGTCGTGACATTACCTTCAACATCTCATATCTGATACCAGAATTTCACTTCATGAGTTGATTAGCTTCATGTTTGTCCACACATCTGAGTAGGACCATGTTGTAATTCCTCTTATATAACATGTCCCCACTTAATAAGAACTTTGATACCAACCTCCGTATAGCTCTCTTGTCAAGGCTATAAGCCTCTTCCCGATATTCTCATTTCTCAAGATAGTGTTTGATATCAAAGAACCAGGGTTTGCCATCTGACTCTACTGTTGTTGTCAAAAAATGAGCAGGTTCTTCAAAATGCATGATTTCAATATTAGGCTGATGGTTAGGCCATATAAACTTGTACATGGATGATAGTGTGCCAGAGCATCTGCCATCTAATTCTCTTCTTGGGGAATATGGGAGAAAGTGATTTGGTCAAATTTCGGGAGCAACTTCAACATATAATCCTGATATGGAATTAGATTAGCATGTCTCGTTTCCCAATCACCTTTGGTATGATGTATCACTAGAGCAGAGTCTCCATATACTTCAAGGACATTAATCCTTAAATCAATAGCCTCCTCTAGCCCCAATATACAAGCTATATACTCAGCCATGTTGTTTGTACATGTTAAGCAAAACTTTGTTATGAGTGGTAGATGAAAATTCTTGGGAGACATCAATACTGCCCCAACTCCGTGACCCGTTGCATTTGAAGTACCATCGAACATAAGAGTCAATCGCTCTCCTGGTTAGGGTCCTTCGTCAGGTCCATGGATTTCATAGTCTTTGACAACCATATTATCCTCGTCTGGGAAATCAAACTTCAAAGGTTGGTAATCCTCCATTGGCGGGTGAGAAAGATGGTGTACCAGTACGCTACCCTTGATGGCCTTTTGTGCAACATAAAGGATATCATATTCTGATAATAACATCTGCCATCGGGCAATCCTACCGGTGAGAGTTGGTTTCTCGAATATGTATTTGATGGGGTCCATCTTGGTGATTAACCAAGTTGTGTGAGTCAGCATGTATTGTCTAAGATGTTTAGCAGCCCATGCAAGTGCACTACAAGTTTTTTCGAGCAATGAGTATCTGGTCTCATAATCATTAAACTTTTTGCTTAGGTAATGGATGACGTGCTCTTTCTTGCCAGTTTCGTCTTTCTCTCCCAACATACAACTCATAGATTCATTGAGTACTATCAAGTACATGATAAGAGGCCTTGCTTGAACAAGGGGAATCAAAATTGGCGGTTCTTGTAAATATTCTTTGACTTTGTCAAAATCTGCTTAGCAATCATCATTCCACTCAATTGCTCAATATTTCCTCAGAAGCTTGAATATTGGTTTACATATGGCGGTGAGATGTGAAATGAATATGGCGATGTAATTTAATCTCCCCAAGAATCCACGAAACCCCATCTCGGTTTTTGGCGCAAGCATGTTCTGAATAGCCTTGGCCTTGTCCGGATCCACCTTAACTCCTTTCTGGCTTACAATAAAACCCAAAAACTGCCCAGATCAAACCCCGAATGTGCATTTGTTGGGGTTAAGCCTCAGCCTAAACTTCCTTAATCGAGCAAACAACTTTTCCAGATTAGTGATGTGTTCCTCTTTAGTTTGGGATTTTGTAATCATATCATCAACATACACTTAGATCTCCTTATGAATCATGTCATGAAAGAGAGTCACCATGACATGTTGATATGTTATCCCAATATTCTTTAACCCAAAAGGCATCACCTTATAACAGAAAGTCCCCCAAGGGGTGATGAATGTAGTTTTTTCCATGTCCTTCAGATCCATTTTAATCTGGTTATATCCAGAGAAACCATCCATGAAAGAAAATACCGAGAATTGAGTTGTGCTATCAGTCTTGTCTTTACTGCACCGGGGAGAGCGACGCCTATCTTAACTTCTTTTTTGTCCTTCTCTATTCCAAGATTGATGACTTCGACCTCCTCCTGGTGTGGTTGAATGACTTTCTCTTCCTGCTTGAGTAATCTGGCTAACTCTTCAGGGAGTTCACAATCTTTCTCACCTTCATCTTAGGCTTGGTTAATTGGACAATCAAAATTATACAAGACCATAATTGTATCATTGTCAATGGTTTCAATGGTGTTTATGCATGTTATGATTTATGCAGTTTATTTAGAAAGTGTGTGCGTAAAAATTATTGCCATTTTATTGTATATATAAAAAATGTGAAAGAAAAGGAACAAAATTTGAATACAAATTGCCACTTTATTAATGGTAATCAAGGTTCTAAAGTAAAGAGGCCCTAAAACATACCATTGTGCGTTGGGCAAAGCATAAGGTTTCGATTAAAACAATAAAATTACTTTTGAAATAATTGGGGATATCCACAGTCTTCCATTTCTTCAACTCCTCGAAGGGCACTACCTGACGTATCCAGTTGGACACCACTTCCTTGTAGGTTTCATCACCGATCATTACAATATGATTACCAAAGATATGGCCGACACTAGTAAAAAATGTCTCTTCAATAGAAGGAATTTTCTTCTTGTCAGGTTGATTACTTACATCAATTGAGGATGGTTCATATCCCAGCCCAAACTTGTCCCACTTCTCACGTACTTCTATCAACTTGCCCAAACCTTGGGCATTCTCAGTCTCTATAACGGCTTTAGCTCCTTGCCAGGAGGCCAGTGGTAACTCATGCTTTTGTGATTAAGATACCTGTTGGACTGTCAACACCTTCACCACTTCCAAGGACTGGAAAGGTGTATTATCAATTTTTCCCTCCACATCAATGTACCTGAAGGATGTCAGGTGGCTAACCAGGATATCCACCTCACCTCCAATTATGAACATCTTGTCATACGTAATGAACTTCAATTTTTGATGCAGGGTAGAGGTTAATGCGCCCGTAGCATGGATCTAAGGTCTTCCAAGTAAGCAGCTATATGCAAGATGTATGCCCATGACTTGGAATGTGATAGTGAAGATGGTCGGGCCAATTTTGATTGGCAAGTCAACCTCCCCTATAACTGCTCGCCTTGATCCATCAAAGGCCTTCATTATCAAACTGCTAGGCTTCATATTTAGTCCTTCCAAAGGCAGCTTTACCAAAGTAGTTTTTGGGATAACGTTCAAGGAAGAACCCATATCCACTAAAACTCTTGATAATAGGGTATCTAGACATCTTAGGGAGATATGTAGGGCTTTGTTGTGGCCTTTCCCTTCGTAAGGTAACTCATCATCATTGAATCCTAGGAAATTACTAGTGGTTACACAAGCTATCACATCATCAAACTATATTACTATAATATCTTTTGTGATGTGAGCAGCACTCAAAACCCTCATTATTGAACCCATATGCGCCTCAAAGCTGAGTAACAGAGAAGGCATGGATATCTTCGAAGGAGTTTGATTTAATTGATCGACTACCTTGTAGTCACTCTTCTTGATTATCTTTAGGAAATCTTCAGCTTCCTCTTGAGTAATTGTGGCTTTTGGAGATAAGTGCATTTGTTGAGATTCAATGCTTTGAGTAGGAATTTGAACATTGCTGGAAACTTCATTCCCCTTGGCTTAAGCAGATGTATCAACAGTTCTTTGTGTAAACACTCGGCCAATGCGTGTCATCCCACCTGGCCCTACAATGGAGGTTACATTTGGCTCATTAAAAACCAAAGGTTGGTCCTCCTGCCCCTACTTAAAAGCTCTGGGATGATATATCCACGACACAACTTTTTCATCTTCGTAGGCAAATCATGCTAGAAATTCTATCACCAAAGGGGTGATGGGAATTTGCACATTGACCACATCGTAAGGAATTCCAATTACAACCACCTCATTTTCCTTCTTATATTTGTTACGGCGCTTGATTTGCATCGTACCCTAATCCAACATTTGTTGGATGAAACCTTTCAACTTATAAATGTTATCTTTATCAACAAGGTTTAATGGGATCGAACCAATCTTCAACAGTTGTGCCACTATCGTAGTAATAGGGGTTTGATTTTATTCCACCTTCTTGACTAATTCCTATTTATAGACCTCCTCTATGACACTGGTTGATGTTGCTCAGTGAGTATGTATATGGTTAGTCTTGACATTGAGACCTCTTGGAGAGAAAGTAACAGCTTTAGCCTCGACCAGATCTTGCACACGATTCTGAAAAGCATAACAGTTTTCTATGGTATGTCCAGGTGCACCCATGTAAAATTCACAATGGGCATTAACATCATACCCAGGAGGATAAGGGAAAGTGGTTGTCCCTAACTCCCTTAAAGTTAATAATCCCTCTTTCTGCAAGTACAAAAATATATGCCTATAAGGAATAGGAAAAAGGTCAAGCTGCCTTCATGGTGGTCTTGGTTTGAACTGCCGCTATGGAGAGTTATTTTGTTGTTGTCGTTATTGTGGAGGTTATTGTTGATAAGCCTGTTGTTGTTGTTGTATTGATTGATGGTATGGTATAGGTACTACAGTAGCGACTTGGTCATAATGAATTTGTTGTTTACCCTTATATCCTCTTGAGATGGCATTTGTATCACCTTCTTTTTTCTTCTAGAAGCCTCCAGAATACTTCAGTGCATTGGATGCTCCAACAGTGCCTTGAATTTTTCCATCTTTCAAACCTTTCTCAACTCGATCTCATATTGTTACCAAGTTAGCAAAGTCTAACGCCACACTGCTTACCAGCCTATCAAAGAAAGGGTCGTTCAGAGTGTCTACGAATATTCCATTCATTTCCTTCTCGGATAATAAAGGTTTAACCTGAGCGGACAACTCTCTCCATCTTTGAGCGTATTCTTTGAATGACTCGCTCTCGTTCATTTCCATACACTGTAACTGCATTCGATCAGGAACCATATCGAGATTGTATTCGTATTGTCAAAGGAAAGCGTCAGCCAGATCTTCCTAACTATGAACTCGTCCTTGTTCCAAGCTCATATACCACCTTAAAGATGCCACACTTAATCTGTCTTAGAAACAGTGTATGAGTAGCTTATCATTTTCAGTATGTGCAACCATCTTTCTAAAATACATCACCAAATGACTTCTTGGATAAGTCTGGCCTTTGTACTTTTCAAAATCAGGAGTTTTGAACTTAGTCGAGATGACCAAATTCGAGACCAATCGAATGTTCATGGCTGCTGAGCCAAATATATTGTTACCCTATATAGCCTTGACTTTCTTCTATAGAGCGCGAAGTCTTTCTGCTGCAAGATTCGGAAGAACTTTTGGTCTTGGTGGATTAGGTCTGTAAAAAGCATTGTATTGGTCGTCTTCCCCAACCTCACACCCATGTTGAGTAGATGCATTAAAAGGTTCTACGTGATCTTCAATACCCCTATTTCCCAATGGTATATGAACAGGGACTCCTTTAGCACGGGTGAAGCTTTCATCTTTATTGACCAATCTTGAAGTGCCAACGTGACTAACACTCGTTTTAGTCCCAACTTTTGCTTCAGAAGCTCTCTCCCTTTAAGCAATTGCCAAAATTGTCTCAAGCAACTGGTCTATCTTCTCCTAGATAGCAGTGATATACGTTCTCATGGTGGCCTGATTGGCCTCAACCTGTTCCAGCATCATCCTATAGTTGTTGTGAGTCTCGTGTCAGTGTTAATTAGTCAACGTTACTAGACAAAGGGTAAAATGTTGTATAAGTTTTTTGAATGATATGTATGATGTGTATTTAATGCTTGTGGATGCAAAAAAATTATTTTTTTATGTTTTTGTTTTTATTTTCAGGGAACCATTTATAAAGATTATTGTTAGTAAGGATTCCCTCTTTCCCAAGTCTGGCCACCTTAGCTCTCAGCTCCTCTACCTCCTCAAGTGAGACAAGCACCCTTTCTGGTGTAGCAAGCCTAGGAGGGATCTATATTGAAAAAGGGAGTTTGACAACTTTAACCCTTTTTAGAACCCACCGTTGGTACGATATCTTAGACACACCATCCCTCTTCCTCAGCTCAGGGCCCTTGGTGTGAATCTTTTTCCATGACCTGACAATTTTATAGAGCAAAGCTGGATCTTTGGCACCCATGTCATCTAAAATCATTTCTTCCAGCCCCTTGTCCTCAGGTTTCCCCAACATAGGATACCCAAACTGTCGTATAGCTAGCATTGGGTTATAGCTAATACAACATTTGGATCCTGTTAAAGGTACGTTAGGAAAACTACCACAACTGATGATGATTTCCTCCATATTTATCTTGCTACGCTACCAAGTGATATCCCTTTTAGTTAGAGACACCAAGGTTTGGGCCCAATCCGTACTAGACATATCACTAATAAGGGAATTCAGTTTGAACACATGTGATGTGAGCCATTTGTAACGTAGAGGAAGGCAAAAAGTTAGGGTGCCATTTTTATTCTCATGGTGATGGTGAAGACTACGGAAAACGTTGGCTAGAAGTGGACAAACTGGACTTTGATTTTATTTCCACACGGCCTACAAAATGTTAATAGCAGTTGAATCAATAAAACCCTCATAAGTTTGGAAAAGTACTTTCCCATATATGAGGAGGGCTAACACATTTCCAAGAGCATCCCAAAGTCGTGCTTCCAGTAGCCTCTCTGCTTCCCCTTCTAGGTAAACTCTTCGAAACCCTGGTAAGTTTTCTCTCTTCTTCAAATTAGCCATGGCAGTTGGAATAGGAATATGGAGTGCAAAAGCTATTTTTTCCACTTCAGGTACCTAGCCAATCATGTTGTACGATTTCCTACCCTTTATAGAGGAACCCTAGAGACCTTTAAACTCCTCTAAGGTAGGAGTAAGTTGAAAGTATTGGAAAAGAAATCTTCAGAACGAAGGATCGTAAAATTGAGCCAAGGCAGTAATGTATGATGTCCGAACGTTGATAGTAAGAAGACTTAGAATTCCACCAAATCTCCCTTTAAGCATAACTTTAAAACATTGTGGAAGCTCTTTTAGACAATTCATCAAAACAGTGGTGTCTGGAATTTTGGCCTTGAGTTACAAAGCTTTTATTCTATTTGAATTCATCACTCCTTTGAAAGCAAAATAATCATGGATACAAAGGATTCCATGAAAATAAATTGTTTTATGAGTATCATGATGTAAATGAGATGAATGCATGATGCTTGGATCCAGGGTATCATAAGTAATTCAGAACACCCTACCAGGTAGGCTGTCATAATGGATAGTTCTAAGTTATTTACCCGTAAAAAACTACTCGCGAGATAGTTTATGCGTTGATGGATAGGGTTCCCAAGGTCATGGACGCTTATTGTATCAACATCATGCAACAATCTAGTTATTTTATGATGAGAGTGACGAAAGGTCTATCTTGGGTGGGATTCTCATACTAGGAATACGAGGAGAGGTCCTCGGAGTCTAACACTACTCAACCACCAAGAGGGAAACTGGTTCTAAAAGTGGTTCCCAAAGTCATGGACCCTTCATGAATCAAGTCGTGAAATAGGCTAGCTTTTTTACAACGAGATCTACGAAAAGGCATACTCTAGAGGAATACTTCATGCTAGGCACACGAGGAGAGATCCTTGAAGAATAACACTACACAACTTCCAATTACAAACTTAGGTTTTCCCTCTTCTTTTTCCAAAGTTCAGGTCTAGAGATTTACTCATGATACCATCCCAAGATCCACAAATAAAAATGATAATGAGCATATATAATGATAAAAAGAAAGTATATAGAAAATAGGTAAGCAAACGAGCATATATAGTGTTAAGACAATAAATAAGTAAATCCAACATTATCGTACGGTTTAACTAAGTTAGGCTCGACTCTCTCTTTATTGGATCAAATACTCCCCAGTAGAGTCGCCAACAGTCGCATCTCAAAAAATACGATCCCTCACGATGGTTGCGGAAAAATGATTCGAATAGAGTCGCCACCGAACTTTATTTATTCCAATGAAGGAAAGGGAAAATAATGTTAAAACCTTTTAAAAATAGAATAATGGTCGTCGCAACCATATTCGGGTTCCGGAGTCGATTACGCAAGGGGAAGGTATTAGCATCCCTCACGTCAGTTGTACTCAACAGGAACCTTTTAGTTAAAACTTGTGATTTGACTGTTAGTTAAATGTTATTTGTTTTCTTCGAGTGAATAAAAGATTGAAAAGAGAAATGAAAGGAAACCTCAAAAGGGGGAAAATGGATTTTTCTTATTAGTGTGCTCGCCAAGATCTCGTAATCTCCTGCCTACTTATCCTTACAATGAAATAAGGAAGTCATAAAATTCATAGTTCGTGGAACTACGATTTGTTTATTGGTTTATTTTGATGAGTGAGTACTTAGATCGTATTCTAATGGCTAAATATGGGCTTGCATGCTCACGGTGGAGACTTAAGCGCTAGTTTGTATATACATTAGAAAGGATTAGGAATCTCTCTTTTTGAAACTATTTTGATATATTAATAGTATATTGAATTGAACACATATCTAGATCATATTCTAACAGTAAAACTTGGCTTGCTTACTCGCGGCGGAGGCTTAAACGCAAGTTTGTACACGTTAGAAAGGATTAGTCAAATGTTCGCTTATGAAAAGCTTTCAATCATACGAGGGTGAGAAAGGATAGGTTTAATTGATTGAAGGTGTATTGAATATTTTTTAAAGGTGAATGACGAATATTCAGCAAGAACAAGACATAAGCCTTGAAGCCATTTATTCGAGATGATGTCGGAATGTTAGACTCCAACAACCTCTTTTTCATTCAATTAATTATGAAAATTGTTTGGTGGATGGTGAACTTTCCAAAGATTGTTCAAAGGTTCCACTAGGGTTCTAGATTCCAATGGCCCCTATTTTCGTCCAAGTGTTTGAATTAAGTGTTTTAGAAATGAAAGAATGAAAAGTGACTTACTTGATCATCATTTTTCACCATGATCCACATCTATTCAAGGAAAACGCCCAACATTAAATTTGTAGAGGATGGTCTTATCTTTCCAAAAGGTCAAAGAGCATGAAATTATCATATTTGACCTAGGAGTTTCGAAGAGATGAAGTTGGCTCTCCAAATCTGAATTTTGGGTCATTTTCATGACAAGTTCAAGATGCAACCTTGAGCCAAAGCTACACATTCTTACTTTCAGGATATCTTGCTTCTAAATCTCACCTTAATCAGAAGATTACATAAAACCTTGGTGCATTACACAAGGGATTGGGCCATTGACCAAGTCTTGATGCCATATCTGGAAGGTTTTGCAAAAAGCTTCATATCCGTTTTGATAAAGGCCAACTTTTCCAACCACTCTTGCATTGAGCTTCCAACTTGTTTCTTCTGATTACACTTAACTTCTAAACCAGAAAGAAACATCCAAAACCTCAAGAAAAGTACCTCTAAACTCCTCCTTTCACTCCACCTTTTCATCATGATCCATTATGCATTTTTGTGCAAAATGAAACCAAGTCACCAAACTAGCATTCCAATTGAACCAAGATTGATTTCTGCAAGTTACATGAACCATATGGAGCCTCTATATATAGAGAGCCAAGCATCATAACTCAACACACCATAATTGAAACAAAAACTCCATTGTAGCAAATTCTCTAAACCTCAAACTTCCAAATTTCATTGTGCTTGTGTTTTCTCCAAACCAACACTTCAAACAACTTCTAAACATCCATAAGAAGTTGTCCAAACACTTGAACAACTTCTGTAACAGGCCTACCATCATCTTCCAAATCACATTTTCATAGCTTGAAACTTGATTTATAAAGGAAGAACCAAGCACTCTCAGCACAAGCTAGGCATTAAAACACCTTCCTTGAGGTGTAAGGAAGCTGTTAAGATCATAAAATCACATATGGAACACCGCTATTTCAAAATACGGTTTTCATTTTCGAGGTATGTATTCATTTCTGAAATTTATGATTTAAGGATCCATTTTGCATCATTCTTGTTACCATTTCACTTGCCAAGATGTGATGAACAAAAATCCTATGATCATTGGTCTTAATCGGTGATGTTTGGAATTTAATTTTAAATTCAATTTTTAGGGTTCATATGCATTTTGTTTGATTTCTGGAGATTTATGAAAAATAAATGAAATTGGTTAATACCATTAGACTCCTTGCGAAATTCTAAGAAATTTTGGTCTTTACAACTTTTGATTTCGTTAAGAATTGAGAGAGTTAGAGTTTTTAGAAGTTGTGAAAATGGTGGATTACGGGATGAATGAGGAAGATGAAGTTTGGAGCCATTTTTAAATTTTAAAAGTGACTTTAATATATATTTTAATTGATGTAACTTAATACATAAATTGATATTACGTCCCAGTGGTAAAACACTAGTTTGTTAAGTCTCTTGCATGCAGAAAGATGTGGGTTTGAACCTGGCCAGTGTAATGTTTATTTTTTCTCACTTGTTAAATGTTTATTTTTTTCCATAACTTTAAATATCCATAACTTCATAATCCCTTAAAAATTTTGACCCGTTCTTTTTGCCATGTGTTCATGAGAACGTCTATTTTATGATGACACCAAAAAATCCCAAAAATATTAATTATTTCACCACTTTTGATTAGATGGAAAACATGTGCTTTAAGTATTTTTTTAAGGCTCCTGATTAATTCTTTTGGCTTATGTCTTGTTTGTTCTTGATGTTGAAAGCTTGTATGATTAAAGCACGCTATTTTAAATGTTGAGTGTTATCCTTAACATGTTTTAACGTGATTATCTTTATACAATGTATCAATTGATTCACCTTGAAAACATGTTTGAATGAATGGTTAGGAGGTGATTAGGTCTTCCACTTAAGCTTGGTTTTATCATGAACTTTGATTCAAGTTTAATGTTTACTTTGTGAAGACTTATAATGTGATGCATGTTTGACCTAAATTGATTCATGTTGTATTTACCATGTATCAATGAATTCCTTTACCATGTCAAATATGATTTTGTCTTCACCATCAATGTGTTATGTCTTATGATGTTATGTGAAACTTCGTCATGTCTTGTTTATGTTTATCTCAATGCCTAAAAACCATGATAAATATAGTCATTCATACCTTACTCACCTTGTGATTGCCATTGTATTTAGCCATGTTTTGTGCCTTAATGTTAATGCATATTCAACCTTGTTATTGTTTATATCCAAGGGAAATGAATCATGGCATTCTTGTCATTTTACATGTGTGTGTTCATCTGCATTCTATACAAATTTGCTTCCTCTTAATCTAAAACTTCTAGATACAATCTTAGGTTCCCCTAAATATAAACCTTAGAATTTTATCTTTCTCTCTCTCCTTCTAATAACCACTTTCATAATAAACTTTGAATTAGGTCATTGTTTTCCCTTTTATTTCTTAATCAAATGCTTCAAAACACTTAATCATATTCAAAGATCTTTGCATAAGACCTAAAAAACACAAACTTAATTCAAACCCTTTTGCCACTTTGGCTTTTCCATGTTTAAAACCTTCTCATAAAAGGATTAGACATGAGTCATCCCTAGTTGAGATTTAAATCTCCTACCCCATAACATTGTTGAGATTGATATTGATTCTTTTCCATTTGAAAGAGGTATGTGGCATACTTGTTGATTCTATATCCAAGTGAGAGCCCTTATTTCAATTTGATGCAATGATCTATCTTCCATATATTTGTGGTGGTTTAAAAGTGAGTTTTCTCCTTAAGATGGCAATTTGTCTCTTTCTTATGAAATCAACCCCAACAAATCCCTTCTTACTTTTGAACCCGAACTACGAGGTTTTGATCCTTCACGAGTACGTAGGCATAAGACTCAATGTCTTTCCAAATCATCAAACAATAAAAAGATGTTCTTTTCCTTATCTCCCCAATCAAATATCAAACAATTTTAAACCAAACACATATATTTAAAAGTTTCCTATAGAGTACTACAGATGATTAAGGTGCTAATACCTTCCCTTTTCATAACACACCCCCGTACCTTAGAATCTCCCCCCCCCCCCCCCTTTGCTTAACTTAAGTTTAATCTTCTAGCTTTGCATATACATATTGGGTTATTTTTGAATCGTTTCCCATTCCCTTGGATAAATTAAAGTTTGGTGGTGATATTTTGATTCATGAGTCAAGTCTAATCAATAGCTTGGTATCTGATTCTTCACTGCGATAGAAATGGCGACTTCAATGGGGAAAGAATATTAAGTGGGTGATACCTAACTTGTTTATATGTGTTATTATTATTTGTTCCTATGTTTGCTTGGGTTTCATTATGGAGATCTAAAAGTGGTGAGGAAATCCTAACCCGAATTAGAGAATACAAATAAGATTAGATGGTGGTATAATCAAAGTTACATGTCTAGAATAATCCTTAGCATGACTTAACATATGATATAACCCCACTCAATGGAGACCCCATTGATGGTAATATTTGTTGTTATAAGTAAATCGTAGTGGCATTATTATCTTCGACCTGTGAGTCTAAGAAACTGAGGACCTTTAGAACCCTTTCAACCCCTCTAAGCCTTTTTAGGATGTAGTGTGGAGATTATCCAGGTGTAAGATCTGAGGTAATTGTTACGTGATGCTACGCTCAGACGATTTTCTCTTGAGAATATTATTGGTATGCGAGCAAGTCGTTAAACCGATAATATCCGAAAGATGGATCTATGACTCTGGGGACCAGTTTGGAACCTTATTCTATAGGTACAGAATAAACCCATTAGTTCATATATTGTGGGATGGTTAGACCCTTGGCTCCATGCTTAATGTCAAAACCCTAAACCCGTATTTGTGAAACATGCATTCATGCATCCATAAAAACCTTTTTGCATAAAAAAAAAAGAAACTCAATAGTTTTCTTTTGCAAATATCGATAGGTAAAGTGGAACTTGTAAGGAGGAATACCAAAAAATACATTTTCAAATGTCATGACTTAACAGAGTTGAAGAAGATTGGTTCTATGATAGTTAGTCCATAGGATTTCAGAGCTCGGTATGGAAGACTTATGGGTATCTTGAAGACCAAGGTTGAAGATGGAATTCTCAACACCCTGGTATAGTTTTATGATCCATTCTACCATTGCTTCACATTTCCAGACTACCAGCTTATGCCTACTCTAGAAGAGTACTCTTATTGGTTTGGTTTTAATAATCTCCGACAAATTACCGTTTAGTGGTTCAGATAATACCCCTACACCAACAGCTATTGCAAAAGCACTTCACCTAGAAACGTATGTTGTGAAGGCCAACTTCATTAAAAAAGGAGGGATTCTAGGTCTAAAATGTAGATTCCTGATGGAGAAAGCCTTCATCTTTGCATAAGTAGATAGTATAGATGCCTTTGAAGCCATTTTTTCTCTACTCATTTATGGAATTTTGCTCTTCCCAAATATTGATGACTTTGTGGATGTTAATGTTGTACGAATCTTCTTAATTGGTAACCCAGTACCCACATTACTTGGATATACCTACCATTCTATCCATTACAGGACTAAGAAAGATGGTGGAACCATTATTTGTTGTGCACCTCTCCTATATAAGTGGTTTATTTCTCACTTACCCAGATCCAGGCTCTCTAGGGAGAATCCACATAAGCTCAGATGGTCTCAGAGGTTCATGTCCATTGATCAAGGGAATATACATTGGTATTACCCCTCATATGATGTTGGAGTAATTATTGACAGTTGTGGTGAATTTCCTAATGTACCTCTCCTTGGTGTACATGGGGGAATTAACTACAACCCCATCCTTGCCAGACGCCAGTTAGGATATCCTATGGAAGATAAACCCGATAACCTTCTGTTGACAGGTTTCTTTTACCTCAACAAGGAAGAGAGTTCCGGTTTAAAGGATAGAATCATGCATGCTTGGTGAAACATTCATAGGAAAGGAAAAGGCCAATTAGGAAGAAATAATTGTGTTGCTTTTGAGCCCCACACCAAATGGGTTTATGTTAGAGCCAGTGAACTTAAGATGCCCTATGCTCTTGAGAAGCCCTTATTCCCTTATGCTATAACATCATCATCCACCATTCCTATAAGAATAGGGAAGAGTTTCAAGAAATTTTGGCTAGGTTAAAATTGGAAAGAGACACTTGGGATGGCAAGTACCATGTCTTGAATGATAAGAAGATGGAGATGGAGCAGCAACTAAAGGAGAAGGATGATTTGATTGAGATTCTGGAACAACAAGCTGTAAAGAAACAAGAGGAATAAGAAGGTTTACTTCTGTCTAAAGTCCAACCATTTCATGAGTACTCCAGCATACCTCCCACCTCAGGTGCTTGGAAGGGAATCATTAACAAGCTTATGATCGAGAACGCTCAACTAAAGAGGCAAAAGAGGAAGCATCAGCCAAAAACAGGATGTTCTATAGATGAGATTCCTTAGGACTCATAGACTTAGTTGTTTTCCTCTTGTATTGTTTAGGATCGTTGAAATTGTATTTCATCCTTTGTAATCCCTCAATTGTTTAATAAAAAAAGGTTTTTGCCAGCTTATACCAAATTTTGTCTCTATAATATTTGCAATAAATTATTGAGTTTCTTAAAAATTAAAACTCATCTTTTGCATCTGCATACCATGCATCATTCAAGCACAAGTTTCTGCATTTCAAGAAACTTACACGTGTCTTCTCCCTCCAATAGTCAAATTGAATCACCAGTACACTACTCGAGCCAGTCGCCAGAGAAGGATGGGTCAGATTGAACAAGAAACTCAAGAGCTCAGGGAGTAAGTAAGCACCTTGAAAGATAGTTTGGAAAGGCTTACTGCTATGATGGAGACTTTGGTGGCTGCTCAGAATCAGTAATTGAACAATTCTTAAGATCCATTGCAACGAACAACAATCTCTGAGAACGTCTCGACGCCCATTCCATTGGCTCCCGTCAATGATCAACAATATCACATGCCACCCGGTTTCCCTTGGGTAATGCCTCGCGGTTACCAACTGGATATCGCCCTCAAAATGTTGAAGCTCCATTAGTGACTGCTGTGATGTCTGTACCTCCTTATGTGGTGCATACGACTCCTTATAATGAAGAAAACATTTATCACGTTGTTTAAAGCGAAGTTGCGGGAGTAGATGAAAGGTTAGAGGGATTTCAAGATCAATTCTTAGAAATGCAAAGGGAAATCAACGCTCTTCAAGGTAAGGATCTTTTTGGAAAGACCGCTTTCGAAATCTGCTTGGTTCCTAATGTTCAAACTCCGTCCAAATTCAAAGTACCAGACTTCGAGAAATACAAAGGAAATTCATTTCCTCAAAGTAATTTGGTGATGTATGCTAGGAAGATGTCCACTCATACTAACAACCATCAGCTTCTAATCCACTACTTTCAAGACAGTTTAGCTGGTGCCGCTCTTAAGTGGTACATGGCCTTGGACAGTGTGAAGATCTGTACTTTCAACGAACTTGGTGAAGCTTTTGTTCGTTAATACAAATATAATGTAGATATGACTCCGGACAGAGTTCAACTTCGGGCCATGTCTCAAAAAGAAAAAGAGAGTTTCAAGGAATATGCTCAAAGGTGGCATGAAATTGCTGCACAAATTTTCTCTCCACTTGAAGAGAAAGAGATGACTAAAATATTTTTGAAAACTTTGAGTTCATTGTACTATGACCGCATGATCCCCAGCACACCCAGTGATTTCATCGAGATGGTAAACATGGGCATGCGACTTGAGGAAGTAGTCAAGAGGGACATTTGACTAAGGAAGCCGACGCTTCTAGTCATGTTAAGAAATTCGTCAATAATTTCTCCAAGTAGAAAGAATCGGATGTTAGTGTTGTTTCATATGGTAGACAAAGAAGAAAGTATCAACATATTACAACCGTTTCACCAATCATTAGTCCACCAATGATAGCGCCAATTTATCATCCACATTTCTCGCATCAACATCAATAACAATATCCTCAACAACATCAGCAACAACAACATGTTCAGCAACAACCATCAAATCAACAACATCAACAGCCTCCACAACAGGCTCATTCTCAATTCAACAATCAAAATTGTATTAAAAAAAGGCCACAGTTTGATCCTATCCTAATGTGAAGGAGAAGAGCGATCCAAAACGGAGCGGAATTTAAAATTTTCTCCTTTAGTGATCCTTACGAATGGGCATGATCAGTGATAAAATCATTACCTCTTGTGGCGATTGAAACCTTTGATGCAGATCTACGGAGCGATCACGAACCTTGAATGGTGACAACGCCTATACTCAGTCCACACGAACAGATTCCTTCAATCTCAGTGCTAGCTGCTACGAATGAAGGCTTTGAGTGAGAGAGAGAGAGAGAGAGAGAGAGAGAGAGAGAGAGAGAAACGAAATTACAACTGCACAAATGCTTTTGCACAAGGGTTCTATTTATAGAAACCACTTGTGTGGGCTGCAAGCAAAAAAGCCCACTTAAGTGTATATGGCCCATATCTTATGATATTCCAAAATCACTTAAGCGTGTGGTACCTTACCATATTTTATATTCTACTTAAGTACACCGTACCTTACGATGTTCTACAATTCACTTAAGTGCATCGTACCTTACGGTGTTCCATAGTTACTCTATCTCTCATCAATCCGTCCTTTTATGTGTGACCCTGTAGGTTTTCGCGACATTAGCAATTATATTAAATCACGTATTTAACATAATAAATAGTGAGCGGTATCTAGCAACACATCACTGCCACCCAAGACATGAAAAAGTCATGTGATCTGGCAAATCCTTTTGTGATAATACTTATGTATACAATTACCCTTTTGCCCATATGTCTATATTGAACACGAGGCATAGACCATGTCATCCTTGTACAGTTCAACATTGGGCCCGTAGACATTTATCCTGTTACGCATGATGGGAAAATTTCATCTAGGTCACTCATGTCCCTCAGCATGCTTCGTGGAGTACCCATAAACTGTCTTTATGGTCATCCAGTTACGGACAATGTTTGATCAACAATAAAGCACTCGACTCTACATCTAGGGTCCATAGTGGTTTCAGGTCGAAGGGTGGTATACACCACTATCACCGTGAGAATAACTTATGACACTTTGCATAACATTCTATATGGTATTCTCATAGCGGGTCAATCCAGTATAAATATTACTCCTAATATTCATACCTATGTTTAAGACTTGATAACTCCTTATCCATGATCCATGAGATGTGATCATCAGTCTATATACATAACAATCTTAATGATTTAATGTTATCCTACTTCACAACAAATCTCGACTGCGGATACTTTAAGAATAGTGTCCTTATGTTTAATGGGATCTCATGATTAAGTCACACTTGATACATTAAATGGGCTATCTATTCTAGGGACTTTATTAAACAAACATAATAAAGAAAAAGCCTTTTATTATTAATAAATAATTCGATACAAGTACCAAAAGTACTGGCCTCTAGGGCTTACCCAACATCCTATGCAGAATTGTGTCCTGCATTACTAGCTAAAAATCATGTACATACAAGGTCTCCACCACCCGTGCCAAAGGACCTTCCCTATTGGTACAAGGCAGATCAATTTTGTGCTTACCATCAAGGGGCACCAGGACATAGCATTGAAAACTATTTTGGTCTAAAGTCAGATGTTCAAAGGCTCATCAAGAGTGGTATCCTTTCATTTAAGGACATAAACCCCAATGTTCAAGTTAATCCTCTACCGCAATATGGTTCAACCTCAGTTAACATGGTATATGGTTTCCCGGGAAGTTTCCGGATCTATGATGTACGGTTGTTGGGCGAGAACTTAGTAAAGTAACACATCAGATATAGCAAGAATGGTTTTGTGCCTCCACATAACTATGCCTCTTATAGGGTTTGTTCCATGAACTCTCAAGGATGCCTAGCTATTGTAACGGATCTCCAGGATCAAATGGACCAAGGTTACATTGTAGCCTACCAAGCCAGAGATTATAATCAGGTCAATATGGTTAATAGTGACAACAAAGTGAATGTCATGGTTCCTCAGTTCAATGACTCCGAGCCTATACAAATTACTTATGACAGTCAGAAGAATTTTGTGACTCCTCAGGTCATTAACTTACCGGGCCCAGTTCCCTACCAATCTGATAAAGTCGTTCCTTACAAGTACAATGCAACAATGACTGAGAATGGAAATTATGTTCCTCTAACCTCCATTGTTAACGTCACTGATGTAAGCAGGGTCACAAGGAGTGGGCTTATATTTGCAAAAAGGACTGAGGATGTCATAGAAGGAAAGCAGGCTCATGTTGAGATCCCTTTTGAACCGGTTGGCCAATTTGACAACATGAATCTGAAAAGTGATGATGATGAGGTGTTGAAGATCATCAGGAAAAGTGAATACAATGTGGTGGAACAATTACTGCACACACCTTCCAAGATATCTGTGTTATCTTTGTTGATGAACTCTGAGTCTTACCGTGAAGCTTTGCAGAAATTCTTAGAACAAGCCTATGTAGACCATAATGTGACGGTCAGACAGTTTGATGGTATCGTCGCTAACATCATGGCCTGCAACAACTTGAGTTTCAATAATGAAGAGCTCCCCGAAGAAGGAAGAAATCATAACATGGCACTAAATATCTCAATCAACAATATGAATGAATCTTTGTCAAGTGTGTTAGCGGATACAGGCTCGTCTTTCAATGTCATGCCGAACTCGACAATTTCCATACTTTCTTTTCAAGGTGCTCCTATGAAGAGTAACAGGATTACTGTGAAAGCTTTTGATGGTTCCAGAAAAACAACCATTGGAGAAGTCGACCTTCCTATGACCATCATACCTCATACTTTCCAGATAACATTCTAGGTGATGGACATAGAAGCTGCGTATAGTTGTTTATTGGGTCTTCCTTAGATCCATGAAGCTGGGGCAGTCACTTCCGCTCTGCATCAGAAGCTTAAATTTGTGAAGAACGGGAAGCTAGTGACAGTCTGTGGAGAGCAAGCACTGGTTGTGAGTCACTTATCATCTTTCTCTTATCTTGAACCTGAAGAAGCCGTTGGAACTCAATCCTAAGCCCTTTCTTTGATTGACAAATATGTCAAGAGAGGAGTATCCATCTCTTCATTCAAGGATGCACAACAGCTAGTAAATGATGGTATAACCGATGGTTGGGGAACAATTTTGGATCTCCCAAAAAACAAACACCGAGAGGGTTTAGGCTTTTCTCCTACTTCCGAGAAGATTGCAGAAGGAAATAGATTTGTCCGTTCAATCAAAGAAACTTTCCATAGTGGAGGGTTCATCAATCCCACTTTGCTAGAAGTTAGTGCCATCACTGAGGATGATGATTCAGCATGGGAACCCTACTGCGATGATCCTGAATACTATCTTGAGGTAGAAGATGCATATGTGCCTTTCTACTTTCCTCATCATAGAGAACTTGAATATATCTCGGGGTCATAAGATGAAGCAACTGAAGCCAATATCATTGTGGAAAACAATCCTAAAGATGTTCCGGCCAACTTCATAGCTCGCAGAGTGATTCTCCAAAACTGGATCTCTGTTGATGTTCTTGTTGTTGTTCACATTTCAAAATTAATTCCTTACATATACATTAAAACCAATGAACCTATTCCCTCTTGCAACTTTGAATCCCATGTGTACGAAGCGGAAGAAGAAGAAGAGGAAGACATTCCAGATGAAATCTCTAGACTGCTCGAAAATAAAGAAAATACCATTCAGCCATTCAAAGAGCCTATGGAAGTAATCAACCTGGGTTATGAAGAGGATAAAAAAGAAGTAAAAGTTGGAGCATTGCTCGCTCTAGAGGTCAAAGAGATTATGATAGAGCTTCTCCAAGAATATACCGATGTGTTTGCTTGGTCATACCAAGACATACCAGGGTTTGACACCGATATTGTGGAACATTGTTTACCGTTGAGGCCAGAGTGCCCACCGGTCAGGCAAAAGTTAAGAAGAACTTGTCCGGACATGGCGATCAAAATTAAAGAGGAATTGCAAAAGAAGATTGATGCAGGTTTCCTTGTCACATCAGAGTATCTGCAGTGGTTGGCCAACACTATGCCAGTTCCCAAGAAGGACAGGAAGGTTCGCGTATGCGTTGATTACAGAGATCTAAACAAATCCATTCCTAAGGATGACTTTCCTCTGCCACACATTGACATGTTGGTTGACATCACCTCCAAGTTCAAGGTCTTCTCTTTATTGGATGGATTTTCCGGTTACAATCAAATCAAAATGGCGCCCGAAGATATGGAGAAAACAACACACCTTGGGGAATATTTTGCTACAAAGTAATGCCTTTCGGCTTGAATAATGTTGGTGCCACCTATCAACGAGCTATGACTACTCTTTTTCATGACATGATGCATAAAAAGATTGAAGTCTATGTAGATGATATGATAGCAAAATGAAAGACTGAGGAAGATCATGTTGAGTATCTTTCGAAACTGTTTCAGCGTTTGAGAAAATACAAACTCCGCTTGAACCCAAACAAATGCACCTTTGGGGTTCGATCAAGAAAGCTCTTAGGCTTCATCGTCAGTCAAAAAGGTATTGAAGTTGATCCCGACAAGGTTAAAGACATTCAGGAAATGCCAGCACCTCAAACAAAAAAGCAGGTGAGGGGATTCCTTGGACATTTGAACTACAATTCAAGGTTCATATCTCATAGGATTGCTACTTGTGCTCCCATTTCTAAGCTCCTCCAAAAGGATCAGGGTTGTGTTTGGACGGATGATTGTCAAAAAGCCTTTGACAATATCAAAGAGTATTTGCTAGAACATCCTATCTTGTCCCCTCCAGTTGAGGGAAGACCATTGATTATGTATCTTACTGTGCTAGAAGAATATATGGGTTGTGTCTTGGGTTAATAGGATGAAATAGGAAGAAAAAAGTATGCCATCTATTATTTGAGCAAGAAATTCACTAATTGCGAGTCCCGATATTCTATGCTAGAGAAAACTTGTTGTGCTTTGACTTGGGCTGCCAAGTGTCTCCGTCAATATATGATGAATCAAAAAACTTGGTTGATATCCAAGATGGATCCGATTAAGTATATCTTTGAAAAGCCTGCATTGACCAGAAGAATTGCTCATTGGAAGATGCTCTTGCCCGAATATGACATTGAGTATCACACCCTGAAAGCTATCAAAGGAAGTGTTTTGGCCGATCATTTAGCTCATCAGCCAATCAAATATTATGAGTCTATAAATTTTGAATTTCCATTTGAAGATGTGATGTACTTAAAAGCCAAAGATTGCAACGACATGATCAGTATGATTGATCCCAAACCTTCCAACGGACATCGTTTCATTCTGGTGGCTATTGATTATTTCACAAAGTGGGTCGAAGCGGCCTCATACGCCAATGTGACCAAGCAAGTGGTAGTTAGATTTATCAAGAATCAACTTATTTGTCGTTATGGTGTGCCAAGCAGAATCATCGTTGATAATGGTTCAAACCTGAACAATAAAATGATGAAGGAAATGTGTGAAGAGTTCAATATTGAACATCATAATTCCTCTCCCTACAGACCCAAGATGAACGGTGATGTTGAAGCTGCCAACAAGAACATCAAGAAGATCATTCAGAAGATGGTCGTGACTTATAAGGATTGGCATGAGATGCTCCCTTTTGCTCTTCATGGATATCGTACATCCGTCCACACTTCAACATGGGCAACCCCCTTTTCTATTGTATATGGCATGGAAGCAGTACTCCCAATAGAAGTAGAGATCCCGTCAATGTGTGTCTTGATGGAAGCTAAGTCATTCGAAGCTAAATGGTGTTAAAGCAAGTATGACTAACTGAATTTGATTGAAGAAAAGAGGATGATGGCTTTATGCCATGGTCAGTTATATCAATAGAGAATGAAGAAAGCATTCGACAAGAAGGTTCGACCTCGCGTATTCAGAGAAGGCAACCATGTGCTTAAAAAGACTCAATCTTTCATATTTGATTCTAGGGGAAAATGGACTCCTAAATATGATGGCCCATATGTTGTCAAGAAAGCCTTCTCCAGTGGGACCTTAATTCTTACAAATATGATGGTGAGGAGCTCCCACGTCCTGTCAATACTGGCGCAGTCAAGAAACACTTTTCCTAGAAAAATAAAAGAACAGTTGGCTAAGTCGAAAACCCGAAAAGGCGACTTATGCAAAAATGAGCGTCTCGGTGGACTGAAAACCCGAAAGGGAGGTCCAGGTAAAAATTAGAGACATAAATAGAAAATGATTATCCTGGTAGATTGAAAACCTGAAAAGGAAATCTAGGCAATACAAAGGATTATGGAAAATAACTGCATCAGATCATATTGGATCACTTGGAGCAACGCCTTCCTGTCAAAACTCTCAACTGGCTCTTATCAGAAGCCCAAATACATCTGGAATTCAAATTTGTTAGGGAGAATAGTTTCATTGTATTTTAATGTTTCATTTTCCCATATTACCATTTTTCTAACTTTGTAAATATCCATGGGATCACGCCATTTGCGGATCACCATTTTATCCATAATATTTGAGACTTATCCATTTATTGGCAATCCTTATTTTATTTCTGCTCCGTAAAAATATATTTTTTACTTTGATAACGATTCTTGAAACAAATATTTGAAATTTTTTGTTTTCTTTTGATTTATGAAGAACGTCCACAGTTAAATCCCCAAGCGGCGAGTAAGTTGTGAAGTGTTGGATCTTGGAAGTCGATGTTTCCCAGCAAAGTGCTACGCCTGAATTTTCTATCAAGTTTTAAAATAAACAGTCAAGCTTTTTCAACAATCTTCATTATCCCCGGTGGAAGCTAAAATTTTTGATGATGTCCTCGGAAGAATCATTTTGAAGGTTTTCCTGACCAATCTACACTTGTCCTTAATAGAGTCTACATGTTTTTTTTTTCTAAGTGAAGTCTTCTTCTCCAAAGAAATAGGAGCCCTGCAACAAGATCTTTGCTCTACCAAAGGTTCACATTTCACCCCCAAACGAAGCATCTTCCTCTCCCTAGAGACAATTGGACCTCGTGGCGAGACTTTTCTCCTTTGATGACCTTTAACTCATCTCCATTGATGTTTTCCACCTTAATGAGACTAGCCAAGCTCATGTTGAGCTATGAAACATATTATGTCCCCAGCGTGTCTGTTTTGTCCCTTTTTGTCAGCATAAACATAACGTGCATACATGCATATACACATAAATGCATATATATCATGAATAACCAAATTCATATCCATTTTGCATTCCTTGATGACATTTACCTCAACTTATTTGACTATTTTCATCATTGGGTGTTAAGTTTCCTTCCCCATAGGAGTCGTCAACCTTAAGCAGAGAGTTTATATCCTTTCTAATTCCCCACTGAGTTCATTCCTCGTGGAAGATGGTTGCTTTAGTTGTCCTTTTCCATCTTTGGATAGGATAAAATCCCAATTGAGATTCATTCACCCATTGGTAGAGTCTTGCTTGATTGTTTTTCTCTCTAGTTGTTCCTGGAGTGAGCCAAATATTTGGAAATTAATGGTGAATCTCTCTAGGCTGTTAAACCTAGATTGAGAGTGAATTTATTTTGCACTGTCTCCCCAGGAGAAACATCTTCATTATCGCCAGTGAAGACATATCCTTTCCCACAGTATGGACATAAGGGGTTATCTCTTTTGAGAAGCTTGTCTATCTCGAAGGAATTATCAACATAGAAGTTTTCATCCATCAAATGGTTTTCTCTCCAAAGAAGTTTGATGAAGACTTCCAACATGTAGCTGTCTCTTTATTTGAGAAGCCTATTTCATGATCTCTGATCCCTAATAAGTAGCTGTCTTTTACTGAGAAGCTTATTCTATTTCTGGACGCCCATTTTGGATAATAGATGGCAGTCTTTTTTTGAGAATTTTGTTTATCCCCAATGAAGTTATCAACATATCAAACGTTCTTTCCAACAAATGGCCATCTCCCAAGAAAATTTCGTCAGAGAAGTTTGTTGAAGACTACTACATGCACCTTTCTTTTATCACATGACTTTATATCCCCAGTGAGGTGTTTAGTTACAAGAACTTATATCACCAATGAGGTATTAATCACAACAAATGGTGCTTTCCCCAGTAAATCACGGTGGAAGTCTGTTGAAGACCCTTACTGTGATTTTCTCTTTATTTGAGAATTCCAGTTTTTTATAAGATTAACTGACCCACATCCTTCGAAGATCCCCGGTGAAGTTACTTCTCTTTCCCCAACAAGTGGTCACCCTTTTTAGGAGCTTGTTCATTGATCCTTTCCGAGAGAAAGACTTGGTTAAAGAAGAAACCAAGGCCCGTTCGCTGGCTTATGACTCGAATCATGGATAGGTTTATTTTGCCTTTTCTAAGTGGAATACTTAAATAAAGAAGAAGTTGAATCATGTTTTGATCATGTAAGCTTATTTGGACTCGTTATTTGAACATGGGGTCATCTCTACCTTTGAGAAACCTGTTGCGAAAGCCAGAACTCGTTATTTGAACAGGCGGTTATCTCTACCTTTGAGAAACCTGTTGTGAAGCATATATCGTTATTTGAACAGGCGGTCATCTCTACCTTTGAGAAACCTGTTGCGAAGATATTTTCTCAGTGAAGCGTACTTTTATTTGGACCCATTATTTGAACAGGCAGTCATCTCTACCTTTGAGAAACCTATTGCGGGACCATTTCCCCATTGAAGTTTATTATGGATTCGTTATTTGAATAGGCGATCATCTCTACCTTTGAGAAACCTATTGCGATCCAATATATTTCTAACAAGATGATTACCTTTACTTAGGCTACCACATGTTTGGTAGTAGGTAATATACCTCCCTCCTTGAGCCACCCTATTGTTTAAGTTGCCCCGTGATTGGTAGTCGGTAGTCTCATTCCCCAGTAGGGTTAATAATCTCATCCCCTTAGAGCCATCACCCCTTCCTAAGTTTAAGTCACAATCCTTTGGAATGATTTATTCCCCAGGAAGCCCTGGTCCATTGGAATTTGCAAATCTTCTTCCTCAGCTGAAGTTGTAATCTTTTCCTCAGTGGAATTTCCTTTTGTCTGTGCCCATAGTGGTGTTCCTTTATCCCTATGTGTTTTCTCAATAAATATTACTCCCCTGTGACATTGTTCCTCACAGAATTCCTAAGTCCTACGTGCATATCATATCATAAGCATTTGGTGGCCTCTTAGGGAAAAACATTGTGCATGTTTGTATTTAAGTCTCTCTAATCACGTCGAGATGAAAATTCCAATATTCATATCTCCAGATTGAAGAAACTTAAATAAGGGAATTTGTCATACCCTAATTTTCAACCCTAATATGCCACCATCATTTGTATAATTTACATGACATCTAACATCTTTGCATTACTAACCTATTGAAAATACAAAAAGATTTTCTACTTTGTTTATCTCAAGCTAGGGTTTTGCACCAAGAGCTTTCAAAGATTGATCAATCAAAACTTGGCATGAGTTTCAAAATTTCAAACTCCTCATACTTCCCAAGTGATCAAGTGAATTACATCAATAAGAATCAATTTCAAGATCATTCCATCTCAAATTCATCAAGGCCAGAGTTCATCTGATACCCTCAACTAGGGTTTTGACCCAAAGTCAACTGGTTGACTTTTTAGCCAAGGCATGATCCCAAAGCTTGAAGCATGGTTCAAAGACTTCAAATACATCATAAGGGATCCATTCACATCATCCAATGTGCCCAAGAGATCCCATTCATTAAAGATTGCAAGAATTGGATTCATCTGATACAAAGTCAACTAAGGCAAAGTCAAAGTTTGACTGTTGATATTTTTGGTAAACCATGGACTTCTCAACTCAAGGATCATGAAAATATGGTTTATGGATGCATTTGATCAATAGAAAGAAAGAAATTGGAGGTTACTTGCAAAAAGGGCAAGATTTGGTTTTGTAAATTTTTCTAAGTTATGAAAAAATACATGTTCAAGTACCCAACTTTCCAAGGTCATAACTTGTGATCCAAGCTACCATTTTCTTTTCTCCAATGGTCAGATTAAAGGTCTTACTTCATACTTCTACTTTGTACTTGATGATTGATTCCCCAATAATGCAAGGATTTCAAGTTATGAAGCCATGAAGTTGGTACCATAAAATTGAAACACTTAAAAAAATTCAACCAAATCTACCTTCAAAAGGTGACTTACTTGATCATCATTTTCCCCATGATCCATATTTATTCAAGGCAATCTCTCACCATGAAAGTTATATAGGATGGTCTTAGCTTTCCAAAATGTCCAAGAGCATGAAATTATCATATTTGACCTAGGAGTTTCGAAGAGATGAAGTTGGCTCTCAAAATCTGAATTTTGGGTCATTTTCATGGCAAGTTCATCATGCAACCTTGAGCCAAAGCTACATAATCTTACTTTGCACGCTATCTTGCTTATAAATCTCACCTTAATGAAAATATTACACAAAACCTTGGTGCATTACAGAAGGGATTGAGCCATTAACCAAGTCTTGATGCCATATTTGGAAGGTTTTGCAAAAAGCTTCATATCCATTTTGATAAAGGGCAACTTTTCCAACCACTCTTGAATTGAGCTTCCAACATTTTTCTTCTGATCACACTTAACCTCTAAACCAGAAAGAAACATCCTAAACCTCAAGAAAAGTACCTCTAAACTCCTCCTTTCACTCCACCTTTTCATCATGATCCATTATGCATTTTTGTGCAAAATGAAACTAAGTTACCAAACTAGCATTCCAATTGAAACAAGATTGATTCTACAAGTTACATGAACCATATGGAGCCTCTATAAATAGAGAGCCAAGCCTCATAACTCAACACACCAGAATTTCCACAAAAACTCAATTGTAGCAAATTCTCCAAACCTCAAACTTCCAAATTACATTGTGCTTGTGTTTTCTCCAAACCAACACTTCAAACAACTTCTAAAGAACCATTAGAACTTGTCCAAACACTTGAACAACTTACATAACAACCACACCATCATCTTCCAAATCACATTTTCATAGCTTGCAACTTGATTTGGAAAGGAAGAACCAAGCAATCTCAGCTCTAGCCAGACATTCAAACACCTTCCTTGAGGTGTAAGGAAGTTGTTCAGATTATAAAATCACATATGGAACACCCCTATTTCAAAAAACGATTTTCATTTTTGAGGTATGTATTCATTTCTGCAATTTATGATTTAAGACACCATTTTGCATCATTCTTGTTACCATTTCACTTGCCAAGATGTGAGGAATAAAACCCCTATGATCATTGGTCATAATCGGTGAAATTTGGAATTTAATTTTAAATTCAATTTTTAGGGTTCATATGAATTTTGTTTGGTTTCTGGAGATTTATTAAAAATAAATGAAATTGGATAATACCATTATATTCCTTGTGAACTTCTAAGCAATTTTGGTCTTTACAACTTTTGATTTCGTTAAGAATTGAGAGAGTTGGAGTTTTGAGAAGTTGTGAAAATGGTGGAAATGGTGGATTACGGGATGAATGAGGAAGATGAAGTTTGGAGCCATTTTTAAATTTTAAAAGTGACTTCAATAATTATTTTAATTGATGTAACTTAATACATGAATTGGCATTGCATCCCAGTGGTAAAACACTAGTTTGTTAAGTATCTTGGATGCATAAGGTTTGGGGTTTGAATCCCCCTTGTCTCAGATTTTGGTTTTTATTTTTCCAAACAATGCATGGAACCCTAACGACGTGGGTTCGAACCTGCCATGTGTGTGTTCATCTGCATTCTATACAACTTTGCTTCCTCTTAATCCAAAACTTCTATATACAATCTTAGGTTCCCCTCAATATAAACCTTAGGATTTTATCCCTCTCTCTCCCTCTCTCCTTCTTATAACCACTTTCATAATAAACTTTGACTTATATCATTGTTTTCCCTTTTATTTCTTAATCGAATACTTCAAAACACTTAAGCATATTCAAAGATCTTTGCTTAAGACCTAAAAAACACAAACTTAATTCAAACCCTTTTGCCACTTTGGTTTTTCCATGTTTAAAACCTTTTCATAAAAGGATTAGACATGAGTCATCCCTAGTTGAGATTTAAATCTCCTACCCCATAACATTGTTGAGATTGATATTATTTTTTTCCATTTGGAAGAGGTATGTGACATACTTGTTGATTCTATATCCAAGTGAGAGCCCTTCTTTCATTTTGAGGCAAAGATCTATCCTCCACATGTTTGTGGTGGTTTAAAAGTGAGTTTTCTCCTTAAGATGACAATTTGTCACTTTCTCATAAAATCAACCCAACAAATCTCTTCTTACTTTTGAACCCGAACTACGAGTTTTTGATCCTTCATGGGTACGTAGGCATAAGACTCAATGTCTTTCCAAATCATCAAACAATAAAAATATGTTCTTTTTCTCATCTCCCCAATCAAATAGCAAACAATTTTAAAACAAACACATATATTTAAAAGGTTACCGTACAGTACTACAGATGATTAGGGTGCTAATACCTTCCCTTTTCATAACACACCCCGTACCTTAGAATCTCCCCCCCCCCTTTTGCTTAGCTTAAATTTAATCTTCTAGCTTTGCATATACATATTGGGTTATTTTTGAATATTTTCCCCTTTCCTTGGATAAATTAAAGTTCGATGATGATATTTTGATTCATGAATCAAGTCTAATCAATAGCTTGGTCTCTGATTCTTCACCGCGACAACTTGGTTTGAAAAGCAGTCATTCTTAAACCTCCCACTTTGTCACTATGGTCTGAGACTTTGAACTCGTTCCTAAGTTCCGTGGAAATTAATAAAATCCAATAACTCATTCATACATACATTCATTTATCATCAAACTAATAAGAAAAACTCTTAAGGATTTTGTTTGTTCAAACTCAGAATTACAAGACTTTTTACCGACACAATCATGGATTCCTCAGCAAGGAAAAGCACATCTACTTTCAGATTCAAGAGTCATGACATCAACTCATTAAAGGTCTTTTGCTCAAGAATATTATCCCTCAAGGACAACAAATTCAGAGCCGACTTTGATAACATCATAGATCTTCTAACTAAGAAAGTTGATTATGGTGATGTCACATTAATGGCCCAGTACTACGACGTCCCTCTAAGATGCTTCACTTTCCCTTTACAAATCTCTCCAACCTTGGAAGAACTTGAGAGACTTCTCTATTGATCAATAAAAGAATACAACCCCTTTCCCAAATTGGAAGAAGTTTTCTGCTTGGCCGAACTCTTAGCCGTCTTGGGTATCAACGCCAACAAACTAGTGGCTGTAGCGGGGTATTCGTTACCATTAGACATATTGACTAAATCCAAGGTAAATCATACAAGTCGAGTCGCCACCGCACTTCTATTTATCCAAAAGAATGGTTAGAAAGCGAACAAAAACCTAATAGTTTTAACAAAAACTAGTAAAAGAGAACAGAGATCTGGGTAAGGGGGTTGGTTACGCAATGGGAAGGTGTTAGGCACCCAAAACATCCTAGGTACTCCTAGGGAGCCCTTTTCATACTTGTTGTAAAGGTTGTTGTTTTTGGGAAAAATTTGTTTGTGCAAACATGATTGAAGAGATGAGAGGAGAATGTACAAGTTATTTACATTTTGTGTTTGGATGGATGAACCCATTGCCTACGTACCATCTTAAAAAAGATTAGGATCAAAACCTCGTAGTTCGGGGTAAAAATCTCAAAATGAGTTGGTGAGTTGATTGGTCAAAAAGCCTTAAGGTCTTTTGTTATCCAAGGGAGAAAACTCATCCTAACCACAAATCCACCATGTGAGGATAGCTTCAACATGCTAGTGAGGGGTTAACCCTATAATAAGCATGGAAGACTCATTGTCCATCACTAAGGATATAGGTGAGTATTACATCTACCACAAGGATAACTCAAACCTAATAGCTAAAGATTATGAAAATTTTGATTAAGGAAGTGGCCATTGGAACCACAAAAGACATTTGAATGGGTTATATTTACCAATTAGAAGTATATACAAAATGGTCAAAGTTGTCTTAGAGATTCAATTCAAAATAAGTGTTATGAAAAGAAAGTTTGAAAATCAAAAACATAAGGCTTAG
The DNA here is from genome assembly GCF_024323335.1 of Lathyrus oleraceus. NCBI lineage: Eukaryota > Viridiplantae > Streptophyta > Magnoliopsida > Fabales > Fabaceae > Lathyrus > Lathyrus oleraceus. The sequence continues at coordinate 353,706,479 of NC_066582.1, read as the reverse complement.
GTTGAAAACAATAGTTAAATGTTTGCACAAAAGTCTTGGCTTGGGTTAGAGTGGAAAGAAGAAGAATAAGGGCTAAGTCCTAAGTAAAGCAAAAAGATGAGGGAAAAAGAATCAAAACCACAATGGAGTCCCTCTCTTGAGATCATATGGATGATCCAAGTAGCTCCCATCCTTTAGAATGAACAAACACAAGCAAAACTCAAGCAATCAATAATCAATAAATTCTTGGATAAGGCTCCTCAAGGTCTCTTGTATCTTTCTCTCTTAGGAGCTCATGGTAATGGTTCCTTCCATTAAGCTCATAGTATCCCCTAGCACAACAGCACACACATCAAAAGTTTCATGAAGTAAACCAAGAATGGACAAGAGTGAGTTTAGAGATTTGGTCCTTCTAATCCATCTTCATCATTAAGGTCCATTTACTCCAATTTTGCATAGGGAAAGTCCTAGATTCTAAGTCCATTTCTCCATTCTTTGCATAGGGAAAGTCCTAGAGTCTAAGTCCATTTCTCCATTCTATGGATAGGGAAGGTCCTAGAAACTAAGTCCATTTCTTTGCATTTGGTTTATAACAATCAAAACAAAAACACAAGCACAATAGTATATACACAATTATGTGCTCAGGTGAGCAAAAGGCAAATGGCATTGACATAAACATGTGCTCAAATGAGCAAAGATAAATGCAAATGGATAATATGTGCAAGAATAGTAAATTGCATAAAAGTAAAGAGCAAAAAGTAAATGTTAATTGTTAATGGTTAGTGTTAGTAGTTAGTGTGCCATAAGGAAAATTTAGCGCTATGTTAAGCAATCGTAATTGGACTTATGTAGAAATCACAACTATATGAGGCCGGTCAATAATAATATAGGCAACAAACACAAGTTAGGAGTCTTGATTAGTGAACCAAGTCCCAACAACTTGCCATGCCAAAAAGAAAATGAGAATTGATCTTGTATTGGTTTAAGCCTTTTGCATGATTTAGAAAACAACCTATCCTTAATGCAAAGCCATTCACTTGATCAATTGATCAAGATGAATTAGATTTGAATCAAGGAAGATTAAGTCTCCCTAATCAATGTTAACTTATCAACCTTCAACTCATTGATCAAAAGGAAAAAAAGAAGAAGAAGAAGAAGGAGATGAATAAATGGAGACAAAAGAAGGCAAAATGATACAAATGCATTAAATGAAATACCATGTACCAATCATCACATGTTGACCAATAACATTGAAAGTCAAAGTCAAACAATCAAAAACAGAAGTGAGATGAAGATTGGAAGTCAAGAAATGAATAAAATATTTTTTGCCATTTTTTAATATTAAAAATAAACTTGGATTAAAAATAAAAGAAAGGTCAAACTTCAAAATCACTTCAAATCAACCTTGAAAAGTCCAAGTGATTTATCCCAAGTTCAACAAGGTCAAACAAAGTTTGACAAAAAAATTCAGCATTTTTAAAAGTCAGAAACTATTTTTAATCAATTAAAAATGAATAAAAATAACCTAATTGAACTAAAATCTCAAATAAATCTCAAATCAATTTAAAAATTGATGAGAATATTTTTCACAGATCCATCATCATTCAAATAGGTTAGGAAAATATTTTTGTATTTTTTGAATATCAAAAACTATTTAAAATAAATTAAAATAACCAAAAAAAGAGAAAATTCACAAAAAATATCAAATGATGAAATAAAAAATATTAAAAATCAGAAATAGAAACTAGGAATTATTTGGAGACTAATGCAATTGGTCCCATAATTTTTGGATTAAAAATGAGAGAGATATTGATTTTTAAAATAAAAGGAAATTAAAGAAAATGAAATCAGAAATTAAAAATGGCAAAAAACGAGAGCCCTTGGATCTGAGCTCATTAATTGAGCTGGCAGATCCAAGCATCCAAAGGCGCGCGTCCAATGTGTTCCACGGTCAATGCAATGGCTCAGATTCAAACTGGAGAGAGGCGGCCACCGGAGCCACCTTCTTCTCCGGTGAGCATGCGTTTTCCGGCCAAAATTGCAGAGATTCAAAAGGCAACCAAAGTACACGATCCTTATATCAAAATGAAGCTGGGGTGATGTACATCACCCCTATAACCTTGAATCACACTCAAGATTCCTATAGGTTGAGAAATCTGAGGTGGAAGATTCAGGTATGGAAAATGCAGATCAAGGAAAAACGAAATTGAAGCTACCACTAGCTTGCCTCTCAAGTGAGGACTTCAGAAAACACAAGATCTAAGCAAATAGGTCAATGGATGATGAGATTCGAAGAAAATACCAGTTGAAGAGTAAGCTTGAATTCTGGAAACTTGAGCTCGATTCCTTGCTCGCTTTGCCAAAACAGAAGATCAGTGAACTAAATGAGGAAGGTTTAGAAGCTTTAGATCCAAAGATTCAACCAGATGTAGTTGAATTTTGGATCTGAAAAATTTGAGGAAAATGAAATTGCTTCTTTGGTGAAAGGTTGGGTTTTGATTTCTGCAGCAATTCAGGTTGAATCAGGCGTCGTTTTTGAATGGAATAGGCACTACGCCAAATAAGGGAAAAGAGGGCGCTTATTTTGGCCTATAACAGCGCTTTTAAGCGCCCTCTAATCTGGCGCTGGCATAGGTAAAGACAGCGCTTTGTTCTCCTGGAGAAAGCGCTGTCTAAAGTGGCCACATTATAGTGCGCTTTAAGAAAAAAGCGCCCTCTGGAGTGGTCCATACAGGGACACCTTAGAGGGCGCTTTATGGAAAAAGCGCCCTCTAAAGTTGTCAGTGTAAAGTGTTTAGAGGGCGCTTTCAGGAAAAAGCGCCCTCTAAAGTTGTCATTGTAAAGTGTTTAGAGGGCGCTTTCAGGAAAAAGCACCCTCTAAAGTTGTCAATGTAAAGTGTTTAGAGGGCGCTTTCAGGAAAAAGCGCCCTCTAAAGTTGTCAATGTAAAGTGTTTAGAGGGCGCTTTCTGGACAAAGCGCTCTCTAAAGTGTTAGTTATTTTAAAAAAATTTGTTTGAAAAACAGTGGATATATATTTAATTGGTAACCTGTTCGTATGCTGCAAAAGTGTAAAATTCATATTGATTTCATCCTTTAATCCAATGTTATACACCATTAATCCATTGATATATACAACATGAATCCATTTATATACAACATTAATCCTCCATATATACAACATTAATATATGATTCTTTGATCAACAATATACAACAACATATTCTCAAAGTACTACAATTAAGAGAATAAAACATAGCAACCAACACCCAGTGACCACTGTATCCAAAAGCTGTCTAGTAGTTCTAACCAATACTAAACAAAAACGCCCATCCACCCATGGTGGCAAACATGTTCTGTATATCCAAAAGCTGTCTAGTAGTTCTATCACACTTCCATACAAAATAAGGCTCAACCAAAACAACAGATGACAGCATAAGTAGTCCCCTGCAAAAAGAACACGTCCAAATGCAAATAACACAGAACTATCAAAAGGCGATTGAGCAACAAATAGTAAACAATGGCATAAAGTTAAATGACATAGCTAATATTACCTGAATTCCTGCATGGCTGTTAAGGTAAAAATCAAATTCCCTAGGGTGACAAATGTCGGTGTCTACCACGGTTCCTTTGACAATTTAGAACAACAAAATCAGCAAAAAGTGATAAATTCAAATGATAATATATACCAGCTGCGTTGAGAAATATATTGAAAAAACCTGGCATAATTTTTCCACTTCTATCGGTCTCTTTGGGGTTGACAGGAAAGAGACGGGTGTGATGTCTCTTTTGGACCACTACAAAAGTAACTTTAGGTAGATACCCATCCTCTATTGAGACACAAGCCTGATGAAAAAAAATTAAAAATTAAACGCAAAGAATTTAGTGGTGTATTTTATGAACGACAAAGTAACAAGAAATCAACTTTGAGAAGTCCTAAATTCTGCCTACAATACAGGGCTGTGTCGCATCGCGCGAAAAACCGGCGGGAAAAGAAGAAACAACAGAGCCGCCACCGTGCGTTATTTATCCCAAAAGAGGGAAAGGAAACGCTCAGAGTAAACCTGGGAAAGAACATGGTCTCGCGACCAAAGAGTATGGGTTCGGGAGTCGGTTATGCGAAGGGAAGGTATTAGCACCCCTACGCATCCGTAGTACTCTACGGGATCCGCGCACAAAAGGAAGGAAAATGGTTGCTAAAACACTGCTCAAACACACACACACTGGCTGAAAGAGACACAAGAAAACAAACAAGACTGAAACTGACTCGGCAGGATGTCGCATCCTGGGCCTACTTAGTCTATCAGGCATAGACATCAGAGTCCAAGTAGTTCGGACTGGGGAGACGACACATGCTCGCTAAGATATCGCATCCTATGCATACGTATCTTCTCGGACGAGAGAAGAATCAGAGCATTCGTAGCTCGGCTGACACGCACACAAACAAACACACACAGGCAAACGTGGAGCCCGACTGCCAATCACTGGACTTATGTCAGCATCCGAACCTAAACAACACAACAGATAGATAGGGAGTCGGGGACTCAGCCTATAACTGTCAAACACACACAAGCAGACAGACAGCAAATGCTAAGGAGTCACAGACTCGAGCCTAGCAAAGGTCAGACAACACACCCAAAAAAGAAAGAAGGGCGCCCGGAGAGATCAGCTCAATCTCCTGCCTACATACTTCATCTGGTGTGAAGATCAGGGCGATGTAGTTCCCCTACGCAGGGATAAAGGTTCTAGCCTAACCAGATAACAGAGGGAGACACAACTAGGGAGACTACGACTCGAGCCTAGATGTTATCATGCAAGATCATCCCTAAGTTATGGTTTCTAACTAAATGGCACAAGGGCCAACCTATCCTAAGCATGGCTCACACAGGAAGCAAGCCACACACACTTAACTTGCACAGGAAGCAAGCCAAGCAAAACCTAACTTGCACAGGAAGCAAGTCTAAACTAATCCTAACTTGCACAGGAAGCAAGTCAAACTATCCTAACTTGCACAGGAAGCAAGTCAAACTATCCTAACTTGCACAGGAAGCAAGTCAAACTATCCTAACCTGCACAGGAAGCAAGTCAAACAATCCTACAAGCACAGATAGCACACGCTATACACAAACAAGTGGCTCAAACAAGGGTTAGGTTTTAGTCAAGGGGTCATATCAACCTCGACAAACAAACCTCTGGAACTGGGTGAATGTTGCTCTTAACCTTGCCATTGAGAGACTAAGGTGAAGCAGATGAAAGGTTAGTGAAGATAAGACTTCACAGCTCTTATCCCTGGCCAGGGAGAGCTCAAGACAAGAATGTGCGGGTTCAGAAAGTGGGAACCCTTCTACACATTAAAACTGACTCAACTGTACAGTTGTACAAGATCTTGGGTTTGTATCTGCAATGCATCAACACAGTGGTGTGAGCAAGGCAGATGACACACTGAATAGTGGGGGATAGATTGCATATCCCTACCTTCCACCAATTGCCTCTTCACTTAGGAGGACTTTGACTCTATGCAGGGACAAAAGTAAACATCCACAAACATTGCCTCTTAAGGAGGACTTCAGACAGTTGCCTGGCCAAGTAACAGGCCAGGTCTTCCAGACTACATGAAGTAAAGGAGACACACCTCAATGCAAATTGCTTATACAAGCAAAGCAAAGCAAAAAGTTCACAAGGAACTAAGCAACTAAAGCACCTGAAACAGTCAAGCAGATGTTAGCATGCAACTTTAAACAAAACAAACAGAAACAGAAACAGAAACCAACAGTCAATTGGAGGCACATGGATGTGCAAGGCACAAGGCTTAAGGCATGTGAACCAAGCCACCTACAAAACAAAGAGGTTAGACAATGATACTTGAGCAAGCTCAGCCAAAAGAATTGGTCACAATGGCCATTTGATGGTCAACCTGAAATCACAAACTCAAAGGTGAGTAGCAGGACCACTAGGGCAAGCCTAGGGTCAAAAATGAATGAGAAAGTCAAGACAGCAAGGGTCAAGTATCCAAAATCATATTCAAACCATTAGGAAACAAAACCAATTGGGTTTACATTCATATCAATCACTAACATCATTTCATGACCAGATTAGGTCAAAACATGGCAATCAGAAGCTCACAGAAGTCAACAGCAAGACTTAACCTAAAAGCAATCTAAACATTTTCCAAAAAATCACCAAATAAATTATGATCACCCTAACACATAGCATGGTAAGCATGTCAAATTTCATCCCATTTGGATGAGAGGAAGGCAGTCAATGAAAATCAGAAAGTCAAAGCAAATTTGAACATGCTTAAGGAAGTCAACCAAACATGCATCAACTTAGAAAAACCATAAGTCAAGAATGGTGTATGATAAATGAATGGGATCAAAACCATGGTAAAGATGAGGATCTCTAGTTATCTCATGTAAAATTTCATGTCCATCCAATAAAGTATGAGAATTTCACAAATGAAATGGAAACAAGTGTCACACAAGGTCAACATTTGACTAGGCAGGGAAGAAAAATCTCAAACAAATGGAAAATAGTTCAATTAAATCCAAGAAAATTCACAAGTAATCTAGACATACAAGGGTAGGTTCATGCAAAATTTGGGGTCATTTGGATGTAAGGAAGCATGTGAACAAAATTAGGGAAAATGCATGATCATGGTATGGCACCAAATGTAACACATGACTTCAAAAAATCATAACCAGAAAACCACAAATGGGAAATCCACAAACTTTATACCAAAATGAAGGTGAACATGTCTAGTTTCATCACAAAAAATTTCAAGCTCATTGGATGCAACATGAGTATTTCACAATTGAAATGGTAAGATGTATCATTTATGCATACATTTCACAAACCCTAGATCCATTTAATATCCATCCAAGCAAAAAATTAATAAAAATCATGATAAAATAGAGGACATGCTTGTGAACATGATGAAAAAAGTTTCATAATTTTTGGATGAATAATGAATCAAATATGAATTATGGAAGTGGAGGAACAATTGGATGAAAACATGAACAAAAGCAATGGTCAACAAGGGTCAGCATGGCAATTTTGTAATTATGTGTGCCACTAATTGAAACGGCAGCGTTTCACACAGCCAAACGAAATAAGCTGATTGGCTCTCCCTTAATGAAACAGTAACTTAAGCAACCACAGCCAATAGCATTTGAGTTTTCTGGTTTTTTCAAAAAGAACTTAGGGTTTAAGCTTCAACAGCATGGACATTCATCATCGACCACAAAAAATTCAACCAGAAACAGAAATTGAGTACATCAATCTCATCAGCATGCAACATACATTAATAATCCAAGCATTGTTTTCCTTAAAACACAATAACCATCATGAATCGAAGACAAATACATTCATACATCAGTTTTCAAATCAAGAAATCTCCCAGCCTACTCAACCATTTTATGTGATTCAAATTTCAAAATGATTAGCATGGTGTGATCTAACTAAAGCATGCAATAGTTTCAGGAATGGTGGAACTCGAAAAACTCACCAAATCAGCAGGGCAATGGTGATACAGTTGGTATTTGGTGACCAATGCTTGAAACTGATGAAATAAGGCTTTCCAATGTTGATTAGTTGAAGAATTTGCCTTGTGGATGCTTGCCTTTGCCAATGCCTCAGTCAAGTTCTCTTGTATTGGTTGGAGTATGTTGGTTATGCTGGTCACTAGCAGGTCAAACAATTGGTGAGCCAAGCTGTTGTTGATGGTTTTCTGAGTGACAGAAAAATGGTGGAATGGGAGTTGGTCATGTGTTGCAAGGCAGGGTTTGACAGGAAATGCACAAACAAGGTGAGTTGGAGTGAGTGTGAGAGGGCAAGTTGCAAGGGTTTGTCTGCAGTGGGATGTTGGAAAACAAAATGCAAGGCTTGGTTGCTTGATGTTTTGGACAGAGAGAATGAAATGTAAAATAGCAAGGTCAGGGTTGGGAGAGTGTGAAAGGTTTTTTTAGAGGAAAGTGAGGGCAAGTGAGGGCAAGGTCTATTATGTGTTGGCTGTTAGCAGGTGATTTGTTGCATTTTGACAGAAAAGTGAGGGCAAGGTCCATGTCATTGTGGTTTTGGGCTGCTGTATGGTGGTATGCTGCTAGCAAGTTTGTTGGCAGAGAAGCGAGGGCAAGGTTCCCTTTTGACAGGAATTGCAAAACAAGAAAAATGTCAACCCTCTCTCAATGAATGCAGTTATGTGGTTGTGGAATGCAGATTAGCAGGGCCAGGTGTTGTGACCTGTCTTGTGGCAGGTTTTTGAAGAGATGGCAAAGGGTGTTTGCTGCAGAGTTTGGACAGAAAAGCAAGGTGAAGGCAAGATTCAAACATGACCTTCTGCTGCAGTGTGGCCTGTTATGTTTATTGACAGAAAAAGCATGGTGGTTTGTGAGATGTCTTGTGGCAGGATTGGTGCTCCTTTTTTTTTTGACAGCCAGCATGCAAATGGTAAGCAATGTGTGTCTTTTGAATGAGAACGCCCAATCTATTTGCCTTGGCCAAAGTAGTTTGTGATGCCCCTTTCTGCCCTTGCTGCTGTTCCCTCAATATGCAGAAAAAGCAAACATCATCAAAGCTGCTATCTCATATGGTACAAGTATGGTGTGGAGGTCTTGTTTTGAGAAATTGCCAAGGTTTTCCCTCTCCTGCTGCAGTATTGTGACAGACCTTAGAAGAGAAAAAAATCAAAGTGTTTTTTGGTAATGAGTGTAAGATGGTTGGTTTGCCCCCTTGCTTCACAATGATCAATATGCCTCTGTCATCAAAATGCCATGCTTTTTTAATACTATTGTCCTTGACAGCAAAAGTTATGGTTCATGAAGGTATGGTCTCTTTGAATTGTACAGTAGGATAAAGTTTTTTTTGGTTGCAAAGCAAGGTTGGATTTTGGAGATTTGGACAGAAATCTCGGAAAAATAGCAGGGCCCCCTCCTTTGAATGAATGTGGTTTGCAGGTTTTTTTGGAACTGTGGAGTTTGGCCAGCTTCAATTGGATTTCAAAAGACAGCTAAATGCACAATGCCTGCTGGACAGTACAAGGCCAAGTTAGGTTTTTTGAGCAATTGCCAAGGTGTTTCCTCCTTTTCTGCAGTATGGTGACAGATCCTTTTTTGAAGAGAAATGCCAATGGTGTGTGGTTTGTAGCTGCCTTTTTGTGACAGTGCTAGCCAAGCCCTTGTCTTGTGTGGCAATATGACAGAAAATTGGGGGGAAAATTCTGCTGTGAGAGTACAAGTTATGGTTGTGAAAGTATGGTACAAACATGTCCTTTTTCCAATTCTTAAGCAACTAAGCATGGTTCTTTGTTTTGCTGTTAATTTTAGGCTGTAAGTGAGGCTCTAATGACAGAAAAGTTGCTGCATAATGCTGTCCTTTTGAGGTACAAGGCAAGGCATGGACAAGTATGGTTAAATGGTACTTTTCTTACAATTCAAGCAACCAAGCAATATTCACATGTGCTGCATATTTTGACTTTGCAAACACCTTCTAAATGACATTTATGAGCTGTTCCAATTGGTCAAATGTTGAAAAAATGTTTGAGTCAAAAAGTCAACTCTTGGTCAAACTTACATTTAAATGAAAAAGGTCAAAATATGCCATTTTGATTGGTGAAGTTTTGGGTCATGAAATTTATATTTTTGGAAAGAGGATGAAAAATGTGGTTTGTAGGAAAAAACCCCACCAAATTTGGCCAAACGGTTTGGGAGATATGGCCCTTTGAAGTTCAAGATTTTCTGAAATCGATTCGATCATAACTTGCCAACCACACATGGGAATTGAGAGTTCTAGGACTTTTTGGAAATGGGAGAACAATATCTTCAACTTTCATGTTGGGCAAAAATTCATTTGAGGCTTGTATCAAAATGTAAGTTTGAGGATCAAGACTTTCCATTTATGGCAGTTTTCAGCTACAGGCCCAGTTTCCATTTTGGGAAATTTATGATCTGGCTTCAAATTCTTCCATGATGGTGCTTGGCATGATGTATGATGACTATTTGGACATGAATGAACTCTCACAAACCAATTCCAATCATCCAATCACTGATTAAATGGACAGTTGACCAACAGTTGACTTTTAGGGTTTTTGACTGTCTGTGCATTGACTGATGAATTCCAAACCCTAATTCCTTGAGAATTTGACTTCAAATGATGTCCCAAGTTGTATGAACTCTTGATTATTGACCATGGTGCCCAAATTCCACAAGAATGACCACCATCCACTGCTTTGACTGATTGTTGACTGTTTAGGGTTTTGACCTGGTTGTGCATTGACTGCTGACCTCTGAGCCTTCCACCCTTGACTTGAACACTTCAAAAAGACTTCCAAGTCATGTGAACTTGTTGGACAAACCCTAGGGCTTTGATTCCTTGAGAAACACCTTTGCTTGCTTGGTTGACTGATCAGGAGATTAGTTTGACCTAATTCTTGATTGCTTGCTCTTGAGGCAACTGAGGGATAATGCAAATGCTATGCAATGGATCATGATATGCTATGACCTAATATGAAAATGTATGTATAATGGTAGGTGCAAATTTGAGGTGCTACAAGCTGCAAAGTTGATGCAACAAAAAACATATAACAATATATGGTAAGTACCTGTATCTCCGACCATATTTTTTCTTTGCCAACCTTCAAGTCCGGACTTCTCCAATTATCACATGTAATCGGAATATGTTGTCGAACAAGGAAACCAATGTAACTTGCCAACATTGAACCCTTATCTTTTGAAGATAGAATTGATATATGTTTAGATGGACATGTTCCATTGTCGTAGAGGGATACTTTCAAATATCCAGCATCATCATCTACGCGAATGAGGCTTGACGATAATAGAGCATCTCCATCTAAACAAATATCAATTGATACTTTCGAGCATCCCTTGCCCCTTGCACGAATGATTGACTTCATAATAGCCATTTTACCTGTAAAAAAGAAAACAATTAAAATCAGATGATAAATGTAAAAACAATTAAAATCATAAAAGTCATTTTACCTGTAATAAAGAAAACAATTAAAATCATTTGACCTGTACCTTTTTCACTAAGTTCTCTTTCTTTTCTTGGTTGTAATATGTTCTACATGTCTCTTAACAACACGGACGGTTGGATTGATCCAAATACCCCCATTATGATCATTTCTAATATATGAATCATTTGATATATTATTCTCATCTTGATATCAACAACCCAAGCAAGGACATATCATTCTACTGGGGTCTTCGGCGTGCGCAACGGCAAACTTAACGAATTCTAATACCCCATTCTCGTACTCTCTCGACAATCGATTGGAAGACATCCATGTATTATCCATTACTAATTAGAATAAACAAAAAACAATTTCAGAAGAGTTCAAACACATTCGGACCTAGGTTTCTAATGATACTGGTGTTGACACAAAATCAGATATTCATAGGTCGTATAACCCTAACTACTGGGTAATGTAGTCCCATTGCATGCGCTATCATGGTCACTAAAAACCAACCGTCAATTGCCTAATAAACCCAAACAAACGTAGGGCTTGAAATTTAACGCATGCGCTATCAAATTTAAAATGACTATGAATATTGAAACTTTACAGGTTGAAACAAACGTAGCATAGACAACAATAACATAAAACTGAAATGGGGCAAAACTAAAACAAAGCAAGAAATAGGGCAAAGCTAAAACGAAACAAACGTACCTTTGGTGCCAGAAGGAGGAAACGTCGTAGATCTAACAGAGGTGGAAGGAGAACGCCTTAGAACCCTAACGTGAAAAAGAACGAAAATAACAGAGAGTGAAATAACAAAACGCGCAGTATGTTATAATTTTAATGTTTACTAAAGGGGACCTTAGAGGGCGCTTGTGGAAAAAAAGCGCCCTCTAAGGTGCGCTGTCTATTGCTCATTATTTTTTCGCTTCACTTTAGAGGGCGCTTTTGTAATAAAGCGCCCTCTAAAGTGCGCTGTTGTACATGGACTTAGAGAGCGCTTTCTTAGAAGCGCCCTCTAAGGGTATCCTTAGAGGGCGCTTTCATAAACGCGCCCTCTATTGTTGTCCCTCCATTTCCTCATTATTTTTTTGCTTCACTTTAGAGGGCGCTTTGTTACAAAAGCGCTCTCTAAAGTGCGCTGTTGTACATGGACTTAGAGAGCGCTTTCTTAGAAGCGCCCTCTAAGGGTATCCTTAGAGTGCGCTTTCATAAACGTGCCCTCTATTGGTGTCCCTCCATTTCCTCATTATTTTTTTGCTTCACTTTAGAGGGCGCTTTGTTTCAAAAGCGCCCTCTAAAGTGCGCTGTCTATTCCTCCTTATTTTTCTCTTCACTTTAGAGTGCGCTTCTTTAAGAAAGCGCCCTCTAAGGTGCGCTGTCTATTCCAGTTTTTGGCGTAGTGAGGGTCTCTATTTATAGAGGGAATGGCAAGGAGATGATGAATTGATCCGTGTGCATGAATTTGGATAATCCTTGCATGGGCTTGCATGATCATGCATAAGGCCCAAAAACAATGCCAAATGCAAGCTGAACTCAAATGCCAAAGGTTTGGACGTGTAATTAGAGCTGTAATGGCTTGTGCATCAAGATTTCATGTGAATTCCATAATTATGCCTAAATGTTCACCTCTTCGAAAGTACCAATTGCCAAATCCAAACATGATCATGTGAGTAATGGTTGGAAAGGTCTTGATGTAAGGAACAATTGTTATGTTGGACAAAAATCCATTTGAGGTGTGGAAATTTATGAAATTTGAGTTTAAAGTGTGATGTGCAAAACATGTCAATGCAAAGTTTCTAAATTTGGCCAATGTTCAAGCCCTTCTGTTTTGATGATGCAAGCCTCAAATGGAAAAACCTCAAAAATAAAAGTTGTAGATATTTTCAAGACAATCAAAATGGAGTTAACGTTTGCATCATTTGGATTTTTTATGAAAGAGTTATGGGCATTTGAAGTTGCATTTTTTTGCCTTTTAATGCATTTGGCCCAAAAGGACCTATAGTGTCTTGCATTATCACATGTATTTCCTTTGATATTTTGAAGTTTTGTTCAACATAACATTTGAAGTAGACATCGTAAGCTTTCCAATGCATTTGACCCCACCTCAAAATCATAAAAAATGAATGAGTTATGTCCTTGGGAAGTTGACCTAAAATTAGGGTTTCAGTCAAAATGACATATAATGTATTAAAATGGGAGATGGCATTCCAAGCTTCAAATCAATTTTTGATGAACATGAAAGCTGTTCATATTGTACTTAAGAACATTATTTCTTTTGGAATCATCTCCATTTGACCAACACATCAAAAGTTAGGTCTCAGTGCATTTCAAAATAGTCAGATGAATTGACTGATCAACTTCTCAAGTCCACAACCCATATCTTGATGAATTGATGACTGAGGACACTCAAATAAGTTCGAATATGCATGAAATAATGAATTATAGAACTTCCCTTGATTATATTTGACCATGGGTTGAGGTTGCTTCATGAGCAAGACATTGTTGTACACGGATGAATTAGGGTTTCCAACCTCAAATCCTTTGACTTGCTTTGATCAAAATGATGAATTGAGATACTAGGGAGGCATTTTTGATGGAAGAGAGCTTTGGGAACCATTACCATGCTTTCTATCATCTTCTCTTGACCTTACCATTGCATAAGTAATCTCCTTGAAGCTCTTGACCTTGTGATTGCTCAAGCTACAAACAAAAGATGTTATTGACATATTTTTTGTGCTTTTGGTTAGTAAACAAAATAAGAAAAGCAATGATATACAATTCAAGCATGCCTGGTGATCTCAAACCACTCACAAGGAGTCCCACCCAAAGGAAAGGGGAACCAAGATGCTTATGATCCTTGAGGCTATGCAAATGCAATGTTATGATGCCATGAGGGATCTTAGGTCCAAAATTGGGGTCTTACAGATGCCCCTATTTAAGGTCATTCTAGCCGGAGAAGGAAAGGTTAAAATCTTCGTCTCGACGAGGTAGGATGGGCTTAAATAATAACAAAGAGACGAATTTTGGTCCCTAAGAGACCTCATGATGCAGATGTATGCATGCAAATGGTAAAACTCTGTGGGGATATGTGTCCACAAAGGTAATGATCAGGAGGAAACTGACAATCCCTATGAATAAATCACTCTTATGGGAAAAAGACTTTATCGGGGAGTAAAGGGATGAAAACGCGTGAGCAGGTCACGCCTTGAAACTTGCTGAGAGACACGGAGAGAATCCATAAAATGAATCCATGGAAGGACTCGAGCTGACTCGAAGATGCATGTATTGGGGAATATGCCGATACAGCCAAAATTATCCGCGACGGATACTTCGGATAAAAATCCGGACTCAGGTGGGGATGTCCACTAAGGACTCAACTGAGGAAAACAAATGAGGTATTACCAGCTACTGGGTAATAAGCTCAAAAAGAGATCATGTGATCCCGCCGACATAAGGGTGAGGGAAAAACATGCTCCGGGAGAATGAATATCTAAGACCGGTATAAGGGTGAGAGATATCAATCAACCAAATCATCTGAGGAAGACCTAAAAAGGTATACCTCCACTCAGGAAAATCTGACTCCACAAGGGACAAAAGTCATAATAGGGAGCAGAAGGAGGGAACACCAGGGATGCCGGTTATTGGGCATATAATAGGTGACCAACCAAAGCGTGAATTGGGGAATACTCCCAAAACACTCATCATCCAAAAAGAGGGCAAAAAGAAAACTCGATCATGGGATGGACATTCGATTCCAAAAAGGGATATGAATCTTACTCGACTGGGGAAGAACAAAAGGCTTCGACCAAAGAGTGCATGAGATATATTATCTATTACCGTCAGAACATAGATAATACACTCGCATGGAAGATTATCCACAACCGGTTACTAGGTTAATAAAGGATAAATCGACCGACAAGGAAAGTCATCGGGATACCGAAACTAGGTATATAATGATGACCATTCAAGGGGAGCAACAAACATTACCGGCAACCGGTATATGAAAGATGACTCGCTGGGGATAAAATTGCCTAATCAGAGCAATTATCCAAAAGAATGAGGGAATATCACCACCAAATATTGGATAATGATAACCGTCAAGGAGGGGATTACATCTACCGGATACTGGGTAGAAAAACCACGGAAGAGTAACCGTCATCGATTAGGATGAACAAGAAGGTTAACTCTGCAAAGGGGAGAAAATAGGGTTTACAACTACCGGTATAAGGGTAGAAAACCACAGACTCCGTCGAGGATAAGATGAATAATTACCGATTACTGAGTAATTATTCATTTATACCACAGGGAAACACAGGAAACAGTCACAAGGAGCCAATTTAGGATCAAACCAAAGAGGCAAACTGAATCAAGAATCGTCCTAGTGAGGATATAACTCCATAGGGGAACCCATCCCAATATATGTGTTGGGATGAAGCAAAAACAACCGTCGTCCACGAGGATATAACTCAGTGGGGAAAGTGGCAGGAAAGATAAACACTTTCTGCCTAATGGGCTGACTCTATATTGAGGGATCAGACACCGACATCTGCTTGGGAATGTATTACCAACTAGCAGGGAATAACAAACAAAGATATATGGCAAAGAATGCAATATGAATATCTGAATGTTTGAAAATTATATGCACGCATGCGTGGTTTATGTATGATGAATGCTGACAAACAGACATTTCTAACACAAACAGTTTCAAAGGATAAGCACAAACAGCCGGTACTACATCTCAAGAGAGAAAGCCAGGTTCACCGGAGAGCATCCAATCTGTCGGGGATCAGAGATACCAGGACGTAACAAAATCTCTGCAGGGGATGAATCATCGGCCATTCCGACTGGGGAAAGGAGTTTATTGCACAGATAAAATCTGCCGCATAAGACAACTCTACTGGGGAATCCATCCGAGGAGGTAAAGGGATTCTGGGGATCAACCACCAAGCACCGTACCCACCAAGGAGATCACATCTGCTGAGGAGGAAAGATTGCTACTCCGTTAAAAGGGAGAGTGGTGAATATCTCAACGAGCATTCCACTCAGTAGAATAGACCACAAAAGGCTCTAGAGGAAGAAAATACAGTCATGTCAAGAATATGAACAATTGTCTTACCCTGTTGGAGATCATACCATTCTTGGGAGAGCACTAAGGATCTCCTAAGTACCCTTTTGTCATTGTGAATGTTCACTTTGTTTAAAAACAAGTTATGAAAAATTCGTTTATTCAAAACAATGATATTTTCTCAATTAAAAGATGTGAAACATTTGTTGAATAGAAACAAATAAGAGTGCAAACAATTGGATAAGAGGCTCAAATTTATTTGATGGAATGGTAGTCTGCAAATGGCAAGACTCCATAGATCTATACAAGTTTGAAATTGGTGATATATATTGGAAAAGGGCTACATTGAACATAATGACCATTTCTCCACCAATTCTGAATTCGATGTATTCGAAGCTTCGATTGATGATGAATGAGCAAGAATTTCTAATGGATGACAGTTGTAGAACAAAGTCTTGTCAGGATGCAGTTACTTGCCAAATCCCTAATTTTTGCCTAGATTGCCCCAAGATGAGGTACTCAATCTAGCGGGATGCAAATATTCATTTTTTTTCATGTCTCTAACTTTTGCCTGGACCGCCCTTTCGGGTTTTCAATCCACCGAGACGCTCATTTTTGCCTAAGCCGCCCTTTCGGGTTTTCAGCTTAGCGAGCTATTCTGTTTTTATATTAGGCGAAGTATTTCTTGACTGCATCTGAATTCACAAGACGAGTGAAATCCTCCCCATCCATAGTTGTAAGTATCAGAGCACCGCCTGAAAAGGCTCTCTTAACAACATATGGACCTTCGTAGTTTGGAGTCCACTTGCCCCTGGAATCGGGCGCGAAAGACAAGACTTTCTTGAGCACAAGGTCACCTTCTCGAAACACACGAGGCTTGACCCTCTTATCAAAAGCTTTCTTCATTCTCTGTTGATATAACTGACCATGGCACATGGCAGTCAATCTCTTCTCTTCTATCAAATTCAGCTGGTCATAACGACTCTGAACCCATTCAGCATCAGTCAACTTAGCTTCCATCAAGACTCTCATTGACGGGATCTCCACCTCTACTGGGAGTACAGCCTCCATGCCGTAAACAAGAGAGAAAGGGGTTGCCCCTGTTGAAGTGCGGACAGACGTACGATATCCATGTAAAGCAAATGGCAACATCTCATGCCAATCCTTATACGTGACAACCATCTTCTAGATAATCTTCTTGATATTCTTATTAGTAGCTTCAACAACCCCATTCATCTTGGGTCTATAAGGAGAAGAATTATGATGCGCAATCTTAAACTCACTACACAGCTCTTTCATCATTTTGTTGTTCAAGTTAGATCCCTTATCAGTAATGATCTTATCTGGCACACCATAACGGCATATGAGTTGATTCTTGATAAACTTCACGACCACCTGCCTGGTCACATTTGCATACGAGGCCGCTTCAACCCACTTGGTGAAGTAATCAATTGCTACGAGAATAAATCTGTGTCCGTTGGACGCTTTCGGCTCTATCATGCCAATCATGTCAATTCCCCACATGGAGAAAGGCCATGGTGATGAAATCACATTCAAAAGTGTCGGGGGAATATGAATCTTATCCGCATAAATCTGACACTTATGGCATTTCTTCACATACTTGCAGCAGTCAGACTCCATTGTCAGCCAATAGTAGCCTGCTCTCAGCATTTTTCTAGCCATGGCATGTCCATTGGAATGAGTACCAAATGAACCCTCATGAACTTCAATCATCAACAGGTCTGCTTCGTGTCTATCCACGCATCTGAGCAAAACCATGTCAAAATTTCTTTTATAAAGTACATCACCATTGAGGTAGAAACTGCCTGATAATCTCCTCAAAGTTTTCCTATCTTTCACAGATGCCCCAGGCGGGTAAACCTGGTTCTGAAGGAAGCACTTGATGTTATGATACCATGGCTTATCATCTTTCACTTCTTCTACTGCGAATACATGAGTTGGTCTGTCCAAGCGCATCACGGTGATATTGGGAACTTCATTCCAAAGTTTAACCATAATCATCGAAGCAAGTGTAGCAAGAGCGTCTGCCATCCGATTCTCATCTCGAGGAATATGATGGAAGTCAACCTCGGTAAAGAACGTAGAAATCCTCCTCGCATAATCCCTATATGGAATGAGACCAGGCTGATTCCTTTCCCATTCACCCTTAATTTGATTAACAACGAGGGCCGAATCACCATATACATCAAGATGCTTGATCCTAAGATCAATGCATTCCTCCAATCCCATAATACAAGCCTCATACTCAGCCATATTATTCGTGCATTTGAAAGTTAGCCTTGCTGTAAAAGGAATATGTGTACCCTGAGGAGTAATAATTACTGCCCCAATACCATTTCCATATTGATTTACAGCGCCATCAAATACCATACTCCATCTGGAACCAGGCTCTGGCCCTTCATGAAGTGTAGGTTCATCACAATCTTTCATTTTCAAATACAGAATCTCCTCATCCGGGAAGTCATACTGAACTGACTGATAATCTTCAATCGGCTGATGTGCCAAATGGTCATCCAAGATACTACCTTTGATAGCTTTCTGAGCTCGATACTCAATATCATACTCAGACAACAACATCTGCCAACGGGCAATCCTCCCAGTTAAAGCAGGCTTCTCAAATATATACTTGATTGGATCCATTCTGGATATCAACCAAGTCGTATGATTCAACATATACTGGCGTAAGCACTTAGCAGCCCAAGCCAAAGCACAACATGTTTTCTCAAGCATTGAATATCGAGACTCACAATCAGTGAACTTCTTGCTCAAGTAGTAAATAGCATACTCTTTCTTTCCTGATTCATCTTGCTGACCAAGGACACAATCCATAGAGTCTTCAAGAACAGTCAGATACATGATCAATGGTCTCCCTTCCACGGGCGGAGACAGAATCAGAGGTTTGGACAAATACTCTTTAATATTGTCAAAAGCTTTATGGAAATCCTTGGTCTAATCATGGGACTGATCTTTCCGGAGGAGCTTGAATATCGGCGCACATGTGGTAGCCATGTGGGATACGAATCTGGAAATATAATTCAAGCGGCTAAGAAAACCTCGGACTTGCTTCTCAGTTTTGGGCGCAGGCATCTCTTGTATTGCTTTGACCTTGGCAGGATCAACCTCAATACCTCTTTCACTAACGATAAAGCCCAATAATTTGCCGTAATGGACTCCAAATGTACACTTGTTGGGATTCAGACGAAGCTTATACTTCCTTAAACGCTGAAAAAGCTTTAACAAGTGCTCTACATGTTCAACTTCCGTTCTTGACTTGGCGATCATATCATAAACATATACCTCGATCTCCTTGTGCATCATATCATGAAACAAGGTTGTCATAGCTCGTTGGTACGTGGCTCCGGCGTTCTTCAAACCGAAGGGCATCACTCGATAACAGAATGTTCCCCAAGGTGTGATGAATGTTGTCTTCTCCATATCCTCGGGTGCCATCTTAATCTGATTTTATCCGGAAAATCCATCCATAAATGAGAAGACTTTGAATTTAGCTGTATTATCTACCAACATATCAATGTGTGGCAGAGGGAAATCATCTTTTGGACTAGCTTTATTCAAGTCTCTATAGTCCACACACATCCGGACTTTTCCATCTTTCTTAGGCACGGGCACAATATTGGCCACTCATTGAGGATATGTAGAAGTCACCAGAAACCCTGCATCAATTTGCTTCTGAACCTCCTCTTTGATCTTCACTGCCATATCAGGATGAGTTCTTCTGAGCTTCTGCTTCACAGGCATGCACTCAGGCTTCAAAGGTAAGTAATGTTGCACAATATCAGTATCTAGACCTGGCATGTCCTCATATGACCATGCAAAGACGTCAACATATTGTCGTAGCAACTCAATCAACCTCCTCTTAACTGATTCTTCAAGAAGCGCCCCAATCTTCACTTCTCGCACACAATCCTCAGACCCCAAGTTGACCGTTTCCAGATTCTCAAGGTGCGGCTGAATGATCTTCTCTTCATGCTCAAGTAAACGGGTAATCTCGTCAGGAATCTCTTCAATATCATCTTCTTCTGCCTCAAATACAGGGAACTCAAAATTGGGAGATGGTGTTGGATCATTATGTTCAATGGGTTTGATCAACCTGCATAATGATTTTGGATATGAAAAGCTTTAGAATTCAAACAAGGCAATCATTATGCAAATGAAAAGATTGATTTTATTTTATTTTAGGTTTTATGTGATCACCAATTTCATGCAAAAAGCAAAAAGGGAAAATAATTGGAAAACAAACATTTAACATGAATTTATTGAATGAAAATATCATTGAATTAATGCGCCAACAATGTCATCACTCCTCCATTTGGCATGGGAGGAGGGTTTTCTAAACACAATGAACATTACTTTGACTTATGGATAACTGTTGGAATATCCACAGCGACCCAATTATTGCAGATTCCCCCAGGGATAACGAAGTTGCCAGAATCCTCTTCATCTTCTTCCAAAATAGCAGCAGCTTCCTCTCCTTGACTGGTGTGGATGAACCCTCCACTCTTGAACAACCCTTGCGCGTTGAAAACCCCAGATGAATAACCTATGCCAGCCCGGGACTTGTTGTCTTCTAGCTCAATCATTTTTCCTAAACTAGCGGTTGCACCACGCTCAATGGCCAACTTTGCGTCTTTGTAGGAAGCAAATGAAGGAGTTCTCTTCTCAATAGGTTCAGCAATAGATAAAGGTTGGAAAGGAGTTCCAACTTCATCCTTAGCATCTATATAAGAGAAGGAAGACAAGTGGCTAACCAGGAGAGCCTTTTCTCCCCTACCACCACCAGCTTTTTGTTCTTCACAAATTTCAGTTTCTGGTGTAGGGTGGATGTCACGGCGCCAGCCTCGTGAATCCATGGTCTGCCTAAGAGACAGCTATACGATGGGTGAATATCCATAACCTGGAAGGTAATCTGGAAATCACTTGGTCCGATCTTGACTGGGAGATCAACTTCCCCAATCACAGTTTTGCGAGACCCATCGAAAGCCTTCACAACTATTCCACTCTGCCTCATGGGAGGCCCTTGATATGATAGTTTTGAAAGAGTGTTTTTTGGCAATACGTTCAGTGATGACCCAGTGTCCACCAGCACATTGGACATGGCGTCGTCTCTGCAACCCATAGAAATATGTAGAGCCAAGTTGTGGTCTCTTCCCTCCTCGGGGAGATCAGAGTCACAGAAACTCAAGTTGTTACAAGCAGTAACGTTTGCAACAATGCTATCGAATTGTTCTATCGTGACATCATGATCTACATATGCCACATCCAAAACCTTCTGCAGAGCCTCTCGGTGCGGTTCTGAATTCAAAAGCAATGATAGTACTGATATTTTGGATGGCGTTTGTAGAAGTTGGTCTACAACATTGTACTCACTTCTCTTGATGAGCCTTAGCATCTCATCACAGTCTTCTTTCACATTGCCACTTGGGCCAACAGAAGTAGGAGTAATCAATGTAGAGGAGGGCTTAACAACAGGTGCCGGATTCGGAGTGCTCACAGCATCCCCAATCGGGCGTTCAACAGAATCAGCAATAGCCTGGGGCTTGGGAGGTGCTGAAAACACACGACCGCTGCGGGTCAAACCACTAATATCCGCAATGTTAACAACAGAGGAAGATGGTAAGGACACTTCTTTCCCATTTTCTACAGCGACAACGTTGTAGCGAAAGGGAATTGCTTTCTCGGAAGAGTATGGTACTGGTCCGGCTGGCTTGATGGTTAATGCAGGAGAAAGTCTCTGCTTGCTACCATCATACTTGATGATAACAGGTTCGGGTATTCGAAACACTAGAGAAATCACATTGACTTCGTCAGCATCTTCGTCAACATTTCTGTTTTGAAGGATCTCAATGACTCCTTCATCCAGCATTTCCTGAACATCCTTGCGCACCTGGCGACAACCCCTCTGATTGACAGAACAGACTCGGCATCTATCGTGGTCATGCTCATAATGACTATAATCACACAGCAAACGATGTATCTCGACCAGTGATTGTCGAATATGACTGACATATTTGACTTTGTATTTGCCAAGGCAACCCTGGACCATGTTGACAGATTTCCCATGCTCGGGAAATGGGTTCTTCTTCACATTAGGACCTACGTCCTCGAAACACAAAATACCACACCTCACAAGGTCTTGAACCTTGGTCTTCAAAGGGTAGCAATTTTCCACGTCACGGCCGGGAGCACCAGAATGATAAACACAGTGCAATTCGGGCTTATACCACCACTGGGGGTTAGCAGGTATAGCCGGTGGGTCTCTCGGAGTAATCAATTTCCTCTCTATTAAAGAGGGATATAACTCTGGATACGTCATTGGAATAGGACCGAAGGTGACCCTTTTCCTCTCATAACTCGTGCTGGTTTGATTACTGTTTCGAGGCTGGTAGGCCTGCTGTTGCGGTCGGTGCTATTGATGCTGATATTGCTGATGTGGTTGCTGATTATTGTTGTGATGTTGATACTGTTGATTATCTCTGAATACGGGTGCTATATGAGCCACCTGGTGCTGGTTACCGGCGGGACGCACAGTCTTCCTCCTCACAGAGGGTCTTCTTGGTTTCACGTGGGAGGTCACAGCATCTGCCTCTTCATCTTTCTTTTTTGGCAGAAGAGCCTTCTTCTCTGGTCAGACGCCCTTCTCTGACCCCTTCTTCTAGACGCATCCCCATATTCACCATCTCGGTGAAGTCAGAAGGAGCGCTAGCAATCATCCGCTCATAATAAAAAGAGCTTAAGGTCTTCAAAAAGATCTTAGTCATCTCTTTCTCTTCTAGCGGAGGCACGATCTGTGCTGCCACCTCTCGCCACCTCTGGGCATACTCTTTGAATGTTTCTTTGTCCTTCTGGGACATGGCCCTCAATTGATCCCTATCGGGAGCCATATCCACGTTGTACTTGTATTACTTGACGAAGGCCTCGCCAAGGTCGTTGAAGGATCGGATGTTCGCACTGTCTAAACCCATATACCATCTCAGGGCAGCATCGGACAAACTGTCCTGAAAGTAGTGGATGAGCAGTTGGTCATTATCGGTTTGAGTCGACATCTTCCTGGCATACATGACCAGGTGGCTGAGAGGACAAGTATTTCCTTTGTACTTTTCAAAGTCAGAGACCTTGAATTTTACAGGAATCTTCACATTAGGAACCAAGCATAGTTCGACAGCAAACTTGCCAAAGAGATCCTTTCCTCTGAGAGTTTTCAATTCCTTGCGAAGTTCAAGAAATTGATCGTTCATAGTGTCCATCTTCTCATAGACATCTGGGCCCTTAGACGGCTCAGAATGATAGATGGTGTCGTCTACCCTGGGCATGGTATGCACGACAGGAGGAGGAATAGCAAGGACCGGGCTAGATGCCGGCGTAGAGGCAAAGGTAGGAGCGGGACCTTCGGGCATGAAATTGGGAGGCATCCCCCACGTGAATCCGGCTGGCATGGCCATTGGAGCAAAGTGTGCACTGGCTGCAGGCACAGTCGAGGAGACAATCTCATAGATGACTGTCCTCTGGGGAGGAGTTGAAGGTGTTGGAGAAGATTGGCTCTGGGCAGCCAAGAATGATTCCATCAAAGCACTTAATCTGGCCACTTCCTCTTTCAGCTCGCGGTTCTCTTGTTCCAGATGATCCATCAGTCTTGAAATGTTGGCTCTAGTGTAGTACCGGTGAGTCAGCTTGTCTTCAAAATAAATGAAGAACAACAGAGTTAGACCACAGGACAAGAAGTCGGGAACAAAACCTGCTTATGCACATGATGCATGCAATGCTTGTGCATATGATTTTTCTTTCAAAGGAACTTTTAGGGTTCTATTTGCAAATTTTTGGAAATATTAAGCATTTATCACATGTGGAAATATCTCATCAAATAACATCGGGAAAAGAAGTACAGCATTGTCAATCATATACAAGAGAAAAGGAAAATAATCATCCTATGAATCCCTAGAAACAATCATCTAAAGCTCAGGACACAGGGAGATAGGATGCACAAAGCCTCTTCACCTCCCTCTCGTAGGCTGCCTCCATATCTGCCTTCTCCTTGGCGAGTCGATCGTACTTCCTTTTCCAAAACTTGGAAGACTGAGGAAGTAGAGAAGTCCATGCATCATCAGGATCATCAATAACCCGATGTTCGAGGAACTCTATCAAAGCACCCTTCTCCTTGATCTCCTGAAGCAACTCTTCTCGTTCACGGATTCAGGCACGTGAACGGTCTTCGTCTCTCAACTCCTCTACTCCTTGGTTAGGGAGGGTTGAAGGCCCAGCTGATCAGTGAATTTTGATGCACGTTCTTTCATGTTTGTACTCAAGCATTTCTTCGGTTTGCTTTGCTTATTTTTATGTTTTAATATGTTTTTATAATTTAAGTTATTTTTGCACTTATTTAATTTTCGTATTTAATTTTCAGCATTACCAGCTTTCGTGAGAAAAATCATATCTTTAGCTATGAGTATCGGATTGAGACGTGCTACCACTCGATGGAAAGCTAAGAAAAAGATCTACAACTTTTGTTCAGAAGTCGAGAGCTGATTCGGTCTGTAACAGGGCCAGAAAATTCGTTGAAGTTGCAGCATTAGTTTTATTTAAGTTTTGGGTCATTAGTTTTGGGCTTGGGTTATGTTTTCGATCCAGTTGGATTGTAAACCAAATTCCTTGTTTTCCATATACCTAGCAGCCGCATAACATTAGGAAGAGGACTATTCACGAAATACTTGAAAACTTTGGAAGAATTCTCATGAAGAACTAATCGATCCAAACAATTTGTTGTATTCGGGTTCCGATACCTTGAGATTTTAGTAATTCTTATTCAGGTTTTTTATTCCTTTCAATATTAATATATGTATTTTGTTTGCTTAATCCGATTTACATATGCTATATTGATTTAATCCGATTGATTGTGTGATCCTAACTATAGTCACGATTTCGTTTGCTTAATTCGTTATCGAGTCCGTTTAATTCATGTTTGCTTAATTCATGAAATTTAATCCCGTTTGCTTAATTCGGATAATAGGAACATACAACTTATACTATCAATTACGCTTGTCAATTGATATTATAATCGAATATGAATAGTTAATCTGCGGTTGGAATTACGATAGTTTGCTACAGCTTATTTCAATAATCACTTATTTTAATCTATTTTTTTTAATTGAATCCTAAACCAACCAAAACCCCATTAATCGTTACTATCATTGGTTAATTCATTCAAGAATCCTTGTGAGAACGATAATCCGAGTCAATTTGTCGCTAACTATGTTTTGTCAAAAATACTCGTTTTTGATCCGCGCGCGACAGCGGATCAAATTGGCGTCGTTGCCGGGGATTCTTGATTATATTAATCGTCTTTATAGTCATAGGTGTTGTTTTTTTTATAGCATTTTTTGCCTTAACTTCCTTGCGTTCGGGTCTTTTTGCGGTTTAGGGAAAAAAATTTGTTTTTAAACAAATTGCCTCAGATTATTCTGATTTTTTGTCGATTCATTAGGAAAAAATCAGTAATCAAAATCCTCTATTTATGGAATAAATAATGGATGCCTCCCTAAAAAACCGAAATTCCTTATTTTTCTATTTTTTATGATTTATTTTCGGTTTTGGTAGTTTTAAAAAAATCTGAAAAAATTATCAAAATTCTTAATTAACGTCATTAGATTAATTTCGGTGTTAGTTTATTTTTCTAAATTTATTTTAATCGTTTTCCTTCATTGTGTTTGTTTTTGACTATGGCTGACCAAAGAACTTTAAGGCAGTTAACTGCCCCTAATGTGGATTATAATGGCATGTGTATTGAATATCCTGAAGCTGACACTCCTTTTGAATTGAAATCTGGTTTAATACACTTGTTTCCAAGGTTTAGTGGTCTTGCAGGTGAGGATCCGCATGAGCATCTGAAGAAATTTGAGGTTGTGTGTTTTGCACCTTCCGGACCTTCACTAGAAGATATTGTCAAACAAATGACTACAAATAATCTCCAATTTCAACAACAAGTAGATTCTACTTTAAAGACTTTGCAAACACAAATTGGGCAGCTTACCACTTTGGTGAATGTCATGCAGCAAGCTCAAGGATCAAACCAACAACCCTTGGAAGAACATTCTGTTTTTCAAATAGATTTGATTTCTGAAATTGTTGATGATACTTGTAGTGATTTGTTTGCATCTGATTTTCCATCATTGTCTGATTTTGATGATGTTTATTCTTGTGATATTTGTACTGAAACTAAAATTTGCTATGTTTGTGCTGAAATTGAGGTTGCCTTGCAAGTTGATATTCTTACTGCAGATGAGGTTACAAATAAAGTTGTTCATGTAGATAAAGCTCTTGACATCCCGGCTGCCCCAAAGACTCCTTCTATTGAGCAGCCACCTTCCCTCGAGCTGAAGCAACTTCCTGAAAATATGAAATATGCTTATTTAGAGATGAATGAAAAACTACCGGCTATAATTTCTTCTAACCTTGATTTTGATCAAGAAAATAAGCTTTTGCAGGTTTTAAGGAAGCATAAAAAGGCATTTGGTTGGACATTGGCTGACATTCCAGATCAGATCACCTTCACGTGTCCATTTGACACTTTTACTTTTAGAAGATTCTTTGATCCTGGAATAAAAGGCGAAGATACTAATAAAAATTTCAAGTTCAATGGACATTACCCAAAGCTATTCCATGACAGCCCCACTTTGGAAAAAGAAAATGTAGAATATATCTCTTTGAGAAAGGCTGCTTATGTGATCACCTATCCTCCTTGACTACTCGGGTGTGTTCTTTCCTCTCTCTTCTCTCTCTTATTTTATGTTTGTTTCTTACATTGAGGACAATGCATATTTTAAGTGTGGGGGAGGGAATACTTTATTTTCTTTGTTTTTGTTCTTTGTTTTGTTTTGTTTTTGTTTTCTTTCTAAAAAAAAATTGCATTTTTGTTGAAAGTTTTAGGCTATAGAATAATTTGAGGTCGAGTTTGCGGAGACTTGGGAAAAATTCACAAGATTGGTATTGTTTTAACACCGTAAGTCTCCTGCATATGGAAATTGAGTTGAATTTTTATTATGACAGCCTTAAATTCTCATTCTCTGACAGTTCTTGAGTAGTTTATTTCAGCAGTCAGCACCATCTCACACACACTCTACGCAGGGAAGCCGATGAATATAAGTGAGTGTTCCGAAAAAGAAAAAGAAAAGAGAAAAAAATAAAGGAATGCACCTTCTAAGTTTGGTGACCCTCACTCGGTCACTTAATCCAATGGTTGTGGAACCTTCAAAAAAAAGTTGGAAATAAAACTCTTTTGTAGTTGGTTCAGCGGTTTCTGGTGCTGAACTTGGTAGGGCGGATTACGGTCCGATCTCCCGCAACTACAATTGAGTAAGCAAAGGGTTATGCCACTTAAGTACTAGAACCCCGTGCAGAAAAGGATCAGAGTCACTAACCGGTCGCCTTGCTATGAGTGTGTGGAGATAACGGGCTTAATGTGATTGCGCCTGAATGAAAAAGAGCTAAAGAAGGATGAGTAAGTTAGGCTGTAATATAATAACATGATTCGAGTTGATTTGTGTATTCAGGAGGTTTATGTCTGCATAACTGTGGTTTAGTGTTCTTACAATGTCCTTAGTGTGCAATATTAGTACCTATCGAAGCAAACTTAATCGAAGATGACTTGTAGTCTAGAATGAGTAACCGTTGATGTGTGTGTGTTTTATTTTGTTTTTCATTTTGCTCGGAGTGCAAAAGTTCAAGTGTGGGGGAATTTGATCAGTGCATTTTGATGCACGTTCTTTCATGTTTGTACTCAAGCATTTCTTCGGTTTGCTTTGCTTATTTTTATGTTTTAATATGTTTTTATAATTTATGTTATTTTTGCACTTATTTAATTTTCGTATTTAATTTTCAGCATTAGTAGCTTTCGCGAGAAAAATCATATCTTGAGCTATGAGTATCGGATTGAGACGTGCTACCAGTCGATGAAAAGCTAAGAAAAAGATATACGACTTTTGTTCAGAAGTCGAGAGCTGATTCGGCCTGTAACAGGGCCAGAAAATTCCTTGAAGTTGCAGCATTAGTTTTATTTAAGTTTTGGGTCATTAGTTTTGGGCTTGGGTTATGTTTTCGATCCAGTTGGGTTGTAAACCAAAATCCTTGTTTTCCATATACCTAGCAGCCGCATAACATTAGGAAGAGGACTATTCACGAAATACTTGAAAACTTTGGAAGAATTCTCATGAAGAACTAATCGATCCAAACAATTTGTTGTATTCGGGTTCCGATACCTTGAGATTTTAGTAATTCTTATTCAGGTTTTTTATTCCTTTCAATATTAATATATGTATTTTGTTTGCTTAATCTGATTTACATATGCTATATTGATTTAATCCGATTGATTGTGTGATCCTAACTATAGTCACGATTTCGTTTGCTTAATTCGTTATCGAGTCCGTTTAATTCATGTTTGCTTAATTCATGAAATTTAATCCCGTTTGCTTAATTCGGATAATAGGAACATACAACTTATACTATCAATTGCGCTTGTCAGTTGATATTATAATCGAATAGGAATAGTTAATCTGCGGTTGGAATTACGATAGTCGATGATAGGCAAAGACCGAATCAGTAAATTGTTGCTACAACTTATTTCAATAATCACTTATTTTAATCTACTTTTTTTAATTGAATCCTTAACCAACCAAAACCCCATTAATCGTTACTATCATTGGTTAATTCATTCAAGAATCCTTGTGAGAACGATAATCCGAGTCAATTTGTCGCTAACTACGTTTTGTCAAAAATACTCGTTTTTTATCCGCACGCGACAGCGGATCACCAACCATAATCATAGGTGTAGGTCTCGGATACTCGTAAGGCATGAGATACTCGGATGCTCTCTTCCTAACCCAAGCGGTGTAAGGCTCCATAGCAACACAATTCTTAGGACCCAACTCTTTACTTCCTTTCCTATGAATCTTGCGCCAAGCACGGACCATTCTGCCCTTCAAGTTTTGGGGATCTTTACCCTCCTGAAAGAACACACCCTCTAACAGAATGTTATTAGGTTTATCCTTTAGGGGGAACCCAAGCTGACGACGCGCCAAAACAGGGTTGAAGTTAATCCCACCACATGTACCAAGAAGAGGTACATTGGAGAATTCACCACAAGAGTCGATAATCTGTACACCATCATACACACGGTTGTACCAAGAGATATCATCATTAGTGAGAGACATAAGTCTCGTGGACCACCGTAGACATCCCTTGTTCTCCTTGAAAGCGACCGTCTGAGGTAAGTGAGAAATAAACCACTTATACAACAGAGGCAAACAGCACACAATGGCACCACCACCCTTTGCATTCCTCATATGCAAAGAGAAATAAGCATCACCCAACAAGGTCGGAACGGGATTAAGAGTAGAGAAGACCCTAATAGCGTTCACATCCACGAACTTGTCGATGTTGGGGAACAACACTAACCCATAGATGAGAAGTACAAATATGGCCTCAAAGGCATCATCACTCATGGCTTTCCCATACACAATAGCTTGAGCGATGAGGAACTCAGAAGGGAGACCTTGAATTCCACCTTTGGTAGTCATATGAGCACCAACCAGAGATTCATCTATGTGCAACATGTCAGCTATCTCTTGAGAAGTAGGAATACTCTCTAAGCCACTGAACGGCAACTGGTCTAGAATAGGTATACCCACAAGGTAGGCATACTCCTCAAGTGTAGGCAAAAGCTGGAAGTCCGGGAAAGTGAAACAATGGTACAAGGGATCATAAAACTGCACCAATACACTCATCAATCCTTCATCCACCTGAGTAGTCAGAAGAGGAAGAAGCTTCCCAAAACGAGCCTTGAAACCCAAAGGATCTAATACATAGGATGTCAAATTCCTTAACTCTTTCAAGTCTGGGTGTCTGAAACTGTACTTTTTCGTATTCCTTCTTTGTCTTTCCATGTCTGAAAATTTTGCAAATAAACCCCTTAAGTTCCTTGATAATTTTCTTCATTAATGATGATATGGATGCAAATGAGTGCATGAATGCATGAATTTAACAATCACACTCAAGGATCAAGCAAAGCACACCAAACAAAGGTCATGGGATGGATCATATCATCCTTAATATCAATCATCCATTTTGGTGGATTATGGTTTACACCTTATCAACACCCAAGTTCCATTGATATTAAGGATACATGAACGGATCAACCATGAATCAAGGGTTTGTTGCAAGTCACGAGCATGGAGTCTCGGTTAAGAACCACCCAAAGGGAGTGTACTAGGGTTTAAACCTGCCAAACATGTTCTACAAGAGGTTTCCATAGTCATCATCCCATCTTTCGGATATTATCGGAGAAACGACTACTCGTATTCCAAAAATATTCTCAAGAGAGACTCTTATGAGTGTAGTATCGCGTAACAATCGTATCAAATCTTACACTTGAACGACTTTCGCACTACATCCTAAGAATAGGCCAAGATGGGCTTGGTAAACTAAGGTCCTTGGCTTCTAAGGTCTATATTGGAAAGAGTAATGTCTAACCACAACTTACTTGTGTGACATTATTGATCCCAACATGACCTCCACCAAGTGAATGGACTTGCAAGTCAACTTGCTAAGGAATAACTCCACACAAGTCAACAAGACTATGTCATTCTCCTATCCTAAGTGCACTCGAGTCCGGGTATAGAACTCATCTCACAAAGATCACCAAGCATACAAGGAATTAATATCAAGCAATTCAATCATTACATACAATACAGTAATCCCAAATTGCATAAAAATATGTCGCAAAACAATACAATACAACAAGAATGAAAAGTTGGCAAAACCCACTAGGCAAAGGTCCTCAGTGGAGTCGCCACTTTTCTGTAGCGGGGTATTCGTTACCATTAGAGATATTGACTAAATCCAAGGTAAATAATACAAGTCGAGTCGCCACCGCACTTCTATTTATCCAAAGGAATGGTTAGAAAGTGAACAACAACCTAATAGTTTTAACAAAAACTAGTAAAAGAGAACAGAGATATGGGTAAGGGGGTTGGTTATGCAATGGGAAGGTGTTAGGCACCCAAAACATCCTAGGTACTCCTAGGGAGCCCTTTTCATACTTGTTGTAAAGGTTGTTGTTTTTATGAAAAATTTGTTTGTGCAAACATGCTAGTGAGGGGTTAACCCTATAATAAGCATGGAAGACTCATTGTCCATCACTAAGGATATAGGTGAGTATTACATCTACCACAAGGATAACTCAAACCTAATAGCTAAAGGTTATGAAAAATTTGATTAAGAAAGTGGCCATTGGAACCACAAAAGACATTTGAATGGGTTATATTTACCAATTAGAAGTATATACAAAATGGTCAAAGTTGACTTAGAGATTCAATTCAAAATAAGTGTTATGAAAAGAAAGTTTGAAAATCAAAAGCATAAGGCTTAGGTTTCTAAGGTTGAAAACAATAGTTAAATGTTTGCACAAAAGTTTTGGCTTGGGTTAGAGTGGAGAGAAGAAGAAGAAGGGCTAAGTCCTAAGTAAAGCAAAAAGATGAGGGAAAAAAAATCAAAACCACAATGGAGTCCCTCTCTTGAGATCATATGGATGATCCAAGTAGCTCCCATCCTTTGGAATGAACAAACACAAGCAAAACTCAAGCAATCAACCATCAATAAATTCTTGGATAAGGCTCCTCAAGGTCTCTTGTATCTTTCTCTCTTAGGAGCTCATGGTAATGGTTCCTTCCATTAAGCTCATAGTATCCCCTAGCACAAAAGCACACACATCAAAAGTTTCATGAAGTAAACCAAGAATGAACAAGAGTGAGTTTAGAGATTTGGTCTTTCTAATCCATCTTCATCATTAAGGTCCATTTACTCCAATTTTGCATAGGGAAAGTCCTAGAGTCTAAGTCCATTTCTCCATTCTTTGCATAGGGAAAGTCCTAGAGTCTAAGTCCATTTCTCCATTCTTTGCATAGGGAAGGTCCTAGAAACTAAGTCCATTTCTTTGCATTTGGTTTATAACAATCAAAACAAAAACACAAACACAATAGTATATACACAATTATGTGCTCAGGTGAGCAAAAGGAAAATGACATTAACATAAACATGTGCTCAAATGAGCAAAGAGAAAAGCAAATGGATAATATGTGCAAGAATAGTAAATTGCATAAAAGTAAAGAGAAAAAAGTAAATGTTAATTGTTAATGGTTAGTGTTAGTAGTTAGTGTGCCATAAGGAAAATTTAGCGCTATGTTAAGCAATCGTAATTGGACTTATGTAGAAGTCACAACTATCTGAGGCCGGTCAATAATAATATAGGCAACAAACACAAGTTAGGAGTCTTGATTAGTGAACCAAGTCCCAACAACTTGCCATGCCAAAAAGAAAATGAGAATTGATCTTGTATTGGTTTAAGCCTTTTGCATGATTTAGAAAACAACCTATCCTTAATGCAAAGCCATTCACTTGATCAATTGATCAAGATGAATAAGATTTGAATCAAGGAAGATTAAGTCTCCCTAATCAATGCTAACTTATCAACCTTCAACTCATTGATCAAAAGAAAAAAGAAGAAGAAGAAGAAGGAGATGAATAAATGGAGACAAAAGAAGGCAAAATGATACAAATGCATTAAATGAAATACCATGTATCAATCATCATATGTTGACCAATAACATTGAAATTCAAAGTCAAACAATCAAAAACAGAAGTGAGATGAAGATTGGAAGTCAAGAAATGAATAAAATATTTTTTGCCATTTTTTAATATTAAAAATAAACTTGAATTAAAAATAAAAGAAAGGTCAAACATCAAAATAACTTCAAATCAATCTTGAAAGGTCCAAGTGATTTATCCCAAGTTCAACAAGGTCAAACAAAGTTTGACAAAAAACTTCAGCATTTTTAAAAGTCAGAAACTATTTTTAATCAATTAAAAATGAATAAAAATAACCTAATTGAACTAAAATCTCAAATAAATCTCAAATCAATTTAAAAATTGATGAGAATATTTTTCATAGATCCATCATCATTCAAATAGGTTAGGAAAATATTTTTGTATTTTTTTAATATCAAAAACTATTTAAAATGAATTAAAACAACCAGAAAAAGAGAAAATTCACAAAAAATATCAAATGATGAAATAAAAAATATTAAAAATCGGAAATAGAAACTAGAAATTATTTGGAGACTAATGCAATTGGTCCCATAATTTTTGGATTAAAAATGAGAGAGATATTGATTTTTGAAATAAAAGGAAATTAAAGAAAATGAAATCAGAAATTAAAAATGGCAAAAAACGAGAGCCCTTGGATCTGAGCTCATTAATTGAGCTGGCAGATCCAAGCATCCAGAGGCGCGCGTCCAACGTGTTCCACGGTCAATGCAACCACACGTGGTTTTTAAATAAGTCATAAGTTTGGACAACCAGGATTAGATCTGGACAACTCAATCCAATGGCTCAGATTCAAACTGGAGAGAGGCGGCCACCGGAGCCACCTTCTTCTCCGGTGAGCATGCATTTTTCGGCCAAAATTGCAGAGATTCAAAAGACAACCAAAGTACACGATCCTTATATCAAAATGAAGTTGGGGTGATGTACATCACCCCTATAACCTTGAATCACACTCAAGATTCCTATAGGTTGAGAAATCTGAGGTGGAAGATTCAGGTATGGAAAATGCAGATCAAGGAAAAACGAAATTGAAGCTACCACTAGCTTGCCTATCAAGTGAGGACTTCAGAAAACACAAGATCTAAGCAAATAGGTCAATGGATGATGAGATTCGAAGAAAATACCAGTTGAAGAGTAAGCTTGAATTCTGGAAACTTGAGCTCGATTCCTTGCTCGCTTTGCCAAAACAGAAGATCAGTGAACTAAATGAGGAAAGTTTAGAAGCTTTAGATCCAAAGATTCAACCAGATGTAGTTGAATTTTGGATCTGAAAAATTTGAGGAAAATGAAATTGCTTCTTTGGTGAAAGGTTGGGTTTTGATTTCTGCAACAATTCAGGTTGAATCAGGCGTCGTTTTTTAATGGAATAGGGTCTCTATTTATAGAGGGAATGGTAAGGAGATGATGAATTGATCCGTGTACATGAATTTGGATAATCCTTGCATGGGCTTGCATGATCATGCACAAGGCCCAAAAACAATGCCAAATGCAAGCTGAACTCAAATGCCAAAGGTTTGGACGTGTAATTAGAGTTGTAATGGCTTGTGCATCAAGATTTCATGTGAATTCCATAATTATGCCTAAATGTTCACCTCTTCGAAAGTACCAATTGCCAAATCCAAACATGATCATGTGAGTAATGGTTGGAAAGGTCTTGATGTAAGGAACAATTGTTATGTTGGACAAAAATCCATTTGAGGTGTGGAAATTTATGAAATTTGAGTTTAAAGTGTGATGTGCAAAACATGTCAATGCAAAGTTTCTAAATTTGGCCAATGTTCAAGCCCTTCTGTTTTGATGATGGAAGCCTCAAATGGAAACACCTCCAACATAAAATTTGTAGATATTTTCAAGACAATCAAAATAGACTTAAATTTTGCATCATTTGGAGTTTTGATGAAAGAGTTATGGGCATTTGAAGTTGGACTTTTTTGCCTTTTAATGCATTTGGCCCAAAAGGACCTATAATGTCTTGCATTATCACATGTATTTCCTTTGATATTTTGAAGTTTTTTTCAACCTAAAATTTTAAGTAGACATCTTAAGCCTTCCAATTCATTTGACCCCACCTCAAAACCATAAAAAATGAATGAGTTATGTCCTTGGGAAGTTGACCCAAAATTAGGGTTTCAGTCAAAATGACCTATAATGTATTGGAATGGGAGATGGCCTTCCAAGCTTTTTGATGAACATTAAAGTTGTTCATATTTTCCTTAAGAACATATTTTCTTTTGGAAACATCTCCATTTGACTAACACATTAAAAGTTAGGTCTCAGTGCATTTCAAAATAGTCAGATGAATTGACTGATCAACTTCTCAAGTCCACAACCTATATCTTGATGAATTGATGACTGAGGACACTCAAATAAGTTCAAATATGCATGAAATGATGAATTATATAACTTCCCTTGATTATATTTGACCATGGGCTGAGGTTGCTTCATGAGCAAGGCATTGTTGTACACAGATGAATTAGGGTTTCCAACCTCAAATCCTTTAACTTGCTTTGATCAAAATGATGAATTGAGATACTAGGGAGGAATTTTTGATGGATGAGAGCTTTGGGAACCATTACCATGCTTGCTATCATCTTCTCTTGACCTTACCATTGCATAAGTGATCTCCTTGAAGCTCTTGACCTTGTGATTGCTCAAGCTACAAACAAAAGATGTTAGTGACATATTTTTTGTGCTTTTGGTTAGTAAACAAAATAAGAAAAGCAATGATATACAATTCAAGCATGCCTGGTGATCTCAAACCACTCACAAGGAGTCCCATCGAAAGGCAAGGGGAACCAAGATGCTTATGATCCTTGAGGCTATGCAAATGCAATGTTATGATGCCATGAGGGATCTTAGGGCCAAAATTGGGGTCTTACAGTGGCCAATTGGGGCACTAAAGGTTCTGTCAAGGGTTTGACTCAAAGATTCCTCGAAGCCCATGCTTGGGAGTTGATAAAGGAAGAAATGTCTGACTTCTGTAGTGCAACCTTAGCATTTCTGATTCATGGAATTGTTCTATT
Source organism: Lathyrus oleraceus (assembly GCF_024323335.1). NCBI lineage: Eukaryota > Viridiplantae > Streptophyta > Magnoliopsida > Fabales > Fabaceae > Lathyrus > Lathyrus oleraceus. The sequence goes on along the minus strand of NC_066582.1, from coordinate 353,670,762 downwards.
CCCAAATGTAGACAAGTTCGTGGATCACTTGGTGGTTGAAGTATTTCTAACAAAGAACCAAATGTCGTTTCTACTTTCCGACTTCTACCATACCTTCCATACAAGGCATGGGAAGAAAAGAGGGACCTTCCTCTATTGCGCTCCCTTATTGCACATGTGGATGAGGGCTCATATGCCTCAACGTGGAACTTTTTCTTAAAGCAATCTGACATGGTCTCAAAAGTTCACATCTCTCTCTGCCAGTTCAATCCTATGATACAAGAGAGAATGGGATACAAAAGATATCATTGAAAGATATGGAGGGTTCTTAAACGTACCCTTAATAAGAACGCAAGTTTATCTTAACTACAACCCCGCTTTACTAAAGAGACAATTGGGGTAAGCCATGTTGATTCCTCCCGAGGAGAGACAATTGATTCCTTTCATCTTCAATACCGTGGATCTGCTCAATTAAAACGTGAAGAGAGTGCGAAGAGCTTGGACAAACATAGTCTGAATTGACCAAGAATGGGGTAAGAAGAATATCCTAGCAAAGGAACCCTACTTTGTGTGGGTAAAAGAGAGGGCTAGGGTTGTTAAGATGTCTTTTCTATTTGACCCTTCTTCATTCCTGTTGATGCCCGAGCCCGAGCCTATCCTACAAGAGGGCATGGATAAGCTTACCAACCAAATCAAAGAGCTTGAGTTGGAAAACACTCAATTATGAGTCCAACTTAACCGTGCCAAGGAACGTAACCACGTCTTGGAAGAAAATGGTAAGCAAGTTTATGAGAAGTTCGCAGATAGCAAGAAGAGGCTCTGAGAAGTCAAAGTCCAGAGAGTTTGGGTTGGTGGAGCTATAAAAGGAGCTAATCATGAGCTAGACTTTTGCAACGACAAGTTGGATCAAGCATATCGAGTCATTAGGGACCATGAGAAAACCGTTGATATGTCTAATGCTATGAAGAAAGAATCTATGGAGGATTATGAAGCCCAAATCTTAGAGCTTAGAACCACTCTAAAGGAGTGTAAGGACCTCTTGGCCAAGGAGCATCTAGAGAGGGAGAAGGTTCACCAAAGCTGCAAATAGTTCAACCTAAGACGTGCTTGCGATAAAATAAAAAATCTGAATATGGGAATCTATGACCAATGTGGAGTTGCAAATCAACTACAAAAATTGGGAGGAGCGAAGCCATAGAGCCGAGGCTTCCATTACTCAAAGGGATGAAATCATCCACAATCTCCAAACCCTCTACAATGAGTAGAGAGACAAATATGCCAACATGGCAGTGTTGACTATCTATTCCCTCCATGAATTTCTCGACAAGTTAAAGGAGGCTGATCTAATTATGTGGCCAGATAATACAATTTAAGAGGTCCACCATTTCGTCAAATTCTGCAAGAAGACAATGGCTGAACTCATCACCGACATTGAGGCTCTCCGCAAGTCTTAAGGGGTCACTTTTAGGGTCGACATTTAGTCTGCTTATTTGTCTCAACTACTTGTACTTTGCAATTTCCATGTATTTGTAACATGTATGATTTCCCTTCAAAGGATGAATAAAGTTTTCGTGATTCACTCTAGTGTGCTTTCCTTTATCTTTGATTGCAAACGTAAATCATTAAGTATTTCCTGCAATAAGTAACATGAATAACTAAAGAGATTTGTATTAACATCAAAAAAAAATCATGCATCATACGCTCACATCTTTAAAAAAATCGCATCATGCATCATATGCTCACGCTGCTAATCCTCCAATTAAGACTCCAATATGAACCATGTCGTGAGCACGCTGATTCATGTCTTCTTGACCCTCTGATCCATATAGGTGCACCTGGAGGTGTTCCACAAGTTAATCTCAATCCCCATGTCGTCGAGGTAGATGATCAACATGATGCTTTCTTCAGCCATAAGGTTTCCTCTCTATATGAAGCTTCCGATCCCATGAACAACAAAGTGGAGAAGAAAGTAAGGGCCATTGATGAAAAGCTAAAATCAATGGAGAGTATTGATGCATTAGGTCATGATGCAGTTGAAATTTGATTAGTTCTTGGAGTGGTTATCCCTGCCAAAAGTCAAAGTTCCCAACTTTGAGAAGTATGAAAGAGTCAGCGATCCCAGAACCCACAGCAAAGCCTACTGCCGGAAAATGGCCTCCTATTCCAACAACGATCGGCTCTTGATTCACTTCTTCCAAGATTCTATAAGCGGAGCATCCCTAGATTGGTATGTACAATTGGAGGGTACCCATATTCGTACTTGGAGAGAGATGGCCGAAGCATTCCTCAAACATTATCAATATAATAATGATATGGTTCCAAACCGCACGCAGTTTCAGAATTTAACACAGAAGTCTGAGGAAACTTTCAAAGAGTGCGCTCAGAGGTGGAGGGAGCTAGCAACCAGAGTACAACCGCCGTTACCATAAAGAGAGTTGATAGTCATGTTCATGGGAAACTTGCAAGGCCTGTACCTCAATAGAATGGTGGGAAGTACATCCTCCGGCTTTTTTGATTTGGTCTTGGCTGGTGAGAGGATCGAGAAGATGATTAAAATGGATAAAATTTAGAATTCCGCGAGTACTCTGGCATGGCAAAGAAACCTTTCATCCCCTATGGCAAGAAAAGAGAAGGCGAGACTAATGCAACAACAGTCGTCCGAATAAGGACTCCAACATATCAAGTTCCATATCAATAAGTGGCCATTATGGCCCCCGTCCATAGTTGAATTGGGAAATGGGCACTAGCATTAACTGAATTTTCTTATCAATAAGTGGCCATTATGCCTTTGAGGGCTATGAAAGGACAAATAGTAGCAGACTTTATTGTAGATCATGCAATAGTCGAACCATCACTAAACATGGTCGACACAAACCCTTGGAGGTTATACTTTGACGGGTCAAGTCATAAAAATGGAACAGGAGTTAAGATCTTAATATTGTCCCCACAAGACATTCTGATGAAGTTCAAATGTAAAGTCGACGAAAAGTGTTTCAATAATGAAGCAGAGTATGAAGCCATAATAACTGGTCTCAAAATCTTGAGGGATTTAGGAGCCTATAAGGTCGAGTTAAGGGGGATTCGGAGCTAGTGATCAAACAAATCACATGAGAATACAAGTGCATTAAAGAAAATCTGTTGATATATTTTGCAATGGCGACACACCTATTAGAGCGCTTCGAGGTTGTCAACACCACACATGTGCCTAGAATGGAGAATCAAGAAGCCAGTGATTTAGCACAAATTGCATCTGGGTATAAAGTGTCGAAAGATAAGCTTAGGTATTTTATTGAGGTGAAATAAAATATAGTGTCGAACGTCTCACCATCACCCAAAATGGAAATCCCAAAAATTGGGGGAGCAAATGTCTTCAGTAATAAATATTTTGAAAATTTTGAAACTTTTGCAAGACACAAAGTTTTTGCCATTGACAATTTGTCACAGTTAGATTGGAGAAAACCAATCATAGAGTACCTAGAAAATCCAATTGGAAACACTGACAGAAAAATCAAGTATATAGCGTTAAGCTCTGTATGCCTGAGAAATGATTTGTTGAAAAAGACTCCAGAAGGAGTGTTGCTCAAGTGTCTTGGGAATACAAAAGCATACTTGGCAATGTCTGAGGTACATAGTGGAATATGTGGGGCCCACCAAGCTGGCCATAAAATGAAATGGTTATTATTCCGACAAGGTGTTTATTGGCTAAGTTTGTTAAAAGATTGTATTGACTTCGTCAAAGGGTGTCAAGAATGCCAGATACACACAAGCATCTAACATGTACCGGCCAATGATTTGCATGCAATTATCAAGCCTTGGACCTTTCGAGGTATGGCATTAGATGTCATCGGTGAGATTTGACCAACCTCGTCGAAACAACAAAAATTTATCCTAGTTGGAATAGACTATTTCACAAAATGGATAGAAGTTATCCCTTTGATAAAAGTGGATCAAGAGGTTGTGATCGAATTCATTCAAAAACACATCGTGTATAGGTTTGGAATTCCTGAAACCATTACTATAGATTAAGGCTCAGTTTTTATGGGTCAAAAGATGCAAGAGCTTGTTGTGAAATAGGATTCAAGTTGGTTACTTCCACACCTTACTACGCCCAAGCAAATGGCCAAGTCGAGGCAACCAACAAAGTGATAATTGCTTTAATTAAAAAACACGCCGCCAAGACACCTAAGAATTGGCATAAAACGTTAGACCAAATTATATGGGCTTGTCGAACATCCCCAAAGGAGGCAACCAGTTCAACGCGTTTTCGTTTGACATTTGGGCATGATGTTGTGTTGCCAGCAAAAAATTATTTACAATCAGTTAGGGTGTAATGACAAAACGAAATTCCGTCAGAACAATATTGGAGACTGATGTTCAACGAACTAACTGATTTAGACGAAGAAAGGTTGGCTGCAATAGACATGTTGATATGACAAAAAGCGCATGTAGCCAATCCTTTCTTTGATTTCAAAGGCTTTCTCACCATGTGCAATCCCTTTGAGAATCTCTTGGTCAACAATGCCTTGAGCCGGAAGAGGTTCAGTCGAATCCAAAGAAGCCTTTTGTTCCTCGACCTCATCAATATTCTTGGTAAGTTTAATTATTTAAGCTTGATAGCCTGATATATGTTGGTTGAAGGCTTGTTGTTTATTGAGACGTTCCTACTTCTTGACCTCAAAATCATTGGGCTTTCTCTCACAAACTTCACTAAGATCCCACTCTCGTCTCATCTCGTTGATCTTCGCCTTAATTTGAAATTCATCATGCCGACGAAGAGCGAGGTCCTTGACTAGTTGTGTGAAGAAAGCTTTGAATTCAATCAAGTACATGGCAACATGAGCAGGAAGCTTGTATCGAGCAAGTTCGTCAAGCAGCTTAAGGATGTCGAGTCCCAAGGCTTCTTCCTCTTCGATGATAACTAAAACCTAACGCTCAAATAAATAGTATTTTAACTGTTGAAGTTTGAGAGTGACATAAGCATCCATTTCTAGAGAAGGCATGTCAGTCGAGGAAGAGGGATGAACCTCAGTCGATGCTTGGCAAAGTTGCTGCAACTTTCTTAGGGTCTTTATCGGATTCTGTTGCTTCATGGGTAGAACCTCCCCTGGAGTGAGAGTGCTAAGGGATGTACCTTCGCCAGCAGCGGTCAAAGGGGCCTGAATTGGCTAAATGTCGATATTTTGACGAGTTTCAGGCGACACCCTTCGGAACTCATCTTGCCTTTGAGGACTCAAGAGGGTGACAGACTCAGCTAGTTAGGTTTCGACCCTTATGTTGCTTGTAGGCTTAACAGGAGTCGAATCATCCTTGTTTCCCTACAACAAAAAAGTTATGATTAATGTCAGAGAGTAATTCACGAGGTTACGAAACAAGAGTGGTCAGATACCTTGGAGGCTACGTGTTATGGGGAAGCTGGAGTAATTTCTTCTTGATCTATGGGCGTAAAGATTTTAGTAAGATCATCAGGGATATAGATCTTTGCGGTCGAAGAAACATTTCTCGAAGAAGGTTTTCTGGCCGGAATTTTCTTTTTCTTTCTGGCCAAAGTGGACGGAGTAGATGGTGGCGCCTTCACTATAGGAAAAAATATGGGAATGGGCACTGCCATCAGAATCCTCAATTTCAACAGAAGGCATACATAAGAGGGTGACTTAATTAAAACATCATGAAACGTTAAGGCGGGAAATACCCGTGGTTTCGGAGTTGAGGACGCTTTTTGCTTTTTTGGATGTTTGTTTGGGAATGGTGCAGCAACTGGAGCCCGCTTTCGACCCTAGAAAATAAAGACAAAGAGGGAAAGTGGTTGTTATTATTTCTTCTCAAAGAAAGGAAATGAGAGGGAGCAGTAGCTACCTTCTTTGTTTGGGCCTCTTTGACATCGATAGTTTGGATTTTCTTGACGGGAGCATCGGTATTCGGCTGTGGAGCCGGTGTTTCTCCAACAAAGGCAGAAAAAGCGTTGATCATGTTTTGGAGAAAAAGTGCATTGGGAAAATATTGACGGTGGTATTCGGACCACCACTTGTCAAAATATTTGGTGGTCAGGAAGGGTTGTTGAAATTTGAAGACTGGTAATTTGAGGCGCTGAGTCGACTTGTGAAATTTGAGGCAAGTTTTGTGGCCTTCAAAGTTTAGTTGTAGACCAGCCCATACAATGTCAGGTGGATAAGACACCAAAGACTTTGGCAACATCTGGCTCAGGCCAAATTTTTGAGCCACCAAGTTAGGTTGATAGCTCATAAAACCATATCCCTTTGACCCAGCCTCTATCCTGAAGGACATCATCATAAGAGTCAAAAATGCCCTCCACGCATCACTCGACAATGCTGCAACTTGGGGAGAATCACCAGGAAAAGGGTTTTTAAACCATGTTGGATCAAAGCTTCGATCCACAAATGGGGCTATACCTTGAACAAAAGAAGTGGCTTCGGTGAACATATTAATATACTTCATGAATAGGTGTTTGTTAGGGGTCTCTTGACAGGTCATTAAGGCAAGTCTTACACCTTCTATAGGTCGATCCTGGCTCAAATGCATTATGCGCTCCTACACAGGATAGCCCAATTGGTACTCAAAAGTAGCATTTAACCAGTGTTGCAGCAGCCACATGGGATCAGACAAGTTTAGGGCCTTTGAAGTAGAGTGGAGAAGCTTCAGTTTTAGTGTCTCAAGCCCTAGAGAATGGTAAAGAGAGGCTAGCAGAAGTTTACCTAAAGAAACCTGTCGACCCTCATGGATTTGGATTTCCAGGCTTATGTAGCTCTTGGCTATTTGCATAGAGCCAGGACAAAACACATAATACGAGAGCCAAAGAGTTAAAAAAGCAATGTGTTCCCCATCGGACACTTCAGCAGAGTCTTGATCATGGTGATCTTCAATATAATTCTGAAGACTTGCACGATTGAAAGTAAAAGTGTTTTTCGTCAGAAGAGTTGGGTCGAAGGTTTCACCCAGAGGTGAGAAACCAGTAATGGCTTCCACGTCGAAAAGGGTAGGCGTTAGTATACCACAAGGAAGTTGGAAGGTGTTAGTCGAACCTTCCTAGAAGTACATCGAAGCAAGCAACATACATGGGTTAATTCGATTGGCGTTCCTCGAGATTTAGATGACATCGAAGATACGAGCCATCTTCCATTATTCTTGGCGTTTGTGTTGAACTTTGTTGAGCCAAGCCACATACTCTTTATTACCAAGAGTGGACATCGACCTGAAAACCCTGGTATTTGGGTCAATGAACTTCAAGTCGATGGAATCATGCTTCTCAAAGGCTGGTGGAATAGAGGGAGTAAAGCCAGGGAAGTGGGTTTGAACGTTTATGGGTTGTGTTTTGGTATCCGGATATGGCCAGTGGAAAGTAATGATTTTGGTAGCAACGACAAAGGGAATGAGCATTTGGCGTTACCAAATTTTCACTACAGCCTCGTCAGTGGATGTTGGTTGAGGAGTGGGTTTTAAACTTTCTTCTTCACTAAGTTGGAAAGCAATGGGGTTGTTACCAGTATTGAAGATGACTATATCCTTGGCATTAGTAGAGGAGTCCATCGCAACGAAAGAAAGAAATGAAATGAGGAGAGTAATATCGCTCTGAAAGTTGAAGGAAAAATGCGTAAATAAAGAAGAAGAAAGAAAAAATGGAGAATGAGAAAGAGTGAAATTTATAGGCAAATAGAATGGAAACCAAGAGTCAGTCGATTGGTGATAGTTGTCTGATTCAATGGTAGTGGGAAAGTTAGTAGAGGTAGTTGAAAACTCACGACCTAGGAAGTAGCTTCAAATGATAGCAACTTTTTCCTTGGGAATCGTGGTGCATAAAGGTATCATCATTGTGAATAACGTCATCAACGATTAGACATCCAACCGAAATTTGGGAAATTCAAAATTCCAAGTTTCTCGGTCGAAATGGATCTCAGTCAAAACTGGCCTTTTAGGGGGGCAATTTGTTAGCCATCAAATTTCGACTATGCCGAAGAAGAAAAATCGAAGCATGAGGAACGTAGTCGACGCGATTCAACAACCAATAAGGACCTAAGTCAGGTCGAAAGAAGGTCGATAGGGGGGATCTTGTCGAAGTCGAAATCAAACATGCAAGGATTGATACAATCAGTTAAGCAGAACGTGGGGGAAGTTGCAAAGAACGTGGGTTTACATGCAATTTTACGAGGTGGCATTTGTAACATTGCAAAAGGAAAACACTCAAAGTATAAAGCGTCTAAGAGAAAAGAGTTCATTCCTGCAAAAACGTATTTAGGATTAATATCATTTTCTCTCAATGTCATATAGGTAAATTTTGGTTTACCTTTATAGCTTTTTTTTTGTAAAAATAATCTTGCCTTATGAAAATTATGTCGTTTTAGATCCTGTGTAATTGTTTTTTGTAAAACTAAACTGGTTATCCGAAGATTGCGTTGTTTTAGACCTTGTAAAATTGTTTTTTTTGTAAAACTAAATTGGAAGGCTAGAGATTGTTCGCGTGAAAACTACGTGCGAACAATTTCTACCTGCAATTTTCTGCATTTTTCTCCTGATTTAACATATTCAAAACTCACATGTTTCATCCATTTGAATTCTAACCTCCCCTATATATATATATATATATATATATATATATATATATATATATATATATATATATATATATAACAATAAGGCATTTAACAAGAATTCAAACATCAGTAGAATAGGAGAAGGAGAACCAATTCAAAGGGGTTAAGGTCAACCTTTAGGCAACAAACATACAATCACAAATACAAAAAGGAGAAGAAGAAGACAGGAGGGTAATGATCCATCACTATCCGACTACCTAATCACCCATATGTAAAGAGGTTCTCCCTCCTTACCTCGAAATTGTCGATCGATGAATATTTTTTCTTCAGAATTTTAGTTATGTCAATTTCCATATTATTGCTTTTCTTAGATTTTTCTTTCGTTTGCTCTTTCCCAAATTTTCACGTACTTCCTAAACTTTTACCTTACTTATCTATTTATATTAACCTAACTCTGTTAATTTATTTTAGGATTAATATCATTTTATCCCAATGTCATATAGGTAAATTTTGGTTTACCTTTATAGCTTTTTTTTTTGTAAAAATAATCTTGCCGTATGAAAATTATGTCGTTTTAGATCCTGTGTAATTGTTTTTTGTAAAACTAAAGTTGGTATCCGAAGATTATGTTGTTTTAGACCTTGTGAAATTGTTTTTTCTATAAAACTAAATTGGAAGGCTAGTATTGTTCGCGTGAAAACCTCGTGCGAATAATGTCTACCTGCAATTTGCTCCATTTTCTCCCGATTTAACAGACTCAAAACTCACATGTTTCGTCCATTTGAATTCTGACCTCCCCTTAGATACATAGATCAATCACATTCAGATGAATATATATATATATATATATATATCAGAAATTATTATATAACAACAAGGCATTTAACAAGGATTCAAACATCAGTAGAATAGGAGAAGGAAAACCAATTCAAAGGGGATAAGGTCAACCCTTAGGCAATAAACATACAATCACAAATACAAAAAGGAGAAGAATAAGACATGAGGGTAATGACCCATCAATATCCGACTACCTAATCATCCATATGTAAAGAGGTTCTCCCTCCTTACCTCGAAATCATCGATCGAAGAAGCTTTTTTCTTCAGAAATTTATTTATTTCAATTTCCAAATTATCGCTTTTCTTAGATTTTTCTTTCGTTTGCTCTTTCCCAAATTTTCACGTTCTTCCTAAACTTTTGACTTACTTATATATTTATATTAACCTAATTCCATTATTTTATTTTAGGATTAATACCATTTTATCCCAATGTCTTATGAGTAAATTTTGGTTTACCTTTATAACTTTTTTTTTCTAAAAATAATCTTGCCGTATGAAAATTATGTCGTTTTACTTTCTGTGTAATTGTTTTTTGTAAACCTAAACTTGTTATCCGAAGATTATGTTGTTTTAGACCTTGTAAAATTGTTTTTTTCTGGAAAACTAAATAGGAAGGCTAGAGATTGTTCGCGCGAAAACCACGTACGAACAATATCTACCTGCAATTTTCTGCATTTTACTCCCGATTTAACAAATTAAAAACTCACATCTTTCGTCCATTTGAATTCTAACCTCCCCCATAGATACATAGATCAATCACATTCAGATGAATATATATATATATATATATATATATATATATATATATATATATATATATATATATATATATATATATATATATATATATATCAGAAATTATTATATAACAGCAAGGCATTTAACAAGGATTCAAACATCAGTAGAGTAGGAGAAGGAAAACCATTTCAAAGGGGTTAAGGTCAACCTTTAGGCAACAAACATACAATCACAAATACAAAAAGGGGAAGAAGAAGACAGGAGGGTAATGACCCATCACTATCCGACTATCTAATTACCCATATGTAAAGAGGTTCTCCCTTCTTACCTCGAACTTGTCGATCGGTGAAGCTTTTTTCTTCAGAATTTTTGTAATGTCAATTTCCAAATTATCGCTTTTCTTAGATTTTTCTTTCGTTTGCTCTTTCCCAAATTTTCACGTTCTTCTTAAACTTTTAACTTACTTATCAATTTATATTAACCTAATTTCGTTATTTTATTTTAGGATTAATACCATTTTATCCCAATGTCATATAGGTATATTCGGGTTTACCCTTGTAACTTTTTTTTTTAAAACTAACTTTGTCGTATGAAAATTATGTCGTTTTAGTTCCCGTGTAATTGTTTTTTGTAAAACTAAACTTGTTATCCGAAGATTATGTTGTTTTAGACCTTGTAAAATTGTTTTTATCTGTAAAACTAAATAGGAAGGCTAGAGATTGTTCGCCCGTAACCACGTGCGAAAAATCTCTACCTGCGATTTTCTGTATTTTTCTCCCGATTTAACAGTTTCAAAACTCACATGTATGTGTGTGTGTATATATATATATATATATATATATATATATATATATATATATATATATATATATCACTAATTATTATATAATAAAGCATTTAACAAGGCTTAAAACATCAGCAGAATAGGAGAAGGAAAACCAAATCAAAGGGGTTAACGTCAACCCTTAGGCAACAAACATACAATCACAAATACATAAAGCAGAAGAAGAAGACAGGAGGGTAATGACCCATCACTATCCGACTACCTAATCACCCATATGTAAAGAGGTTTTCCCTCCTTACCTCAAAATTATCGATCGATGAATCTTTTTTCTTCAGAATTTTATTTATGTCAATTTCCAAATGATCGTTTTTCTTAGATTTTTCTTTCGTTTGCTCTTTCCCAAATTTTCACGTTCTTCCTAAACTTCTAACTTACTTATTTATATTAACCTAATTCCATTGTTTTATTTTAGGATTAATACCATTTTATCCCAATGTCATATAGGTAAATTTTGGTTTACCTTTATAACTTTTCTTTTGTAAAACTAATCTTGTCGTATGAAAATTATGTCGTTTTAGATCCTGTGTAATTGTTTTTTGTAAAACTAAACTTGTTATCCGAAAATTACATTGTTTTAGACCTTGTAAAAAAAATTTTTCCTGTAAAACTAAATAGGAAGGCTAGAGATTGTTCGTGCGTAAACCACGTGCGAAGAATGTCTACCTGCAATTTTCTGCATTTTTCTCCCGATTTAACAGATTCAAAACTCACATGTTTCGTTCATTTAATTCTAACCTCCCTCATAGATTCATAGATCAACCACATTCAGTTGAATATATATATTTATATATATATATATATATATATATATATATATATATATATATATATATATATATATATATATATATATATATATATATATATATATATATAACAATAAGGCATTTAACAAGGATTCAAACATCAGTAGAATAAGAGAAGGAGACCCAATTCAAAGGGGTTAAGGTCAACCTTTAGGCAACAAACATACAATCACAAATACAAAAAGGAGAAGAAGAAGACAGGAGGGTAATGATCCATCACTATCCGACTACCTAATCACCCATATGTAAAGAGGTTCTCCCTCCTTACCTCGAAATTGTCGATCGATGAATATTTTTTCTTCAGAATTTTAGTTATGTCAATTTCCAAATTATCGCTTTTCTTAGATTTTTCTTTCGTTTGCTCTTTCCCAAATTTTCACGTTCTTCCTAAACTTTCAACTTACTTATCAATTTATATTCACCTAATTTCGTTATTTTATTTTAGGGTAAATACCATTTTATCCCAATGTTATATAGGTATATTCTAGTTTACCTTTGTAACTTTTTTTTTGTAAGACTAACCTTGTTGTATGAAAATCATATCGTTTCAGATAATGCGTAATTGTTTTTTGTAAAACTAAACTTGTTCTCCGAAGATTATATTGTTTTAGACCTTGTAAAATTGTTTTTATCTGTAAAACTTAATAGGAAGGCTAGAGATTGTTCCAGGAAAACCACGCGCGAACAATGTCTACCTGCGATTTTCTGCATTTTTCTCCCGATTTAAAAGTTTCAAAACTCACATGTTTCGCCATTTCAGTTCTAACCTCCCCCATAGATACATAGATCAATCACATTCAGATGAATATATATATATATATATATATATATATATATATATATATATATATATATATATATATATATATATATATATATATATATATATATATATATATATATATATATATATATATATATATATATATATATATATATATATATATATATATATATATATATATATATCACAAATTATTATATAATTAGTCATTTAACAAGGCTTAAAACATCAGTAGAATAGGAGAAGGAAAAGCAATACAAAGGGGTTAAGGTCAACCCTTTGGAAACAAACATACAATCACAAATACAAAAAGCAGAAGAAGAAGACAGGAGGGTAATGATCCATCACTATCCGACTACCTAATCACCCATATGTAAAGAGGTTCTCCCTCCTCACCTCAAAATTATTTATCGATGAAGCTTTTTTCTTTAGAATTTTATTTATGTCAATTTCTAAATTATCGTTTTTCTTAGATTTTTCTTTTGTTTGCTCTTTCCCAAATTTTCACGTTCTTCCTAAACTTCTAACTTACTTATCTATTTATATTAACCTAATTCCTTTGTTTTATTTTAGGATTAATACCATTTTATCCCAATGTCATATAGGTAAATTTTGGTTTACCTTTATAACCTTTCTTTTGTAAAACTAATCTTGCCGTATGAAAATTATGTCGTTTTAGATCCTGTGTAATTGTTTTTTGTAAAACTAAACTTGTTTTCCGAAAATTACATTGTTTTAGACCTTGTAAAATTGTTTTTTTTCCTGTAAAACTAAATAGGAAGGCTAGAGATTGTTCGTGCGTAAACCACGTGCGAACAATGTCTACCTGCAATTTTCTGCATTTTTCTCCCGATTTAACAGATTCAAAACTCACATGTTTCGTTCATTTGAATTCTAACCTCCCTCATAGATTAATAGATCAACCACATTCAGATGAATATATATATATAACAATAAGGCATTTAACAAGAATTCAAACATCAGTAGAATAGGAGAAGGAGAACCAATTCAAAGGGGTTAAGGTCAACCTTTAGGCAACAAACATACAATCACAAATACAAAAAGGAGAAGAAGAAGACAGGAGGGTAATGATCCATCACTATCCGACTACCTAATCACCCATATGTAAAGAGGTTCTCCCTCCTTACCTCGAAATTATCGATCGATGAAGCTTTTTTCTTCAGAATTTTAGTTATGTCAATTTCCAAATTATCGCTTTTCTTAGATTTTTCTTTCGTTTGCTCTTTCCCAAATTTTCACGTTCTTCCTAAACTTTCAACTTACTTATCAATTTATATTAACCTAATTTCGTTATTTTATTTTAGGGTTAATACCATTTTATCCCAATGTTATATAGGTATATTCTGGTTTACCTTTGTAACTTTTTTTTGTAAGACTAACCTTGTTGTATGAAAATCATATTGTTTCAGATTATGCGTAATTGTTTTTTGTAAAATTAAACTTGTTATCCGAAGATTATGTTGTTTTAGACCTTGTAAAATTGTTTTTCTCTGTAAAACTTAATAGGAAGGCTAGAGATTGTTCCCGGAAAACCACGCGCGAACAATGTCTACCTGCGATTTTCTGCATTTTTCTCCCGATTTAAAGGTTTCAAAACTCACATGTTTCGTCCATTTGAGTTCTAACCTCCCCCATAGATACATAGATCAATCACATTCAGATGAATATATATATATATATATATATATATATATATATATATATATATATATATATATATATATATATATATCACAAATTATTATATAATTAGGCATTTAACAAGGCTTAAAACATCAGTAGAATAGGAGAAGGAAAACCAATACAAAGGGGTTAAGGTCAACCCTTTGGAAACAAACATACAATCACAAATACAAAAAGGAGAAGAAGAATACAGGGGGGTAATGACCCATCACTATCCGACTACCGTATCACCCATATATAAAGAGGTTATCCTTCCTTACCTCGAAATTGTCGATCGATGAAGCTTTTTTCTTCAGATTTTTATTTATGTCAATTTCCAAATTATCGTTTTTCTTAGATTTTTCTTTTGTTTTCTCTTTCCCAAATTTTCACATTCTTCCTAACTTTTAACTTGCTTATCTATTTTTATTAACCTAATTCCATTATTTTATTTTAGGGTTAATATCATTTTATCCCAATGTCATATAGGTAAATTTTGGTTTACCTTTGTAACTCTTTTTTTGTAAAACTAACCTTGCCGTATGAAAATTATGTCGTTTTAGATCCTGCGTAATTGTTTTTTGTAAAACTAAACTTGTTATTCGAAGATTACGTTGCTTTAGACCTTGTAAAAAAAATTATGTAAAACTAAATAGGAAGGCTAGAGATTGTTCGCGCGAAAACCACGTGCGAACAATGTCTACCTGCGATTTGCTACATTTTTCTTCTGATTTAATAGATTCAAAACTCACATGTTTCATCCATTTGAATTCTAAACTCCCCCATATATATATATATATATATATATATATATTACAACAAGGCATTTAATAAGGATTCAAACATCAATAGAATAGGAGAAGGAAAACCAATTCAAATGGGTTAAGGTCAACCCTTAGGCAACAAACATACAATCACAAATATAAAAAGGAGAAGAAGAAGACAGAAGGGTAATGACCCATCACTATCTGACTACCTAATCACCCATATGTAAAGAGGTTCTCCCTCCTTACCTCAAAATTGTCGAACGATGAAGCTTTTTTCTTCAGAATTTTATTTATGTCAATTTCCAAATTATCGCTTTTCTTAGATTTTTCTTTTGTTTTCTCTTTCCCAAATTTTCACGTTACTCCTAAACTTTGAACTTACTTATCTATTTATATTAATCTTATTTCGTTATTTTATTTTAGGGTTAATACCATTTTATCTGGGGATGGCAATTTGACCCATCCCTAATGGGCACCCGCAAATTTACCCACAACGGGTAGGGTAAAAACCCGCAAAAATGGGCATGAACATGGGCTCAGGTAATTACCCATAAAAAAAGCGGGTATGGGTGCGAGTATGGGCACATTGGTACCCAGCCCGCCCCATACCCGCACACTATATATTATATGTAATTTTATTTTTATTTATATATTTTAGTTTATATTATTATATAAAAATATATGTCTATCAAATATAAAACATATATCAATGTTAAGCCATTACATATTTAATATAAGTGTTTGTTTATTTCAACAATAACTTGTTTGAAATTTTTTTAATATTTTTAAAAACTTAAAATTATATGATATTTTATAATTGATCTATTTATTTTTAATAGGAATGCGGATCACGGGTACGGGTATGGGTACTTACATACCCATAGGACACGGGTACAGGTGCTAACTTTGGCACCCAAGCGGGTATGGGCTCGGGCACGAGGATTTTTTTAAATTGCGGGTATGGGGATGGGTATTATAGTACCCTGCCCAAACCCTGCCCATTGCCATCCCTAATTTTATCCCAATGTCATATAGGTAAATTCCGTAAGTAATTTAATACATGCCTTTTTATTGATAAGAATACTCATTATATACAAGTTTGACAATGTTTATATTTGTAACCTAATAATATACAATTATGATGTATACCAATTATAGAGATATCCTTATAATTATACTAATTATAGAGATATTCTAATTTGGAAGTTAATAATATACAATTATGATGTATACGAATTATAGAGATATCCTAATAATTATACTAATTATAGAGATATCCTAATAATTATACTAATTGTAGACGACCAAGAAAGTAGATTGTCTCCAAGATACACGCAGTAGCCGAAAGTGGAACGTCTAGTGTCAGGACATCCGCCCCAACCTGTATTTGTATAAGATAGTAATGAAATAGTAGATGAGGGATAGAAATGTAAAGCATAGTGTTTTGTGCCCTGAATGTATCGTAATATCCTGCGGAGAGCATGCATGTGGATGTTCATCGGATTATACATAAAGAGACAGATTTGTTGAACCGCATATGAGATATCAGGTCGTGTGAAGGTAAGATACTGGAGGGCACCTGCAAGACTACGGTAGAGAGACGGATCCTCATACGGGACATTATGTGCGACACTCATCTTGGGTTTTGTATCAACTAGAGTTGGACAAGTTTTGCATGAAGACACGTCGGCTCGTGAGAGGATGTCTTTGACATATTTCTTATGCGTGAGGAATAGACCATGCTTATGGCGAGTGACAACATTACCCAGGAAGTAGTTGAGATGTCCTAACTCTTTCATAGCAAACTCGGAGTTAAGGAGAGAGATGAAGGATTGCCACAAAGCATCCGAGGAGGTGGTGAGGATGATATCATCTACATACAGTAAAAGGTAGGCTAGATGAAAGTCTTTCTTGTAGATGAATAGCGAGTGATCACACTTGCTTTGGTAAAACCCAATCGATGAAGTATAGTCGGAAAACCTCTTGTACCAAGCTCTAGGGGCTTGTTTGAGCCCATATAGTGATTTGCGGAGACGACACACATGATCCGGATGTTTGGAATCTCTGAATCCTAATGGTTGATACATGTAAACTATTTCATTGAGTTCACCATGGAGGAATGCATTCTTGACATCTAATTGATGAATATGCCAAGATTTAGAAAGAGCAAGACTGAGAACAATGCGAATGGTATCCGGTTTGACAACTGGGCTAAAAGTTTCTCCACAATCAATGCCAACCTGTTGACCTGCACCATCACCTACAAGTCGGGCTTTATGCCTCTCAAAGGAACCGTCAGATTTTTCTTTATGTCTAAAAATCCACATAGATCTAATAACATTAACATTAGGCGGTCGTGGTACTAAATCCCACGTCTCATTTTTAATTAAAGCATTATATTCATCATGCATGGATATTTTCCAATTAGGGTCCTTAAGTGCAGACACTGGATTCCTAGGAGTGGGTATTTTGTGACATGAGTGAGTAAACTATAGTATTTTTTGTTAGGTTTAAAAATGCCATGTTGACTCATAGTGATTGGTTTTGTGTTGGCTTGGGCGGTAGGTTGATAGATAGGGGGAAGATTATTTTGCAAGGTATGATTTTATTGTGGGGAGGGGATGTGATGAGTTTATAGTAGGGGTTGAATTTGATTAGGGCCGGTTTGAGGGAGTAGTGGGCCGTATTGTTTGAGGGAGTGTATTTGGAAAAAGTGTGGTGTGTGCCATATTTGGGGAGGTGTTTGGTTTTGAAGGAGGGACCGATGAATTTTTTTGGTCTTGGGTCATGATATAGTTGATGAGATAATGGGATAAGTCATTGTCGAGAAACGTGTAGGTAGTAGATTGAGGGGTGTGCAGCTTTGCATAGGGAAAGGTGGACTCATCAAACAAAACATGACGACAAATGATTATTTTGTTTGTTGTCATACCGAGACACTTATAACCACGATGTTTGGACGGATACCCAAGAAAGACACATGGTGTGGAGCAAGGTTGAAGTTTGTGGATGGTATTTGAGGGGAATAGAGGAAAGCATAGACAACCAAAAACACGTAGATGAGAGTATGACAGGTTTTTGTTATATAACATGTAAAGAGGTGACTGAAAATTAATTGATTCACTTGGAAAAATGTTAGAAATATAGGTGGCCATTTCTAGAGCATAATGCCAAAATGAAGGAGGTAGAGATGCATGAACTAATAAAGTTCGAATAATGTTATTAATGGACCTTATTTTTCGCTCAGCTTTACCATTTTGAGAGGAGGTGTAAGGACAAGAGTAACGAAAATATATGCCATTAAGTTCACAGATTTTTCGAAAATTATTAGACATGTATTCACCACCATTATCACATTGAATTATTTCGATTTCCCGTTGAAATTGTGTTTTAATGTAAGCTCTTAGCTTTTGGAAAATAGGATAAACTTGAGATTTTTGTGAAATAGGGAATGTCCACAAAAAATTTGAATAGTTATCCAGGAATAAAACAACATATTTTTTTGATCTGTTGAGCTTAAAATAGGAGATGTCCATACATCACTATGTAGAATATCAAATGGCAACAAACTGTTATTAAGGGAATTAGTGAAAGGTAATTTGATGTGTTTACCAAGAGGACATGAATTGCAAAAATGTGAATGTAATTTACCGGAGTTATTACATTCGACCAATTTATTTTTGCAAAGAAAAGACAAAACATGTTCGCCCGGATGTCCTAGACGATTATGCCAAATAGATGGTGACAAAGCTACAAAGGTGGATGGATGCTTGGCTTTATTTTTGGTCATGTGGTTGGTAATGGGGTAAAGGTCACCTTGACTTTCACATCTCATGATAGGCATCCCCGTCTGAAAGTCCTTCACAGAAAAACCAAACGGGTCAAATTCAATTGAAACATTGTTATCTGTAGTAAATTTACGAACCAACACTAAATTTTTAATTAGATTTGGAGCGCGAAGCACATTGTTTAGGATAAGAGATGGGTGGGGGTTATCTAGATGTGTACTACCGAGACCATAGATTGGAACATAATGACCATTTCTGACAATGATTTTATTATTTTTTCTAAATTTAAAATAATACAAGAGATTACCTTGCAAGGATGTCATGTGAGAGGTGGCTCCGGTGTCCATGTACCAAGAGGGCTCTGGCTGAGCAAGATTGAGGGTGCTGAAAGCACTTTCAATGTCAGTAGGGCTGGTAGTATTAACATTGAAAGCAACTTGCTGAGGTTTGGGCCCAAGAATTCCACTTTGTTGGGGCTTAGGACCATTATTTGGTATATTCCAATTTGAGGTTGGGTAAGGGCAAGGTGGGTAATTGCATGGTTGCCACTGTTGTTGTTGTTGCTGCCCGCGATTTCCTCTTTCGGAATTTCGACCGCCACGATTCGGTTTCTTTCCTCTATGACCATGATATCTCGATGGAGATAGTTGGGAGTTTGAAGCATTGGATGACGGTTTGGGTGCAGGTCCTGTGGTCGGAGCTTTGGCCATGAGAGCGGCCGAAACAGAGGAGACGTGTGATTCGCGAGCGACACGCTGTAACATGGTTGATTCCTCAAGTTCTAGCTGTGAACGTGTTGTGGCGAAGGTGGGGAGAGGGTCGTGTTGTTGTATATAGGTGACAAACCCAGCGTATGCATCAGTGAGACCAGATATCATTTTAAGCACCAGTCGTGTGTTAGTCACTGGAGAGTCGATGTTGGCGAGTTGATCAGATAGAGTTTTGAGGCGGTTGTAGTATGCTTTTGTTGATGGAAAATCTTCCAGGTTTGTGTTGCTGAATTGATTTTCTAATTGTACAGCACGTGAATGCTTGTTATCATGAAACATAACGGTGATGCGCTTCCAGCATTCTTCGGTAGTGTCATCGACAACGAAGATTGATTGGAGAATATCCTGCGAGACGGTTGCGTACATCCATTGTAGTACCACCTCATCAAGCCGATTCCAAAGTTCAGAATTTTTAGCCTTAAGGTCTGCTGATGCTTGTATGGCATGTGCATCTGATGACGGGATGATGTGATCAAGTACGTTGTGAATACGTGCTTGCACCTATAAGAGGGCAGACCATGAGAGGTAGAGATTAGAATCATTTTCCAACGTCACCAGAATTATGGTTTTGACGTTGTTGATTGCGAAGGCGGAGTGGAAGTAGGGTTTCGCCGCCCAAGGAGGGTTGGTTTGAGGGGCTAATGAAGTGTCATCAAAAGTTTGGGAATGGAAGTTTGTTTCTGTCATGGTAAAACAGAGGATTAGCAGCGGTGAGAAGAGTTTAGCTTAGGATCGTGACAAATATGATACCATGTAAGTAATTTAATCTCTGTCTTTTCATTGATAAGAATACTCATTATATACAAGTATGATAATGTCTATATTTGAAAGCTAATAATATATAATTATGATGTATACCAATTATAGAGATATCATAATAATTATACTAATTATAGAGATATTCTAATTTGGAAGCTAATAATATACAATTATGATGCATACCAATTATAGAGATATCCTAATAATTATACTAATTATAGAGATATTCTAATAAATTCTAGTTTACCCTTGTAACCTTTTTTTTTGTAAAACTAACTCTGCCATATGAAAATGATGTCGTTTTAGATCTGTGTAATTGTTTTTTGTAAAACTAAACTTGCTATCCAAAGATTATTTTGTTTTAGACCTTGTAAAAATGTTTTTTTCTGTAAAACTAAATAGAAAGGCTAGAGATTGTTCGCGCGAAAACCACGTGCAAACAATGTCTACCTGTGATTTTCTGCATTTTTCTCCCGATTAAACAGATTCAAAACTCACATGTTTCGTCCATTTGAATTCTAACCTCCCCCCTATATACATAGATCAATCACATTCAGATGAATATATATATATATATATATATATATATATATATATATATATATATATATATATATATATATATATATATATATATATATATATTATTATTATTATTATTATTATATAACAACAAGGCATTTAACAAGGATTAAAACATCAGTAGAATAGGAGAAGGAAAACCAATTCAAAGGGGTTATGGTCAATCCTTAGGCAACAAACATACAATCACAAATATAAAAAGGAGAAGAAGGAGACATAAGGGTAATGACCTATCACTATCCGACTACCTAATCACCCATATGTAAAAAGGTTCTCCCTGCTTACCTCGAAATTGTCGATCGATGAAGCTTTTTCTTTAGAATTTTATTTATGTCAATTTCCAAATTATCGCTTTTCTTAGATTTTTCTTTCGTTTGCTCTTTCCCAAATTTTCATGTTCTTCCTAAACTTTTAACTTACTTATCAATTTATATTAACCTAATTTTGTTATTTTATTTTAGGGTTAATACCATTTTATCCCAATGTCATATAGGTAAATTTTGGTTTACCCTTGTAACTTTTTTTTTTGTAAAACTAACTTTTCCATACGAAAATTATGTTGTTTTAGATCCTACGTAATTGTTTTTTGTAAAACTAAACTTGTTATCCAAAGATTATGTTGTTTTAGACCTTGTAAAATTGTTTTTTCTGTAAAACTAAATAGGAAGGCTAGAGATTGTCCGCGCGAAAACCACGTGCGAACAATGTCTACCTGCAATTTTCTGCATTTTTCTCCCGATTTAACAGATTTAAAACTCACATGTTTCGTCCATTTGAAATTTAACCTCCCCCATAGATACATAGATCAATATATATAGATACATAGATCAATATATATATATATATATATATATATATATAATATATATATATATATATATATATATATATATATATATATATATATATATATATCACAAATTATTATATAACAACAAGGCATTTAACAAGGATTAAAACATCCCTAGAATAGGAGAAGGAAAACCAATTCAAAGGGGTTAAGGTCAACCCTTAGGCAACAAACATACAATCACAAATACAAAAAGGAGAAGAAGTAGACAGGAGGGTAATGACCCATCACTATCCGACTACTTAATCACCCCTATATAAAGAGGTTCTCCCTCCTTACCTCGAAATTATCGATCGATGAAGCTTTTTTCTTCAGAATTTTATTTATGTCAATTTCCAAATTATCGTTTTTCTTAGATTTTTCATTCGTTTGCTCATTACCAAATTTTCACATTCTTCCTAAACTTTTAACATATCTATTTATACTAACCTAATTCCGTTATTTTATTTTAGGGTTAATACAACTTTATTCCAATGTCATAAAGGTAAATTATGGTTTATCCGTGTAACTTTTTTTTTTTGTAAAATAAACCTTGTCATATGAAAATTATGTCGTTTTAGATTCTGTGAAATTGTTTTTTGTAAAACTAAACTTGTTATCCGATGATTATGTTGTTTTAGACCTTGTAAAATTGTTTTTTCTGTAAAACTAACCTTGCCATTTTCATATGATAAGATTAGTTACACAAAAAACAATTTTACAAGAGTTAATTTGACAATGTTAATCTTACAAAAAATAATAATTTTACAAGATCTAAAACAGCATAATCTTTCTATGATAATGATAATGTTAGTTTTAAAAAAAATATTTTTTTAAAATCTAAAACAATATAATCTTTATACATCAGGATTAGTTTTAAATAAAAATTAAAGGGATAAATCGGGATTCACTTGTATGATAGGGATGCAATTATATTAATCCAAAAATATATTAAGATAGTATTTTCTAGTAGGAATACAACACAAACATAAAATAATAAATTTAATTAGGATAAAAGAAAGTTTTTCATTTTGCATATTAGTTTTTCATTTTATGTAAATTATTTTGTTTGTTATAGTTTAAATTTTTTATGTAAAAAAAATATTTATTTTTAGTCTAAGAATAAATTCATTTTATAGACTTATCTAACCTATGAAAATTAATGGTTTCTACATTTGGTATACTAGTAGTAGGATACCTAAGATTCTATAAGATTGTTCGGTTTGAAGAACAAAGGAAGAGAGAGTAAGTCCTTGGGTGGTCAAAACAAGAGCATCATCATGGGTGGTCAATCTCGAAGATATGGATGGTCAAGAGCTTCATAAGCTGAAATCCTGCCATTTGGGCAACATAAAACATTGGTATAAATAAACTTTGAGTAGATGAATAAAAGAGTTAAGTAATTTAGGCGCCGATTCAAAGAAACGTAAACAGTAATGTGTAGGAGGCAATTAAGTTACCGAAAGAAGATCAAGACCAGCAGGATGAAGGCTAGGGAACTCTTCAGCTAGGTCCTACAAAATCAATTAGTTTCCCTACATTGCTTATTGAATGGCCTGAATTTATGAAATGAGATGGAATAAAAATCAGAACATTAATGAATACCTTAGGCTGTATTAGAGGGTTAAATGCTTCAATAAAATCGCATATAGAAGACAAGTCGGGCCAAGTTTGTTCTGTTGGCGTACCAAACAAACTTTACATAGAAAATATCCAATTAATTAACTGTTAGTTTCATAATGCAGAGATAGTTATTGTGTTTGATGAAATTACCAAAATATCTCAGCCAATATCTTTGGTTCGTCTCTACCGACGAACAGAGGTTGGCGCTTAATGATGTGAGCAAATATGCAGCCCATAGACCAGATCTCAACTGTAGTTGAGTAATTGGTTGAGCCCATCAAAACTTCCGATGCTTTATAACAAGGAATGCCTTTCTGCAAATGGAAAAAATAAAATTACAAAAGCTTTGGGTGCATTAACAATTTAAAAAATAAAATTACAAAAGCTTTGGGTGCATTAACAATGTAAAAAATAAAATTACAAAAGCTTTGGGTGGATTAACAATGTAAAAAATAAAATTACAAAAGCTTTGGGTGCATTAACAATGTAAAAAATAAAATTACAAAAGCTTTGGGTGCATTAACAATGTAAAAAATAAAATTACAAAAGCTTTGGGTGCATTAACAATGTAAAAAAAGAGAAAGTATAGAGTATCCTACATTAATACAAGTTTTGGGTTCACGAATATTGCATAGCTTCACTGTAGGAGCTTCACCGTGGTGGTATTCAAAAAGAAGATTATAAGGTTTGATATCTGTGTGTACAATGTTGTGAGAATATGCGAGTCCAGAAAGAGCTTGACGTAGAACAGACTGCAAGTACAAAATGTAGAAGAAAGCCTTGAAATTTGAGGTATAAAACAATGCAAAGCACTACACTAGAAACAGTAGTTTACTCTTTCAAATGTTTCAAGGCTAAGCATGGGATTGGTGATGAATCTTTTAAAATTTAGGTGAACATTCTCAAAAACAAGATACACATCTTCATCCGTAGCCAGAACTTTGAGCAACCTGTAGATAATAAATATACATTCCATCTTTAAATCTATAACTTATTTTAATAAGGTAAGTAGTTTCTCTGAATTGAATCTAAACGAAAACAAAATTGACCTGACTATATTGGGATGGTTTAAATCTTTAAAGATAGAGACGTGATTTAAAATGCTGGGTGGAACTCCCTTGTTTTTCTGATCTTGAGGAATGGTTAAAATCTTGATAGCGACTTCCTCCTGTCAAAATCGCTGCATGCAAACACCAGTGTCAAATCGAACCCTTTCAAAATCTTTGTACACGCGAAGTAGGAATTCCACTTGATTTGTTGTTAGCTGAGAGAAGGAGGAATTCCACTTGATTTGTTGTTAGCTGAGAGAAGGAGGAACTCCACTTGATTTGTTGTTAGCTGAGAGCAGGAGCTGAAATTTGAAGCCGCTTTTTTTTCTTTTTATTTCCCTCCAAGTCGTTATTATCGTTAAGCTTAACTCCGTGTCATTCGCTCAATAAAAAATATTAATTTTATTATTTTTATTCTCACGTCATTCATTTTATATTTGGCTTATATCAGTTTCTACTTGTTTTAAGACTAAATTCAACTCTTATAGAAAAATAATTAAATTTACTGTATATATGATACAACATAATAGTTGAAGATTTGATTTACAATTTTACATTATTTTGAGAAACTAATTTTAGTGTAAAATTGAAAATATTGATGAGAAGTTCAAATGTATGAAACCAGAGAAGTAATGAAAGAAATAATTACCATACAACAAGCAGAATAAAAGAAATGAATTACCATACAACAACATGCAGGGCAAACAAGCCTGTAAAATCCAGTAATGAGTATATCTCTCCTCTATGGGTAACTCTACACGAACATAAAAAGTTTCTATAGATGATATTACACATTTCACTACTTAATTATCTTTCTCCATCCCTAGAAATTTTTTATATGGTTTCAATTTATTAATCTATGACTAGACTATAACCTGCCAACATAACACTCATGATTTCCTATGGACTAATCCCTTCTTTCGATTATGGACTCTTGTTTGATTTATGGAGTCGAGGAGTAAGTTTGCGGTTCCTCTTGCCTTTTCTTGAGGCAGCAATACTGGTGATAACCGAGTTGCCAGCATTAAGAACAGTATTTATACCCATAAACTTCAACCCGAGGTTCTTTGTCAAAAATGACAAGATCTTTTCACCATCTCCAGGAATTTGCTGCATCTGTTGCACCTGTTCACGGGACATAATGGTGTAAAGCTGCAATGGAAACTTTGTGGGATTTGGATAGCAGTTTAATATCTCCTGGTAAATTTCTTCACTACAACCAAAAGTGATCTGCATAATCGCCTTTGACTGCAGATCTTCTGATGAAGAATCAAATACGAAAGCAAACTTCCCAAATTCCATATCAGGCTTCTTGAATAAATTAACCAGGATCACGTTTATTGCTCCTCCATTCTTAGGCAGGGATTTCTTAGGATTAACTTGCTCATTATGGGTTAACTGGTAAATGCGTGAAGCTTCTCTTAAGCCACTCAAGAAAGCGCCATGCATAGTGGCTGGAAACTGCCTACTAGTGGCCTCGCCTGCAAAGAATAGTCTGTTCCCCACATTTTCTGCAAGTATATCATAATCCTTACCAGATGAATGCACACTAACATGAGAGTATGAGCCATAAGAAAGGGGATCAGTTCCCCATCTCGTACAAATTGACTGTATTGGATCAGGCACAGTGATGCCTTTAGCATTAAAAATACCTGTAGTAAAAGATGTAAACAAATCAGAAACTGCCAACCAATTTTTGTATATAGCTCAAATCATGAAATATTTATTATTATCAAAAAAAAAATAGTTGTTAGGTGAAACACAAAAGTGAATAATGACAAAACCCCCGAAACCTACCACCGCGACATTAATTTTAAGGAGACTTCTGGGTTTTTTAAATGATTTCACCATCAAAGCTCAAAAGCATGCAACAGACTGTGATTTCAATTGCCTGCAACAACTATGACACTAACACACAACAATACAAACTCTAGATATTAGTTTGTAATATTGCAATAGGGCTTCTATTACACACTATTTGTAAACTAGGGACCCACCCTTTTTTCTTTTTACCCCTTTTCATCTAGCAATGCACCCAAAAAATGGAAAACTTCCTTTTCTCTCACTTTGCTTCTTCGCTTTTTCTCACTTTCTTTCCATGGAACTGAACATTGTTTTAAACACTTAAATGAAAAACAAATAAACGTAAATAATGAAGGTAAATTCTCAGATACCCATTTGATTCATTTGGTACCCATACCCAACATGATGTGGCCCATTAAATATCAAACTTTTGTCTTACACTAATCAACATAATCAAAATTCTGCTTATTTATAATATTATCTATATATTCAATGTTACACACAGAGATATTTTATTGGTCCACGTAAGTTGGGTACCCATACCCAACCAAAAACTTATGGGTACCACAATGTTAACCAATAATGAATCACTAAATCATGTTATTTATATTGATGATATGAAATCTTGCAATTGCATGCATGTATCATATTTTAGAGCAATATAAGATTCATTTACATGTTACGTTATACAAGCAGCTAATAAGCCGAATCTATCGAATCAAACAATTAAAAACAGCAAATCATGCATCTCTAACAAGTAACACGTAAAACAAGCGAAAAAAGGAAATATGCTAAAGGAAACACCCATGATATTTAATGAACAAACGCAATAGACAAAGCGATTTATTTTTCATAAGTTAGTCAAAAAATAAGTGAGAAGTACCTTTTAGAGTGGTCAAAACCCGATGAAGCAAGATGGATGGATCTGTGGCTTCAAAGTTTTGTGCAGCTTCACCAGCCACCAGTGCAATAAGTGTTGAGCCCCCAGAAACAGTGTGGTAACTGTAAAATAAAAAGAACTCCCCACGATCATGACTATTTTCGTTGAGACATCCAAATGTGTCTGATTCTTCTCCCCAAAACACATGTGGAAAAACCATAGCAACTTTGTTCAGTAGCCCAAAACCCATCCTCTCAATTGATTCCAGCTTTCTTGCAGGTAATTCAGGTTCAAAATGAATAGCCTTCTTTTTCAGAACTCCAAGAGGCACAGTGCATAAGACGTAATCTGCTTGAAAAAGTTGATCTCCAACAATAATCTCAACACCCTCATTCCCATATCTGATAGTGTTGGCAGTCTTCCCATAAAAAATAGGAACCCCTTCGCACATAGCTTTTATCAATCTCCAATTACCTCCAGC
The DNA here is from genome assembly GCF_024323335.1 of Lathyrus oleraceus. Classification (NCBI taxonomy): domain Eukaryota; kingdom Viridiplantae; phylum Streptophyta; class Magnoliopsida; order Fabales; family Fabaceae; genus Lathyrus; species Lathyrus oleraceus. The sequence goes on along the minus strand of NC_066582.1, from coordinate 353,643,217 downwards.
AAGAAAACAATGATCACCACCCATTTCATAAGGATCATCCTGATCCCAATGGGCAGCCGAAAGATTTGAAAGACATCCAGCATTTGCATATTCTAAATTCGCAAGATGCCAATTCAACAATTGCTTCTCATCAGTACTTTGAGCCACAGCATATAAAGCCTTGAGTGTCTCCAAGACTGAACCAAGTGAGGTATCACTTGCAAACCCACCCATAATTTTCCTCAACTCCATAACTTTGTCAAGCAACCTATTGAATGCAAATTCAACATTTTTATCTAATTCCTTATCAACCGGATCCCCGTTTGGCTTGTATAAAGGACAATCAACTCTAACTTTATGAAGTGGAAGAGAAAGTTGCCGTGCTAGAACCGCTAAAGGATTAGCATGAATTCCAGTAATAACACTCCCACCAAGATCCACGGCCGCAAACTTACCCTCTTTCCCCATCTTCTGAGTATAAACCCTGCCCCCCGGACGGTTCCTACCTTCCAAAACCATCACCTTATAACCAAACGACAATAGCTGCCTAGCCGCAGCCAACCCAGCAAGGCCAGCACCAATAACAATAACAGTCCCTTCCTTTGCCTCAGGAAACTGGGAAATAAACAACGGCGAAACCCCAAAATTTATATGGCCATTGTATAAAAGATAGTCATAAGCAGAGTTAAGCAAAGGTTCAAACTCATTAGTGACAGTTTCTCTAATCTGTCCCTTTGTCAACCAAATCCTAACATTGTCCCTCCAAAGAGCCAATATATGATTCCTAATAACAATATAATCATTCTGCTCTTTCCCACCCAATTCTTTAACAACCCCAGATCGAATCTCATGCTCAAGCAAAGCATCAATCGGGAAGCCAAGGGAGAAGGCAATCATAGCCTCCGTGTCAGTCTCTTTATTCACATCATATTTGGGTCCCTTCTTCTTCTTCAAACTACTATCCAACTTGTCAAAAAGCTCATCATCGATCATACCCTCATTGTAACTTCGCAAATTAACTTTCTTTCTCAGTGAAACACGCCTGGAAACAGATCCATCTGGATTTGGATATTCCATTATTTGTTCCTAATAAATATAATAACCCTACCCTATCCAATAAACTAAACTGAACTGCCAACCCAATAGTAATCTAATGAACAGATACAAACTATGGTAATGTCGAGCAAATGAAAATACCGTATTAAACAAGAACAATCGAAAGTTGAAAACTATATTACCAAGAGGTTGATGGCACGAGTCGCAGCTCCGAATCGTTCTTCTGTACGGTAAGTAGAAAAAACAAATGTTGAGTAAGCAGTGGTTTGATGAGGAGAGAAATAAATACTAGAAATGAAGTGCAGAAAAGGTAAAAGAGTGAACATTACAACGATTGGAAGGAAAGAGTGTTGTTACCTGAAACCAAACTGCGACTCTCGGAAACCGGTGCGAATAAAATGAAAATGAGGTGTAATTGAATGACGAGAGATTAACTTTATTTATTCTGTCTTTTTTTGGTCGAAGATTCTGTCCTAACAAACAAATATGGTTTTATGTTAATGGGCCTATGGGCTTTTTCAAAACACCGACCAAAATGATACCAATTTTGAAGTTTTTTTTATTTTTTATTTTTTTATTTCAGTCAAACAATAATAAATGTGTTTTATGATTTATTATAATTTGGGTCAACAATAATACGATATTTTTACAATTTTTTATTCTTTTTCTTTTTTTAAAAAATTATTTCTTTAAACAAATTAATAAATAGTATATAGTGTTAGTTGTTTAGAACTTTATTAGGATTGTATTAGGATATTTGATTTTTAAATCAACTTGGAATAAATTAGTATTGGATTTGTGCTCATTTTCATAAAAGACTCAAACATGATTAGTTCATTTGTCTCATTTATTTAAGTGGAGAGGATTAATTTAGGGTTGAGAGAGACATGGAGAAAATAATGATTCAAAAGAGAGAAAAGATGAGAGAAACATATTCTCGTTTTTCTGCAACCAGTCTCACTAAGTCGACGATCCCTAATTCGTTAACCGTCAGATCGAGCTCAAATTTGGAGGACATGTTTGTAACACCTGTATCTAACTTTTGATCGTTCAGAATTTCAAAACAATGTCTATTGAGAGATATCTTCTTTAGACTGAAGCTGCTGAATTGAGTAATTTTTCAATTTTTATATTCTTATTTGTAAGCTAGTTTGCTTTGTGATTTGCGGTTGTTAGCACTAGTTTGTGAATCACTTTAAGACTCTCGTGTACCCTTAATTGATTATAGTGGAGCTATTTCTTTGGTTTGGACAACTCGTAGTTTTTACTCTCATGTTGAGGGGTTTTCCACATTAAAATATTAATGTTCTTTTGTGTCTTTATTTATTCGATTTATCGTCTTATATTTGTTATTGATCCTCAAGGTTCCTACAAGTGTGGAGAATTTTATATTTGTTGCGTATTGGTTTCTTATTGTGTCTTAATTTTTCATCAGAGTGACATCAGAGCTCTTTATTAAGGGTTATTTTACTTGTGTTGCATGATGAAGTCAAATACAAAGATGAAGATGGTATTGTTGAATGATTATAATTACCATTTATGAAAGGACACGATGAAAGACTTACTATTTGTGAAAAATTGCATTTACCAATTTTCGGTTTCGCAAAGCTGGATTTTATGTCTGGTGAGGAATTGGAGTTTGAACGTCAACATGTATGTGGTTTTATTCCAAAATATGTAGAAGATAATATTTATAATCATATTACTAATTAGACACGTGCAAAAACTTTGTGGGAGAAGATAGAGTTCTTGTATGCCTCTAAATCAGGGAATACTAAATTATTCTTGTTGAATAGCTTCATAAGTTTGAAGTATGAGAAAGGAACTTCTATTTTAGATCACTTGAGTGAATTTCAAGGGCTCCTTGATCGGATGTCAGGAATGAGTATCAAATTTGATGATGAACTTTTGAGATTATTTCTATTGTTATCTTTACCAAAATCTTGGAAGACGTTTCAAGTTTCTATTCCAAGTTTTGTTTCTAGAGGTGTTGTTTCTTTGGAAATGGCTAAGGGTGATATTCTTAATGAGGAGATGAGAAAGAAGACATGGGGTTCTTCATCTTAATTCAAGGTACTTTTCACTGAAAATAAGGGAGAAGTCATAAAAAGGAATTGAAGGGTGGTAAAGAGAATAACAGAAGAAAGTCCAAGTCGCGATACAAGAATCTAGAGTGTCATTATTGTCATAAAAAAGGACACATACATAAGTATTTTTATCAGTGGAAAAGAGATAACAAAGGTAAGAAGGGTAAGTCCAAGCAAAGAGACCATGAAGATCATGATGGTGGTCGTTTTACTACTACTACTAGTGATGATCATGTTATTCCCCGTGACCATGAGTCTATTAAACTTGTATCAGACGAGAGCATGTGGATAGTTGACAATGGTGCTACATTTCATGTTACACCAATGAATGATTTTTTCACATCTTATACTTCTAGTGATTTTGGAGTGTTGAAGATGGGTAATGACGATGTATCTAAGGTGATTGGTGTTGGTGATGTTTTCTTTCAAACCAACATGGGAATGAAATTGTTGCTTAGAGGTGTCAAACATCCTTCAAATGTTCGTTTTAATTTGATATATGTGCATATTCTTGATGATTGTGGTTATGACAATCACTTTAGTTATGGAAAGTGGAAACTCAACAAAGGTAACTTGGTTGTGGATTGAGGGGAAAAGTTTTATAAATTGTATTGGACAAAAGCTTTGGTTGCTAGGGACAATGTGAATGCTATCGACATGGAAGCATCTTTGTGGCACCGAAGACTTAGTCATATTAGTGAAAAGGGGATGAATGTTTTGACCAAAAAGAATGATGCTCTTGGATTAAAGAATGTAGATTTGAAGAAATGTTCTCATTGCATGATTGGTAAATAAACTAGAGTAACTTTAAAGAGACATTTCCCCTCAAGGAAGTCAAAGTTGATTCAATTAGTACATTCTGATGTTTGTGGTCCATTAAAGGTGAAATCCTTTAGTGGTGCACTTTATTTTGTTACCTTAATTGATTACTGCTTCAGGAAACTATGGGTTTATGCCTTGAAGACAAAAGATCAAGTGTTAAAAAAGTTCAAAGAATTCCATGCTTTGGTTGAAAGGCAGATAGGGGGAACTTGAATCGTGTTCGTTCTGATAATGGTGGAGAGTATTGCGGAGCATTTGATTCATATCGCACGAAATATGGGATTGTACATGAAAGGCTGTAAGAACAAAGTTGGTTCTACAATATATCTCTAAGATTTTGATGATAACAAAGGATGAAACAAAAATGGTACTCTAACGATATTTTTTCTTAGTGTGCAGGACTCTGACCATTTATGCAGGACTCTGACCATACATCAGATAGAAAATTACATCAGATATAAAATATTTGATGATCATATGCCACTCAGAAAGGATGCGTCCAGAAGGTTCTGATTCTGATCAACGCAGATACCAGCGCAACATTAAGAAGTCAGAAGCTCCGATAAAAGACTACTAAATCCAGACTCTGATACTAAAGAAGTCTAGAGCATTGAGAAGCTCTGAAGGGGTTATACATAATCATTCTCTGAAGACAAACTCAGATATATCAAGACTCCGACGTAAACTCATCAGTCCAAAACGTGTAACCGAAAAAAATCTTAATATGGAAAGAAAGTATTTTAAGAAGGGAATAATGAGGCGTGCAAAACTGTTTTAGAAAGAAACAAGGAGAGTAATGACATTAATCATTCTTCAATGACCAAGATTCTGTCTTCACTCCAACGGTCCTTCACAACCACTATATAAAGAGCGAAATACTTCACAAGAGAACATACCTTAGACACACAAGAAATCTCATTCATCCTCTCTCATTTTTTTCACGAGCTGCTGCTCTTACGTGAAAAGCTATTGCTCTTATAATTCTGTAATATTTGCTTTTTGTTATAAGCACTTTACATTACAATTTACTCTTGCTTGAACTACTTCCTCAAGTGACTTTGCGCAGTCTGAATACTTGAGAGGGCTGAGAGATTATTCTCTTAGACGTTTGGTTGTGTAATCTTTCAAGATTAGTGGATTAAGTTCTTTTTGAAGGCGAAATCACCTTGGTCGGGTGGACTGGAGTAGCTTTGAATTTCAAGCAAACCAGTATAAAATTTTGTGTCATTTCCTTTTTATTCTGTGTGTGTCTGATTTCTGAAAAAGTTTTTTATTTCCAAAACAATTCAAACCCCCTTTCTTGTTTTTCTCAACCTTCAATTGGTATCAGAGCCACGACTCTGTTATTGATTTTCTAATCTAACAATTAACAGTGTAGAGAGATCCAGCGTGAGAAAAACTATGGCCAACACCAATGAAAGAGATAGTTACAATGTTAACCCTCCAATCTTTGATGGAGAAAATTTTGATTACTGGAAAGACAAAATTGAAAGTTTCTTTCTGGGCTACGACGTTGATCTATGGGATATTGTCACAATTGGCTACACACCACCTATGACAGACGTTGGCGTTGCTATTCCCAGAAGTAGAATGTCAGATGATCAGAAGCGTGAATTCAAAAACCATCACAAAGCCAGAACGATACTACTCAATGCTATTTCCTACAATGAATATGAAAAGATCACCAATAGGGAAACAACTAGAGAAATACTTGACTCCCTGAGGATGACTCATGAAGGAAATTCTCAAGTCAAAGAAACAAAGGCTCTGGCTCTAATCCAGAAATATGAAGCCTTCAAAATGGAGGACGATGAAGCTGTAGAGGTAATGTTTTCTAGATTTCAAACTTTAATTGCAGGACTCAAAGTGATGGATAAAGGATACACAACTGTGAATCATGTCAAAAAGATTGTTAGAAGCTTGCCAAAGAAATGGAGACCCATGGTCACAACTTTAAAGTTATCAAAGGATCTGAACAATATCAGCCTTGAGGAACTCGTTAGTTCACTCATAAGCCATGAGATAGAACTGGAGGAAGATGAACCTCAAAAGAAGATCAAGTCTGTAACACTAAAGTCCAGATCCGAAAGATGCAAACCAGATAGAAACAAAGCCTTCCAGGCTGAAGAAGAAGACAATGATGACTCTGAGAAGGAAGACTCTGACGACGAAGAAGAATTATCCCTTTTAACTAGAAGAGTAAAGCAACTATGGAGAAAAAGGAACAATAACTTCAGAAGACCAAGACCCAAGGGGGATCGATCAGAATCAACTTCCAGAGGTAAGTCAAACAAAGATATAACATGCTATGAATGTAAGGAAATAGGTCATTACAGAAATGAATGTCCCAAGTTGAAGAAATAAAGCTCTAGAAAAGAAAATTTCAAGAAAAGTTCATTCAAAACTAAAAAGGGACTGATGGCCACCTGGGACGACAGTGGATCTGATTCCTTAGAATCAGACTCTGAAGAACAGGCAAATGTTGCACTCATAGCTACCACCTCCAGAAATACATCAGATGGAGAATCTGAGTCTGAAGAGGTATTTTCTGATCTTTCTCGCTCTAACCTTGAATCATGCCTTTCTGAAACTCTAAACTCATATTAGAAACTTAAACAAAAATTTAAAGCTATAAAATAGGTTCTTGAAGAAACCATCGAAGAATGTGGTAAACTTGAGATGACAATTTCAGAACTAAAAGATGAAAACCGAACTTTGATATTAGAAAGAGACTCCACAAATAAACAATGTTTAAAACTTGAAGAAGCGTTATCTCAAGCTCCACAAACTTCGAACACAGTAATTTATGAATATGAAAAATCTTTTCAAATGTTTCTGAAAAATGGGATAGAGAGAAGCAAAATGGCATCCATGATTTATGGAGTAAGTCATAATAATAAAAGAGGAATATGGTATGACCCCAGTGAAGATAAATCTTCCACAAGTGACAAACCTAAATCTCCGTTTTCTTATCACTGCACACATACACAAGCACAACGTTTTGATAATGCTAGAAAACCTAAAGTTCTAAGAAACTTTGGGAAAACTAATCATAAAGGACCCAAAAGATTCTGGGTACCAAAGGATAAGATTGTTTATGTTGCAGATATCTTATGCAGCAGAGTTAAGACACCAGTCATGGTACCTGGACTCTGGATGCTCGCGACACATGACAGGAAGAAAGTATATGTTCCAAAGCCTGGAACTTAAAGATACTGGCTTCGTAGGTTTCGGAGGAAATCGGAAAGGAAGGATCAGAGGCTCCATAAATATTGGTAATGGAACTCTTCCCTCTATATCTGATGTTCTCTATGTAGAAGTATTAATGCATAACCTGTTATCAATAAATCAATTAAGTGATAACGGCTATGATGTAATCTTCAATCAAAAAACATGTAAAGCAATTAATCAGAACAATGGAACAGTCCTATTCACTGGCAAGAGGAAAAATAATATTTACAAAATAAATCTTTCAGACTTAAAAGAACAAAATGTAAAATGTCTGATGTCTATTCATGAAGAGCAATGGGTATGACATAGACGCTTGGGCTACATTAGCATGAGAAAACTCTCTCAGCTAAATAAAATCGAGTTAGTCAGAGGTCTACCCAAGCTGAAGTATTCTTCAGATTCTCTATGTGAGGCATGTCAGAAAGGGGAAATTTCTAAAACATCTTTTAAAAAGAAAAATATTGTTTCCACCTTTAAGCCTCTAGAACTTCTTCACATTGACCTGTTTGGACCTGTTAAAACAACATCAGTCAATGGAAAGAAATATGGACTAGTTATTGTTGATGATTTTAGTCGCTGGACATGGGTAAAATTCCTAAAGCACAAGAGTGAGTCTCACTCTGTATTCACTAGCTTCTGTTCCAAAGTGCAAAATAAATTTGACTCCAAAATCATCAGAGTCAGAAGTGATCATGGTGGAGAATTTGAAAATAATTTTTTTGAAAAACTATTCGATTCTAATGGAATATCCCATGATTTCTCCTCTCCTAGAACTCCATAACAAAATGGAGTTGTAGAAAGGAAGAATAGGACACTCCAAGAGACGGCCAGAACCATGATCAATGAAAAAAATATGGCTAAGCACTTTTGGGCTGAAGCAGTAAATACAACGTGTTATATTCATAATAGAATCTCTATAATACATATTCTGGAGAAGACTCCCTATGAACTGTGTAAGGGAAGAAAACCCAACATTTCCTATTTTCATCCTTTTGGATACTCTTGCTTTATTCTGAATACTAATGAACATCTGAACAAGTTTGATTCAAAAGCACAAAAATGTATTATGTTAGGATACTCAGAACACTCTAAAGGCTACAAAGTATACAACACAGAAACCAAAATTGTGGAAGAATCAATTCATGTTAGATTTGATGATAAACTTGACCCTGAAAAGTCAAAGCTAGTTGAGAAACTTAAAGATCTGGAGATTACTCTTGCAGGTTCTGACGAAAAGACCAAAGCACCAAAAGTATCTGATAAACAAAGTCCAGATGCAACTAAAGCCTCAACTATCCATAAGAAATCAAGAAGCCGCCCCAACATCTCTGAAGATTTGATTCTGGGAAACAAGGATGAACCTGTCCGAACTATGTCAACATTCAAGGTACCTGAAGAAATCCTTCTAGGACTAGTATCTCTGATTGAGCCTACTTCCTGTGATGAGGCACTTCAAGACAACAATTGGTTTCTAGCTATGAAAGAAAAGCTATATCAATTCTCAAAGAATGACGTCTGGGAACTTGTTCCAAAGCCTAAAGGAACTCACATTATTGGAACCAGATGGGTGTTCAGAAACAAACTGAACGAAAAAGGAGAAGTTGTCAGAAATAAAGCTCGACTGGTGGCACAAGGGTACAGTCAACAAGAAGGCATTGACTACAACGAAACCTTTGCCCCAATCGCCAGGTTAGAATCTATTCGCTTACTTGTTTCATTTGCTGTAAATCACTCAATCAAACTATATCAAATGGATGTCAAGAGTGCATTTCTTAATGGTTATATATCAGAAGAAGTGTATGTCAATCAACCTCCAGGTTTTGAAAACTCCAGTTGTCCAAAACATGTTTTTAAACTTAAGAAATCATTATACGGTTTAAAACAAGCTCCTAGAGCTTGGTATGAAAGACAAAGCAATTTTCTTCTGGACCATGACTTTATTAGAGGAAAAGTTGACTCTACACTCTTCTGTAAAAACATTAGTAATGACCTCATGATATGCTAGATATATGTTGATGACATTATTTTTGGTTCAACTAATCCTTCTGTATGTCAAGAATTCTCTGAGCTAATGCAGGAAGAATTTGAAATGAGCTTAATGCAAGAACTGAGGTTCTTTCTAGGAATTCAAATCAATCAAGCTTCAGAAGCTACCTACGTTCATCAAAGTAAACACATAAAAGACATTCTGAAGAAATTCGAAATGGCGGAATACAAACCTGCTAAGACACCTATGCATCCAACTTGCATTCTAGAAAAAGAAGAAGTTAGCCAGAAGGTTTGTCAGAAGCTCTATCGTGGTATGATAGGTTCTCTTCTCTATTTGACTGCTACACGTCCTGATATTCTATTTAGTGTATGTCTCTGTGCCAGATTCTAATCATATCCTAGAGAATCTCATTTAACAATTGTTAAAAGAATACTCAGGTATCTGAAAGGAACCCCTAACATGGGCCTGATGTATGAGAAAACATCAAAGTATAGACTTTCTGGTTACTGTGATGCAGATTACACAAGAGGCAGAATGGAACGTAAAAGTACATCTGGGAACTGTCAGTTCTTGGGAAAGAATCTGATATCCTGGGCCAGCAAAAGGCAATCAACCATAGCTCTGTCCATTGCAAAAGCAGAATATATTTCAGCATCACTATGCACTACTCAGATTTTCTGGATGAAGAATCAACTAGAAGATCTTAAGATCTTTGAGAGTAACATTCCTATCTTCTGTGACAATATTGCCGCCATCTGTTTAAGTAAGAATCCTATTTTGCATTCCAGAGCTAAACACATAGAAATAAAACATCATTTCATTAGAGACTATGTTCAGAAAGGGGTAATAACATTAAAATTTATTGATACAGACCATCAATGGGCTGATATTTTTACCAAACCTCTGGCTGAAGATAAATTCTCTTTTATCTTGAAAAATCTAAACATTCAAAATTGTTCAGAATGAAATGTGCCTCTGAAATAGCAAAATAAGACTCTGAAGTAAACACCTGGATTCTGTATCTGACTCTGATGCTACTACCAGTTAGAAGTCATCTGAGTTAGAAATCTTCAGGATCCAACCCTTTGGTATTCCTGAAGATCAGATAAAGCAACATGTGGTACATCTTGCGTCTGACCTTGGAACTTCTAGACAACTGTCTAGCAGAAATCAAGAAACAAATTCTTGATATCTCCTCGAGCAGTGTGCTGATTTGAGGATTAGACCTTCATCATGGGCTGTAATCATTCTTCTCTAAACGTGCTTACTTGGTTAACGTGCTGCATTCAATTTCTTAGTTGTTAAACTCACTCTCTATTGTCGTTTGGCATGCACCCTAAATGTGTATATATTCATTTCACAAACTACACTTGCCCACTTTCACACTCACGACCTCACAAAACCCTCTCTCTCAGTTCTTCATCTCCTTCAAAGGATTTCTTCCGTCTTCATCAAAGTTCTTCAAACATTCATCACCCTCAATTGTTCTTCATGGATTCTCAGTGTAGCGGGAAATTCATGATCATTAAGCTATTGACAAGCTAAAGATCAATTAACTAGAGTCGCCACCGTGATTTTATTGTTTCCAAGGGAAAAGGGAAAAAATGCGAACAAAACCCAAATAGTAAGAAGTTTTCAAATAAAAACTAATAAAAGTCAGAGATCACAGGTAAGGGGGTTGGTTACACAGAGGAAAGGTGTTAGCACCCAAAGTATCCTAGGTACTCCTAGGGAGCCCTTTTGGTGTGCATATGTAATTTTGTACAAAGTGGTGTTTACAAACAAATAGAATGAGGGGATGAGAAAATAATTCATTAATTATATTTTTGTGTTTGACAAGACCTTCGGCCTTGTGCCTACATACCAACATATAAATGAGGGATCAAAACCTCGTAGTTCGTGCTATAAATTTCAAAGCGAGTATGTTGGTTTTAACAAAATTTAATTTGCAAGGCACAAAGGCCTGAAAATGATTTGAATGAGTTAGTTCTTTTTGGGTTTTTTGAAAGTTTAAGTCAAGTATAGTTAAGTTTATTTACAAGTTTGATTTACGAAAATAAGTTTGAAAATGCAATGGCATAAGGCCAAAGTTTTTACCTTTTTGTAAAAGTGGTCAAAGTTTAGAACAAAATAATTCACACAATTTTGAAAATGGAGGGAGAGATTTTGAAATTAAAGAAATGGGGAGAAGATGGAGAGACTACCCTAGATACAAGAAATTTAAAAGTTTAAAGTTGAAAAGATCTGACCAAATGGGAGCAATCCAATAGACAAGTATGTCAATAGAAACCCAGAATTTCCTTGGACTTTTTAGAATCAAGCAACATACAAATGCACAATTATATCAATCTTGAAGAGCAAAGGCATCAAATAAATATGGCCTCATCCAAGCTTATCCACTTCAATGATCTTCTTTAGAATAGCCTATGTAGCAGATGAAATCCACAAGTCACAGGTTCAACATAACAGCTTAACAAGGATCAATGTTGCAGATGAATTTGGAGAGATCTAAAATGATGTATCAGATGAATTCAAACTTGCAAGTACTAGGTTCTCTCAACAAATTGGCATTGGCCACGTCCATTAGCAAAGGAATGTTGCCTAAACTCTAAGTCCAATTGGGGAGATCAAAACAACAGTCCACTCAAATTGTCTTTTAGGGTTTTTGTTATTATTATGTGCATTAATGGTCAAAGACCAATCAAACAAACAAGGCAACAAAGTATATCACACAATATGGTCCAAGTGGACAAAGTGAAAATTGCATAAACATAAACAATTAGAATGATATGTATAATGGCAAATGATAATAAAAAATAAATTGCATTGAAATTAAGAGCTTGAAAGTAAAGGTTAATGGTTAGTAAGTTAATAGTTAGTTTTGTTTTGCTTTTGATTTCAAGACATTCTTTGGGGAACACCCAACCCACTTGCCACAAGCATGAATCCTTGAACCAAAACATCTTCCAAAGGAAGGAAAGAAGGCCAAGTTTCCACACAATACCATGGAAGAGGGGAGACTTACAATCTCACTAATTAGAATGCTTATGCCTTTTGTGTCACAAATTTAGCGCTATGTTAAGCAATCGTAATTGGACTTATGTAGAAGTCACAACTATTTGAGGCCGGGCAATAAACTTTTGGTGTTAATGCATGTTGGAGACATAGTATTGAGAACTATGCTCATTATGTTGGTGTAAGCCCTAGAGGCCAATACTTTTGGTACTTGTATCGAATTATTTATTAATAATAAAAGGCATTTTCTTTATTATGGTTGATTAATAAAGTCCCTGGAATAGATAGTCCGTTTAATGTATTAAGTGTGACTTAATCATGAGAACACATTAAACATAAGGACACTATTCTTAAAGTATCCGTAGTCGAGCTTTAGTGTGAAGTGGGATAACATTAAAGCATTAAGACTATTATGTTTGTAGACTGATGATCACATCTCATGGATCATGGATAAAGAGTTATCAAGTCTTAAACATAGGTATGAATATTAGGAGTAATATTTATACCGGATTGACCTGCTATGAGAATACTATATAGAAAGTTATGCAATGTGTCATAAGTTATTCTCATGGTGATAATAGTGTATACCACTCTTCGACCTGAAACCACTATGGATCCTAGATGTAGAGTCGAGTGCTTTATTGCTGATCCAACGTTGTCCGTAACTGGATAACCATAAAGACAGTTGATGGGTACTCCACGAAGCATGCTGAGGGACATGAGTGTCCTAGATGGAATTTGCCAATCCTGCGTAACAGGATAAATGTCTATGGGCCCGATATTGAACTGGACAAGGGTGACACGGTCTATACCTTGTGTTCAATATAGACATAAGGGCAAAGGGGTAATTATACACATAATTATTATCACAGGAGGTTTTGTCATATCACATGACATTTTCGTGACTTGGGTAGCAGTGATGTGTTGCTAGATACCGCTCACTGTTTATTATGTTAAATGCGTGATTTAATATAATTGCCAATGTCGCGAAAACCTATACGGTCACACACAAAGGACGGATTGATGAGAGATAGAGTAACTAAGGAACACCGTAAGGTACGGTGCACTTAAGTGGGAGACGAAATATGGTAAGGTACCAAATACTTAAGTGATTTTGGGCATATTATAAGATATGGGCCAAAATACACTTAAGTGGGCCTTTTAGCTTGAAGCCCACACAAGTGGTTCTATAAATAGAACCCCTTGGGTAGAAGCATTGTCACTCCAATCCACTCAGACAGAAATTCAAGTAGAGACTTGGAATTTTGTTTCCCTCTTTCTCTCACTCAAAGCCTTCATTCATAACAGCTAGCACTGCGATTGAAGGAATCCGTTCGTGTGGACTGAGTAGAGACGTTGTCATCGTTCAACGTTCGTGATCGCCCCGTGGATCTGTATCAAAGGTTTTGATCATTATCAGAAATCTGCACCAAAGGTTTGAATCGCCACAAGAGGTAACGATTCTATCACTGATCATGCCCATTCGTAAGGATCACTAAATGGAGAAATTTTTAAATTCCGCTGCGCCATGGATGGCAATTCTCCTACAGTGGTATCAGAGCCACTTACGAAACCATGAATCTGATATTTGTTTTTATTATGTAATAATATGATTAAAGACAAAATGAATCAAAGGTTAAATTGAGACCGATCAAGTTACATATATGTGATATATGTAATCCTGATGCAAAATACATTATATATGATATAGTGTTCTCGTTTCGTTCATTCAAACCCTCGATGATTGTTTTCCTTTGAGCGATCAATGGTCGTTTGCTTCTTGATCCGACATTTGTATGGTGAAGCAATGACGTGTTGATCAATCATACTAAATTAACAATCGAGATGTGTTTGACAGTCTGAAATTGGTGCATCAGGGTTAGTGACGGCACAAGGGTTGTGTTGTCAGAGAGTTATGCGATTGGGGTTTGACTGCACAAGAGTTGTGCTTTCTAAACACTTTTTGGAACAGTGTTAACCGGTTAACGCATATGGTTAACCGGTTAACGCAATGCGAAATTAAATTTTTTTGAGTTTTTAACAGTGTTAACCGATTAACGCATTTGGTTAACCGGTTAACGCAAGGCAAAAACATTTTTTTTTTAGATTTCAAACAGTGTTAACCGGTTAACGCATATGGTTAACCGGTTAACGTAAGGAAATTTTCACCCATTCGGCTAACTCAGTGCTTTAAAAGTGTCAAGTGTTGATAGGAAAAGCGACATCGATTTTAAATGAATTGTTCATTAAAATGTGATGATCGGTCGTCGAAATTTAATTTGATTTTAATTAATTAAAGGAATTAATAATAATAATAAAGTGTTTATTATTGTCTTGTGGTGATCGGTTATGGCCTTAGTTTTCCTTTATTCTGCTTTGGATTTTAAAATACGACCTGCGTGTCGTGCCTCTCTCTTAATCTCCCAAATGTAACTTCTTTTCTCATCTCACTCCCTCGTATGTAAAACGAGTTTCTTTCATGTAATGTAATGATATGAAGAAAGCAAAGAAGTCAGTGCCAAAGGAGGACAACCTTGAAGATCTTGCTTGGAGAAGCTTAGATCGTTGTAGGTTAGCTTATGTTCTCTCATTGGCTTGGGAGAACAACTGCGCTAGGGGCCATAACTGTTTCATTATGTATGTATGTATATTGATGCATGTGAATGTATGTTGATGCATGTGAGAGACGGTTTATATGATAAACAAGCCGGTGAGATCAGAAAAATTGCAATTCCCTCAAATTAAATATTAAGTTTATGCTTTCCAAGTTTTAACACTCATCAAGACTAGTAATGGATAATGTAGGTTTCGCCTACGCGAGGTGCATGATCTATATATTAGTAAGGTGCGATGGGATAATTGTAATATCCAACTGTTAAAACAATGGGTCAAACTTAACTAAACAAATTATGAGAATATTATATATGTTTGCTTTCCAATTTTTAGCACTCATCAAGACTGGTATCGAATAATGTAGGTTTCGCCTACGCGAGGTGCATGTTTTGTATTAGTTAAGGTGCGATGGGATAATTGTAATATCCAACTGCTAAAACGATGAGTCAAACTTGATTATAATTTTCTTATATATGTTTAGAAGCAAGAGTTGGGAATAATCCATATGATGGATTGGAATAAGGAGTTATTCACCCAATTGAAATTTTCGAGAGTTGTATGAGATACAATTGGAAGGAGTTCCTACCTAAATAACCTAGTTTTGTGTAATCCGCCTACGCGGACTTAGAACGAAGTGAAATATGGATCTCGACCCACTAGAAAATCTTCCAACGGGATTTTCTGAATCAAATGATGAGGGTCATTTGTTTTGAGTAAAATAGTGGGAGCATATTTAGTTAAAGGCCTAATTGAATATGTCACTGATACTTATATTTTCATTAATCCTTATGTAGATTACCATGACAGCAAACACCTCTAACAACATCCTGCGATCAATCCTTGATAAGGAAAAATTGTCTGGGACAAATTTTCTGGATTGGCACCGAAACCTGAGGATTGTCCTCAAACATGATAAAAAGCTGTATGTCTTGGAGACACCTGTTCCTGAAGAGGAACCTCCTAGTTCTGCACCTAAGGCAGAAAGAGATGCTTATAAGAAGCATGTCGATGATGCCAATGAAACTGCTTGTCTCATGCTGGCTACCATGAACTCAGAATTGCAAAAGCAACATGAGAACATGTCAGCGTTCGATATGATCGAACACCTGAAGTTGCTCTATCAAGAGCAAGCAACGCATGAGAGGTTTGAAGTTTCAAAAGCCCTTTTTCAAAGCAAGTTAGCTGAGGGAGCCCCTGTAGGTCCCCATGTACTCAAGATGATTGGGTATGTGGAAAACCTTGAGAGATTGGGTTTTCCCCTCGAAAAAGAACTTGCAACTGATTTGATCTTGCAATCGTTGCCAGATAGTTTCAGTCAATTTGTCTTAAATTTCAATATGATTGATATGGACAAATCTCTTCCTGAACTGCTCGCCATGTTAAGAACTGCCGAGCAGAATCTGAAGTCAAAAGGGAAGTCCATTCTGATGATCGGAAATGGAAAGAGACAGAACAAAAGGCCCACTAAGCAGAGTGATAAGGGGAAGGGCAAGGAAGTTGCCAATCCCAGATCCACTGCTGCTTTGAAGCCTAGTGGAGGCATAGCAAAAGAAGGCACCTGCTTCCATTGCGGTAAGACCGGACACTGGAAGAGGAACTGCCCAAAGTACCTGGAAGATAAGAAGAATGGAGTAGAGACTTCAACTTCAGGTATTTTTGTTATTAATTTATCTACTTCTGCATCATGGGTATTAGATACTGGATGCGGTTCTCACATTTGTACAAATGTGCAGGAACTAAAAAGGAGTAGAGATTTGGCAAAAGGTGAAGTCGACCTACGAGTTGGCTATGGAGCAAAGGTTGCTGCTTTAGCCGTAGGAACTTTTGTATTGACTTTACCTAGTGGTTTAATAATTCATTTAGAGAACTGTTATTATGTACCTGCAATTAGCAGGAATATTATTTCCATTACTTGTTTGGACAATTTTGGTTTTTCATTTATAATAAAGAACAATTGTTGCTCAATTTATTTGAATGATATATTCTATGCTACTGCACAAATGAACAATGGACTATATGTCCTTGATCTTGAAATGCCTATTAATAACATTAATACAAAAGGGTGAAACCTAACGAGTTAAAAACCAACTAGGTAAGAATATTAAAACTCTTCGATCAGATCAAAGTGATGAGTATTTAATCCAAGAGTTTGATGACCATCTGAAAGAGTGTGGGATCCTATCCCAACTTACTCCTCCTGGAACATCCCAATGGAAGGGTGTATCTGAGAGAAGAAATCGAACCTTGTTGGACATGGTCCGATCCATGATGAGTCACACCAATCTTCCAAACTCCTTTTGAGGACATACACCATTGACATCAGCTTACACACTTAACCGTGTTCCATCCAAAAGGTTGAAAAGACACCATATGAGATATGGAGTGGTAAGAGACCACATATGTCTTACATGAAGATTTGGGGTTGTGAAGTTTATGTGAAACGACAAATTTCAACTAAGCTTGAGCCCAAATCTGACAAATGCTTATTTGTGGGGTATCCTAAAGAAACAAGAGGATATTATTTCTACAATCCTTCTGAGGGCAAAATGTTTGTCGCTCGAACTTGAGTTTTCCTAGAAAGGGATTTTATTTCCAAAGGAATCAGTGGGAGGAAAGTAGAACTTGAAGAAATTCAAGAATCACAAAGTATCGATACACCTATGGAGGAATTAGAGCAGGAAACACAAGTAGTTGTGTAAGAGCAACCTGCTCAAAAAGAACAAGACCAGTGTAGGTCAGGCAGGATACGTCACCTACCTGAGATATATGGATATCTGATCAAGGTGATGTATTACTCATGGATCAAGATGAGCCTGTGACCTACTCATGGAATCTTCGTTTTGATGAAACAGTAAAACTGTATGGATTCATCAAGAACGAAGATGAGACTTGTGTCTACAAGAAGGTTAGTGGGAGCATGATCGTATTCCTGGTATTATATGTAGATGACATATTACTCATTGGAATCGATATCCCTACCCTGCAACAAGTAAAGTCTTGGTTGGGGAAATGCTTTTCTATGAAGGACCTAGGTGAAGCAGCCTATATATTAGGAATCAGAATCTATAGAGATAGATCACAAAACTGCTTAGCCTAAGTCAGAGTACATACATAGACAAAGTGCTGAGACGCTTTAATATGAATGATTCCAATCTGGTTATGTGTTTTGCTTAAAATGGTGGCACTGTGAGCTTGAAAAGTTCAACGCAAGATGCAGTTGCTGATTCTACAACTGAGGCCGAGTATATTGTTGCCTTAAGTGCAACAAAGGAAGCTGTTTGGATCAATAAACTTGGCATAGTCCTTAGAGTTGTGGATCCCATTGGTCTCTATTATGATAATAATGGTGTTATCGCACAAGCTAAGGAGCCTAGATCTCACCAATGATCCAAACACATACTTAGGCGTTGTGCGAAAATATGTAAAGTACCTACACTTGACAATATAGCTGACCCACTGACAAAGCCTCTTGCGCAGCAGAATCATGATGGCCATACTAGATCAATGGGCATATGGGGTATGTCTGATTGGCTCTAGTGCTAGTGGGAGATTGTTGGTGTAAGCCCTAGAGGCCAATACTTTTGGTACTTGTATCGAATTATTTATTAATAATAAAAGGCATTTTCTTTATTATGGTTGATTAATAAAGTCCCTGGAATAGATAGTCCGTTTAATGTATTAAGTGTGACTTAATCATGAGAACACATTAAACATAAGGACACTATTCTTAAAGTATCCGTAGTCGAGCTTTAGTGTGAAGTGGGATAACATTAAAGCATTAAGACTATTATGTTTGTAGACTGATGATCACATCTCATGGATCATGGATAAAGAGTTATCAAGTCTTAAACATAGGTATGAATATTAGGAGCAATATTTATACCGGATTGACCCGCTATGAGAATACTATATAGAAAGTTATGCAATGTGTCATAAGTTATTCTCATGGTGATAATAGTGTATACCACTCTTCGACCTGAAACCACTGTGGATCCTAGATGTAGAGTCGAGTGCTTTATTGCTGATCCAACGTTGTCCGTAACTGGATAACCATAAAGACAGTTGATGGGTACTCCACGAAGCATGCTGAGGGACATGAGTGTCCTAGATGGAATTTGCCAATCCTGTGTAACAGGATAAATGTCTATGGGCCCAATATTGAACTGGACAAGGGTGACACGGTCTATACCTTGTGTTCAATATAGACATAAGGGCAAAGGGGTAATTATACACATAATTATTATCACAGGAGGTTTTGTCAGATCACATGACATTTTCGTGACTTGGGTAGCAGTGATGTGTTGCTAGATACCGCTCACTATTTATTATGTTAAATGCGTGATTTAATATAATTGCCAACGTCGCGAAAACCTATAGGGTCACACACAAAGGACGGATTGATGAGAGATAGAGTAACTAAGGAACACCGTAAGGTACGATGCACTTAAGTGGGAGACGAAATATGGTAAGGTACCAAATACTTAAGTGATTTTGGGCATATTATAAGATATGGGCCAAAATACACTTAAGTGGGCCTTTTAGCTTGAAGCCCACACAAGTGGTTCTATAAATAGAACCCCTTGGGTAGAAGCATTGTCACTCCAATCCACTCAGACTGAAATTCAAGTAGAGACTTGGAATTTTGTTTCCCTCTTTCTCTCACTCAAAGCCTTCATTCATAACAGCTAGCACTGCGATTGAAGGAATCCGTTCGTGTGGACTGAGTAGAGACGTTGTCATTGTTCAACGTTCGTGATCGCCCCGTGGATCTGTATCAAAGGTTTTGATCATTATCAGAAATCTGCACCAAAGGTTTGAATCGCCACAAGAGGTAACGATTCTATCACTGATCATGCCCATTCATAAGGATCACTAAATGGAGAAATTTTTAAATTCCGCTGCGCCATGGATGGCAATTCTCCTACACATTAAACATACCACGCACAAAAATATGCAAAGGTGTGGCCTAATCTCATCCATACTCATGTTAATCTTTCAATCAACTAACATTAGGACTTAGAGATGTCATTGGCCAATTGAAATGAATGGGTGAAGAAGGGGAATTTGATGAAGAGGGAAAGGGATGAATGAGATCACAAATTGGTCAAAGGAGGAGTTTTACCAAATTAATATTATTCATTCATTTTGGGAGATGGAATGTACATTCCATCAATCCCCTAAATCAAATTATATTAACTTGACAAAGTCAAATCAACCTTGATCAAGGCCCAATCAACAAAGGAGAAACTCAAATAAGTCAATTCAAATGGTCAACACAATTAAAATGGCATTTATTCAATTAAAAGTATTAAAATAATACATTAAATTCAAATATATTTTGTCCAAATCCTAAAATCACATCAAAACACCAAATAAATGGCCATGTGATTTATCATAGGTCAAACAAGGTCAAAGGACCTTGGATAAAAAATTTCATAATTTTTGGACACTTAAAAATATTTTTAAACAATTAAAAACAAATGAAAAATCAATTAATTCATGAAAAATATTAATAATGATCCAAAAAATAATTTTAATTCAGAATATGAAAGAGAAAAATATTTGAATTTTTTTGGTGAAAGTCCCATATTTTTTGGATCAATATTGAATTTAATATGAATTATTGAAGAAAATGAAATAAAAAGGAAAATCAGAAATTGCAAAAATACATGGACCATCAGATCTCCCTCATTAATTGAGGTGGCAGATCTGATGATCCACAGTGCGCGTTCCACCAAGGCACGAGTCAACTGCGTGGCAAACTTGTTAATCACAATGCACGACCAAGATTAGAACACGGGAATTGGATCACACGGTCTATGCCTCAACCACATCATCGCCGGAGCCAGAGCTCCGGTTGTCTTCTCCGACGAGCCTCGCCAGACTGGTCATCATCAACCATCACCAAAATTTCAAACAGGGACATGATTTTAAAGATAAAATATCACTGAGCAAGAATATCACCTCCATTTCTTCCAATTCCAACTATATTGAGAGATATGTGGAATTGAAAAATGAGGTTCATGATCTGAGTTGCTTCGATTCATCATCAAAATAACTCAAACACCTTGCCTACATTGGTAGGACTTCAGCCAACACAATAATCAAGATAATTGAGCAAGAAACAAGGAGAATCGAAGAGATCAAGTTTTCTGCAAAATACCTTTAATGGAGGTCTGAGCTTGCTAGATCTTGATCTGAATCATGCTTTGCTTCAATCCAATGGCTTGCAGAAGAGGAATGGAATGGCTTAGAACCAAAGGGCTCCTGGAGAATTGAATTCCAAAATAGTGGAGATTCAAGCTCAAATTCAACAGAATTTTTTAGGTTTATCCTCTCAATATGAAGGGTTTTCTATGGGGAATCAAAGCTGGCGTAGTGTGTTTTTTGATTATGAGCAATTGAGCTTTAATTTATAGAGGATTCCAATGATAATTGCACACTCCTTTCAAGTTTCCAAAATTGGCAAAGTGAGGTAAGTAGCTGCATAGGTGCAGATAGGCCCATCAAATGATTGATATAAGTCCAAATTTGAAGTTCATATATGTTGAAGCAAGCTTGGAATGCAAGGAAATTAAACATTGATACTTGAAGTTGGATCCATGACACATGATACCAACCTGTTTAAGCCATGCGCAGCCTATGCATTTCTTATCCAAAATGCATGAATTTTAGCTCTTTGGAAAGGTGAGATCAAGAGGAACAAGTTTCATGTTGAACTCTTTTTCATTTGGATCTTGTAACTTGGAGATATTTGAGGTGGAAGTTTGGAAAAATTTGACATATTGAAAATTTTCTAAGTGTCAAACCATATGTCTCAATATTCCACCTTGCTTAACTTTTTATGGGAGCTTCAAATGAGAAAAGTGTCTTTATCAAAGTTGTATCTCTCTAAAATACCTTCAAAATGGTAACCAATTTCATGTCATTTGGATTTGAAATGATTGAGTTATGCATTTTTGAAGTTTGGAAAAATCACTTGATCAATGGTATAGGTCAAAAGTGACCTATAATGTAGCCTCATATCACATGTGCAAAGAAGTTGAATTAGCTCTCACTCCAAACATAAAAGTTGAAGTAGACACATTTAATTTGATTGTGCAACTTGGAAATCTTTCATATTATAAAAATTGAGCAAGTTATGGCCTTGGGAAGTTGACTTTCAAATTAGGGTTTAGACAAAATGACTTATAATGTTTCAACATAGAAAATGATTTTCAAAGAAAAACTAGCTCTAAATCTCAAAATGAAAGTTGTTTATAATGTTATTTAGAGTAAGTTTTGTCTTGGAATCATTTTCATATGGTGAAAATTGTAGGAGATAGGGTCTAGGGAGACCCACTTTTGATCAGATGAGTTCATCTGGCCAACCACCATCAACCAACTTGCTAATTTCCAATTCTATTGAATTTCTTGGCTCATGGTAGATCATATATGCATAAGATTATGAAATTTTGAAGTTCCCCTTAAGAAATTTGATCAATTGGTGAGATAGCTTGTTGGAGAAGTTACTCAAGATACCCAGTCAAACTAGGGTTTCCAAGGCAAATCACCCTCAAATTCTTGAAGAAAACATGATCAATATAACATGTAGAAACAATTGGGACTCATACATGATGCTTATAACCATTCTTGAATCAATTTTTGATAGTGCTCTTTGTTCATGAGGGTCTCAAACCCTAGATGTGATTAATGAATCAAGGAAATCATGTCCCTACCTACAAAAAGAGTTAGATAGATACAAAGACATATTTTTTGTATTTTGGTTAGTGAAATGATAAAAATACAAGTATGATATAATCATAAAGTGCTTGGTGATCTCTCCCGAAACATACCCAATGAACAAGGGGTAAGGAGGATGCCAAGGTATGATCCCAATGCTAATGCTTATGATGAAATTTCATGAGGGATCTTAGGGTCAAAATTGGGGTCTTACACTCGGCAACAATCAGTTTACAACTTCTCCCAACAGATGAACTCAACAGAGCAAGCACACAGTTCTAGCCAACAAATTACTGCAACCACCGGTGTCGTCTCAACTCCAATCTACAGGGAACCCCACATCCTTGATTGTGAGCCCCATATTCATCTAGCAACTCCCTTTGATAAGATTGAAGTTCTATGTGAAACTTTGGTTGATTTCGAAAACATGAAGCGTAATGGCATCGACCTCACTTAAGAACTGAAAATGCAAGGGTGGGAAAATTACTTTCAACGCCTCTATGGCACTGTGTACACGAATCTGGGGAAAGAGTTCTGGCGTTTCGTAGACTCAAATGATCACTACATTGTCTCCTAAGTTCTGGGAGTCAATATATTCATCACTGATAAATCAATTGCCTCTCTTTTGAACATGGAGAAGACAGGAGGAAGATGCATCTACAACATAAACCCTAGGGCAAAGTACTTGTCCCAGGAAATAAACCCTACCATCTTCCAACAGAGTGCTGAAGGCAAGCATTCCAAGAACAAGGAACTACATAAGAACCTCCGGGTCTGGCTGAATATCATTTTAGGCATCATCCATCATCGCCCTGCTTCAAACTCTTCTGACTACATCAACACATATCAGAAGTGCATCTTGTATTGCATTCACAAGGGTCTGAAACTCTGTCTACCTGCACTCCTCTTCAAGTACCTCAGAGATTCAGTTAAAGACACTAGAAACAACATGAAGACTAGGAACTACATCCCTCTAGGGAGACTGATATCTGATGTATTGATCGAGAGTGGCCTCGTGGACCACCTGATTCAGCTCAGACTCATGGAAGATGTCACCATTGACACTGGAAGACCTCTGAATGCTCGGAATCTGAAGAGCATGGGAATCATTGATCAAGTCAGAGCCAAACCAACACTTGATACCTCCTGGGAAGCACTCAAAGATCAGAGGGAGATTCCCATCGGACTCTACCTGTTCTCCAAGATTGACCCTCCAGAGGTAGTAGCCTACTATCTACAGGACCTTGCAAATCAAGGGGTGGATATCTCTGAATTCTCAGTGGACTGGTTACCTGAGCATCCACCAAACTTCATGAAGAGGATGCGAGATCCCTCTGAGAAGTCCAAGAAGGCGAAGAAAGCTAAGCTGGGAGAATCCTCTGAATCAAAACCCTCAGTTCCTCTGGTTGACTCTCTATGTAAGTCTGTATCTCTCCCTCCCTCTGTCAAAATTAAACCAACTGCTTCTTCTCTTCCCCAAACAACTCCCATATACATCTCTGTTGAAACTCCTCCCTCAACCACCAAATCTTCTAACCCACCATCTCTGCTGAATGAAACCACCTCACCATCATCTTCACCATCTCCTCAATCCCCACTTTACTACGAACTTTCCTCTGATACTGAACCATCTGACCCTCAATCTCCCACTCTAGCTCAGCTCCAAGCCCGTGCTCTGGCCTCTCAAAAGCCATCACATCCTGAACATGAACCTGAAGTCACTTCCCCACCTCCGGAACATCCAAATCCAACCACATCTGAACCACAACCAACCCACTCTAAACCACAACCATCTGAACCAACCCACTCTGACATACCACCACCCATCACTTTCGCTGACCTAACAACTCCAACACTTAATCTAAGTGCCCTCATCTCACCCTCCTCACCCTCCCCAGCCTCTGCCACTGAACCAGAAACTACCCTTCCTACCCTTGAAGAATCAATCCAGGTTTTTGCAGAGTCTTCAGTTGAGAAGGTCAAGTCTCTGACCATCAACTCTGGTATCAGTGATGATCCCTCTGCTGTAAGGATCCATTGGAACAAAGTGATAAGTTGGATGACCTCTGAAGCCTTCAAGCTGAAAGGCCTCTTTGAATAAGTCTACAACGACTTCATCAGAGACACTGGGATCAGACTCCAAGAGCGCCTAGCCGGAGAAGCTGAGGAACGGGAAAGGAAGGAATTTGAAGAGAAAGCGCGTCTAGAAGAACTTCAGAGAATCAGAGAAGCTGAAGCAAAGGCTATTGTTGATGCTGCTACCGCTTAGGCTGAGGCAAAAGCTAAAGCCGACGCTGAAGAAGTAGCTCGCGTTACTAAAGAAATTGCTGCCAAAGCCAACGCTGATGAACTGACTAAGGGGGAGGACTCCAACTCTGGGTTCGTCCCTCTGGTTTTGAAGACTCTAGAGGAACTGCAGAAAGAACAAAATATAGTTCGAGCCAGACTGGATCAACAGGACTCTGTCAACGTTAACATTCAGAACATGTTGTCCCAACTGCTCCAAAGGATGCCTCCGCCTCCAAACCCTTAGGCACCTAGGCTATTTGCTTGTTGATTTCTATGTTCTGTTGTTTTCTCCTTGCTTTCTGCTTTCTGACATATATGCTTATCTGTAAATGCTTCTCTATCAATATCAATTTTTTTTGCTGCTATGTCTTTTTGATTCTGACAAAAAAGGGGAGAACTAAAACATCTCTGATGAAAACACCACTAATTCCTCTCAAGCACTGCAAACATTCTCAATAAACCATTACTAAATCAATGACTAAAGATATGCAGGGAAGTAGCTAAAAGCAGCAAACTAAGGAAGGTCCGGTAAGAACTTCTGAGCTATCCAAAGATCTAACTCAGGGGGAGCCCACTGTATTATCTGATCTAATATTTTCTTTAAATGTTTCATCTTTACTCTAAACTGTTTTTTCATCATAAAAAAGGGGGAGATTGTAAGAACAAAGTTGATTCTACAATATATCTCTAAGATTTTGATGATAACAAAGGATGAAACAAAAATGGTACTCTAACGAGATTTTTTCTTAGTGTGCAGGACTCTGACCATTTATGCAGGACTCTGACCATACATCAGATAGAAAATTACATCAGATATAAAATATTCGATGATCAGATGCCACTCAGAAAGGATGCGTCCAGAAGGTTCTGATTCTGATCAACGCAGATACCAGCGCAACATTAAGAAGTCAGAAGCTCCGATAAAAGACTACTAAATTCAGACTCTGATACTAAAGAAGTCTAGAGCATTGAGAAGCTCTGATGGGGTTATACATAATCATCCTCTAAAGATAAACTCAGATATATCAAGACTCCGACGTAGACTCACCAGTCCAGAACGCGTAACCCAAAATAATCTTAATATGGAAAGAAAGTATTTCAAGAAGGGAATAATGAGGTGTGCGAAACTGTTTTAGAAAGAAACAATGAGAGTAATGACATTAATCATTCTTCAATGACCAAGATTCTGTCTTCACTCCAACGGTCCTTCACAACGACTATATAAAGAACGAAATACTTCACAAGAGAACATACCTCAGACACACAAGAAATCTCATTCATCCTCTCTCATTTTTTTCACAAGTTGTTGCTCTTACGTGAAAAGCTATTGCTTTTATAATTATGTAATATTTGCTTTTTGTTAGAATCACTTTACATTATAATTTACTCTTGCTTGAACTACTTCCTCAAGTGACTCTGCGCAGTCTGAATACTTGAGAGGGCTGAGAGATTATTCTCTTAGACGTTTGGTTGTGTAATCTTTCAAGATTAGTGGATTAAGTTCTTTTTGAAGGCGAAATCACCTTGGACGGGTGGACTGAAGTAGCTTTGAATTTCAAGCGAACTAGTATAAAATTCTGTGTCATTTCCTTTTTATTCTGTGTGTGTCTTATTTTTGAAAAGGTTTTTTATTTCCAAAACAATTTAAACCTCCTTTCTTGTTTTTCTCAACCTTCAAAGGCCTCCTCCTAAAACTCGTCAAATGAATGGTTTAACAGAGAGGATTAATCGAACACTAATTGAGAGAGTAAGGTGTATGTTCTCTGAAGCTAAGTTGCCTAATTATTATTGGGGTGAGGCACTTTACACGACATTACATGGTTTTAATCTCACTCTTACTGTTGCTTTGAATAGTGAAGTTCCAGACAAAATTTGGTTTGGAAAGAATGTCAAGTATGATCGTTTGTGAGTCTTTGGTTGTAAGGCTTTTGTGCATATTCCAAAGGATGAAAGATCTATGTTGGATGCAAAGTTAAAACAATATATCTTCATTGGCTATGGGCAAGATGAGTTTGGTTACAGGTTGTATGATCCTGTATGGAATAAGCTTATCCGAAGATGCAATATGATGTTCATGGAAGAAACTATTGAAGACATTAATAAGGTAGAGAAGGTTACACCCAAGAGAGATATCAGTTTGTCTAATGTTGATCCAGTTTGGTTACCTAGTCATAGTCTAGATGCTATTGGTGGTGGTGATTGGAATGGTGAGCCATGTGATTATGTTGATGATCAACAACTTGGATATGAGGTAAATATTTCAACTAATGATGGTGAATTGGAGAAAGATATGTCATAGGAAGAGAATCTTGGTGAAGCTCCAGAGTCATCTCAAATTCAAAGTGATGAAAATCAAAAGTGTTTTGAAGCAATGCATGATGAGATGAAATCATTGCATGATAATCACACTTATGATTTAGTGAAGTTGCCTAAAGGAAAAAGGCTTTGGAAAACAAGTGGATTTATAGAGTTAAACATGAGAGCAACTCTAAGTCTCCAATATATAAAGCCAGATTAGTGGTGAAAGGTTTCCGTCAAAGAAAGGGTGTCGATTTTAATGATATTTACTCACCTGTTGTAAAGATGTCATCAATTAGAATCGTGTTGAGTTTGGCTGCTACTCTTGATTTAAACATTAAGCAATTGGATGTGAAAACAACTTTACTTCATGGTGATTTGGAGGAAGAGATCTACATGAAACAACCCGATGGTTTTCAAGTTAAAGGCAAATAAGATCATGTGTGTAGATTGAGAAAAAGTTTATATGGTATCAGAAGACTACTTCCACATGATGGTAAGCGAGGCTGAGGCTGACAAAAGGAAGGTTGCATCCACATCCACCCCTCCACTTGTGGATGGTAACCCTCTATAAGGATTCATCTATGATATTCAAGGGGATGAAGCTAATATCACTTCACCAAAAATCAACATCTATCCCAATTTTTGTTCAGAGTGGGGTATCTCGTCCTGTACAAATACCAGTTCCACAAGACAACTACGTGGATCTGAACCAATAATATGAGGATGAAGATCATAGGGGTACTGTTCAAGAAAGTAAGCCATCTGCTCACCCTTCCGTCATTATTGGGGAAATAAGGTTTGATGACAAATATAAGATCCTAGAAGAAAGCTTGAAGGTAGTTGAAGGGTTCAATGTCGACGGAGTCAATGTTATGGAGATGTGCTTGGTGTCGGACATAGTTATAC
Source organism: Lathyrus oleraceus (assembly GCF_024323335.1). Taxonomy (NCBI): domain Eukaryota; kingdom Viridiplantae; phylum Streptophyta; class Magnoliopsida; order Fabales; family Fabaceae; genus Lathyrus; species Lathyrus oleraceus. The sequence goes on along the minus strand of NC_066582.1, from coordinate 353,615,206 downwards.
CTCCAAAGTTTAAAACTCCTGAGTTTGAGAAGTACAAGGGTTCCAGTTTCCCTTAGAACCATATCAGTATGTTTGTCAGGAAAATGGCTGCCTACGTAGCAAATGAGAAGCTAATGATTCACAGCTTCCAAGGCAGTCTAAGTGGGGTATCTCTAGATTGGTACATGCAGTTGGAGAGAATCCATATCAAGACTTGGGAGTACCTAACTAATGTCTTCCTGAGGAAATACAAGTATAACTTAGACATGGCTCCCAATCACATGCAATTGTAGAATCTGTCATAAAAGGGGAACAAATCATTCAAGGAGTACGCTTAGAGATGGAGAAAACTGGCCTCCCGTGTACAACCTCCGCTGTTGGAGAATGAACTAGTGGATATGTTCATGGGCGCCTTACAAGACCCATACTACAAAAATATGATAGGATCAATATTAACAAGTTATGTTGATATAATTGGGGAAAGAATCGAGAATGGGTTAAAAAGTGGTAAGATCGGAAAATCATCTTCTGGTCAATACAACAATAAAAGGTATTCTAACAACAATAACTCAAAGAAGGGTGAAACTAATGTTGGTATTATTTATGAGTATTCCCAGATTACTTACAATCCTTATGTGGATAAGGTAAATCCTAACCATTACCCACAACCAACATACTTCAAGCCTCATGCTCAATAGCCTAGGGCACCACCTTCGTAGAATCAATAACATAATGGGTATCCCCGAAGGGATCAGCAAAGGCCTAGGAAGGATTTTGACCCTATAGCCATGACAAGAAGTTTGAGTTTGTTATGTGTGGCCAAGGATATCAAAAGACTACTTCAGATCGTTGCGTCTATATTAGAAAATACTATAGCGATGACTTAATTATCCCGGTGTTATATGTTGATGATATGCTTATTGTAGGGAAAAGTGTTTCTAACATTAACGGGTTAAATAAGCAGTTGGGAGAGTCATTTTTCATGAAAGACATGGGAGCATCTAAACAGATTATTGGCATTAGAATCATGTGTGACAGAAAAGAGAAGAAACTATGGATGTCACAAGAACATTATATCGAAATAGTGCTTCAAAGATTAAAAATGGAAAGTTCTAAGGCGGTAAGCATTCCTCTTGCTACTCATTTCAAGTTGAGTTCTAATAAAAGTACTTCAAGTGAAGATGAAGTGTTTGATATCAAACATGTTCCTTATGTGTATGCTCTGGGTAGTTTGATGTATGCAATAATGTGTACAAGGCCAGACATAATACATGTTGTTGGTACATTCAATAAAATTTTGCCAAATCCAAGTAGAGAGCATTAGAATGCGGTAAAAACGATTTTAAGGTATCTTTGTGGTACTACTTTTGTGAGGATTTGTTTTGGAGGAGATAAGCCTACACTAGTGGGGTACTCTGACTCTGATATGGATGGAGACATCAATTCCAAAAAGTCCACTTCAAACTACATGATTAAATTTGTAGGGGGAGCTGTGGCTTGGCAGTCTAAATTGCAAAAGTGTGTAGCATTGTCTACTACAGAGGTCGAGTTCACTTCCATTACCGAAGCATGCAAAGAGTTATTATGGTTGAAGGATTTTTTGTAGGAGCTTGGTTTTGTTCGAGACAAATATGTGTTATTTGTTGATAGTCAAAGCGCTATTCATCTTGGTAAGAATCTGACTTTTTATAATAGGTCCAAACACATTGATGTGAGATATAATTGGATACATGGTGTTTCGGATGCTAAGTTGTTAGAGTTAGCTAAAGTTTGTACAAATGATAATGGTTCTGATATGATGACGAAAGCATTACCAAGATAGAAATGTGAATCTTGTTGTGATATCGTCGATTTGGCGATTTCCTCCACATAGTTGCGAGGGGGAGATTTGTTGGGTTTGAGCTCCCTTCCTATATGGAGAAGTGATGGCTAACCATATTGTTTTACAACCATTTTTATCATAATTGTACTAATTTATGAAACTTGTGATTTTAATGTGATAAGATGGGTGATAGATCACAAAATTATATTTAGTATTGAAGTTGGGACAAAATTAAAATAAAGTAACTTGAGAAAGAAATAAATGGAAAATGATAGCTCCACACTCTTTATATGATTTAGAAAGTATGATAAGCCTAAGTGAAGATCACCAAAAGAAACTGGGTTTCTTGATAAGATCAAAATTTTGGTCCAATCCAGAACCAAAGGAGCAAAGCTCTCAAAATCACACAAACTGTTTGTTTAGCAAAATTCAACTTGATTTTTCATTCATGATTAACTCCCTATTTATAGGTAAAGGGTAGCTTACAATAGTAACTTAAGAAATTCTACACCTTCGGCTCACTAACCTAATAATAATGACTTGGGAATGAGAGGTCACACACTAAAGGTGGTGGAGAAAGTGAATATTCATTACCTTGATGAATAATAACAATTTATAGCCACTTTGATTAATGCATTCCACCTTTCTCTTTCTCCCTCCTTCAAAGATTTACCTATTCATTTCTTTAGCTCATTATTTATTTAGAAATATAAAAGCCATGAAATTTTAAAGCTTTAAGAGTTTTAGAATGTTTAAAACACACACAAAAAACAAGTGTTTTTGGCCAAAATTTGACAAGTTGGACCCTAACACATTTTATTACAACTTAATTGATTAAAAACATCAAAATGGATCAAAAAGCCCACATGACATGCCCTCTTCATTAGCTTGGACCAAAAAGACAAGTTTTAGCCCATTTCCTTTCAATTGATCCCTTGCTCACACTGGTTTATTCATAAATTGTATTAGTGCACAATTCACTCTCCTAGCACGTGCCCTTGTCATAGGACCTCCTAAGCTTTGGATTACTTCATTTCAGTCTTGGTTATCCATATCCTCATCATCCCCTCCCTCTTGAAGAGAATTCTACCTCATCATCACCTACATCAAAAGAAGATAAATCAGAAACATTGAAAGTGGCACTAATATCATACTCACCTGAAAGTTCTACCTTGTAGGCATTATTATTTATCTTGGAAATAACTTGAAATGATCCATCTACCCTTGGTTGTAATTTGTAATTTCTTTGCAAGGGAAACCTTTCCTTCCTCATATGAACCCAAACCCAGTATTCGGGTTCAAACACCATTTTCTTTCTGCCCTTATTTGCATACTTAGCATAACTTTCATTTTTCTTCTCAATTTATATTTTAAATTGCTCATGTAATTTCTTTACAAAGTCAACCTTAGATTTTCCATCCTTATGCTTCAAAAGAGAAGTGCTAGGAAATGTCAATAAATCAAGAGGTGTTAATTGATTAAAGCCATACACAATTTCAAAAGATGAAAATTGTGTAGTACTATGAACAAACCTATTATAAGAAAACTCCACATGAGGAAACCATTCTTCCCACATTTTTAAATTCTTTTTAAGAACGCCTCTAAGAAGAGTAGAAAGATTTATATTGACTACCTTTGTTTGTCCATCCGTTTGAGGATGACAAGTTGTGGAAAAAAGTAATTTTATACCAACTTTACCCCACAAAGTCCTTATCCGAAACAATGCTCTTTGGCAGCCTATGAAGGCGTACCATTTCTTTGAAGAAGAGATCAACAACATGACAAGCATCATCTACTTTCTTGCAAGGTATAAAATGTGTCATCTTCGAAAATTTGTCAACAACCACAAACAAATAATCTTTTCCATTATTTGTTCTAGGAATCCCTAAAATAAAGTCCATAGAGATGTCAATCCAAGGAATTTCAAGGGTAGGCAAAGGAGTATAAAGTTCATGAGGCATCACCTTAGATTTGGCCTTTTTACAAACAATACATTTTTCACAAAACTTTTGCATATCAATTTTCATGTGAGGCCAATAAAAGTGTTCTTGCAATAAATCTAAAGCTTTAAAAACTCCAAAATGCCCCATTAATCCACCCTCATGTGCTTCCAGCATAAGTAATTCACTAATGGATCCTTTGGGCACACATAGTCTTTTTTCCTTAAATAAATAGCCATTGTGCCTAAAGTATCCATTTTGGGAAGCAAGCTCACAAGAGAAAAATTTAGAAGAAAATTCAAAATCACTCGCATACAAATCCTTAATATGCTTAACACCGAACACATTAGTTTCAAGAGTAGAAAGCAAGACATGCCTTCTTGATATTCCATTTGCCACAACATTTAATTTACCTTTCTTATGCTTGATTTCATATGGAAATTGTTCAATAAACTCAACCTACTTGACATGTCTCTTATTTAACTTACCGTGCCCTTACAAATGTTTCAAGGATTCATGATCACTATGAATGACAAAATCTTTAGGCACCAAGTAATGTTACCATGTTTGTAGAGTCCTCACTAAGGAATACAACTCCTTATCATAGGTAGAATAATTAAAGGCAACCCTTTTTAGCTTTTCACTCAAATAAGCAATTGGATTACCTTTCTGCAACAAAAAGACTCAAATTCCCACATTTGACGCATCACATTTAATTTCAAAAGATTTAGAAAAATTAGGCAAGGCAAGAATGGGTGCTTGGGTGAGCTTTTCCTTTAGGGCAGCAAAGGCTTGCTCTTGTTTCTCACCCCATTTAAAACTAACATTCTCTTTAAAAATTTCATTGAGTGTTGCTGTCAAGGTACTAAAATCCTTCATAAACCTCCTATAAAAACTAGTGAAATGATGAAATCTTCTTACCTCACATACATTTTTGGGAGGAGGCCACTCTCAAATGGCTTTCACCTTTTCCTCATCAACATGGACTCTTTTAGAGCTCACAATAAACCTAAGAAAATCACATGATTGGTGCAAAAGACACATTTTTCTAGGTTGACATACAAGTTTTCTTGTCGTAGCACTTGCAAAACATCCCTTAAATGAATGCAATGATCATCTAAGTTTTTGCAATAAATCAAAATATCATCAAAATTCACAATAACAAACTTACCCAAATATTCCATTAACACATGGTTCATTAGTCTCATGAAAGTACTAGGTGCATTAGTAACCCAAAAGGCCTAACCATCCACTCATACAAACTAAATTTTATTTTAAAAGTTGTTTTCCATTCACCCCTTTCCCTTATTTTAATTTGGTGATATCCATTTTTCAATTCAATTTTAGAAAAGAAGCATGCGCCAAAAAATTCATCAAGCAAATTATATAGTTTAAGATTGAGATGCCTATATTTAATGGCAATATTATTAATGGCCCTACAATAACTGCACATCCTCCAACTACTATCCTTTTTAGGGACTAAAATAACAGGGACAACACAAGGACTTAAACTTTCCCTTACCCATCCTTTACTTATCAATTCAAAAACTTTCCTTTGTATATCTTGAGTTTGTTGTGGATTGCTTATATATTCTGGCCTATTAGGCAAGTATGCTCCTGGATTGAGATTAATATGATGCTAAAGTCCTCTTATAGGTGGCAATCCACTTGGCACCTCTTTCGGAAATAATTCTTCAAATTCCTGCAAAAGAGACTCAACACAACTTGGATTTTTTTTCCATTCGAAATTATGGTTAGTAAAGGCACCTCCTTGTAAAAGAGCAAGTATAGGGATTGGTGTGACGCAATTGCTTTTCTCACATCTCCTTTTTTTGCAATTAAACTTTGCTTGTTTTCTTTTTCTTTTTCCTTTTCATTCTTTTCTTTTTCTTTTCTTTCTCGATCATTTTTTTCTCTCATTTTCTTTTGATCTTCTCTCATCGCACTAGGATTTAATGGTACAAGATTGATCTTTTGATCATGATACATAAAATAATACTTATTAGAATACCCATCACAATTGGCTTTTCTATCAAATTTCCAAGGCCTCCCTAATAACAAATGACTAGCTTCCATTGGTACTACATCACACAACACCACATCCTCATAATTTCCAATTTTAAAACTGACCTCAACTTGTTTATTAACAAGCATTTCTATCATAATTTCCAATTTTAAAATTGACCTCAACTTGTTTATTAACAAGCATTTCTACACTTTCATTAAGCCATTGGAGTTTTTAAGCTTTAGGGTGAAGTTTTATTTCCAAATTGAGTTTAGAAACCAAACATGTGCTAGCAACATTTGTACAACTTCCTCCATCAATAACTAAAAAACAAACCTTTCCTTGCACAAGGCATCTTGTATGAAATAGGTTTTCTCTTTGACTTGTATCCTCGTCTTTTATTTGGCTTCCCAACATTCTTATCACCATAAGTAAATCTCCACTAGGTGGTTCTAAACATCATATATGGATCCCCGTGTTCTTAATTTGTTAATTTGATCAAGAGTTCATCAAGAGTTTGAAGCTTGTTTGCCTTGGAAGCCCTAATTCATCTGGGTATCTTATTTGACTTCCTCAACAATTTTCTTTAAAAATTGATCAAATATATCAAGGGATACTTCATTATACATCATCTAAAGCATATATTATCCTCCATGAGTCCCAAAGGTCAAGAGAACTTCAAGTTTGCAAGTTGGTACAAAGAAGTTGACCAGAGAAAGTCAATTAGTCAAAACTAGGGTTCCCTAGACCCTATCTCCTACAATTTTTGTCATATGAAAATGATTCCAAGATAAATGTTACTCCTTATTACATTCCAAACAACTTTCATGTTGGCATCAAGAGCTAAGTTTACTTGGAAAGTCATTTTCTATGGTGGAATATTATAGGTCATTTTGTCTGAGCCCTAGTTAGAGGGTCAACTTCCAAGGACCATAAATTGCTTAATGTTTATGATATGAAGTCCATCCAAGCTTCATGATCAATTTCAAGATGTCTTCTCGAACTTTGATTATTTGAGAAATTTCAAATTCTACTTGCAAGGGAATTTGCCAAGAGGAAACATTATAGGTCATTTTGGGCCATTACCATTAAACAAGAAATTTTCCTCAACTTCTAAAATGCATAACTCCATCATTGAAGAGGAATGGAAGAGATACAACTTTGGTGAAGGAATAACTTTCATTTGGAGCTCATAGCAGAAGTTATTCAAGGTGGAAGAAGTGGTCATTTGACTTTGTACTTAGAAAATTTTCAAATATGTTTAATTTCTCCAAATTCCACCTTAAAATTCATCATGACCCAAGCTCCAAATGAAAAAGTGTTCAACGTAAAAGTTGTTTCCCTTGATGTCACCTTTCCAAAGATTCCAAGATCACTTCATTTGGACAAGAATTGAGGGACTTGAGCATGGGTCCTTTGTTTGGTTTGTTTTGGCAAGTTTTGAATTCAAGTGATCATTTCCTTTTGCATGCTTACATGTGATGATTTCAGTATCCATTATGCATGAATTAGAGTAGGATTACGTCATGGTTTGGGCCCAAATTAATGCCCATGCATCCATGCACCAATGTTACTATTTTTGGCCAAAATTTCAAAGGATGCAAAAATGAATTCCATACCCTATATATACCATTGCATTGCCTCAAGATCAGTACACACACATTGCCCAAGCCTTGCCAGATCATTTATAAACCCTACACCATAGAATACTTTGAAAATTTCTTTGAAATCGAGTTTGAATTTTACCTTCTGTTTTGAGATTCAAACTCTAAGGATTCATTGCTTTTTTCATCTCAATTGGTCACTGCAAGCAAAAGGAGGAAGAACTAAGTGAATTCAGATCACGATCAAGCCAAATTGGAGCTACCTGAAGGTGAAATTTCTCAAATTTATCTTCTTCGGTTCTCCCTCATTTCTCAACTATTTTACTTGATTGTTGGTTGGATGGAGTCCTGCCAATGTAGACAACAAGATTGAGTTACTTTGAGGTCAAATCAAAGCAACTCAGTTCATGATCCTCAAATTTCAAATCCATGTATCTTTCAATATACTTGGAATTGGATAAAATTGAGGCCAAATTCGAGCTCCTGAGTATTTTTCCTTTAAATGATGTCCTTACTTTTTATTTTAGTGGTGGTTGATGGTGGATCAGTCCGGTGAGGTCCACTAGAGAAGATGACCGGAGCTAGGGCTCCGGTGATGCGCTGGAACATCCCAGAGAATCTGATCTTATATCCATGTTTTAATTATGGCCATCCTTCCTGATTACCACGCGTGTACACGTGTTGATTGTAGAACATGATGGAAGCGCGTGCTTGGCCATCAGATCTGCCACCTCAGTTAATGAGGGGGATCTGATGGCCCTCGTTTTTTTAATTTCTGAATTTCCATTTAATCCCTCTATTATGTTTAATTTATAATAATTTCATTTTTTTATCCAAAAAACATGGGACTTTCACCAAAAATCTTTAAATATTTTTCTTTTCCATATTCTGAATTAATTTTTATTTGGATTAATTTTGATATTTTTCATGAATTAAATGTTCTTGTGCATATTTTTAATTGTTTTAAAATACTTCTGACTTTCCAAAAATCATGAATTTTTTTGTCTAAGGTCCTTTGACCTTGTTTGACATAAGATAAATCCCTTGGCCATTTATTTGGTGTTTTGAAGGGATTTGAGGTTTTGACCAAATTTAAATGCATTTTAATTCATTTTAAATTGATTTTTTATTGAATAAATGCTTGAAAATTATGTTGAGCCATTTTTATGGTCTTGTGATGTTTGACTTTCTGTTTGGCCTTGATCATGATTGATTTGACTTTTGTTTGACCAATACTATTGGATTTAGGGGATTGAAGAAATGTACATTTCATCTCCCAAAATAAATGGATAGTATTGATCAGATGAATTTCCTTTTGTGATCAATTTGGATTCTATTTCCCCTTCCCTCTTCATCTTCATTCCTATTCTTCCCCAATCCATCTTTGACCAATGAAATCTTTTCATGTCTAATGTTAGTTGATTCATCAATGAACTTGTGCCAGATAATTCAATATGAGCCAAATTGAGATAGGTCCTTCCCCCATTTCTTTTAGTGTGTGGTATGTTTTAAGAGTTTGGTTCTTTGTACCAAATCTCTAACATGCATTAACACCTATAATTTATTGCCTGGTCTTAGATAGTTGTGACTTCTATATAAGTTCAATTACGATTGCTTAACATAAAGCTAAATTTGATCAAGAAGGCATATCATTCTAGTAAGTGAGATTTTAAGTCTCCCATTATTCATGGTATTGTGTAGAGACTTGACCTTTTTTCCTTTCATGAGATCTAGTGGCATACTTGTTGAATTATCCAAGTTGGAGCCCTTCTCATGGATGATGTCTTGGTTTAAGGATTAATACTTGTGAATGGATGGTTGAGTGTTCTCCAAAGAATGACTTGACAAAATCGAAACTCTTCACTAACATTTGACTAACACTTGACTGACTCTTATTTATTATGCTTTTACTTTCAAGTAATTTACTTTATGTAATTTAAATTTCAGTCATTTACCATTCATCTGCCATTTACATTTCATATAACTTGTTTATGTTTCCGTTCTTTTCACTTTGCTCACTTGAGCCATATCTTGTGATTGTATATATTTGTTTGTTTGTTTTAACTTTGTTTGTGGACTTATGCAACCCTTAACTTTTAAATTTTTATCTAGGATAGTCCCTTCATCTCCTCCTATTTCTTAAATTTCAAAATCTCTCCCTCTTTTCAAAAACTTTCTTTGCTTGTGATTTCAAACTTAGACATGTTTTAATGATTAGAAACTTTGGCCTTATACCAATGAATTTAAATTTTTTTTTAATCAAACTTGTTAATGAATTTAACCATATTGACTTCAAATTTCAAAAAGACAAAAATAACTAACAAGCCCATTCAAAACTTTGGCCTTTTGTTCCCTCTTCTTAAATTTTTTGTTAAAATCAACTCACCAACTTATTTAAATTTTTTACCACGAACTACGAGTTTTTGATCCCTCATTTTTATCTTGGTACGTAGGCACAAGATCGAAGGTCTTGTCAAACACAAAAATATATAATTAATGAATTCTTTTCTCATCCCCCCATGATATGTTTTATCAAACATCATTTAAACCAAATCACTTGCACACAAAAAGGGACCCCTAGGAGTACCTAGGACACTTTGGGTGCTAACACCTTCCATCTGTGTAACCAACCCCATTACCTGTAATCTCTGATATTTTATTAGTTTTGATTTGAAAACTTCTTATGTTTGGGTTTTGTTCGTACTTTTCGCTTTTCCTTTGGAAACAATAAAAGCGCGGTGGCGACTCTGGTTTTACTGACGTCAAGTTTATCCATAGCTTGATGGTCATGAATTTACTGCTATAGGTTTCAAAATCTCCCATGAGTTTTGGAGCAACATAACTTTTTGCAGAAGCATCAATATTAGGTTCGACATTAATAGGATCAAGGTACATGCTAGTCATCGAATGAGGTTTCTTGATAGTAGTACAGGGTTCAAGATTTCTTACATCACTAGTAGCCATAAATGGAGATGAATAAGTGCTTACTTTGCATGTCCAGGAACCATAGAGAGAGGAACGACATCAGTAATAAATTCATAATGATTTACATCAGTACTGACACCCCTAGGGTTCGATTGCTCTTTGGTGCACTTGTTGGGAGTTGAGACTGAAGGTTGAGACATTTTGGAATTTGATTTTCAGAAATGAAAGTCAAAGAGAAGATAGTGAGACGAAGGTAACCTAGAATAAAGTTCAAAGAGAGAGTAGTGATAATGATGAGGGTAGCGTGAATGATATTGATGGAGTAGGTAGGATGGTGTGTTGGGAAAATAAGAAAGGTTTGTAATGATTTTCCTTGAGTTTTGTGCACCATTAAATGGAGGGAAGAGAAAAATTCATTTACATGTCTCCATATCAGTAATTGTTATAATTCTTCAAGCATGAAAATACCCAATTAACCCCTTAACTTCAAACTGATTTGCATCTAAAGCTTTACTGAAAATATTTGCCAGTTACTTCTCAGTGACTACATGCTCAAGAGTAACAATTTTGTCTTCAGTAAGATCCCTGATAAAATGATGATGAATATTAATATTCTTTGTCCTCCTATGTTGAATGGGATTCTTGGATATTTTGATTGCACTCATATTGTCACAATATAATGTCATGACATCCTGCTTGACATTATACTCCTTTAGCATTTGTTTCATCCAAATTAATTGAGAGCAACTGCTTCCTACTAAAATATGCTCAGCTTCAGCAGTAGACAAGGACACACAATTTTGCTTCTTGCTGAACCAAGATATAAGATTATTTCCCAAAAATAAGCATCTTCCAGAAGTGATTTTTCTATCATCAACACTACCTTCCCAATCTGCATCACAATATCCTATAAGCATGGAATTTTCATTATGAGAATATAGCATTCCATAGTCACTAGTCTCATTGATGTATTTCATGATCCTTTTCACTTGAGTAATATGACTCATTTTGGGTTCAGATTGATATCTTGCACACACTCCTACAACAAATGTAATATCAGGTCTGCTAGCTGTAAGATACAACAAACTACCAATCATACTCCTGTATAGACTTTGATCCACATCTACACATTTTTCATGTTTAGTTAACTTAAGTGGGTTGGTGCAGGTGTCCTTTTGTGACTTACATTTTCCATGTCAAACTTCTTTACTATACTCTTAGCATACTTGCTTTGAGAGATAAAGATAGTATCATCCATTTGTTTGACTTGAAGACGAAAAAAGTTAGCCAATTCACCAACAAGACTCATATCAAATTCATATTGCATGTTCTTGACAAAATGTTGGACCATCTGGTTCAACATCCCTCCAAACACAATATCATCAACATATATTTGAGCTATCATGAGTTTGCCATGTTCTTTTTTAACGAACAATGTCTTGCCTGTTCCTCCTTTCCTGTAGCCATTATTGATAAGGAACTCAGTTAGCCTTTCATACCAAGCCCTAGGTGCTTACTTCAATCCATAGAGAGCTTTCTTTAGTTTGTAAACATGATCTAGAAAGTTATGATCTATGAACCCCTTGGGTTTTTCAACATACACTTCTTTATTCAAGTACCCATTTAAGAAGGCACTTTCCATATCCATATGAAATAGCTTAAATTTAAACATACAAGCCACTCCTAAAAGAAATCTTATAGACTCAAGATAAGCAACAAGAGCAAAAGTCTCATCAAAATTAACCCCTTAATTTGAGTGTATCATTGTGCAATAAGTCTAGCCTTTTTCTGGTCATAATTCCCTTTTCATCAAATTTGTTCTTGTAGATCCATTTTGTCCCAATAACATTCATCCCTTTAGGCCTAGGAACTAGATCCCATACTTCGTTCCTTATACATTTTCCTAGTTCTTCTTTCATAGCATTGATCTAGAATTCATCAGTCAAGGGTTCCTTCACATTTTTAGGTTCAAACTTTGATACAAAGTAAGCATTTGATATCGCATCTCCGGATCTAGTGGTGATCCCTTCATTAAGATTTCCAATAATAAGTTCCTTTGGATGATCTTTCTAAATTCTGATAGAGGGACCTTTCTTAGCTTGATGGTTGTCTGGTTCAGTACCTACTGGTTCACTATTTGACTCAATAACTCCCTCAGTTTAAGAAGTATCAGTCTTCTGAGATGATGTTCCAACATCTTCTTTGACATCAATTCCTTTCTCAGTAATATTAGTATCCACTACAACATTAATGGATTCCATCATGACTTTGGGTCAAGAATTAAAAACTCTATAGGCTCTTTTGTTTATAGAGTAGCTCAGAAATATTCCTTCATCACTCTTGGGATCCATCTTTCTTCTTTGTTCATGGTCAGCCAAAATGTAACATTTTCTTCCAAACACATGAAAGTATTTGACAATAGGTTTCCTCCCTTTCCACAATTCATAGGGAGTATTTGAAGTACCAGTTCTCATAGTGACCCTATTATGAATATAGCAAGCAGTATTCATTGCTTCATCCCAAAAATTGTAGGGTTGATGCTTAAAATGAAGCATGACTCTAGCTGATTCTTGTAGAGTCCTATTCTTGTGCTCAACAACTCCATTTTGCTGAGGGGTGATAAGAGAAGAGAACACATGGACAATACCTTTAGAGGAGTAAAAATTAGAAAATTTTCTATTTTCAAATTCCTTGCCATGATCACTTCTAATCCTGACAATTCCATTTTCCTTCTCTCTTTGAAGCCTTTGACATAAATCTTTGAATACCTCAAAGACATCTTATTTTTCCTTGATAAAGTTCACCCAAGTGAATCTTGAATAATCATCAACAACAACATAGACATACCTTTTCCCACCAAGGCTCTCAACCTGCATGGGCCCATTAAGTCCATATGAAGAAGTTTCAGAACCTTTGAAATGGTCAATTGTTACAACTTTGGATGTGACATCTTGGTTTGCTTCCCAATTTGACACTCACCAAAGATTTTACCTTCTTCAATCTTGAGCTTAGGAATACCTCTGATGGCTTCTTTAGACACAATCCTCTTCATGCCTTTTAGATGTAAATGTCCAAGTTTTTTGTGCCACAAATTGGCTTCATCTTCTTTAGACAACAAGCACATGGAAGAGCAATTAATTTCTTGAGATGTCCATAAGTAACAATTATCCTTAGACCTGATTACCCTCATTTGAACTTCATTCTTCTCATTAGTGACCAAACACTTAGATTTAGTGAAATTAACTTTAAGACCTTGATCACATAAATGACTGATACTAATTAGATTAGAAGTCAGACCTTTTACCAATAGAACATCATCAAGACTCGAGAGTCATGTACAAGCTAGTCTTCCAACTCCTTCAATTTCACCTTTAGCCCCATCACCAAAAGTGACATAACCGGTGGAGTAGGACTTGATGTCCTCCAAGAACTTCTTGACACATGTCATATGTCTAGAGCATCCACTATCGAAATACCAGTCATCTCTAGCTGAAGCTCTAAGAGAGGTGTGAGGTATGAGACTAGTGTTGACAAGCTTTGTTATCCACTCCCTTCTGTTTTTAGTTACCACTTGATTAGTCCTAGGTTGTGTTATATGCCTTGGATAGCCATACAGTTTGAAGGAGAAGAGCTTTATATGACCAAATTTTCCACAGTAATGACATCTCCAACGCAATAGCTTGCCTCCGGTTTAAGTATTCTAATGTCTGGCATGATGTTGAGGCCAATGTTTAGACATTTCAGGCTCAATCTCCCTTTTTGGAAGAATAAATTTTGTCATATGGCTTTCTCCTTATTTGTTTAAAGATTGATAATTAAGGCCTTTCCCCCTCAGATATCTAGCCACTTTCCCAACTTGCAAAACTTCATCTAATATATCAGAACCCTTGTTCAACATTTTTACAGGCTTTGTCATGTTATCAAGTTTGGAAGTCAACAGAGTCACCTCATCTTGAAGATCAAAGATGATAGACATATATTTTTCTTTTTCAGCTTGCAGTTGAGATATAATTTTCTTCTGTTTTTCTCCCAGCTGACAAACTTCTTCACTTATGATGCACAATTCTTTGTAAGAGACAACCAGTTCATCATAAGATACTTCTTCATCAGATTCATATCTTCTAGTTAAGGAAGTTACATGCTTTGTAACTTCATCCTCAAGTTCACTTTCAGAGTTATCATCATCAGACCAAAAAACAGACAACCTTTTTTTTTGTTTTTTGAGATATGTAGGGCATTCTGCTCTAATGTGTCCAAATCCTTCACACCCATGACACTAAATGCCTTTACCTTGATTGGATTTCTCTTTTGTTCTTGTTCTTATCTAAAATTCATTGTTATCCCTGATGTCAGATGGGATATTCTTGACATTTGGTCTTGACTTCCCGTCCATTCTCTTCAGTACCTTGTTGGATTGTCTTCCAAGAAGTACAATAGCATTAGTCATTTCTTCATCAGTATCCAAGTCACATTGGTCCTCTTCATCTTCAGTGTTGGATAAAAAAGTTATGCTCTTGTTCTTCTTTTCAGATTTGTCACTAAGACCCAATTCAAAAGTTTGGAGTGACCTAACAAGTTCATCAACTCTCATGATGTTGATGTCTTGGGCTTCTTCAATGGTTATGACCTTTGTGTAAAACTTCTTAGGTAAGGATCTGGGAATTTTCTAACCATCTTTTCTTCTGACATCTTTTCTCCCAAGCCACTAGATGAATTTTCTATTTCAAGAATTGATAACACGAAATTATATCACATTTTAGGACTTAATTCAATTAAATTAAATTATTATTTACTTTAATTTATTTCATTTTATCAGATATTACGCGGTATTTCCTTTCTATTTATCTCAGGTATCTATTTGAAGCAAAAGTAAAAAAAAGGAAGAAAAGGAGGTGCAAAAAGAAGTTTCTGGAAACAAATAGCAAAAGCCAAGCCCAGCCCAAAGAAGGCACAGGCGTTGTGCCTGTGACGAGCGCCACAGAGGTTGTGACGAGCGTCACGCTATATGCACTTGTGTGACGAGCGTCACACATGGTGTGACGGACGTCACACCATTCCCCTATATTTGAGGCACAAGGAACGCTTCAGAGACGTTGAGAGAGAGAGTTGAGCCCTATTTCCACGCCCAACTATTCTGCACGTTGAAGACTTTTGACGCGAAAGCAGTTGCAGGAGGTGGATATAAATAGTAGCTTTTTGGAAAGCTCAGGGTTCGACGCTTTTTCCAGATTTTTGCCGTTTTCGCATTCTTTCTTTTTCCAGCAGCTTAGGCATATTTTTACAGTATTACTTTGACAAATTTTTATATTGTTTTCCTTTTGCAATTCTATTTCCTTTTTCCAGCTCTTAATTAATTTTTCGCACAATAGTTTCTACACCGGAAACTATTGTGTACCTTTTACCGGATCTAACCTTACGTTAGAATCTAGTTTTTTTTATTCCTTCGTTTTATTTTTCTGCCTGATTGAAGAACTCAAGAACAAATCCAACCGGTCTGTGGTGGAGTGTTCAAGACTGCTATTTAATTATTCAGGTTCTTTATTTATTTGTTGAATTTATATATGCTTGTTTTTATTATTAATTTTTGCTGCTTGCCTGTGATGAATCTGTTTATGCATGTTATTTATTTAAGTCTGTTTGGCATGTCTGGCTGATTTATTTAGGTATCGGTATGTAAAGTAAGCGGAATGAAGGAATCAAAACTAAGTTGGTTTAATTAAGTTTAAAATTAAAATCACTTATTTTACGGTCTCAATTTACAGGTTTAATAACAAAGTTTTTGTACGAAAGTAAAAGACATAAAGAAGTTAAAATCAATAGAGCGAGAGTTTGAGGTTTTGACTGGACAGTGTAAATTGGACATTAACTCTAGATCAGGGCGAGAGCAATTTTTAGAGTTAATTAAATTCTAACCTTTTTCAAAAAGTATTTTTAAAGATTGAATGTGAGGGCGAGAGTTAAGCATTTGAGTTTAATTATATAACCTAAGTCAACAGAGCGAGAGTTTGAGATAAGGGTGTTTAAACGATTAGTGTTTTCTTAAAAAGAGTTTCTACGGATTCTATTGTTTTCAAAAAGTGGTTTTTGACTTAACTATAAGTGACATCTACGTTAATATAAAATCAAAGTTTATTCAACAGAGCGAGAGTTTGAGATAAAACTTTTAACCAATAGCGTCAACTGAAAAGATTTACTTTAAAACCAAGAAACCAATAAAGAATTGATTCCCTAATTACGACGAACTACATACCGATATCCGCTTTATTGATATTTAATCTAGAATTTAGTTTAGTTTTAGCCTTTTCCCCCAAAAATCAAAGTATTGCCTGCCTTAGCTTTACGAAGTAACCTTAGATAACGGTATATCGATTCATAAGTCCCTGTGGGATCGATATCTTTTAAAACTACGCGATAGAACTGTGCACTTGCAGTTTGTACCCCACTTCGACTCATAAAGTCGAGCGATCAAGTTTTTGGCGCCGTTGCCGGGGACTTTTATTTAGTCGATATTGTAACTCTTCTGTTACGTTGTAGAGACTAAGGCATTTTTTTTTCTATTACTATGTATCACCCAAACTTTCTCTATGATTATCACTCCCAGTATTTTGAGGAATCGCAAGATTCCTATAAATCCAACCTGGAAATATTAATAGAGGATTTCATTGAGACGCAAACTCACTCAAGGATAGAATCTATGATGGAACGCTTTGTGGCTACACAAACTCTTCAGAATGAAGAATTTAGAAAACAAAGTCTCTATACCAATGAAACCCTTACGCAACTGAACATTATGGTCGAGTCCCTCGTCACTCACAACGAGGCATTAGAGACTCAAATCTCCCTACTTGCGCAGACACCTCTAGGACCTTTCCCTGAGAAACATGCAGATATGGTAACAACCACCAGTGAAAGATTTACCGAAAATCCTAAGGATAGTGATAATGAGGAGGGTTCAGGTGAGAAAAAAGTAGAGATTGAGAAAGTTCCACAAACACCACCCGAAAGGGAGGTTGTCAAAAAGGTAGAGAAGGAAGAGCTATGTGTTGTCCCTCCTCCCTATAAATCACCAATTCCTTTCCCGCGAAGGTCTGTGGAAGTTATGGTAGACCCCAAATCCGAAAGAAATGAGGAGCTATCAGAAAATATCCACACCAATGCACCTTTATCTGCCACCTTGAACAAGAAGAGAGAATTTGAAGCCCATGAAATTAGGGAACTAATTAGTATAAAAAGGGGCAAACCAGACTTTGAGGTGGTGTTTTCAAAAATTGAACCTAAACCTGAAAAGCTAGCTCCCAGAATAGAGCCAGAACCACCACCACAAGTTCAGGAGGATAAACTACCTCGCAGAAGAAAAAGAAGAAAAAGTGACGGTTATGAGAGATGGATTGATAAGTGGCCATGGAAATCAAGGATAATTAAAAGTTTGACCGAGGATTCATCCTCGAAAGAACCACCATGAGTACTTACACTCCTGAGTCGCTGCGCTATCGACGTAAAACATAGCGAATATTTCCAGTTCTATTAATGTCAATTTTTCTCTCTATCCATTTTTTTTCTTCCCTTTCATAAAGTCAATCCGTATTTTTCTTTAATAACCATTATTGACTCAATGCCAGTATCTACTTGAATTCATCGAGCTACTGACTTTCATCATGCAACCAGTAGATACCATTTTCAGAGGCAGTGTTCAGAGAAGGCAGCATTGACTTTTTCTTTCATTTTTCTATTCATTTTCTTTTGTTTTCTTTGAAACATTGGGGACAATGTTTCATTTATGTGTGGGGGGGAAACCTTGTTCTTTCAACCTTCCCTTTTCAAGTATGTTATTTTCCCTTTCATTGTTATTTCCCTTTCTTATTATGAAAAAAAAAAATTATTATAATATATATTTATTTTAAGTCAAGTCCCTAGTGTGAAAAATTCTTATTATCTATTCCCCTCAATTTTCATGAGCCATAACAGAAATTCAACACACCCAATAAGTATAAAGGTTGCTTATTTTATAAAACTTGAGTGAAATCAAAAACAAAAATTATTACCATAACAACGCTCTGAGAACCTCAACACGTTAGATTAGGATAAGCACCTATTATATCAAGTCCATGGACTTTTAACCTTATAGTAACCCCGAGTAGTTTATACAAGAAGTCAGCACCATCTTAATAGCAAACTACGTGGAGAGCCGATGAATATAAGTGAATGATTCCCAAAGTAACATAAAAAAATATATATATCAGGAAATGCACTAATTAAGTTAGGTGATCCTTACCAGATCATTTAATCTAAAGGTTGCAGATCATACAAAAGCATAATATGAAAGATCCATTATGAGTTGGTTCAGCAGGTATCTGGTGCTGAACTTGGTAGGGCGGACTACGGTCCGATCCCCCGCAATTTGCAATGGACTGAATAACGAAGTTATCCGACTTATGTACCAGAACTTCTAGCTAAAAGGGGATCAGAATCACTAACCGGTTACTCCACTATGTGCGCGAAAAGATAAAGGGCTTAATGTGATTTCGCTAGAATGAAAACGGGTGAAATAAAGTAAAGGAACTAGGACATCTATAAGGGCATTGCTTGAACTGGTTTGCATGAGGTGAGGTTATCTGAGGTTGTGGCGATGGTTGTCAATGCCAAGATTAAACTCAAGTCACTTCTAAACAAAGTTTACATGCAACCTAATACGAATTGATGCGTGTTTTGAAATTTCATCTGGCTAAAATTTTTAAGTTCTATACCGTATTTTGCTTGAGGACAAGCAAAGATCTAAGTATGGGGGAGTTTGATAACACGAAATTATATCACATTTTAGGACTTAATTCAATTAAATTATATTATTATTTACTTTAATTTATTTCATTTTATCAGATATTACGCGGTATTTCCTTTCTATTTATCTCAAGTATCTATTTGAAGCAAAAGTAAAAAAAAGGAAGAAAAGGAGGTGCAAAAAGAAGTTTCTGGAAACAAATAGCAAAAGCCAAGCCCAGCCCAAAGAAGGCACAGGCGTTGTGCCTGTGACGAGCGCCACAGAGGTTGTGACGAGCGTCACGCTATATGCACTTGTGTGACGAGCGTCACACATGGTGTGACGGACGTCACACCATTCCCCTATATTTGAGGCACAAGGAACGCTTCAGAGACGTTGAGAGAGAGTTGAGCCCTATTTCCACGCCCAACTATTCTGCACGTTGAAGACTTTTGACGCGGAAGCAGTTGCAGGAGGTGGATATAAATAGTAGCTTTTTGGAAAGCTCAGGGTTCGACGCTTTTTCCAGATTTTTGCCGTTTTCGCATTCTTTCTTCTTCCAGCAGCTTAGGCATATTTTTACAGTATTACTTTGACAAAATTTTATATTGTTTTCCTTTTGCAATTCTATTTTCTTTTTCCAGCTCTTAATTAATTTTTCGCACAATAGTTTCTACACCGGAAACTATTGTGTACCTTTTACCGGATCTAACCTTACGTTAGAATCTAGTTTTTTTTATTCCTTCGTTTTATTTTTCTGCCTGATTGAAGAACTCAAGAACAAATCCAACCGGTCTGTGGTGGAGTGTTCAAGACTGCTATTTAATTATTCAGGTTCTTTATTTATTTGTTGAATTTATATATGCTTGTTTTTATTATTAATTTTTGCTGCTTGCCCGTGATGAATCTGTTTATGCATGTTATTTATTTAAGTCTGTTTGGCATGTCTGGCTGATTTATTTAGGTATCGGTATGTAAAGTAAGCGGAATGAAGGAATCAAAACTAAGTTGGTTTAATTAAGTTTAAAATTAAAATCACTTATTTTACGGTCTCAATTTACAGGTTTAATAACAAAGTTTTTGTACGAAAGTAAAAGACATAAAGAAGTTAAAATCAATAGAGCGAGAGTTTGAGGTTTTGACTGGACAGTGTAAATTGGACATTAACTCTAGATCAGGGCGAGAGCAATTTTTAGAGTTAATTAAATTCTAACCTTTTTCAAAAAGTATTTTTAAAGATTGAATGTGAGGGCGAGAGTTAAGCATTTTAGTTTAATTATATAACCTAAGTCAACAGAGCGAGAGTTTGAGATAAGGGTGTTTAAACGATTAGTGTTTTCTTAAAAAGAGTTTCTACGGATTCTATTGTTTTCAAAAAGTGGTTTTTGACTTAACTATAAGTGACAGCTACGTTAATATAAAATCATAGTTTATTCAACAGAGCGAGAGTTTGAGATAAAACTTTTAACCAATAGCGTCAACTGAAAAGATTTACTTTAAAACCAAGAAACCAATAAAGAATTGATTCCCTAATTACGACGAACTACATACCGATATCCGCTTTATTGATATTTAATCTAGAATTTAGTTTAGTTTTAGCCTTTTCCCCCAAAAATCAAAGTATTGCCTGCCTTAGCTTTACGAAGTAACCTTAGATAACGGTATATCGATTCATAAGTCCCTGTGGGATCGATATCTTTTAAAACTACGCGATAGAACTGTGCACTTGCAGTTTGTACCCCACTTCGACTCATAAAGTCGAGCGATCAAGTTTTTGGCGCCGTTGCCGGGGACTTTTATTTAGTCGATATTGTAACTCTTCTGTTACGTTGTAGAGACTAAGGCATTTTTTTTTCTATTACTATGTATCACCCAAAATTTCTCTATGATTATCACTCCCAGTATTTTGAGGAATCGCAAGATTCCTATAAATCCAACCTGGAAATATTAATAGAGGATTTCATTGAGACGCAAACTCACTCAAGGATAGAATCTATGATGGAACGCTTTGTGGCTACACAAACTCTTCAGAATGAAGAATTTAGAAAACAAAGTCTCTATACCAATGAAACCCTTACGCAACTGAACATTATGGTCGAGTCCCTCGTCACTCACAACGAGGCATTAGAGACTCAAATCTCCCTACTTGCGCAGACACCTCTAGGACCTTTCCCTGAGAAACATGCAGATATGGTAACAACCACCAGTGAAAGATTTACCGAAAATCCTAAGGATAGTGATAATGAGGAGGGTTCAGGTGAGAAAAAAGTAGAGATTGAGAAAGTTCCACAAACACCACCTGAAAGGGAGGTTGTCAAAAAGGTAGAGAAGGAAGAGCTATGTGTTGTCCCTCCTCCCTATAAATCACCAATTCCTTTCCCGCGAAGGTCTGTGGAAGTTATGGTAGACCCCAAATCCGAAAGAAATGAGGAGCTATCAGAAAATATCCACACCAATGCACCTTTATCTGCCACCTTGAACAAGAAGAGAGAATTTGAAGCCCATGAAATTAGGGAACTAATTAGTATAAAAAGGGGCAAACCAGACTTTGAGGTGGTGTTTTCAAAAATTGAACCTAAACCTGAAAAGCTAGCTCCCAGAATAGAGCCAGAACCACCACCACAAGTTCAGGAGGATAAACTACCTCGCAGAAGAAAAAGTAGAAAAAGTGACGGTTATGAGAGATGGATTGATAAGTGGCCATGGAAATCAAGGATAATTAAAAGTTTGACCGAGGATTCATCCTCGAAAGAACCACCATGAGTACTTACACTCCTGAGTCGCTGCGTTATCGACGTAAAACATAGCGAATATTTCCAGTTCTATTAATGTCAATTTTTCTCTCTATCCATTTTTTTTCTTCCCTTTCATAAAGTCAATCCGTATTTTTCTTTAATAACCATTATTGACTTAATGCCAGTATCTACTTGAATTCATCGAGCTACTGACTTTCATCATGCAACCAGTCGATACCATTTTCAGAGGCAGTGTTCAGAGAAGGCAGCATTGACTTTTTCTTTCATTTTTCTATTCATTTTCTTTTGTTTTCTTTGAAACATTGGGGACAATGTTTCATTTATGTGTGGGGGGAAAACCTTGTTCTTTCAACCTTCCCTTTTCAAGTATGTTATTTTCCCTTTCATTGTTATTTCCCTTTCTTATTATGAAAAAAAAAAATTATTATAATATATATTTATTTTAAGTCAAGTCCCTAGTGTGAAAAATTCTTATTATCTATTCCCCTCAATTTTCATGAGCCATAACAGAAATTCAACACACCCAATAAGTATAAAGGTTGCTTATTTTATAAAACTTGAGTGAAATCAAAAACAAAAATTATTACCATAACAACGCTCTGAGAACCTCAACACGTTAGATTAGGATAAGCACCTATTATATCAAGTCCATGGACTTTTAACCTTATAGTAACCCCGAGTAGTTTATACAAGAAGTCAGCACCATCTTAATAGCAAACTACGTGGAGAGCCGATGAATATAAGTGAATGATTCCCAAAGTAACATAAAAAAATATATATATCAGGAAATGCACTAATTAAGTTAGGTGATCCTTACCAGATCATTTAATCTAAAGGTTGCAGATCATACAAAAGCATAATATGAAAGATCCATTATGAGTTGGTTCAGCAGGTATCTGGTGCTGAACTTGGTAGGGCGGACTACGGTCCGATCCCCCGCAATTTGCAATGGACTGAATAACGAAGTTATCCGACTTATGTACCAGAACTTCTAGCTAAAAGGGGATCAGAATCACTAACCGGTTACTCCACTATGTGCGCGAAAAGATAAAGGGCTTAATGTGATTTCGCTAGAATGAAAACGGGTGAAATAAAGTAAAGGAACTAGGACAGCTATAAGGGCATTGCTTGAACTGGTTTGCATGAGGTGAGGTTATCTGAGGTTGTGGCGGTGGTTGTCAATGCCAAGATTAAACTCAAGTCACTTCTAAACAAAGTTTACATGCAACCTAATACGAATTGATGCGTGTTTTGAAATTTCATCTGGCTAAAATTTTTAAGTTCTATACCGTATTTTGCTTGAGGACAAGCAAAGATCTAAGTATGGGGGAGTTTGATAACACGAAATTATATCACATTTTAGGACTTAATTCAATTAAATTATATTATTATTTACTTTAATTTATTTCATTTTATCAGATATTACGCGGTATTTCCTTTCTATTTATCTCAGGTATCTATTTGAAGCAAAAGTAAAAAAAAGGAAGAAAAGGAGGTGCAAAAAGAAGTTTCTGGAAACAAATAGCAAAAGCCAAGCCCAGCCCAAAGAAGGCACAGGCGTTGTGCCTGTGACGAGCGCCACAGAGGTTGTGACGAGCGTCACGCTATATGCACTTGTGTGACGAGCGTTACACATGGTGTGACGGACGTCACACCATTCCCCTATATTTGAGGCACAAGGAACGCTTCAGAGACGTTGAGAGAGAGTTGAGCCCTATTTCCACGCCCAACTATTCTGCACGTTGAAGACTTTTGACGCGGAAGCAGTTGCAGGAGGTGGATATAAATAGTAGCTTTTTGGAAAGCTCAGGGTTCGACGCTTTTTCCAGATTTTTGCCGTTTTCGCATTCTTTCTTCTTCCAGCAGCTTAGGCATATTTTTACAGTATTACTTTGACAAATTTTTATATTGTTTTCCTTTTGCAATTCTATTTTCTTTTTCCAGCTCTTAATTAATTTTTCGCACAATAGTTTCTACACCGGAAACTATTGTGTACCTTTTACCGGATCTAACCTTACGTTAGAATCTAGTTTTTTTTATTCCTTCGTTTTATTTTTCTGCCTGATTGAAGAACTCAAGAACAAATCCAACCGGTCTGTGGTGGAGTGTTCAAGACTGCTATTTAATTATTCAGGTTCTTTATTTATTTGTTGAATTTATATATGCTTGTTTTTATTATTAATTTTTGCTGCTTGCCCGTGATGAATCTGTTTATGCATGTTATTTATTTAAGTCTGTTTGGCATGTCTGGCTGATTTATTTAGGTATCGGTATGTAAAGTAAGCGGAATGAAGGAATCAAAACTAAGTTGGTTTAATTAAGTTTAAAATTAAAATCACTTATTTTACGGTCTCAATTTACAGGTTTAATAACAAAGTTTTTGTACGAAAGTAAAAGACATAAAGAAGTTAAAATCAATAGAGCGAGAGTTTGAGGTTTTGACTGGACAGTGTAAATTGGACATTAACTCTAGATCAGGGCGAGAGCAATTTTTAGAGTTAATTAAATTCTAACCTTTTTCAAAAAGTATTTTTAAAGATTGAATGTGAGGGCGAGAGTTAAGCATTTTAGTTTAATTATATAACCTAAGTCAACAGAGCGAGAGTTTGAGATAAGGGTGTTTAAACGATTAGTGTTTTCTTAAAAAGAGTTTCTACGGATTCTATTGTTTTCAAAAAGTGGTTTTTGACTTAACTATAAGTGACAGCTACGTTAATATAAAATCATAGTTTATTCAACAGAGCGAGAGTTTGAGATAAAACTTTTAACCAATAGCGTCAACTGAAAAGATTTACTTTAAAACCAAGAAACCAATAAAGAATTGATTCCCTAATTACGACGAACTACATACCGATATCCGCTTTATTGATATTTAATCTAGAATTTAGTTTAGTTTTAGCCTTTTCCCCCAAAAATCAAAGTATTGCCTGCCTTAGCTTTACGAAGTAACCTTAGATAACGGTATATCGATTCATAAGTCCCTGTGGGATCGATATCTTTTAAAACTACGCGATAGAACTGTGCACTTGCAGTTTGTACCCCAATTCGACTCATAAAGTCGAGCGATCAAGAATATTCATGTGAAAGTTATGAATACTCACATCATCTTTCATCTTTAGATTCAACAATCTGATAGTGAGGAGCTAAAGTCTAGACATCTTCACTTTATATGTGCCTTCATGAGTGGTTCTGAGAATGTCCCATGCATTTTTGGCCATAGTAAAAGTGTTAATTAACCTGAATATGTTTTTGCCGACTCCATTGAATAGAGCATTCAAAGCTTTGGAGTTTTCGAGAGACAAATCATCTTTTTACTTAGACCAGACCTTTTCCAGCTTTGAAATTCTGGTGTAGTCAGAATTTAGATGTTCTACTCCAAGTAATGACATCTGATCTAACATTGTTACTAATACAGCAAGACAGTTATACAAATTAAAACCTAGTACTGATATGCACACATTCACAGATGTCACGACATCTGCTCCTATATCACCATAGAGTGGAAGAACACCCAGTTCTGTCCATCTGGTACAAAGACACAGCAGAGATCAAACATAGCACTTACTTCTGTTGAGCCTGCACAGTTATCAGCATGATGTCTCAACATTGATTTGAACATCATCTGTTACAGCATTACCGGTTGACCTTATTTTATAATGGATAGAATTATAAAGTGCAGAAGGTAAAAACACAAGTAATTGTTAACCCAGTTCGGTGTCACACACACCTACGTCTGGGGGCATACCAAGCCAGGAAGAAGATCCACTATCAGCAGTATTAATTCAGAGTTAAACTCCCCCGTTTACAACTCTTCACTTAATCCCTACCCAATGCAATCTATACCTAGGAACTCCTAGATAGAAACCTCCAGTTTCCATTCCTATCACCTGTAAGAACAAAAATTGTTCTACAACAGATTCCTTGATTTTGATGATAACAAAGGATGAAACCAAAAATGGCACCCTAACGAAAAGTTTCTAAGTGTGCAGGGTTCTAAAGAAAGAAGAAATGAATCTGATGATGTCATCAGATGCAAACAAGATCAGATACAAATTCTAGAGTATTAGAAGCATCTGAAGTGGAATCACGTTCAAGAAAGTCTAGAAGCTCTGACTCTGGACAAAACTGCAAAGTATCAGAAGCATCTGAACATGAAGTAAAGTCTAGAAGCTCTGACTCTGGAGAAACGTTATCTGTAAATTCTGAAAGTTATCAGAACCATCTGAACTCTCAAGAGATCAACATCAGAAGCAAGATTCCAAGATTCTCCAGAAACACAAATACTCTGATTATGGATTTGCTAATCATGAAGAAGTAACGTTCAAGTCAAGTAAAGATTTTCAAATAGATTTCCTAAACAGAGAAAGAGACGTTAATCTCCACTTCCAAGAGAGAAGATACTACTTGTGGTAAGTAGTCACTTCAAAGAAGAAAAGTTAAACTGCAGAAGCTATTTAAGTGATGGAGTAAACTCAGTTTAATATCCACCAGATTCAACTCTACTCCAACTCATATATAAATAGAGATGCAATCAACATTCAGCGAGAAACAAGAAATCAACTAGCCAAAACTATACTGAATTATTTCACGCTCAAGAAAATCATCTTTGCTCTCAAAGAATTTCACTAAGCTTTTGCTTATTAAGTGAAAAATCTGTTCTTAAGTTTGTAATACTTGCTTTCTTAGAAGCACTCTAGATTACATATCTTGTATCCTTTATTTGTTTGATTTCCTCAAGTGACTTTGTGTGGTCTGTAGACTTGAGAAGACTAAGAGATTTTCTTCTCTCTTAGGTGTTGTTTGTAATCTTTCAAGATTAGTGGATTAAGTCCTTGTTGAAGGCGAAATCACCTTGGCCGGGTGGACTGGAGTAGCTTTGTGTTATAAGCGAACCAGTATAAAATCCTTGTGTGATTTTCATTTTGAAAAGCGCTTATTTTTCCAAACAATTCAAACCCCCCCTTTCTTGTTTTTCTCACCTTCATCACCATAATTACAATGTAATGCTAAACACCTTGAACTTGCTTCACAGCTTCGTTCAAGACCATAATCACTCTTGCCCACAGGCTTTGAGTTACAAATACTCTCAGCTTTGAACACTGAGAAACACATGGTAACCTTCCCACAGATTGGGAGGTTTACCTCACACACACCCCTAAATTTTCATTCTAAGAGGCTTACAAAAACTAGGTTACAATATGCTATTTATAACCTAATCAGCCAACTGGATTTGGGCCTTCAATTGGTATCAGAGCTCCGGCTCTGTTATTGATTTTCTAATCAAACACTTAACCGTGTAGAGAGATCCAGTACGAGAAAAACAATGGCCCACTCAAATGAGAAAGATTCTTACAATGCCAAGCCTCCTGTTTTTGATGGAGAAAAATTTGATTACTGGAAAGATAGAATCGAAAGTTTCTTTCTGGGTTATGATGCTGACCTCTGGGACATTGTCACAGATGGATACAAACCTCCAATCTTAAATGGAGCTGAAGTTCCCAGAAGTAAGATGTCAGAAGATCAGAAACGTGTCTTCAAAAATCACCACAAGGCCAGAACAATACTTCTAAATGCTATATCATACAACGAATATGAAAAGATCACCAACAGAGAGACAGCCAAAGATATTCTTGACTCTCTGAAGATGACTCATGAAGGAAACTCCCAAGTCAAAGAGACGAAGGCTCTGGCGCTTATCCAGAAGTATGAAGCCTTCAAAATGGAAGATGACGAAGCTATAAAAGCTATGTTTTCCAGATTCCAAACTCTTATTGCAGGTCTTAAAGTGCTAGACAAAGGATACACGACTGCAGATCATGTTAAGAAGATTGTCAGAAGTCTGCCAAAGAAATGGAGACCTATGGTTACTGCTCTGAAGCTGTCAAAGGATCTGAACAATATCAGTCTTGAAGAACTTGTTAGTTCTCTCAGAAGTCATGAGATAGAACTAGAGGAGGATGAACCTCAGAAAAGAAACAAGTCCGTGGCGCTAAAGTCCAGACCTGAAAGACGGAAGTCAGACAGAACCAAAGCTCTCCAGGCAGAAACTGCAGATACTGACGACTCTGAACCTGAAGACTCTGATGATGAAGAAGAACTGTCCCTACTAACCAGAAGAGTTAAGCAACTCTGGAAAAAGAGGAACAACAACAACTTCAGAAGATCAAGACCCAGAGGGGATCGATCAGAGTCAACTTCAAAAGGTAAAGCTAACAAAGATATTACCTGTTATGAATGTAAAGAAACAGGTCATTACAGAAATGAATGCCCCAAGCTGAAGAAAGACAACCCTAGAAAAGAAAGCTTCAAGAAAAACACCTTCAGAACAAAGAAAGGACTGATGGCTACCTGGGATGACAGTGAATCTGGATCATCAGAATCTGACTCTGATGAACAGGCTAACGTAGCACTTATGGCTACCACATCCAGCTGCTCAGACGAAGAATCTGAAGAGGTATTTTCTGAACTTTCTAGATCTGACTTAGAATCATGTTTGTCAGAAACTCTTACTTCTTATCAGAAATTAAAACAAAAAGTTAAAAACATTAAAGGCCTTCTTAAAGCAAAATCTGAAGAATGTAGTAAACTTGAGACAACAATTCTAGCACGAGAAGATACAATCAGATCTTTAACGTTAGAAAGAGATGGAGCTAAAACAAAAAGCTTAGAATTAGAAGAAGCGTTGTCTCAAGCACCACAAACTTCAAATGAAATTATTTATAAATATGAAGAAGCCTTTCAAAAATTTCTGAAGAATGGAATAGATAGGAGTATTATGGCATCCATGATTTATGGAGTAAGTCAGAATAATAAAAGGGGAATTGGGTATGATTCTAAGGAAGATGAAACCTCTACCAGTAACCAAATTAAATCGCCTTTTTCATACCACTACACACACACACAAGAACACAAATTTAAAAATGCTAGAAGACCCAAAGTTGTGAGAAACTCTGGGAAAACTAATCTGAAAGGACCCAAGAGATTCTGGGTACCGAAAGATAAGATTATCTATGTTGCAGATATCCTATGCAGCAAAGTTCAGACACCAGTCATGGTACCTGGACTCTGGATGCTCGCGACATATGACGGGAAGAAAGTCTATGTTCCAAAGCCTGGAACTTAAAGACGCTGGATTTGTAGGCTTCGGAGGAGATCAGAAAGGAAGGATCAGAGGCTCCGGAACTATTGGTAATGGTACTCTTCCCTCTATATCTGATGTTCTTTATGTAGAAGGATTAATGCATAACTTGTTATCCATAAGTCAATTAAGTGATAACGGTTATGATGTAATCTTTAATCAAAAAACATGTAAAGCCATTAATCAGAACGATGGCTCTGTCCTTTTCACAGGCAAGAGGAAAAACAACATTTATAAAATAAATCTTTCTGATTTAAAAGATCAAAATGTTAAATGTTTAATGTCAGTTCACGAAGAGCAATGGGTATGGCATAGACGCTTAGGCCACATTAGCATGAGAAAACTTTCTCAGCTAACTAAACTTGAGTTAGTCAGAGGCTTACCTAAACTGAAGTTTTCTTCAGATGCTCTGTGTGAAGCTTGTCAGAAAGGAAAGTTTTCAAAAACATCTTTTAAAAAGAAAAATGTTGTTTCTACTTCTAAGCCTCTGGAGCTTCTTCACATTGACTTATTTGGCCCTGTGAAAACAGCATCAGTCAATGGAAAGAAGTATGGACTAGTAATCGTTGATGATTACAGCCGCTGGACATGGGTAAAATTCTTAAAGCACAAGAGTGAGTCTCACTCTGTATTCACCAGTTTCTGTTCTAAAGTGCAAAAAGAATTCGACTCTAAAATTGTTAGAGTCAGAAGTGATCATGGTGGAGAATTTGAAAACAAAGATTTTGAGGAATTATTTGACTCTAATGGAATATCCCATGATTTCTCCTGCCCTAGAACTCCACAACAAAATGGAGTTGTAGAGAGGAAGAATAGGACACTCCAAGAAATGGCCAGAACCATGATCAATGAAACAAATGTAGCAAAGCACTTTTGGGCAGAAGCTGTAAATACAACGTGTTATATTCAGAATAGAATCTCTATAAGACCTATTCTAGAAAAGACTCCCTATGAACTGTGTAAAGGAAGAAAACCCAACATCTCATATTTTCATCCTTTTGGATGTTCTTGTTTTATATTAAATACTAAAGAACATCTGAACAAGTTTGATTCCAAAGCACAGAAAGGTATTATGTTAGGATACTCAGAACGCTCTAAAGGCTATAGAGTATACAACACAGAAACCAAAATTGTGGAGGAATCAATTCATGTCAGATTTGATGATAAGCTTGACCCTGAAAAGTCAAAGCTAGTTGAAAAGTTTGCAGATCTGGAAATCACTCTTGTAGAATCTGAGAAAACTCCAGAAGCAACTGTCACTCCAGACTCTGAAGAAATTAAATCTCCAGAAATTCCAAGGAAAGTTAAAAGTCGTATTAACGTATCTGAAGATTTGATTTTGGGAAACAAAGATGAACCTGTTAGAACCAGATCTACCTTCAGAACTTCTGAAGATATTCCTCTGGGACTAGTGTCTCTGATTGAGCCTACGTCCTGTGATGAAGCTCTTCTAGATAACGATTGGGTGGCAGCTATGCAAGAAGAATTAGATCAATTCTCCAAGAATGATGTCTGGGATCTCGTTCCTAAACCCAGAGGCACTCATGTCATTGGAACCAGATGGGTTTTCAGAAACAAGCTGAACGAGAAAGGAGAAGTTGTCAGAAACAAAGCACGACTGGTAGCTCAAGGTTATAGTCAACAAGAAGGTATTGATTATAATGAAACCTTTTCTCCAGTCGCGAGGTTAGAATCTATTCGTCTTCTTGTATCTTTTGCTATTAATCATTCTATTAAACTATATCAAATGGATGTCAAGAGTGCATTTCTTAATGGTTATATTTCAGAAGAAGTGTATGTCAATCAACCTCCGGGTTTTGAAAATTCAAATTTTCCAGAACATGTTTTCAAACTTAAGAAATCCTTATATGGACTTAAACAAGCTCCCAGAGCTTGGTATGAACGCTTAAGTAATTTTCTTCTGGAACAAAATTTCATCAGAGGGAAAGTTGACTCTACACTCTTCTGTAAAAACCTTAATAATGATCTCATGATATGCCAAATTTATGTTGATGATATTATTTTTGGTTCTGCTAATATCTCTGTTTGCCAAGAATTTTCTAAGTTAATGCAGGCTGAGTTTGAAATGAGTTTAATGCAAGAACTAAAGTTCTTTCTGGGAATTCAAATTAATCAAACTCCAGAAGTCACATACATTCATCAAAGCAAGTACATTAAAGACATTCTGAAGAAGTTTGACATGACTGAATGCAACTCTGCAAAAACTCCTATGCACCCAACTTGCATTCTGGAGAAGGAAGAGGTAAGCAACAAAGTTTGTCAGAAGCTCTATCGAGGTATGATAGGCTCTCTTCTCTATCTGACTGCTACTCGTCCTGATATTCTCTTTAGCGTCTGTCTTTGTGCCAGATTCCAATCAGATCCTAGAGAATCTCATTTAACAGCTGTTAAGAGAATTCTTAAGTATCTGAAAGGAACTCCTAACCTGGGCCTGATGTATGAGAAAACATCAGAGTATATACTTTCTGGTTACTGTGATGCAGACTACGCAGGAGATAGAATAGAACGAAAAAGTACTTCTGGAAATTGCCAGCTTCTGGGAAACAATCTAATCTCCTGGGCTAACAAAAGACAGTCAACTATTGCTCTATCAACTGCAGAAGCAGAATACATCTCAGCATCACTGTGCACAACTCAGATGCTCTGGATGAAGCATCAGCTAGAAGATCTTCAGATATTTGAGAGTAACATTCCTATCTTTTGTGATAATACTGCTGCTATTTGTTTAAGTAAGAATCCCATTCTACATTCCAGAGCCAAACACATAGAAATAAAACATCATTTTATCAGAGACTATGTTCAGAAAGGGATAGTAACTTTGAAGTTCATTGATACAGAACATCAATGGGCAGATATCTTTACTAAGCCTCTGGCTGAAGATAGATTTCTTTTTATCTTAGAACATCTGAACATTAAAAATTGCCCTGAGTAAAATTTGACTCTGAACATGTAAAATGAGACTCTGATAAAAACAAATACACTTCTGCCTCTGACTCTGATACTTCTACAAGTTAAGAAGATATCTGAGTTAGAAATCTTCAGAAACCAATCCTTTGGTATTCCTGAAGATCAGATACATCAACACGTGGAGCATTAAATGTCTAACCCTAGAACTTCTAGACAGCTGTCAAAAGAAATCAAAGGTCAGAACGTTTTGAAATCTCCTAGAGCAGTGTGCGTACTGTTGGGATTAGACATTCATTTATTAGCTATAATCATTTTTCCCCCCAAGCGTGCTATTTTGAGTGTTGTCTAACGTATTCTGAGGTGTCGTTTTGCATGTGTTTTACTTAGAGTATATAAACACTTTCTCTCACATTTCACACTTATCACTCTCACTCACTCTAAAACCTTAAACCCTCTCTCGAAGCATTCTCTGCAAGTTTCTTCATCTTCATCAATCTTCATCTTCTTTACAATGGATGCTCAACAACAACAACTGTTCAACTACTCACAGCAAATGGAGTCAAGTTCCACCGCTCAAACCTCTAGTATTTCAACTCCAACCGTCACCGGTGTTTCTATAACCCCTGTTTATCAAGAACCCCACATTCTTGACCGAGAACGCCACATTAACCTTGCAACCCCTTTTGAAGGATTGGACGTGTTGTGTGAATCATTAGTTGATTTTGACAACCTAAAAAGAAATGGCGTTGATCTTACTAGGGAACTTCGTCAACAAGGGTGGGAGAATTATTTTCAAAGGTTGTATGGTCCAATCTACCCTCTTCTGGTCAAGGAGTTCTGGAGACATGCTGATGCAGATGACCAATTCATTGTCTCTTTTGTTCTAGGGGTAAAGATTGTTATCACTGAAGCATCAATTGCCTCCTTGCTGAACATGGAGACAACTGGAGGAAAAAGGATTTACAACATCCCTCCTAGGTCTAAACGCATCACTGAAGTTATCAACCCAACAATATTCAAACCAAATGTTGAAGGAAACCCCTCTAAGAACAAAGAGCTACACCAGAACCTCCGAGTGTGGCTAAAAATCATTCTGGGTACTATTCACCATCGCCCAGCCTCCAACTCCTCTGATTACATAAATGCTGATCAAAAATGCATTTTATACTGTATTCAGAAGGGTATCCAGATCAACCTCCCTGTTCTCCTTTTCAGATATCTGAGGGATTCTGTCAAAGAAACCAGAAACAATATGAAGCCAAGGTCTTACATCCCTCTGGGAAGATTGCTTTCTGATGTCTTCATTGAGCATGGATTGGTTGACCAACTGGAAAAGGCCAAGCTGATGAATGATCTGGCTATAGAAACTGGGAAGCCTTTAAATGCCAGAAACCTCAAAAGCATGGGAATCATCAAAGAGATTAGAGTCAAGCCCACTCTGGATACATCCTGGGAATCTCTAAAAGATCAGAGGAAGATGCCTCATGGCCTTGCCAGGTTCTTCAAGAATGAACCCAAGAGTGCCATTGCTATCTACCTTCAGTGTCGGCTGGATGAGGGTGTTGATATTTCTGATTTCAGTCTCGACGACTGTCTGGATTCAGAAGAAGATCTAGTCAGATACAAGAGAGGTGTCTCTGAGAAACAGATAGCTGCTGAGGCAAGGAAAGCAAAGAAAGCCAGAATTGGAGAAGCTTCTGGAACCAAATCTCCTGCTCCTCTGCAAATTTCTTCTTCTGGTACGTCTATTCCTCCTGTTACTTCTGTACCTATGGCTTCTTCTCATCCTCTCACAACACCTCCCTTATATACTACCTCTGAAATCCCACCTTCAACCATCAGAACCTCCCAACCTTTACCAATACTAAAAATTGCCCGTACCTTCATCCCTCCATCTGAACCTACACAAACCCATCAAAGCACTTCCTCTTCATCATCCTCAGAACCTGAAACACCTCCTTATGTTTCTCTCTCTTCTGACCCTGAATTTTCTGATCCTAATTCCCCAACCATAGCCACTCTCTATGCTCATAGACTTGCTTCACAACAAACACAAACCACAGAACCTGAAATAACTTCACCACTACAACAAACAACCACCATACCCTCTGAAATTCAACCATCTGATCCCCACACTTCTGATATCAACCCACCAATCATTCCCGCTGTCCCTGAACCAGAATCCGAACCTTTAGATCTAAATCCTCTTTATGCTTCATCTCCTAGTTCTGAACTTCAACCAGAAGCAGAATCTGAACCTCAAACTCTAAATCTTAGCCCTCCAAACTCTCCACCTCATACACCTGAACCTGAACCTGAACTTACCATACCTACCCTTGAGGAAGCCATCAGGCAGGTAGCAGAAGCTTCAATCCAGAAGGTCAAGTCTCTGGCTAACAACTCTGAAGTCAGTGATGATCCTAAATCTGTTAGGACACACTGGAACAGAGTCATTAGTTGGATGACCTCTGAGTCCTATAGGCTGAAGAATGTCTCTGAACAAGTCAGAAATGGCTACATCAGAGATGTTGAGGAAAGACTCCAGGAGAGACTAGCCAGAGAAGCTGAAGCCAGAAGGCTAGAGGAGGAGAGGTTGGCTAAGGAAGCTGAAGAAGAAGCAAAAAGACTAGAGGAAGAAAGACTGGCAAAAGAAGCAGAAATCCTAAGGGAACAGGAAGCTAAGGCTCTGGCGGATGCAGAAGCCCAAGCTGCTGCTGAAGTTGAAGCTCAGCAGGCTCTGACTCAGGGGGAGTCTTCTACTGCTATTCCGATGATTCTTCAGACTTTGAAGGACCTTAAGGAAGATCAGAATATCCTCCGAGACAGAATGGACAAGCAAGATTCGGTCAATGAGAACATCCAAAAAATGCTTGCCATGATCCTGCAGAAATTGCCTCAGAACCCTTAGGCACTTAGGATTTTTTTTACTTGCTTCGTGTTTTTTGCTTTCTTATTTTGCTGACTCTGATGTCTTGTGTTCTCTTGGCTTTCGTTTCTGCTATATTTTAATACAATGTTTTGTTTTTCTCTTCAATTATTTATTTTCTATGTCTTTTTGATTCTGACAAAAAGGGGGAGAAATCATTAAATAGCTCTGATGAAAATTGTCTAAAAACCTTAAGCACTCTGCAACAATTGTAGAAATAGCTCTGATAAAAATAGCTCTGATTAAATAGCTCTAACATTAAATTTAAGAAATTGCAGAAAGTTTTCAGAAATCTCATTACTTGGAAAGCTCTGGTAAGAACTTCTGAACTCCCTAGCACTAACTCAGGGGGAGCTTCTGTCTATCTGATCTTATTTCATTCATGTTTCATCTGCTATTTTAAGTTGTTTTGTCATCATCAAAAAGGGGGAGATTGTAAGAACAAAAATTGTTCTACAACAGATTCCTTGATTTTGATGATAACAAAGGATGAAACCAAAAATGGCACCCTAACGAAAAGTTTCTAAGTGTGCAGGGTTCTAAAGAAAGAAGAAATGAATCTGATGATGTCATCAGATGCAAACAAGATCAGATACAAATTCTAGAGTATTAGAAGCATCTGAAGTGGAATCACGTTCAAGAAAGTCTAGAAGCTCTGACTCTGGACAAAACTGCAAAGTATCAGAAGCATCTGAACATGAAGTAAAGTCTAGAAGCTCTGACTCTGGAGAAACGTTATCTGTAAATTCTGAAAGTTATCAGAACCATCTGAACTCTCAAGAGATCAACATCAGAAGCAAGATTCCAAGATTCTCCAGAAACACAAATACTCTGATTATGGATTTGCTAATCATGAAGAAGTAACGTTCAAGTCAAGTAAAGATTTTCAAATAGATTTCCTAAACAGAGAAAGAGACGTTAATCTCCACTTCCAAGAGAGAAGATACTACTTGTGGTAAGTAGTCACTTCAAAGAAGAAAAGTTAAACTGCAGAAGCTATTTAAGTGATGGAGTAAACTCAGTTTAATATCCACCAGATTCAACTCTACTCCAACTCATATATAAATAGAGATGCAATCAACATTCAGCGAGAAACAAGAAATCAACTAGCCAAAACTATACTGAATTATTTCACGCTCAAGAAAATCATCTTTGCTCTCAAAGAATTTCACTAAGCTTTTGCTTATTAAGTGAAAAATCTGTTCTTAAGTTTGTAATACTTGCTTTCTTAGAAGCACTCTAGATTACATATCTTGTATCCTTTATTTGTTTGATTTCCTCAAGTGACTTTGTGTGGTCTGTAGACTTGAGAAGACTAAGAGATTTTCTTCTCTCTTAGGTGTTGTTTGTAATCTTTCAAGATTAGTGGATTAAGTCCTTGTTGAAGGCGAAATCACCTTGGCCGGGTGGACTGGAGTAGCTTTGTGTTATAAGCGAACCAGTATAAAATCCTTGTGTGATTTTCATTTTGAAAAGCGCTTATTTTTCCAAACAATTCAAACCCCCCATTTCTTGTTTTTCTCACCTTCATCACCATAATTACAATGTAATGCTAAACACCTTGAACTTGCTTCACAGCTTCGTTCAAGACCATAATCACTCTTGCCCACAGGCTTTGAGTTACAAATACTCTCAGCTTTGAACACTGAGAAACACATGGTAACCTTCCCACAGATTGGGAGGTTTACCTCACACACACCCCTAAATTTTCATTCTAAGAGGCTTACAAAAACTAGGTTACAATATGCTATTTATAACCTAATCAGCCAACTGGATTTGGGCCTTCAGAAATCGTAGCAAACTTGTTCTTTGCTGTTACAAAACCAGCAGAAAGTTTCTGCTACAATCAAGGTCTTCAATCTTTTAGTTCCTAAAATATCTCCATATTTAGTTCCTAAAGTATCTCAAGACCTCCACAAATAATGCCACATAGGATTCTAACTAATTTCCACATATTAGTGTGCTAACAAATAGGCTATTTGTTAGACTCCTTAATTGTAGCTTGGTTGTTGGTTTCCTGGATTTTAGCCTGAGAAAAGTGCTGAAACAGAAAGACTAAACAACCTACAATATAGCATATGCTGTCAGGAATGAATGTCACAACATTCAGTTTGACTTCCAAATCATTAACCATATGCTAAGTCTGTTTTTCCTAAAAACAGACTGTACAATTTGTTGTACTGTACTGAACCAATCTGTCCATACTTCAGTATCAGCGTACATTAATAAATGTCAAAACATCCAATTTGACATTCACACATAGAGCCTTACATCAGGTCTGTTATCCTCTTGATAAGCAGACTGAGTTGCATACTGAAACGTAGCAGAAAACCAATCTGCTTATTGTTCAGTATATGCTGTCAATGATGAATGTCATAACATCCAGTTTGACATTCAGACAGTAGGCCTTATGCCAGGTCTGTTATTTCCTTGATAAGCAGACTGATAATATATACTGAGTTATAGTAGAACACCACCTGTTCTATTCCTCAGTATCTGCTAACAGGGATGAATGTCATAACATCCAGTTTGACATTCAATGAATCCTGTATTAGCTAATCCTGCAGTACACTACTCAGAATGTCATGACATCAGCCAAGACATCAGAGTACAGCTAGGTATTCTAACATACAATGCAGTCAAACAAACATCTCCACAACATGTCATGACATCAGACAAGACATTAGAATCCAGCTAGTGTTTTACCATACAATGCAGCCAATCAAACATCTACAAACTCCCCCTTTGGCAAATTTTTGGCTAAAACACTTTGGCTTCACAACAGAGTCCATAGCAGCGGAAAACACACATCTAGCAGGAAATTAACCTAGCTAATACACTCAGAGTAGCAGCACACTCACACAGATGGAAGTTAAATAAAAACTTCACATAACAGCACACATACAGAAGTTAAATAAAAACTTCACATTGCAGCACACATACACATACTCACACTCATAGAAGTGGAACCTCAGTTGCAGCACTACCTCTGGATTAGAGGATCTTCAATATCTGTTTAGCAAAACACTCTGTTGTCCTGGGGCATCACAGGTGTTACTCCCCCTTTTTGTCAAAAATGTTGCCAAAGCAACACTTTAAATTACAGACCAACATAAACAGAATTACACACAAATGACAGATACACAATCTTGATTTTACTTCATAGTTTCAATCAAGAATACCCCCTCTTGATCTTGCTTTACAACTTTGATCAAGACACTACCCACTTGATCTTGCTTCACAACTTTGATCAAGTAGTCACACACTGTCTTCACAGCAGGTACATCAGGTGTCATACCTTGTTATCTGAGAACACATAGACCACAAGCTTGATGATTACTTGCAGCACAAAGACAGAACTCCCCCTGTCATGAACAACCAACTCTCCTCTTGAAACTTGGAGATCACACATGAACATATCCAACACCCCAAAGTTGGACCTTCACATACTTCCTGATTCAAAGAGAACCCAGACCACATGATGAATGGAAAACATAAGACTCATCTTCATGTCTTCAAGAGCACACCCCCTGTTCAACCCTCTTGGCTGAACACATCCACACTCTGTGTCAATCTCTCTTCTAACCACAACAGAAAACCACTTCACAAAATGTTCTAACATTCGTTAGGACATCCTTCACAACATAACAAGGAACACCATATGATAATCTTCAGATATCACTGAATCACCAGCTTGATCCAAAAGAACCCAGACAAAAATTGGGACATATACATTCTCATCCCATTACGAGAGATAATCTTCCATAGATAGCTCAGAGCTCCTACCACAAGCTCCAAGAGATGAATAGAAAACACCTCCTTTTGTCTTCAACTTACTACTTTTCTGCTCAAAAGTAATTTGTCTCAGACTTTCCTCAAGAATAATCAGCTGCCATATGTGGATTATCTTGATTCTTCGAACTCACTTCTGAGATAGACCAAATGCCACTGGTTGATTACCTCCTTCATGAATCCTCATATGAAAAAGTCAAATGCCATTCTTTGACCTCTCCACGTCTATCAGACCTCTCCCAAAGATATTCTGACCTTCCAAGTGAGACTTGAACTTCAAGCTACATGTTGAACATAACTTAGATTTTCTAAGACATGAACATGTAACATCCTTTCTATCCAGCAACTCCAAAGAACTGCAACGAGGACGACCTTTTTGAAGTATCCAATCTACAACCCTGTAGACCCTTCTATCTCAAGTTGATGTGCCACTTCACCAACTAAGAATCTGATGTTGAACCAAATGTCACAACATTGTGTTTTGACATCTAGCTGTTGAATTCAGCTCCTTCTTCTGCCACTTGAAAGAACTTCCTACCTTCACAGAAAAAGAGTTCAATGTTCTCATAGACTTGATTGTGGAACCAAGTTTGAGTAAACAACCTCCATCCTGCAGGTTTGCAGTTCAGTCATCCAAGCTCACACCTTGATGAATTCCTGCTTCTTCTCCAAAGACATCAGACACTCTGATGCATGAGTCTTCATAAGGACCAATTAGAAACTAACCCTTCAGCTATACCAAGGATTCCACTTCCTAAAGCAAGGCTGTTTGCATGATGTTAAGAGTGTTGCCACTTGTTCTTAACTTCACAGTGTGCATTAGCCAATGCACTTCCTTACTTAGATCAGAGATAAACTGATCCAAGTAACCACCATCAAGACTATGATGTCTTCTTCTTCTTGTACACACCAAGGCTGAACATGTTTCTTGCCAGGAAACCTTTTCAGAGATCATATGCTTTTGCTGCCACCAAAGAGATAGATCATAAACCAATGTACTATCCTTCCTGTGATTCTGCACAGGGTCTTGAAGAAGAGATGTTCTAACATCTTTAAGAACATCAGTTATCTTGAGCTCCAAGGATAATCAATTAAATACTTGTACTTGGCACAAGTTGACATTGATCTTAAATCCTTTCCCAATATTCCTTTCAGATACTTCCACCATAAGACTACTTTGAAAATACTCTTCTAGTGTCACATCTTCTGCTTGCAAGCACTTCAACAGTTTTGAAAATCTTCTCAGATTAAATTCACCCTTAGGAATGAGAGAGATGAATTCTTCCTTGTAAATGTGTCACACAACCACCAGAACCCATGTGACACAGGTCAACAGCCAACCAAACCCTAGGCTGACCAAATGTGAGGAGGTTAACCAAAACTCCCCCTCAAATTAACAATCATGGAAACTTCACACCAATATCCATGCATTGTACAGACATGTCTCAACATGACATACACCATCCCTACCAGTGGCACCTAGCTCTATGAGTTATACCTATACATACTCCAATCACACCAATCAGACTTCAGCTGACCATAAGTACTAGTGAAACACAACAACACCAGTCCATAGTAGATATGCATTGCCAGAGCATACTACCTCAACCAACCTCTGAATCTTCATATTCTCACTCCTTGAAAGAACTGCCACTTCTGATCGTGGTGTCTGAATAACAAGATTCATGGTCCCAATCCTCTTAAATGGAATAGCAGTCAGGTTACCCCATTATTGACTTCTATCATCCAGGGGACTTGTCTTCCAGTACACCATAGTACTTCAGGGAACAACTATCCAACCCTGATCAGTCTACAGGAATAAGGCACACAGCAGGGATTGCACAATGTCACATCTCCACCAGCTCCACTTCTAGAGATCAGACTTCTAAAAGTGACCTTCTTGAGCATACACACAGTTGACCCTACCCTTGTCAACTTAGCTCACACAGATGTCTCCTCTTCCAGGTCAGGAGTAGGTTCCAAACAAAAGTATCTCTTTGTTTGACGCCTAAAACCATCTGCTCTTCAACCAGTAGGTGCATACTTGTTGAACAACATGTTCTAACATCACATAGAACATTAGTTCCACCTGCTTGGAACAAACCCTCCTTGAAAATCTTCAAGGTCTTCATATACACTACCCAAGAGTGTAAAAGAATCAGTGATCAGGAGATTCTTACCATCCTGAAGAGAGAACGTCATGATGGGTGGACTTGAGGAGACTCAAGTATCTTTGACATCTTCAGTAGGTTATGATGAAATCTTGAATACAGCAGCCTTT
This sequence comes from Lathyrus oleraceus, assembly GCF_024323335.1. NCBI lineage: Eukaryota > Viridiplantae > Streptophyta > Magnoliopsida > Fabales > Fabaceae > Lathyrus > Lathyrus oleraceus. The sequence continues at coordinate 353,574,355 of NC_066582.1, read as the reverse complement.
CATCCACAAGAGGAGAAACTACATCAGAGTTTGAGTTTTGCTAGGTATTATGCAGCGGAAATCATAATACAACTCAACTTATGTACACACCCTTCACCAGATCAGCCTCCAAGAACATACCAGGCTTGAATATGATTCAATACTAGCACAACTGTCCCACACATAAGCCAATTGCCAACCTCCAGAGACAGGTACACACCATTCCAGTCATGAACAGTCCATCCACCTACTTCAAGGGACCATTCAGGGTAATCACATAACCTTCCAACGGTTCCACCATCAGTACTAACATAACTCCTTGCAAGATACCAGAAAGTATCACCCATGGATCTCATCCAGAAACCGAACAGGATGCCTACTCTGATACCATTTGAAATTCTGGTGTAGTCAGAGTTTAGATGTTCTACTCCAAGTAATGACATCTGATCTAATATTGTTACTAATACAGCAAGACAGTTATACAAATTAAAACCTAGTACTGATATGCACACATTCACAGATGTCACGACATCTGCTCCTATATCACCATAGAATGGAAGAACACCCAGTTCTGTCCATCTGGTACAAAGACACAGCAGAGATCAAACATAGCACTTACTTCTGTTGAGCCTGCACAGTTATCAGCATGATGTCTCAACATTGATTTGAACATCATCTGTTACAGCATTACCGGTTGACCTTATTTTATAACGGACAGAATTATAAAGTGCAGAAGGTAAAAACACAAGTAATTGTTAACCCAGTTCGGTGTCACACACACCTACGTCTGGGGGCATACCAAGCCAGGAAGAAGATCCACTATCAGCAGTATTAATTCAGAGTTAAACTCCCCCGTTTACAACTCTTCACTTAATCCCTACCCAATGCAATCTATACCTAGGAACTCCTAGATAGAAACCTCCAGTTTCCATTCCTATCACTACAATTACAATGTAATGCTAAACACCTTGAACTTGCTTCACAGCTTCGTTCAAGACCATAATCACTCTTGCCCACAGGCTTTGAGTTACAAATACTCTCAGCTTTGAACACTGAGAAACACATGGTAACCTTCCCACAGATTGGGAGGTTTACCTCACACACACCCCTAAATTTGCATTCTAAGAGGCTTACAAAAACTAGGTTACAATATGCTATTTATAACCTAATCAGCCAACTGGATTTGGGCCTTCAGAAATCGTAGCAAACTTGTTCTTTGCTGTTACAAAACCAGCAGAAAGTTTCTGCTACAATCAAGGTCTTCAATCTTTTAGTTCCTAAAATATCTCCATATTTAGTTCCTAAAGTATCTCAAGACCTCCACAAATAATGCCACATAGGATTCTAACTAATTTCCACATATTAGTGTGCTAACAAATAGGGTATTTGTTAGATTCCTTAATTGTAGCTTGGTTGTTGGTTTCCTGGATTTTAGCCTGAGAAAAGTGCTGAAACAGAAAGACTAAACAACCTACAATATAGCATATGCTGTCAGGAATGAATGTCACAACATTCAGTTTGACTTCCAAATCATTAACCATATGCTAAGTCTGTTTTTCCTAAAAACAGACTGTACAATTTGCTGTACTGTACTGAACCAATCTGTCCATACTTCAGTATCAGCGTACATTAATAAATGTCAAAACATCCAATTTGACATTCACACATAGAGCCTTACATCAGGTCTGTTATCCTCTTGATAAGCAGACTGAGTTGCATACTGAAACGTAGCAGAAAACCAATCTGCTTATTGTTCAGTATATGCTGTCAATGATGAATGTCATAACATCCAGTTTGACATTCAGACAGTAGGCCTTATGCCAGGTCTGTTATTTCTTTGATAAGCAGACTGATAATAAATACTGAGTTATAGTAGAACACCACCTGTTCTATTCCTCAGTATCTACTAACAGGGATGAATGTCATAACATCCAGTTTGACATTCAATGAATCCTGTATTAGCTAATCCTGCAGTACACTACTCAGAATGTCATGACATCAGCCAAGACATCAGAGTACAACTAGGTATTCTAACATACAATGCAGTCAAACAAACATCTCCACAACATGTCATGACATCAGTCAAGACATTAGAATCCAGCTAGTGTTTTACCATACAATGCAGCCAATCAAACATCTACAAGCTTCAGGTCAACAATAGCCTTCCCATCTTTGTCATTCACGACAGGATGTTTCCAACCCTTGATGATAACTTTCTAGGTCTTGGTATCCATAGATTTTATGAATGCCACCACCCGTGCCTTCTAATAGTCATAGTTGGTGCCATCTAAGATGGGTGGTCTGTTAATAAATCCTCCTTCCTTGTCCATGGCACCAGAAAGTATCTTCCCCAGATCTCACCCAGAAATAGAGCAGGATGCCTGCTCTCATACCAATTGAAATTCTGGTATGCAGATCCCAAATGTCGTATACGATGTCACGACACCAGGGTCAACATATTGTCACACCACAAACAATATCAGGATTTAAGTAAGTAGCACTTAAGTAAATAACACAGATAGTTGTTAACCTAGTTCGATGCAACGTCACCTACATTTGGGGGAATCTAAGCTAGGAAGGAAATCTACTATAACATAATTAGTTTGAAGTTCTAAACTTTCATACCCCAAAATTCACCCTACCCTTCACAAAGTTCATCTAGGTCACTAACCATAATCATATGCATAACCTTACATATATTTCAATTCATCTACATGATCATGGTCTAATACAAGAGGGCAGTGTAGCGGGGTATTCGTTACCTTTAGATTTATTGACTAAATCAAAAGTAAATCATACAATTCGAGTCGCCACCACACTTCTATTTATCCAAAGGAAAGGTTAGAAAGCGAACAAAAACCAAGAAGTTTTATCAAATCAAAAACTAATAAAAATGTCAGAGATCTGGGTAAGGGGGTTAGTTATGCAATGGGAAGGTTTTAAGCACCCAAAACATCATTAGTACTCTAAGGGAGCCCTTTTTGCAAATGTTGTATGGTAGGTTGGTATTTATGAAAATATTTGTGCAAACATGATTGGGGAGATGAGAAAAGAATATACAATATTTATAATTTTGTTGTTTGAATGGATAAACCCATTGCTTACGTACCATCACAAAGGTAGGATCAAAACCTCGTAGTTCGGGGTAAAAATCTCAAAATAAGTTGGTGAATTGACTTGACAAAAGCCTTAAGGTCTTTTGTTATCAAAGGGAGAAAACTCAACCTAAACCAACAATCCACCATGTGAGGAGAGCTTCAACATACTAGTGAGGGATCCACCTTATAATAAGTATGGAAGACTTATAGTCCAATCACTAAGAATGAGGTGAGGTTTACACCAACCACTATGATAACTCAAACCTATGGCTAATGTTTATGAAAAAGAGTTTAACAAAAGTGGTCATTGGAACCACAAAAACAAATTGAGTGAGTTGTATTTACAAATTAGAAGTATTCACAAAATGAAGTCAAAGTTGACTTAAGATTCAATTCAAAATAAGTATTAATGAAAAGAGTGTGAAAAATCAAAGGCATATGGCCTAGGTTTCTAATTTTGAAAACAATGTCAATGTTTGCACAAAAATGAGTTTGGCTTGGGTTAGAGTGGAGAGAAGAAGAGAAGGGCTAGTCCTAAACATGGAAAGATGAGAGAAGAGAATAAAACCCTTGGAGTTCCTTTCTTGAGATCATAAAGATGATCCAAGATTCTCCTTTCCTTTTGACTTAGCAAGCAACAAGCAATTAACTCAAGCAATCAAGCAAATATTCAATCAAGCTCCTAGGATCTTCCAATTGGCTTTGTCTCTCTTAACTTGGATGCTCATGACAATGGTCCTTCTAACTAGCTCAAGTTTGGAATCCCTATCACACAAGAACAAACAATCAAAAAGTTCACAATGCAATAAGAAATGGACAAAGAGAGTTTAGATTAGGGGGTCCTTTCAAGTCAACTTCAAGGTTAAGCATTCTAAAGGCATGAGGCCTAGTTGCTCTTCAACAAATTTAGCATTCTAAAGGAATGAGGCCTAGTTGCTCTTGAACTCCATTACGCATAGGTAAGGTCCTAATTCTAAGTCCTTTCTCCTTTTTTGCATTGGATTCACACAAACAAAACAAAACAAGCACAAGGCAATAATATATTTACACAATAATGTGATCAAGTGAGCAAAAGGCAAATGGCATAAACATAAACATGAGCTCAAGTGAGCAAAGGGAAAAGAGAATATGAATAAATGAGCAAGAAATTAAATTGCATTAAAGTAAATTGCAAGAATTAAATGCTTGAATTAAAAGTTTGTAATTAGTAGTTAGTGTTAGTGTGCTACGAGGCAATTTAGCACTATGTTAAGCAATCTTGAGTGGACTAATGTAGTAGTCACACCTATCTGAGGCCGATCAATAAAACTATAGGCAAATAAACACAAGTTAGAGATCATGACTAGTAAGCCAAGCTCCTACAACTTGCCATGCCAAAAGAAAAGAAGAATGACCTTGTATGGATGTTAGGTTTTTTGCTTAACCAAGAAGCAACCTATCTTGGACACAAATCAATTCACTTGATCTTTGATCAAGATGAATTTGATTTGGATCAAAGAAGGTTAAGTCTCTCATATGTCAAGGATAACCACAAATCATTAACTCATTGGTAAAAAAAAAAGATGAAGAAAGGAGATGAAGATATAATGTATTAAAAGTGAAATTCAAATGACATAATCAAAACACATGGATCAAACATGAATGGAATCAACATCAATCAATGGTAAACAGAAGTGAAATGAAGATTAGAAGTCAAGAAAGGTCAAACATATTTCTGGTATTTTTTGAAATTAAAATAATACATAAAATAAAATGAACAAATAAAGGTCAAACTTCAAATCCAATTCAAATCAACTTGGATAAGTCCAATTGGATCATCATAAGTCTAACATGGTCAAACAAGGTTTGACAAATTTTCTCAACATTTTTTGAAAACAGAAACTAATTTTAATAAATTAAAAATAAAGAAAAATAACATAATTGGACTAAAATCTCAAATAAATGTCAAATCAATTAAGAAATTGATGAGAATATTTTTCATAGACTTATCATCATCCAAAGATGTTAAGAAAATATTTTTGGCATTTTTGAATATCAAAGGGTATTTTAAATGAATTAAAAACAATCAGAAATGAAATAATTCACAAAAAATATTAAATGGAATCACAAAAATATTTAAAAATCATATTATGAAACTAGAATTTAAGAGAATTTTTTTGCAATTGGTCCCATATTTTTGTGATCCCAAATAAAGAATTTATGAAAATTTGAAAATAAATGGAATAAAAGAAAATAAAATAGAAATTCAAAAAAATCGAAAAAACCACAGGGCTTGGATCAACGCTCATTAGTTGACGTGGCTGAACCAAGGCCAGGAGACGCGCGCGCATGGTATGGACAAGTCAACAACATAACACGTTGTATTTAAAATAGTAAACATAATGCAAGGCAAAGATTAGATCGTGGCTAATGGATCCAAGGGCTATGAGGTCAGCCACGTGTGGACGGTGGTGGAAACCACCGTCTTCTCCGGTGAGAAGGCCAAATCCGGCCACCAGTTGTAGGTTTTGCAACCTCAACTAAACCACGCGATCCATACACCAAATTAAAGCTCGGGTGATGTACATCACCCCTGTAACCTTGGATTGTTCTCTAGATCTCTATGGAAAGAGAAATCAGAGATGGAAAATCCAGGTACTTGATCTGAAGTTCAACAATTCACAAAATTAAAGCCACCATTGGCTTGCCTCTCACATGAGGACTTCAGAAAACCAAACCAACACAAGCAATGCACAATATTCAGTGAGATTCGAAGCAAAATAGTTGAGGTATAAACCTTTGTAGTGCAACTTTTATGAGCTCGATCCTACCAATCCTTTGCTTGCAGCTTGATCTTGATGTATGATATGAGAGCTAGGCTTAGGAATTAGTGTTGATAATCAACTGATGTTGTTGAAAATCACACTTGAAAAATGAAGTGAAAACTCAAAATTCCTTTGGTGTGAGGTTGGGAAATGAATTCAGCAGGGATTCAGGCGCCTTCAGGTTGATATTTGAGTGAGGCAGTGCATTCTATTTATAGCCACAGCTGCAAGGAATGTGTGAGCAAACTCGTGTGCATGAAATTGGGTCCTCAATGCATGGGCCTGTACATGCGCATGTGGGGCCCAAAAGCTAATGCAAATGAAAGATGAAATGATAATGGAATGGTTTGGACGTGCAGTTTGCAAGGCAATGGCTTGTGTATCAAGATTTAACATGAAATGCATAGATGGTCACAATTGTTCTCCTCTTCGAAAATCCCATTTGGAAAATTCAATCATAGGCATGTGAGTAATGGTTGGAAAGGTCTTGACATAAGGAACAAAATATATGTTGAACAAAAATTCATTTGGAGTTTGGAAAATTGTGAAAACTGGCCATGAAGTTCAAGGTACAAAACATGTATTTGAAAAAATTGCCAAAAAGGACCAACTTTAAACCCTTATATTTCAATGTTGCAAGCCTCAAATGGAAAAACCTCCAACATAAAAGTTGTAGAGATTTTCAAGAAAATCAATTTGTACTTAAAATTTTCATCAGTTGTATTTTTAATGAGAAAGTTATGGGCACTTGAAGTTGGACTTTTTCAAGATTCAATTGCTTTGGTCCAAAGTGACCTATAATGTTTTGTATTATCACATGTAATTATTTTAGGATTATGAAATATTGTCCAACATAACATTTGAATTATGCATCTTAAAATTTCCAATGAAATTGGTCTCACCTCAAAATCATAAAAAATAAAGAAGTTATGTCCTTGGGAAGTTGACCCAAAATTAGGGTTTCAGTCAAAATGACCTATAATGTTTTGAAATGAATGATGACCTTCCAAGTTTAAAATGAAATTTTGATGAATATGAAAGTTGTTCATATGGTCCGTAAGAACATTTTTTCTCTTGGGGTCATCATTATTTGACAAACACATCAAAAGTTAGGTCTCAGTGGATTTCAATTTAGTTTGATGAATTGACTGGTCAAGTTCTCAAGTCCAAACTTCAAATCTTGATGAATGAATGACTGAGGATACTCACGTAGGCTCATATATGTATAAAATGATGAATGAAAGAACTTCCCTTGATTTAATTCGATCATAGGTTGAGGTTGCTTCATGAGCAAGGCACAGTCAATGCACAGTTGAATTAGGGTTTACTTGGGAAACAATCCTCAAACCCTTTGGTTTATGTTGATCAAATTGGAAAATTGAGATACTTGGGAGACATATATGATGATTGAAAGCTTTGGGAACCATTTTCATGCTTGCTTTCATCCTCATCTAGCCATATTAATGGGCATAGGGGCCTCATAGGAGCAAGGGATCTTATGACTGCTTGAGCTTCAAAACAAAACAAGTTAGTGACATATTTTTGTGCTTTTGGTTAGTAAACAAGATGAGAAAAGCAATAATATACAATTCAAGCATGCTTGGTGGTCTCAAACCAGCTCACACAAGTCCCAACCCTAGGGTAAGGAGCCAAGATGCTATGATCCTTGAGGAAAAATGTAATGAGCAATTATAGGATGCCATGAGGGATCTTAGGGTCAAAATTAGGGTCTTACAGATTCCCCTATCTAAGGTCATTCTAGCCGAAGATATGAAGGTTAAAATCTTCGTCTCGACGAGGTAGAATGGGCTTAAATAATAACAAAGAGACGAATTTTGGTCCCTAAGAGACCTCATGATGCAAATGTATGCATGCAAAAGTTAATACTCTGTGGGGGGTATATGTCCACAAAGGAAAAAGAAATCAGAAGAGACTGCAAATCCAAAGGAGTAGTACTCTCACTAGGGAGACAGAGACTCTAGGGGGATAAAAGGAAAAATGCGTGAGCATGTCACGACTTAAAACCTGTTGGAAGACACGAAGGGATTCTATGAAAATAAATCAATGGAAAGACTCGAGCTGACGCAAAGATGCATGTATTGGGGAGTATACCAATACAGCAAAACTATCCATAACGGATACTTCAAATAAAATCCAGACTCAGGCGGGGATATCCACAAAGGACTCAGTTGAGGAAACAACAAAATAAGGTATTACTGGTTACTGGGTAATAAGCTCAAAGAGACATGTGATCCAAAACACCGGTACAAGGGTGAAAGAACAACACGCTAAAGGAGAAAGAATATCTAAGACCGGTATAAGGGTGACAGATATCAATCGTCCAAACATCTGAGGAAGACCTAAAAAGGTATATTTCAACTCAGGGAAATCTGACTCCACAGGGGACAAAAAGTCATAATAGGGAGAAGAAAGGAAGGAACACTAGGGATATGAGTTACTGGGCATATAATAGGTGACCAACCAGGCGTGAATTGGGGAATATTTCCAAGATACTCATCATCCAAAAGGAGGACTGAAAAGCAAACTCGATTACAGGATGGACATTCGATTCCATAAGGAAATACAAATCTTACTCGACCGGGGAAGAAGAAGACTTTGACTGAAGAGCGCATGAGATATATTATCTATTACCGTCGGAACGTAGATAACATACTCGCATGGAAGACTATCCATAACCGGTTACTGGGTTAATAAAGGATAAATCGACCGAAAAGAAAGGACATCAGGATACCGGGTACTGGGTATAAAATGATGACCAATCAAGGGGAGAAACAATCATTACCAAGCAAGGGTAAATGAAAGATGACTTGCTAGGGATAAATTGCTTGATCAAAGCAATTATTCAAGAGATATATCACCATTTACTGGGTGGTATACTCAAAAAATAAAGGAATATCAATACCGAATATTGGATAAAGATAACCAACAAAGAGGGGATTACATCTACCAGTTGCTGGGTAGAAAACCAAAGGTGAGAGTACCCGTCATCGGTTAGGATGGACAAAATCAAGGATTAACTCTACAAGGGGACAAAATGGGGTTTACAGCTACCGGTTATTGGGTAGAAAACCATAGAAATAAGACTTACAACTACCGGTTACTGGGTAGAAGGCCACAGAAAATCCGCTGGGAGAGAATGAACAATTACTGTTTACTGGGAAATTGATCACCTGAACCACAGGGAACTGCAGGGGAAATAACAAGAAAGGAGTCAATCTAGGAACAAACTAGAGGGACACAACGAAACAAGACTCAACCCAATGAGGATATAACTCAGGGGAGTGATTCCATCCCAACACATATTTAGGGAGGAAAGTGAAACAATAATCATCCACGAGGACATAACTCAGTGGGGAATATAGAAGGAAAGATAAACACTTTCTGCTTATGGGGCTGACTCTATATGAAGAGATCAGACACAAACATCTGCTTGGGGAAGAGTATTTCACCAATAGCAGGAGACAACAAGCAAAGATATATGGCAAAGAATGCAACATGAATATCTAAATGCTATAAATATGCATGTATATGCGTGGTTTATGTATGATTAATGCTGACAAACACACATATCTAACACGAACAGGTCCAAGAATCAATGGACAAACATCCAGTACAACATCTCAAAAATGAGGAAAGCCAGGCCCACAGGAGAAAATCCATTCTGGTGGGGAGCATCAAATACCAAGAAACATCAATCATAGGCTGGGGATCAAGCGAAGTCGCTATCCAAGACTACTGCTAGGGGAACAAGCAGGGTCGCTGGGGATCAGAGACCGCTGTTGGGGATCAGCCCATGGCCACAACTACCAAATGTTGGGGATCACCCAACAACACGCAGAGATATTGATAAGATCTGTCAGAGAAGAAACTCTACAGGGGATCTTATCAGGCAATGATATGAAATTTTGTGGGGAACAACCACCAAACAGAAGCACATCAATCAAACATTCACTTCTAACCAATGAAGGAACATCTCTGCTGCGGAAAAAGAAGCAAAAGTACTCCACATGGGAAGCTATAGAGTCACTGCCAGGGATTTGCCGCGGAACAAACAAAAGATCCGATGCAGAGGAAATTCTACTGGGGAGCTCAACACGGATAAGATCCATCGTAGGAGAACTCTACTGGGTAACTTATCAAGGAAAGATATGAAACACTGTGGGGAACAACCACCAAACATAAATTCCAATAATCCACAAGTTTCCTCATAACTGCTGGAGAAACATCTCTGTTAGGAGGAGAGAACCACTGCTCCGTTGGGGAAGGCAATGAACATCTTCAGCACCAACTCTGATAGGAGGAAAATACCCAAGAAGGAAGGAAAAGCAAATATATCATGCCCTGATCAGGCAAATCCACTGGGGAAAGACTGTAGGCGACCATACTGAGGATAACCTGCTGGCGAACCAACTGGGGAAGTTTAATATGAGCAAACCTGTTGAGGGTGAGTGGTAAGAAGACTTGCTGGAGAAAAACTACAAGCTAACCTGCTGAGGATTTCCACTCATGCTGGGAATTCCTGCTCACTCTGCGGGAGATTTCCATTCATGATGAGGGAAAGACCAACCTCATAGAAAAGATAACATATCAACTTTTATCAATCTATAAGGGATTTTAGGTTAATCCACACAAGGGATGACAACCATATAATTGATAACACAGATGCTAGAATCAGATTCTCTGGGATCTGAGGACGGGGGTATACACATCTTCAACAGATCAAGGCCAAAACTCCAGATTCCCCGGGGGCTTGATGACGTATATTTCTCTGTGCTTGCTGAGGAAACAACCTGAAAGATGATGAAGTGGAAACAAATATGCCAGGAATATGAACAAATGTCTTACCCTTTTGGAGATCGTACTATCCTTGGGAGAGCACTGAAGACATTCCATTTACCCTTTCAGTCATTGTGAATGTTCACTTTGTTTAAAAACAGTTTATAAAAACTTTATTTGTTTAAAACAATGATATTTATCAATTAAAACATGCAAACATTTGTTAAACAAAAACAAATAAGAGTGAAAAGAATTGGATAAAGGCTCAAATTTATTTGATAGAATGGTAGTCCGCGAATGGCTAGACTCCATGGATCTTTACAAATTTGAAATTGGTGATATATATTGGAAAAAAGGCTACATTGAACATAATGACCATTTCTCCACCAACTTTGAATTCAATGTATCTGAAGCTTCAGTTGACGATGACTGAGCGAGAATCTTTGACAGACGACAAATGTAGAACAAAGTCTTGTCAGGATGCAGTTACTTGCCAAATCCCTAATTTTTGCCTAGATTGCCCCCAAGGTGAGGTACTCAATCTAGCGGGATATATATATTCATTTTTTTTATGTCTCTAACTTTTGCCTAGACTGCCCTTTCGGGAGACGCTCATTTTTTCCTAAGTCGCCCTTTCGGGTTTTCAACTTAGCGAGCTATTCTGTTTTTATTTTAGGCGAAGTATTTCTTGACTGCATCTGAATTCACAGGACGAGCGAAATCCTCCCCACTCTTAACAACATACAAACCTTCATAGTTTGGAGTCTACTTTCCCCTGGAATCGGGTGCGAAAGATAAAACTTTCTTGAGCACGAGGTCACCTTCTCTGAATATGTGAGGCTTGACCTTCTTATCAAAGGCTTTCTTCATCCTTTGCTGATACAACTGACCATGGCACATGGCAGCTAATCTTTTCTCTTCAATCAAATTCAGTTGGTCATAACGACTCTGGACCCATTCAGCCTCAGTCAACTTGGCTTCCCTCAAGACTCTCATTGATGGGATCTTAACCTCCACGGGGATCATAGCCTCCATGCCATACACAAGAGAGAAAGGGGTTGCGCCTGTTGAAGTGCGGACAGATGTACGATAACCATGCAAAGCAAATGGCAACATCTCATGCCAATCCTTGTACGTAACAACCATATTCTAGATAATCTTCTTGATGTTCTTGTTAGTAGCTTCAACAAACCCATTCATCTTGGGTCTATAGGGAGAAGAATTATGATGTGCAATCTTGAACTCGCTACACAACTCTTTCATCATCTTGTTGTTCAAGTTAGATCCATTATCAGTAATGATCTTATCTGGCACACCATAACGGCACATGAGTTGATTCTTGATAAACTTCACAACCACCTGCCTGGTCACGTTCGCATACGATGCAACTTCTACCCACTTGGTGAAGTAATCAATTGCTACGAGAATAAATCTGTGACTGTTCGACACCTTTGGCTCTATCATGCCAATCATGTTAATTCCCCACATAGAGAAAGGCCATGGTGAGGAAATAACATTCAGAAGTGTCGGGGGAATATGAATCTTATCCGCATAAATCTGAAACTTGTGGCATTTCTTCACATATTTGCAGCAGTCAGACTCCATTGTCAGCCAATAGTAGCCTGCTCTCAACATCTTCTTTGCCATGGCATGTCCATTGGAATGAGTACCAAATGAACCCTCATGGACTTCAGTCATCACCAGGTCTGCTTCGTGTCTATCCACGCATCTGAGCAAAACCATGTCAAAATTCCTCTTATAAAGCACATCTCCATTAAGGTAGAAACTGCCAGATAATTTCCTCAAAGTCTTCTTATCTTTAACAGATGCCCTAGACGGGTAAATCTGACTATGAAGAAAACCCTTGATGTCATGATACCATGGCTTATCATCTTTCACTTCTTCAACTGCAAATACATGAGCTGGTCTATCCAAGTGCATCACAGTAATATTGGGGACTTCATTCCAGAATTTCACCATAATCATCGAAGCAAGCGTAGCGAGAGCATCTGCCATCCGATTCTCATCTCGAGGAATATGATGGAAGTCAACCTCAGTAAAGAAAGTTGAAATCCTCCTTGCATAATCTCTATATGGGATGAGGCCAGACTGATTTGTCTCCCATTCACCCTTAATCTGATTGACAACAAGGGCCGAATCACCATAAACATCAAGATGCTTGATCCTAAGATCAATACACTCTTCCAAACCCATAATACAGGCCTCACACTCTGCCATATTATTCGTGCATTTGAAAGTTAGCCTTGCTGTAAAAGGAAAATGTGTGCCCTGAGGAGTAATGATCACTTCCCCATTACCATTTCCATATTGATTAACAACGCCATCGAAAACCATGCCCCATCGGGAACCAGGCTCTGGCCCTTCATCGAGCGTAGGCTCATCTCAATCTTTCATTTTCAAATACAGAATCTCCTCATCAGGGAAGTCGTACTGAACTGACTGCTAATCCTCAATTGGTTGATGTGCCAAGTGGTCAGCCAAGATACTACCTTTAATAGCTTTCTGAGCTCAATACTCAATATCATACTCGGACAATAGCATCTGCCAACGGGCAATTCTCCCAGTTAAAGCATGCTTCTCAAAGATATACTTGATTGGATCCATTTTGGATATCAACCAAGTGGTATGATTTAACATATACTGGCATAAGCACTTAGCAGCCCAAGCCAAAGCACAACATGTTTTCTCAAGCATCGAGTATCGAGACTCACAATCAGTGAACTTCTTACTCAGATAGTATATAGCATACTCTTTCTTCCCTGACTCATCTTGCTGACCTAATACACAACCCATAGAGTCTTCAAGAAT